>NC_051177.1:13983215-14585478 GCF_013339695.2 Rhipicephalus sanguineus
AAGAATTACTGCCTTGCCAATCGCTTGTCACATTTTTTTTTTTCACAGAGTAATTGATAAGGCTCATTACAGAGGCTGGAGTTGGTGGTGATGCTGTCCGCCGCATCACCACTAATGAGACAGAGGACGGCGCGTGTATAATTAAGGCCCACACGCGCGCGCGCGTACTATGTGTCCTTCACCGCAATATACTCTATGCACTTCACCGCATGACACAACTGTGTTGCGGCAATGTTGACTTTTAGAAACGTTTAGGTGTCGGGAATGTAAGCTAGACAATGCTCCTAACAATAAGATTTCTATTTTATATCCGTTTTCATTTGTACACAACTACCTAAAGAGGCACTGCTTATAAAACCGATTGTCATAATTGGCGACAGCATATATGTTAAGCCACTCCAATAACGCCGGGTGAACGCCGGTTCATATCCCGTCGCTCAGCTTGCACATTCCATATCTGTCACGCGCAGTTACTCAAGACCGAAGCTTAAATAAACGTGTTGGTCCAAGTAATTCGCCAAAATGACAGTCCAACTGATAGCGATCGATCCTCGATCACGCAACAAGCACTTCTACCACACATCCACGCACGCCACAACACTAGTTGTGCATCAAAGAGACATTCACAAATCGCATAACACATGGCCTTTATTTCATGCTCGTGCAGCTCGTTATCATTGCTTATAGATTTGGCGGCCAACATTTCGGGGATTGGCGTTACCTGCTAAGCACCGCGGAGAAGCTCCTCCGTCATAAGCGTCCACTGAACACGGTGATATCGTAGAACTGGCAGAACTAACAAAACGGCAACGACATGCAGATGAATCGCTTTCTACAACACTCTTACACAATGCGACCACGTAGTACGTCCCCACGGGCAGAGGCGGTTCTCGCTAGTGCACACAGCTCACTGTCAAATCTACACAACAACCAGCACGGAGAACAAACTACCATAGAGTTTCTCACAGTTGGTGGGAAACTCTATGGTTACCGTACCAACCGTACCCCGTAAATCGCCTAAAAAGTATTTCTAGCCCAGCGATTCAGCGATTCTGCCGCCACCTACTTATACACTTCAGCCAAGTCAAGCCGGTTTTAAGCGGCTATATGGTGCGCCGAACGCTTTACCCCACTTTCGTCTCGTACAACCGGCGCGCGCAGCAACGCCGGCCCTTGAAATTTCATGTTCATGCGCGTCTTCGGTAGTGTTGACGCCGGCTCCGTGCACGAAGTGACGCTTGGGGGCGGAATATTCATGGAGCCGCGGATACGGACAACGGCCGCCAGTTAACGGTGAGTGTACTGCTTTCGTAGGTACTAATTATACAACTTTAGCTGGGCGTCTGCAGCAGCTCTGCGGAAGTTATCTGCCAGCCATTTCCAACAGCAGCCTGTGTCTGCGGGGCTGTTGCGGATGCCCAACTAAAGCTGTCAGTTACGAGTTGCCACCGTTATGCGCGTTGCTGTACAAGTTCCCATAAAGTGAGCGATGCAAACAATTATCAAGGGTCATTTCTGGCTGATCCCACGTTGTGTCTGCACTACTGAAGGTGCAAGATGTCGTTTTGAGATGCACTTTAGTCTACTTCATAATAACATTTCCATCGACCTTGAGTGTGCTGCGTGCTTCCGTGCGCGTGGGAACGTGAAAAAAAAAAAAGCCTGTGTACAGAACGCTCAGACGCACTATATAATGGTTTTTGTTGGCTTAAAGACGGTAGTTTGAGGTGCAGATATAGTACGGTGGCTTCCAGAACGTACGCGGTAGTCATTCAAGTTGGACACGCCTCGCCGCGGTAAGGCGAAAATGCTAGACTTTCGACGGCGCCCGTTGTTGCGGCCGCCGCCGTGCACGTTTTCCCTTCGTTACTGTTTGCTGTTTTCGTGGTTTGCCAACATCTGCGATGACGCTATAACAGAATCAAGTGAGTGTACGTGATTGTGGGAGTTATGTGTGTTAATTCTAGCATATGACATGTCTGATCTCGACGTAGACGGCGTCCGCACGCGCTGGGTGTCGTTCGGGCCCTCGTACTCGCATGTGTTTATCTGAGTATGGGTTACGTTTGTAAAACATGCGGTCAGTAACCACTCACGGCGTGCCCCTGACTGCCTGAGGATGTGCTTGGGTGTCGGGGTGAGCCGGCGCAAAACCGTGTTTATTCTGAAACCAAATTTTGAAGCGATTTCTCAGAAAAGAAGTGCTTTCATTCGTATATAGCCAGTGCCTATTGCGAGACGAGGTGCCCGCTGCCTTTTACGTGAAAATTTGTTTTCGTTGCGAAATTTGAACTAAACACTCGTGGCAGATGTGTATACAATAACGGTGTGTTGAACAAATGGTGGTTTTAAATACAAATAATGTGTGTGTTTTGGTTATTTCCAGAATCCCGGATCACTTCTCCCGCCCTTCACTCCAGTTGACAGCCACACTCGGGAAACGAAGGTGCCGCTCTGGTCTGGCGCCTCACCGCTCGTGATGGAAAATCAACAGCGGCGTTCGCCCTGTCAACGAGGCAGTCGGTCCTACATTTCTTTTGGTTGGACAAGACGACGTGAAAAGAGGTGAGTGGCACCCACGCAAGGAGCCTAAACCAATTTCGTTTGTTGTTTAAAAGAGGCTCACATCATCTTGTGCTGCAAGTTTGTCGCCAAGTGACGTGTTACAAAAGGTACTATTTGCAAGTTGTTTTACACGATAACGGCAAAAACTTGGTTCCTTACCATGCGTGTTTGCATTTGTTGTTTTGTTGTGAGCCTTCATTGTGTCTATGTGAACCACGTATTTTGTAGGTTTCGCAAACCTTTACTGCAATTTCATATTCTCATCATAATATCACGTTCTGCTTTTCAGATACCGTTTTTCATGGTGCTCACGCTGAACAGGAGCGACAACCTAGCAAGCCACAAGTCTGATGCCTCCAGCCGTCACCACTTTTTTATTTATTCTTAATCATAAGGAATAAAAATTGAAACATGATACCCATTTCTGCAGTTTATTTTGCACTATATGACACTATGCACATCAGTCACACATTTTAGTTGGCTATACTCATAGAAGCATGTAAATGAGCAATACCTAAAATTCTTAATTGGAAATCAAAGACTATCTTTTCGCGCTTTCTATAACTTTGCTGGAAAATATGTGTTGTTTTGACGAGTTTTATTAAAATAATGCTAAAACTGAACAATTCTTTTTTTGCAGTCGCTTTGCAGAACGGCAAGTATTATTGGACTTGCTTAAAATTAATACTCCATTTTCAACAGTAGTCGCGCAAAAATTGAGCAAGGGTCAAATGAGTAGCTTAAAATACTTGTGGAGTCGCTTGACGCTTCGGTGTGGGTCCCTTGACCCCCGTAGGAGTGTTACCGGCAAGAGTCGTCCGACTCCCTATAAGTGGTAACGTGATCCTTCGGATGAGAGTCTTTCCACTCTTCCTAGACGGTCAGGGGACTCTCCTAGAGCAAGCCGACCCTGACCCACCAAGAGAGTCACCGTGACTATTTAAAGAGAGTCCTATACGTGGCAAGTCGGGACTCTCCGAAAAGAGTCACGCATACTCTTTTTTTCTTAGAGTGTAGAGAATGCGTTGTGTCCATCGACTTCGAAAAAAACATGCATACTCAGGCCTACATGACTAATTTGAGCATGATATTACAGTAGTAGCAATTAAGGGTGTAGCAAAATACGTTCCTCCCCAATGCCCTCTTTACTTCATTGGTAAATTCGAGGCTCTGACTCACTAATGGTTGAAGTTTGAAAAACAGCGCGTAGACGAAAACGTTCTCTATTTTTGGAAAAAGACATAATTCCATTCCCATTCCATTCCGTGCAAAAGTCGCTTAATTCCATTCCCATTCCATTCCTCCAAGAATTGTCCCCATTCCATTCCGGGGTCGCGAAAATGTGGAATGATTCCAGAGTCATTCCAATTCCGGAGTGGCAATTCCGGAACACTGATCTGGCGACATCAGCTTTATGGGGCGTTGATTCTTTACTCGATAAAACTATAGATGCCTTTCCTACGTTGAGTGGGATAGGTTTCAAACAGGAGAAAGTGCCTCAGACAGGCTGGCCGATTTTTCGATAGGGGGACTATCTTTGTCAAAGGCGCCTTGTCATCCTTGGCTTGTTAGTTTTAAAGGGTTAGTGTAAGGCGCCTCTGAAAAAGATAGGTCCCCCTGTCGAAACGTCGGCCAGCCTGTCTGAGGCACTTTCTCCTGTTTGAAACCTATCCCACTCAGTGTATCCATCTGTCGGCTCCCTTCTTGATCTTGGTTTCCTACGTTGAGGAATTACAGGAATTGAATTGAACTTCCCGGCCATTCCTGTAGGGAATGGGCTAAGTTTCTTTATTCCGAGGAATTAAAAGGAATGGAATTGCGGCAAGTTCTAATTCCGCGGAATAGAAATGGAATGGAATGGAGGCGTACATTCCGCAACACTGAAAGGGATACTTGTAGCCGAGCGACTACTTTGTGCAAAACTTGGAAGTGGCCACATTTGAAGTTACGCTTAGCTCATCTCGACGCAAGTGATAGAAGAGGCGAACACACGTGGTGAGAAACGATCGCACACGTTGTCGATCGCACAACCGGTGTCAGAGATGTCGTCAGGGGCCTTTGGGGCAACCATTGTGAGAGCACTGTGCCCTTTCTGACACGTCTCGGTTGAGATGTGTGAACGGTTTAGAACTCTATACTTATTTTGATATGGATTACCGGATGAGGTATTTATTGTCTGTATGAAAAGGCGGAAGTAAACGTTTATTAAAGTGGTGAGGAGAATTAATGTTGGTCAACTATCGCACGTGGAAATACGTCAACATGTCTATCGTCTCCTTTAGATAAGCCTTTATGTAGCAGCCGAGTATTATGACCTTTGGCACGTTTGCAATTGATGGCTCGCGAATTTGGACGAATAAATATTCAGCAGTTTCCGAGGAAACAAATCATCTGCCATCCAGAAGGGAGCGAGCGATGGCGTCCTCCTTGGCGCGAATGTTTAAATATATTTAAGATTTCCGCAACAGTTCTTGTCTGTCATCTCAAACTTACAGCGCGCCCTTAAATGCGCCTTGTTTTATACACTCCTTACAGGAATTTTGGTTATGCGCTGGAAGGCACCATGTGTTTTACTACAATATATTTGATATCGTTTTTTTTTTCAGCTGTTCAGTTCGCACTCAACCGGGAGGCGGGCTTCACTGGGAACACCTCGCCCGCAAGTGCCGGGTCCAATTGCATGACGTGGCCGCGCATTTCTAGCAATCCGGATTGGATGATTATTACGTGCCATGACGTTTAAAACAGTGCGTAGGGCACTTGTGCATGTCGCTCAGGCAGTCAAACCCCTGAATAGTTGACCTTTATAGAACGCCGCGGTGGTCTAGTGCTTATGGTGCTTGACTGCTGGCCCCATAGGCGTGCGCACGCCCCCCCCCCCCTTAGTCACCTATGAGGAGGGGGGACGCAAAATCTGCCTCGTACATTGACTTAGCAGGGGGTGATGAACCTTCTTTCCCTTGATGGGGAACCCTGCGCACGCCTATGGCTGGCCCGAAGGTCGCGGAATAGAATTCCGGCCGCGGCTGCCGCGTTTCGATGGAGGCCACATGCTAGAGGCCCGTGTTCTTAGATTTAGGTTAAAGAACCACATGTAGGTGGTGGAAATTTCCGGAGCCCTCCTCTACGGTGACTTACAACCACATTGTGGTTGTGGGACGTAAAAGCCCAACAATTATTTATATTTTCTGAAACTGTGTGTTAAGATCAATCCGAAATCGGACACAGTTTCGATCGACATTTGGCGTAAACTGGTACTTGCATCAGTTCTCAGGGCGGACGTTTATTAAACGAAACAGCAGGCGAGTGTTCTTTGATCGCCCGAGGTGGGAGGCTTTCTCAGTGCAGAAAGTCATTGACTTCCGCGCTTGGTGCACCAGACTTGGCTAATCCTCCAAGCTTTGTGCCGTGAACAGCGCTTCACGCATTATTTAGCAGAAGCGCGCAAACCGCGGGACAGGGTAGTTGACGCTGTTCTGCTATAATGTTCATGAACCACATAGCCCACCTAAGAACCCTTGCGCCTTCCACGTGTTTTCGGTGGCTCGAGATTTCATCTTGGTTGTTTTTATTGCGGTGTGGGCATTCCAACACTATGTGATGCCAAGGCGCTAACATGTTTGACCGCAGGACCACAAGGACCGCGAGTGGAAGTTCGCCCGTTCCAAGCTGTGGATGGGCTATTTCGACGAAGGCTCGACGCTGCCTCCCCCCTTCAACCTCATCATCAGCCCAAAGTCCGTGTGGTACTTCGTGCGCGCACTGCTGAGGCTCGGCCGCTTCCTCGGCAAGAGGGCCTTCGCCGCCACGCCACGATTGCAGCACTCGGCCGTCAAGGTGACAGTGCCACAGGCCAACAGTTCTTATTGGCTTCGAGTCGCGCCCTACGCGGTGCCATCAATTACAAGTCCCTTAAGCCTAAGACGTCGACTCGAAAGCCATCTTCTCAGTCGACTGCAGTGGACGATCCACGTGAGGCCTTAATAGGCTGAAACTAGATCGAATCGAAGGGACACCAGGTGGCGGCACGAGCAGCGAGTAACGCCCTTGTTCCTAAAGCAGCCACTTCCGGTCGACCGCCGACTTGCTTTTTGTGCGATCTAAATTAAAATAAATAATTAAAAATGGGTACTGTATGAAATTAATGGTTCTACTTAACGCTAATGATACGTATGACATCAGAGCATAGGTTGAGTTACAAATTGAGTTGCATAAGTGACAAGAATGATTAGAAAATAATATGAAATTACTAATTACCGCAAGTTATTCGCCGTAAAAGATTTATTTGCCACAGAAACTGGGCAAACCCCACTACCAACCACTGGTTCACTAAAAATGAACAAGTTGTCCGCAAGCGGCAGAAACGTATGTGCCACAGAAATTGCGCAAATCCCACTACCCATTGCTGGTTCACAGAAAAGGAAAAATAGAACACATGGGTGGCAAACACGAACGTGTGCACCACACAAGTTGAGTTCACGTTGCTCGTCGCGTTCGCTAAGGAAGTGGAGGACGAAGTCACTAGACCAGAGTTAATCAAAATTGTTCTGATCAGGTTAATACGGCTGTCTGGAATACGAGCTCAATAGCATAATTTTTCAAGTCTTAATTTGATGTATTATTTATTATTACTTTTACTTTTTTAACCATTTTACATTCTTCGAATAAGATTTTAAGCTTCAACTACATATTCTTGGCCCATCCCCCAGAATGGGTACGTGCCACAGAACAGAAGGCAAAACAAAACAAAACAAAGAGTTAATAACGCAAGGTTAACACAAGGTGCGAGTGCCAGTATACTAGACACAATTTTCAGGGTCGCCTCCAGTTTTTTTTGATTGCGAGCAGGCTGACATTGCCTTTTTCTTGTTGCGCAACACAGATTCGGCTTGCATGCGAAATCGCCTAAACGCCTTGGCATTTCTCCTTCCAGCCCGAGTCGCACGATCCTGTCTGCCTAGGAAAGGACAAAACCAACCGGGTACGTATTCGTGGCTTCCAATGAACGCCTTTCGTTTATGCGCTGCCTTCAGCAAATGTGTTTTACTATTTCAGCCGCACTGTTAGGCTCCACCTTGAGGTAACAGCATAGTTGTGTGAATGTGCACGCTCGTAAATACGCCCTATAAGTAATGCACAATCCGCGCAGCAGCCACACGTCACGGAACTTGGCTATTCCCTATGGACAGAAATACGTCTGATGGGCCCCGTGGCAGCTGTTCCGGCCTTGCCTTTAAAAGCGCTCATGTGTATAGCATCAAATAAACACGATCACATTAGGCACTGAAGGAAACACTCCTTCCAATGTTGGTCGTCTTGTGCATGTTAAGCTTGCACCAATGAAGGCACGTTTGCGTTTCTCATTTATTTTTACCTTATCAGAGACAAAGTAAGTTTCCGTGTTGGTGCTGAAAACAGCATGCTGTCAAGATAGGATCCAGCAGTGATGCCCTTATTTCGTTTCCGGCAGAAACCAGGAGCAAGGCACAACTCGGTTATCCTGCAATTCAATGGCCAATCGAGCAATGTTCAATACCAGGTAAGCCATTTTAGCTTTCTATATATGTCTCACTGATGCGTCCGTGACCGCCGAAAACGCACTGAGGGAACATGGAACTAGCTGCGCATCTGCACACGCAGCATGGCATACGGATCGTATAACACTACACAGTTTACGTTCGCAGTTGTACCGATGAGAACACCCGCCACGGTGGTCTAGTGGCTCGACTGCTGACCCGCAGTTCAGGGGATCGAATTTTCGATGGAGGCGAAAATGCTTGAGACCCGTGTGCTTGGATTTAGTTGCACGTTAAAGAACCCCAGGTGGTCGAAATTTGCGAAGCCCTCCACTAAGGCGTCCCTCATAATCATATATCGTGGTATTGGGGCATTAAATCCCAACAATTACACCGATAACAAAAAAATTACACCATCTCCCACTCAAGGGAACCATGGGGGGATGCGAAGCAGCATTGGGGGCGCACACCAAGTTTCCGTTACGTTCACTCGGCGTTTCCGTTAGTGTGTGAGGTTTGCATTTAGTGTTTGTGTTATCATTACGTTGTGTTTGTGCGTTGCTTTCCGTTAGCGCCGATGAACGAGTGGCGACGACGTTGACGTCAGGCCCGTAGCCAGGAATATTTTTTTTTGGGGGGGGGGATCCATGACTATTCGAGAAAACCAGCTATTTTATTATTTATTTTTGGTAAAGACCCTACTTCACGAAAACTTCGGGGGAGGGGGCCCTAGCCCTCCCCCCCCCTACTGGGCGTAATTTTGTTGGCACTGACTACGGTGACGGGGCCCGTCAGTGCAGTACCGTCGTAAAAGTGACGGGGCCCGTCACCGTAGTGTAAATTGTAATAGTGACGGGGCCCGTCATAATAGCGACGTACTTATAGTAACGGGCCCCGTCATCGTAAACGGGTGACTACGGTGACGGGGCCCGTCAGCGCAGTTCCATCGTAAAAGTGACGGGGCCCCTTTACCGTAGATTTTTGGTCGTTTTAGACGCCCTCGTCGTGTGGCGTTCGTGGCGTAGTAGTTACTTGTGTGAGGCAATAAAGAAAAAAAAAGCGTTCATGGTGCAGTTGGTTGGCGCGCTATCCATGGAGTGTTAGGGCTGCAGGTCGTCAGTTCGATTCCTCCCGTTTTTTCTTCCTTTTGTTTCAGGTTATGCGTCAACATCAACGTTACTGCTCTGACGGAGTCGTAACTTTTTCGTTCATGTCTGCGGCGGTTAGGCAGCCCTAGCGTTCGGATGATGCGTTGTTCCTAGGCTTGTGCGAATATTCACGCACTTCGAATATTCGAACGAATATTACAGTATTCGAATTCGCTTGGAAACAAATTTAAATTCTAGGAAATTTCGAAGTATTCGAAATGAACGAATAGACATATATAAACCGCATGTAATCCCTTGTAAAATGGTTTCACTGCAGTAGAGGTGTGCTATACCGTGAAAACACCTTTCCAGGAGAAATCCGCACTGCCGCGAAGCCCCACTTCAAGGTTAAATGAGCATGTAGTAAAGCCTTGTTAATTCAGAGTCAGTGGGACTGTGACAAATTTAATTAAGTGGGTTTTCGAATTAACCAAACATACAAAAAGCGGGATGCAATGAACTTTGAATTACTGGAAGTAATGAGAGGTGGTCGTTTGCTGTGCCTCCTAGTTTGCGGCTACAAGGGTTTTTTCCAGCAATACTTGGTCCGAATTTTGCCGCTAAACCGGGGAAACGGCGGGCCTCGCTGAGGCCAGTGCAATAAAAAAAAAAAGAACGAGGGGAAAAAAACGGTCTCGTGGTCAACTGAAATGCGCGCCTGCGGAAAAGAAGGCGTGCTTCGCTGCAACACAGTGGTGACACACGGGCAGCATGTCACCTAGCTCCTCGTAGCGTCAGTGCGTCATGATGCGGCCATTCGCCCATCCTTTCTGGTAAAATAAAGAATGTAATAATGACCAGTGTGACGGAATTCGCGATGTGTTCTGGGTGGAAAAAGAGGATCATTGAAGCTTTCGAACTGAGTTTTCGAAGTAGGCGTTGCGGGCAAGTACTCCGCCAGCAGTGCAAGTGCGCAAATTGCCGGAACAACCGCCAATTGGAGGTTCACACACATCGCGAATTCCATCGGACCGCCCTTTATTAATTTATCTATTTTCCCTGAAAGAATGGGTAAATCATGACGCACTGACGTTGAGAGAAGCATTCATCATGCTGCCCGCGTGTCACCGCTGCGTTGCCGTGAAGCACGTCTTCTTTTCCGCAGGCGCACATTTCAGTTGACCACGAGACCGGCTTTTGTTTTGTTTTTTTCTTGCGCTGGCAGCAGCGAGGCTGGGATGCTTCACTTGTCACTCATTAGTATCGCTACATTGCATTGCCTTGTGGCTCCTAAGGGCCATCGTTTCTGCGGATTTGCGGCTAAATCGGGATCGGAATTGGCACATGGCACCCAAAGTTTTGAATTAACCGGCTGGTACTCACCGCCGCTTCAAATTATCCACTCAGATTTACATTGCAAAATACAGGGCCGTAGAAATCCTTCTAATTATGCGGAATTTCGAATAAAAGTTCGAATTAATGAGTCTTGTACTGTAACCCTCACATCGATTCATCATTCTTTAAGTTTAAAGCTGTTATACCGGCTTATATGCTCTAACTATAGTAAATTTTAATTAATATATTTCACAAGTTATCACTTGCATTCAACCGAAAGTCCAATCCTGCTACTAGTCAAGTGCTTCGAAATCGCTTCGGACCTAAAATTTACTATTCGCACAAGCCTAGTTGTTATTCCTATGCGACCTGTGTCTAATCCGCGCTGAATAAGAAATGTTTCTTTTTTTTTTTTTTTTCAGTATTGTTTCACAATACCGTGCCGAGCTTCCGGCTAGTCAGCATAGTTACTCATTCGTGGTAGCAGGGCTCAGCGTGGGAGAGCGGAGCCCATTAATCAGCATGTCGCTGTGCCGCTGACGGTCATGCGCTGCGCAGCCAGTTACAGGGACGCCATGGCGCAGCGAGGACAGCCAGTCAAATCAGCAGTGTTCCCTGCGAGATCTCTTTCGACCATGGAAAGCATTCTAGAAAAAATCCATGAAGACTTCAGGCGCAGGTGGCTGTTTTGGTCGGCGGTGCACGACAGTACGAAACATTTCGGGGGAGGGGGGAGCAGCGACGCAGCGACATTGGCGGCATGCTGATATGCAGCGTCAGCGGCGCAGCGACATGCTGATTAACGGGCTCCGCTCTCCCACGCTGAGCCGTCCTACCACAAATGAGTAACTATTATTGACTAGCCGGAAGATCGGGACGGTATTGTGAAACAATATTGGAAAAGAAAAAAAAAACGGAAAAATTTTCTTATTCAGCGCGATTAGAACCGAGGTCGCATAGGAACGCTAAGGCTCTCTAACCGCCGCAGCATGAACGAAAAGTTACGACTCCGTCAGAGCAGTAACGTTGACGTTGACGCATAACCTGAAAAAAAGCCTATATGGTATTCAAAAAAGCCATACCTTGGTATTCACACGGGGGAGAAACGCTCGGGGGATAAAGGCGGAGCCCAGTGCGTCAGCTCGCGAGGAGAAGTCTCCACAAATGCCCCCCACTCACACGGACGAGGCAAACGGAGGGGGAGACCAGTGTTACCAGACTACTCCTGTGGCTTGTACCGCCCGTTTCACCAGCTGCTGACGACGATGACCCCAGCTACAGATGACCCAAACTGCAGACTGGACACCCACTGCCGCTCTCTGCAGGAGCAAGTGCAACAATGTGGCCAAACAAGAGCCCGAAATTCCGCCCATATCCCCCACCGCCGGGGGATCGTTTGTCCTGTCGGGGAAAAGGTCCCCGTCTCCTCCGTGGAGCCGCGGGGAGTCACGCCCACTCGCTAATCCTTGACGTCGCGGTCACGTGATCCGCAATCCCCCCGTCTCCCCCGAGCATTTTTCCCCCGTCTGAATACCCCTTAACTGCGGACATATCTACGAGCGCGAAAAACACAAAGGACGAGGTAAAGACGGCAGATCAGCGCTGCGTCCTGTCTGCCGTCTTTACCTCGTCCTTTGTGTTTTTCGCGCTAGTATATATGTCCGTAGTTAGTAGCTGAACACCAAACTCTAGACGAACGGGTACGCCGACAACGCAGACACGAAGTGTGGCCAAACCGGCACTGTCCGCGCTACATTGGACAACTGTACAACCCGCGCGCGCGCAATGCGCGCATCAAACGAAACAGAAAAAAAAAGAGAGAGAGAAGCCTCGCACGTGACAAATGACGTCGCGGAGCAGAAGCCCCGCCCTAGACGGGCGAGTTGTGAAAACATCGTCTCCCTGCTCGGGACGTTCCCGGTGGTTGCAGTCCGGCGGTGGAACAGCCGTCCGCCGGTCGCTGTTTCCTCCTCGCACTCCTCCCTTTTCTTCCTTGCGTGCGCGATCCCTCGAGGAAACAAAATTACGGCCCCCACTGGCTACAGGCCTGGTTGACGTTACAATTCATCTGAACGGGGCGAAGCGAGAATGACGGAAGCCGACCGAGCGCACCCGCTATATACACATGAAATGGGGAGGGAGTGGAGAGTGGGTTACAGGCTGTATTTGGCTGCGTCGCGGCTACACCACGTGGGATGAGAGGCTGCGCCGCGGCTGCAGCGCGGGAGAGGAGAGCAGAGAAGGCGACCGAACACCTGCGTAAAGGAGAGTGGGAGGGAGAGTAGGCGCATGCGCAGTGGCCCCGAGCACAGCCCCGAGCAAAAGTTGCTTCGCATCTAAAATGGCAACTGCAGACGAAGTGCATATATGGGCATTGTATTATGTGCGTCACGCAATGCATTCGTAGTCCGCGGGTTGCAGCGCTCACGTGGTTGCGCTGCCTTACGTAGGCGCGATCATGCGCGTAGCTGGACCATGCTCGATCACTACTTATCCTAGATCATGCTATATCGCCACTCGTTCAAAACCGAAGACGCTACAGACTCCCACGACGCAACGCCGTTTCTGCGTTGATCTTGTCACGTTACGACCACTGTCGACCACAGCGATCAAAAGGCAAGTGTAGAGACTTCCGTGTGTGTGGGTGTAATCAACGGCTACAGGATCTAAAATAAAGGCTATGCACCTAACGAAATGTGTCTTCATTCATCTTGAACGTTCAAAAAGTACAATCCGAAGCCATCAATCAAATCACATATGCATCGCATCGGGTCGCTCAGCATTTATTGGCTTTGTTGCGTGGTTGTTGGCTTCGGAATTGGATTCAGTTTGCATGGTGTGATGAGTGACGTGCGCAAGTGTTCAAAGTGCGCGCCGTGAAAAGATGGAGAAGGCGACGACGAAACTAGCGCTGGAAAATTAAAAGAACAAAGAAAAGCCAATCATAGAAGGCACAGAGATCATGGGAGGCAACCAGAATTAAGGCCACGATATGCGGAAGGGTGGCGGCGAGAGGCCACGTGACTTGTCTTCTTCGGGCTCGTATCTCTTTTACCGTTCAAGTTATTGTTCGGAACGTTGCCGTTGATTCTAATCACACTGTGTGTGCGAATAGCATCTTGCTGGAATGTGCGACAGGATTGCCGTTGGGTAGATTTGAAAAGGGGCCGGAACAAAAACATTTAATTTTAGCGCCAAATATGTTGCCACATATAACAAAAGTGACATTATGAATAGTGTAATAATAATTAATGTTATTTTTAACAAGCAAAACCATAGCACAATATCTATCAGTGCAGGCAAATGAAGAAATCAAATAAATTTCATTGCAGTTCGTATAGAATAACGTTCTTAGCAGAGTAATTCTAGGCCAACAACTATTTAGGAACATCAAACGTGGAACCGAAATTGAATAGTGTAGTAACCATAATACCAGTCCAGCGTCAAGTCGAGAAATTTGGTTCAACAGTCGAGCTTCATTCTCTTGCTTTTTGGTAAAAGTGACACGAGAACACGCGCTGTGCTTCTGCATTATAAACTGGTGCATGGCTTTATATTACTTATTTTTGTGATGTGTGAAATGACGTGAAAGTGTAAAACATGCAAACGCTGGTGATGGCGCTTCTCTCTTTTGCTTAATATACTTTACAAAAAAAAATGTTCTGTTATGTGAGAGGAAGCGCGCCTTTGCATGGTGTGCCCTCTATTCTTGGTGTCATGCAGGAGGTGATGAAACGCCTCGTAAATCGCTACATTCACCGTGCCAAAAAGCAGCTTCGCCAAGATGGGGTCAACGAGGATGACTTGCTCGAAATCAAGCAGGATATTTCCAGTCTTAGGTAAGCTGTCCAAATGGAGGCACATCGATCGTGCTTCGAATTACATGCCGATACACTCGTCCGAGGGAAGGGCTCGTTTTCTTTGACAACCTAATGAGGCCAAAGATGGCATTACTTGACGTGAAGAACTCATAATGGGCGAAAACACGACTTGCCGCTGGTAGGCACCGAACCTACAACCTTCGGATAATGCGTCTCTACCGAATTAGCTCGTCCTCCCGTCCACTTTATCGGGTCGCATGCAAGCCTGGGAGTGTTAGGCAGTCACGGCTACGAGCGGCACTGTCGTGACATCAACGAACCCGTCCGAGCTCATGTATGCAAACATTCCATTATTTTGGTAACAACGTCGCATTATCAGCAAAGTGGAATTTTTGCGTTTATAACTGATCATGCGTGTGCGTGTGTGCCTTTTTCTTATGTTTGTCTGTATGCATGAGCACATGTTCTGTGGTGTAGGATATATGCACTGGTGATCCCGAAAACAAACCCTGTTGTTGAAAGTTAGCGCTGTGTGTTACCGAGTCGCTCGCGTTGTGCCGTCTTGGATACTCAAACACGCTGGCCGCATGCGGCCCGAAGCTTCACAAGAAATACGATGTCTGAGACTGTGACTCTGCTAAATGGTACTCGCATTTTTTACTCGCCTATTGATATTAATAACGTTTTGTTCGGGGAAGCTGCAGAGGCGGGACTGACCCCAAGTATTTCAATAATCAAACCATGAAGATGGCAGTGGTGCAATAAACTCGCCACGCCGTTGCCTAGCAAACGCCGAGCACAACACGCGCTCAGCGATGGAGACCTCCGCGCATAGCGACCGATGGAGACGCCGCGCACAACGTCTCATGACATTTTAAAGGGCCCATAAACCACCAAGAGAAGCTCGCGTGCTCCTCTCGGGGCCTTTCCACTATCCGCAAAGGCCGTCGTGACGTCACCTCTCTGATTATGTGACGTCGCGAGCAACAGACGCTGTGAGGGGGTAAGAACCTGTTTTCTGCTAGCAGACGCGCTCCTTGCGTTTTCACCTCGGACGCTGAGGAAGGGCATTCGGAGAGGTGGACCGGAGGAGGCGTTCGGTGGACAGACGAGCCGACAAACGCAGCCTAGCGAAGGAAAGAGCGAAACGAGTAAACGCGTGCATCTCCGCTGACGTTCGCTGTAGACTCGTGCACAAATGCAAAGCCACAACTAAACTTCGACCTCTGGGTGGTTTGAGGGCCCCTTAAAGTCATTGGACGCAAGAAACACAGCTGGTACGACGCCATGCAAAGCCGCGCTCTGCGATGGCGGCGCGGCCGTCGCGCATAGCGTCCAATGGAGGTTTAAAGCCATTGGACGCAAAAAGCACAGCGTCACGTCACGCAGAGCCGCGCTCAGCGATGGAGACCACTGCGCATAGCGACCGATAGAGACTCCGCGCATAGCGTCCCATGGAAGGACGGAGGGAAAAAAGAATTGGAGGGAGCGCACATAGCGCCCACAGGCCAACCTTCTCTGAAGCCACTCCCCCCTCGTTCTCCATGCGCTGGTCACAATTCCCAGCATGCTCCTGTTTCATTTTTTACGGCTGCGCTTCAAAATTCTCACGTGACGCTCCCTCCTAGTTTCTTTTTTTCTCCATGCATGGAAGCCATGGGACGCAAAGAGCACGGCTGCTGTGATGTCACGCAAAGCCGCGCTCTGCGATGGAGAGCGCTGCGCATAGCGACCGATGGAGACGCCGAGCATAGCGTCCCATGGAAGCCATGGGACGCAAAAAGCACAGCTGGTGTTACGTCATGCAAAGCCGCGCTCTGCGATGGAGACCACCACGCATAGCGACCGTTGGAGACGCCGAGCATATATCGTCCCACGGAAGCCACGGGACGCAAAAAGCACAGCTGGTGTTACGTCATGCAAAGCCGCGCTCTGCGATGGGGACCCGCCGCATAGCGACCGATGGAGACGCCGAGCATAGCGTCTCGTGGAGCCATGGGACGCAAAAAGCACAGCTGGTGTTACGTCATGCAAAGCCACGCTCAGCGATGGAGACCGCTGCGCACAGCGACCGATGGAGACCCCGCGCATATATTGCCGCATGGCAGCCATGGGACAATATATGCGGGCAATATATAGCCATGGGACTCGCAGAGGGCCCAGGTTGCGAACCTCGTCCATCCTGGAAATTTTTTAGGGGCGAAGCTCCTTATAGCGGCACCCGTTCGTCCCCGTCGTAGTAGTGTGTAACCAGTCTTAAAAACGGAGGGGGCGTGCACACATGAAGGCTCCCTAAAGACAATGCGCGCGATAGTACGTGATATGTATCGCCCTCTCCTCTCCTACGCTTCCCCCTCTTTCTCCTCTCCTACGGTCCACCCCCCCTCTATCTTGCCTCGCGGCGCAGCGGCGCCGACGCAGGCAGCGTCGCGGCAGCGTCTTGATTGAAAAAACCGACGCTCGCGCTACACAACCGTTCACTGACCACCCCGTATATATAGGCACTGGATTTTGACCTCCAAGGTAGTGCGTGTGTGCGATTTCTCCTGTGCGTGATTAAACAATGAAAATTCACAGCGTACATGTAAAACAAGTGAGCTGCAAGTCGTCATAACTCTCATCGAACCTTTAGTATAAACGCGCCCGATCTCACGTCGGTGATGATGTACTGGGCAGAATTCACGGAAGATTCATGGTTTACCGATGAACCTCCGCAGCTTCGCCCACTCATCATCATTCACTCCGTGGATATGCTGTGATTTTTTTCTTATTTCCTTTTTCTTTTTCTTATTTCGTGCGATAGTGGTTACGGACACCGGCGGCGGCGGCGGACAACTACGGCGCCAAGACGGCCGTTGAAATGATCTCATAACAGCTTTCGCTGTAAAAGAAGGAGGGAGCATTACGTCACGCGACCGAAACCCACCGTGTCGGCCCAACACGTGATCAAAACGTCACAGCGCGCGGTAGGTTTTAGTACTACCGGTGGAGTTCTGTTTTTGAAACTCCTCTGTGATCCGGCCGGTCTGCGCCGAACGAGCGCGCTTCGATTAAAAGCTACCGGGCGCCATACCCGAAGTCTCGGCAAACCTCATTTCTTGCTGATTTTGACGTAAAAGATCACGTTTTGGGCCGACACTGCTGGCTTCAAAACGAGTTGGCTTGTCAAGGCTGGCTGCGTGATGTAATGCTCCCCTTTCTTTTTCCTTCCTCCATGACTACCCATCATTCCCATGCTGGCTGAAACGCCATGCGTTGCAACTCCCATAGACACTAGCGCCAGAGTTCCCTCTAGGAGGTATTGTAGGAAACTCTATGGAGACGGCCACGCCGCGACCGATAGAGACGCCGCGCAGAGCGTCCCGTGGGACGCAAGGAGCACAGCTGGTCTGACGTCATGCAATGCCGCTCTCTGCGATGGAGATTGCCGCGCATAGCGGTCGATGGACGCCACGCATAGGGTCCCACGGCAGTTTAAAGCCATGGGCGCAAGAGAGAGAAATTAAGATATAAAGAAAGAAAGCAAGCATCGCGATCAGGTACCGCACCACCTGGCTAAGCCACGCATGCGTGGTAGCTAAGCCAAGCCCACCGACGGAGACATCACGCTCAACCTCCACTCTACAGTGCATACATGGAGGGAAAAAACTAGGCGGGGGGGTCACGTGAAAATGTTGAAGCCGAGCCGTAAAAAAATGAAACAGGAGCATGCTGGGAATTGTGACCAGCGTATGGAGAACGAGGGCGGGAGCGGCGTCCGAGGAGGTTGGCTTGTGGACGCTAGGCGCGCGCTCATCAATTTTAAATGCGAATGCATTTCTTAGCCGGGCTATGTCAGGCGTCGGTCGGTGTCCGCGCGCCTCTCCGCTCTCACTCTCTCTCCCATAGCAACAGCTGCGGGAGCGCGCGCTTATCCTCTCCCCGCATCGCCCCTAGCAACCGGAGCAGGTGGTGCGGGCGGAGTAGCGGAGAGTGAGTGGAGAGGAGGAGCGCGCTCTGGCGTGTGAGGGCGCTCGCATCGGGGAGCTCGGCGGAGCTCCGGCGTGTGTGGAGAGAGTGTAGGAGAGGGTAGGTGCAGTGCTTCGCCGCTCCTTCTCTCGCCGTTCGCTCTCTTTCCTCCCTGCGCCACCGCCTCAATGCAGTGCGTTTGAAACGCGTTTGTAGCGTTTGTGCTGCCTTGGCACAGCCTGAAAACAGCGCGTTCTAAACGCGTTTGTGCTGCATTGAAGGCGGTGGCAACATCCCTGAGGGATTACGAACGCACCTAAGAAGCGTTCGTTGAAAGAGGCGCCCAAAAGGGAGACACTTGAGCGCGTCGATGTGTCCAGCTTTACGCATTTAAAATTATTACGCAGTGTACTCTCGGCGCAAGAAATGCATTCGCATTTCCTCACGATTCCCTTCGCGAAGGTGGGGGCATTTTTTTTTTTTGTTCATGAGCTCACCGAAAAAAGAGATGAAAGAGGAGCATCATGGGAAATCTGACAAGAACGCGAGGAGCAAGCGGCTTCAGCGGAGGTATCTTGCGGTGTGCTCCTCCTGTTTTTTTAGGGGCGAAGCTCCTTAAGGCGGCACCCGTTCGTCCCCTCGTAGTCGTCGTCGTCGTAGTAGCAGTAGTAGTAGTAGTCGTAGTCCGTAACAAGTCTTACGCTTTGACCTCCAAGGTGGTGCCGGTGGGAGATTTTTCCTGTGCGTTGTTGAACAATAAAAAATTCGCAGCGTGCGCGTTAACTAAAAGCCGAATTCTTCTGTCTCTCATTCCCCATTAGCAGCCATTGGCATGTTCCAGTAGGAAACGTTAGTAGAAGTAGAAGTGTAAGTGTTAGCTAAAAGCCGACTTCTTCTGTCTCTCATTCCCATTAGCAGCCATTGTTTACCTCCAAGGTAGTGCCTGGTGAGATTTCTCCTGTTCAAAACGCCGTTGATTGATGAAATAAACCAACGAAAGACGCCAGATGTTTTGTAAAATCAGAACGAAAGAACGCCAGATGTTTCTAAAGCAGAACGAAAAGACGCCAGCTGCTTAACGAAAGACGCCAGATTTTTTTAAAGCAATGGTTTTCTAAACAATGAAAATTCACAGCGTACATGTAAAATTAAAGTGAGCTGCAAGTCGTCATAACTCATCGAACCTTTAGTATAAACGCGCCCGATCTCACGTCGGTGATGATGTACTGGGCAGAATTCACGGAAGATTCACGGTTTACCGATGAACCTCCGCAGCTTCGCCCACTCATCATCATTCACTCCGTGGATATGCTGTGATTTTTTTCCTCCATGAGTGCATAGCCTGGCTGCGCCCGATCGTGCCGAGACAGACAGCCATGGGGCGTCCTAAGAAAGGGCGTACTGCCGAGAAGGAAGCCGCGCGTCCCGAAGCTAGAAGTGTCGGTCGACGGGGAGTACGAGCGGCGACGGCCCCATGCTTCGCTGTGCCAAGCTTTGCGCGACTTAGTGCGAACTTCCCGAATATTTTTTTTCTTGAGGCACCCTATGCGGTCACTATGCGTTATAACATAACCGTGGAGGAAAAAATTATAACAGCTTCGTTCGCACTAACGGTGCCAAGCCTGAAGAAAAGCGGAGCGCCCTCCTTGTTACTCTTTATTTTCCTTTTCTTTATTCTTTCTTTCTCTTTTTTTCTTGATCTCTCTCTTTCTTTGTCTCTATCGATTTCTTTCTCTCTCTTCTATCTATTTCTTTTTCTTTCCTCTCTCTCTCTATCTGCTTCTCTCTCTCCCTCTCTTTGTTTCTCTTGATTTCTCTCTTTTCTGTCTTGCTCTGTCTTTCGCGTCTCTTTCGATCTTTTAAATGCGAAGCATTTCTTAGCGAACTTCTGCGACTTTTAGCGTATCTATCTATCTATCTATCTATCTATCTATCTATCTATCTATCTATCTATCTATCTATCTATCTATCTATCTATCTATCTATCTATCTATCTATCTATCTATCTATCTATCTGTCTGTCTCTGTCTGTTGTCTGTCTGTCGTCTGTCTGTCTGTCTGTCTGTCTGTCTGTCTGTCTGTCTGTCTGTCTGTCGTCTGTCTGTCTGTCTGTCTGTCTGTCTGTCTGTCTGTCTGTCTGTCGTCTGTCTGTCTGTCTGTCTGTCTGTCTATCTTCTATCTATCTATCTATCTATCTATCTATCTATCTATCTATCTATCTATCTATCTATCTATCTATCTATCTATCTATCTATCTATCTATCTATCTATCTAGCTATCTATCTTCTATCTATCTATCTATCTCTATCTATCTATCTATCTATCTATCATCTATCTATCTATCTATCTATCTATCTATCATCTATCTATCTAGCCGCCTACGACTTTGTGCTCTCCTGGCCGTTTCGTTAATAGTATGTACACCAAATTGGTATGGCGTAACAATGACTTTATGACGAACATAAATGACAGATCATAACATGAAAATCATGATATCCATGTCATGAACGCCATGATTTACATGCCACGGACTTGGTGATCTTGCGGCCGTTTCGTTAATTTGATATATACCAAAATTGGTATGGCGTGACAAGAGTGTATGACGAACATAAGTGACAGGTCCTAACGTGCAATCATGACACGCATGTCATGTACAGCATGATTTACATTCCAGGCTCATGGTGCGCTCGCGGCCGTTTCGCTAGCTTTCTATACAGCAAAATTGGTATCGCGCGACGTGACTGTGTGACGAACACAAATAACAGGTGGTAACATGAAAATCATGACACGCATGTCATGCACAACATGACTTACGTACCACGCTCATGGTGCGCTCGCGGCCGTTTCGCTAGCTTTATATGCACAAAAATTTGTATCGCGCGACATGGCTATGTGACGAACATAAATAACAGGGGGTAATACGAAAATTACGACATACATGTCATGTAGGCTATGATTTAGACGCCACGCTTATGGTGCACTCGCGGCCGTTTTGTTAACTGGATATATACCTAAATTGGTATGGCATGACAGGAGTGCATGACGAACATAAATAGCAGGTCACGCATTCTATATATGTAGCACAATATATGTTTCATTAGCATGGCAATATACCAGATTGTACACGCATGCATGTATGACAATCTTGCGATATATGGCGAACTAGATGTCACGACATGAATGACTTCATTAGCCTCAACGACAAACAAGACGATGTGTGCAGCTCTTTGCTGGCTGCTTCGCATTACATCGATTCCCACACTGCGTGGGATCTGCCGATTTTTTAGGGGCGAAGCTCCTTATAGCGGCACCCGTTCGTCCCTCGTAGCGTAGTATGTAACCAGTCTTACGCTTTGACCTGCAAGGTGGTGCCGGTGGGAGATTTTTCCTGTGCGTTGTTGAACAATAAAAAATTCGCAGCGTTAGCTAAAAGCCGACTTCTTCTGTCTCTCATTCCCATTAGCAGCCATTCTTTACCTCCAACGTAGTGCCTGGTGAGATTTCTCCTGTGCGTGATTAAACAATAAAAATTTTTGTTCAAAACGCCGTTGATTAATGAAATAAACCAACAAAAGACGCCAGATGTTTTGTAAAAGCAAAACGAAAGACGCCAGATGTTTCTAAAGCAAAACGAAAAGACGCCAGCTGCTTAACGAAAGATGCCAGATGTTTTCTAAGCAATGGTTTTCTAAACAATGAAAATTCACAGCGTACATGTAAAATTAAAGTGCGCTGCAAGTCGTCATAACTCATCGAATCTTTAGTATAAACGCGCCCGATCTCACGTCGGTGATGATGTACTGGGCAGAATTCACGGAAGATTCATGGTTTACCGATGAACCTCCGCAGCTTCGCCACTCATCTCATTCACTCCGTGGATATGCTGTGATTTTTTTTCTCTCTGTCTTTCTACATCTTTGTCTTTATTTCCTTGATCTCTATCTATATTTCTGTTGCCGCCTTTTTCTTTCTCTCTATTTTTCTCCCTTTCTTTCTCTATATATTGTTACGGGGAAGAAACTATATACACAGCGTATATTTGACAGCAGAAGCGTACAACGCTGCCGCAGCCCAAGCGCGTTCCGCTCAGCATTCGTCGTCGTCATTCTCTGCTCTTCTCGCCCGTGACATTATCCGCCGGCGGCAGAAGCGCCGCTCCGGTGCGATCAGTTCTCAGGGCTGGAGTGGTACGGTTTAAGTCGCGAGACATGAACTATATCCGCTGGTGACTGAAGCTGTCGCTGGCCTAGGATTGATTGGAGCGATCGCATAGGTCACGCTAGTGACCTTTCGTATGACGAGGTAAGGGCCAACATAACGGGACATCAGTTTTAGATGCGAAGGCAGTCTTCTTTTTTTTATTTTTTTATTCAGATACCCTAAGGGCCCAGAAGGCATTACATAAGGGGGGGGGGATACAGTGAATGTGGCAAATAAATAAAATACACACTGAACAATGAAATCAGAGTACATGAATAAGTAACATCGAATGGTGTAAAAACAGCTACGCGTGACAGTATTATACTACGTAAAAATAACAATCATAAGGTAAAGATTCATAACAATAAATATCATCAGTATCACATGAAACTAATAGAAACAACACTAAATAAACAAGACAAGCAGAACAGACTAAATAAAACGCAACGTAAAAAAAGAAAAAGAAAAGAACATAAGAAAATCAGCACTAGTGATTTGAGGATAGAATTTTTCTATTGGCTTCCATTTTGTCCTAGAAATGACTTTAGACTAGTTACAAATGAGTCATGATTTACAATGCGCACAATGTCAGCAGGAAGAAGATTCCATTCACGAATGGCGAGGAGAAGTGGAGAGTGAAAGAAAAGATTAGTGCGGGCGAAAATAGGTTCAATTTTATGTTGGTGATCGAGTTGCGAAGATATATTACGAGCTCGCCTGATATTGAAGATATCGTGGGATGACTAATTGAAGTGAAGCGTATGAAAGAAAGACAATAGTGTCAGCAACCTGCGATTTTCTAGAGAAGCTAAATTGAGTGAAGATTTGATTTCAGTTACGCTTGATGTTCGTAAGTAGTTTTTTTGTGATGAAGCGAGCAGCCTTATTTTGTACCGACTCCAGTTTCTGTTTGAGGTAGGCCTGATGCGGATTCCAGGTGAAGGAGGCATATTCGAGTTTTGAGCGTACTAAGGTTTTATAAGCAAGAAGTTTAGTTTCCGAGTTCGCCGGATGCAAATTTTGCCTTATGAAGCCAAGTGATCTGGATGATTTACTGACAATTGCGTCTATATGGGTGTTCCATGACAGGTTAGATGACAAATGAACACCAAGGTCTTTTATTGTGGATACAGAGTCTATGGGCATGTTGTTCAACGTGTAGTCGTATAACACGAGGTTAGCCGTTGTCCCGAACGTGATAGCTTTTGTTTTGTTAACGTTAATTTGCATTGCCAATTGTTGCACCATTTACTAAGATTTTCAAGGTCAGACTGAAGGAAGCTGGTGTCCTGAGGGTTACTGATTTGCCTGTAAATCACGCAGTCGTCCGCAATAATCTAACTGTGGAATGCATACCATTACTAATATCGTGAATATAAACTAAGCACAAGATAGGCCCGAGCACGGAACCCTGTGGTACTCCAGATTTGACGTGAATTAATGGAGACAAATGGTCATTAACGAAGACGGATTGGTATAGGTTGGCTAGGAAGTTGGTAATCCACCTAGCAACCTTTGTATTTATGTTAAGACCTGTAAGTTTATGAACAAGCCGCAAGTGAGGAACCTTGTCAAAGGCCTTCGCGAAATCAACAAATATAGCATCAATTTGATGCAAGCAGTGAACAGAGTGATGCAAGTCATTAATTAATTCGAACAATTGCGTTTCGCAAGAACGACCATGCAAAAAAAACGTGCTGATTGATGAAGAAGAAGTTATGTTCTCTAAGAAACTTCATGGGAGCAGATGAAATTATATGTTCTAGGAGTTTGCAACAAGTACTAGTTAAAGATATTGGTCTGTAATTCGATGGGTTAGACGGGTCACCAGATTTAAAAATAGGAATTACGCGAGCTTCCTCCCAATCATTTGGGACGCATCCCGTGTCGACAGACTGCTGGAAAAGTGCGGCCGAAATGTCGCATATTGCAAGTTTTGACATTTTAAGAAGCTTAGGGCAGATACCATCAGGACCAGGAGCGGCATTAGCCGGAAGACGATCGATGCAGGAATGTATCCCTTCCGGTGTGATAGTAATGTCGAGCATGCTTGAATGCAAAATGGGGACCTCAAGGTCACTTGGAACAGGGGCCTTGAGGTCCCCTGTTCAGACGAAAAAAACTCGTTGAATTCTGCAGCAACACGTGCTGGAGAAAGAATGTTACCATCCTTGGACAACGACACCGTGGAATTTGTTGCGTAATTAGGCTTAATAACTTTCCAAAATTTTTGCATCGTTACGAAGCATGTTTGAAATGTCGTAGTTGCAAAATTTATCTTTGGCTGTTGTTATTTCAATTCTCCATAAGTGCGCGTGCTCGCGATAAAGCCTCCAATCTTCCTCAGATGCAGATAGTTTAGCTTTGGAATATAAACGTTTCTTTTTGTTAATAGTTAATTTCATATGCGTCGTAAACCAAGCGCTTTGCGTGCAGATGGTTATTTTGATTCTGGGAATATGTTTTTTCTTTAAGCGTGATCAATTTGTCACGAATGAGTGCCCAGTTTGTATTGACGTCGCGTTGGTGAAATGATTGCAAAAGGTCGATGGAATAGGCGGAAAGGTCAGTGTAAGCCCGTCTACATTCGTCCGGTTGTAATCAAATATAACCTTCGCTCTTTTTCACGCTTTTGCAGAGCGCATACCAACGCGCAATGCAAGATACTGTGGTCGCTGATGCCATCCAAAACATTTACCGAAACATTATTTGGTTCCGTAGTTAATATAAGGTCTAAAAGAGAATCATTACGAGTGGGAACAGAGACGATTTGGTGCAAACGAAACGATGAGAGCACGTCAAGGAAATGTTGACATTCACGTTTTCTTGTGCCATCCAGGGGTCTGCATGATCACCATTCAATAGTTGAAATCACCGGCAAGAAATATTGGCGATGTTGGGTACTTGTCTTGAACAAAACTTAAAGACTCATTTAAGTAATCAGGAAATTCGTGAGACGAATCAGGTGGGCGATAGCAGATCCCAGTGACACAAGTAGTACGTGCGGCCAGACAAAGAGCAATCCATAAAATTTCGAGGCAGGAATTGGTTTCAACAACGCAAGCTTCCAGACAATTTTTTACCGCGACCAACACACCGCCCCCTCTCTATTGAACCCTATCTTTCCTAAACAACGAAAATTCACGAGACAGGGACAATTCATGATCAGAAATATCGAGTGACAACCAGGTTTCAGTGCCTAGAACTATGTCTGCCGAACATGATTCAACATAAGAACACAGGTGATCCTGCTTACGAAACAAACTGCGAAAGTTTGACAGAAGAATGGACAGATGCGTATCACAGCGTTCCCGCTTGCGTCACTGGGTTTTCGCGGGATCTTGACGCTTCGGCAGGGCAGTTACTTCGTTTGTGGTATGCTCCAAGGCATAAATCGTGTTATGTAGTAGAAGCTCTCTCTCTGTCTTGGTCCCCCACAGCGATCTGCCAGTACCCTGAGCGCAGATCGATTGACTAGAAATATCTGGCGCCGTGCAAACAATCGAGTGCGTCATCAATACGCGGGAGAGGATGCACATCTTTCTTGGTATAATATGGTTGAGATGGCGGTAGTCAACACAGAATCTCCCGTTATTGTCCTTCTTTTTAACAAGGACAACAGGGTAGGACCAGGGACTGGAGGAGGGTTCGATTATGCCCTTATGAAGTATTTTATCCACCTCCCGTTGTATAGTAACACGCTCTGGTGCTGACACACGGTATAGCCGTCTGTGAATGGGTCGAGCATCACCGGTATGAATGCGATGGGTGGCCACGGATGTCTGGCCCAAATTACGGTCGCCGAAGTTAAAGATGTCCTAGTAGGAAAGGAGGCGGCGGAGAGCAGAGACTTATTGCTCTGAAGTGAGCTCTTCGGATATCATTGGCGTGAAGTGGTCGCAAAAAGTCACAGTTTCGCCGCAAGGCCGAAGCAATGAATGCGATAGCAAGAAACTAATGCTATATGAAGTGAGGCTCGCCAATGGATACTCTCAGTTTGAACAGCGCTCCTGTTGCAAAGGCGGCCGAAGCAGCGAAGGAAACTAGCGTTCTTCAAGTGTCGAGCTGTGACACTTGATAGTTCGCGCTCATCTGTTCGTTCGTTTAGCGGCGTTCCTTGAGCTCGAGTGGCTTTCGTACGCTGCGTAACATGAGCGCGGACATCACGGTGAAAGCGTGAAACATCCCTCTTCCCCTCAGCACAAGAAAACCGCGCGAGCAGACAGCGGAAGGGCAAGGTTCTCCCTGCGCAAGTACACGAAGAAGCGAGCGAAGAAGCGACGACTTTTAAATGCGCCTGTCGTGCTCCTAACGCCATCTCGCTGGTAATGAAGAAACGCTGATAAGCGCAGCCGTCTCTGAGTCCGTACAGCGGTAAAGGGTGTGTATATAACGCTCGCCGTTACCTACGTGGAAGATCTGCGTTTCGTGGCGTAGTGGCTAGCGCCACTCGCTGCGGAGGAAGAGGTCCCTGGTTCGATTCCGCCCTTCGGAAGCATTTTTCTGAATTATTTTTCTTTGGGGCTTTTATATATATATGCATACTTATACATATACGGTGTATGACGACGGCGACGGCGACGGCAAAATCCAGCCGAGACTGTCCATATAATTGCTATCGCAATAAAAGGAACGTGAAGAGACTGACGGCAATGAAAAATCTGGTGGCGCATCTGTTGTCAAAGCGGAAACTGTATGGTCGGCCAGTGGTGTCAGATGTGTAAGTGACATGCCGCGAGGAAGAACTTGCGCCGAGAAGCCAAAATTGAGGACGGGAAACGAAGTTCGATTGACTGTAACTATCACCACCATGTGGGGAGTGTGACATTGCGCGTCATGGCGACGTCAGGAATCGGGGCAGCAACATAATCACCATCGGGTACTGGTGGGAAGGGCGAGAGCAGAACTGCGGCTTGCGGCGGAAGTCGAAGGAACTCGAGGGATCGTAGATGAGGTGGGCCGGCAGGAGCGGTATCTGAGAACGAAGGGAGTTCTAGCCGAAGAAGTCCTGCGGAGCAGTCGATAAGCGCAGCTTGCGTGGTCAGAAAGTCAATGCCAAGGATGAGGTCATGAGGGCAATTTCCTAGTACAGCAAACAGAACTGACGTGTGATGATCAGAAATTGTGATTCGCGCAGTGCACATTCCTAGCACAGCAGGAGTACTCCCATCGGCTATACGGACGGTAGGAGCAATCGCGGGCGTCATAACTTTTTGGAGGCGGTGGCGGAAGTTTGAGCTCATGACGGATATTTGTGCACCGGTATCGAAGAGCAGTCACAGGTAAACTATCAACGAGAATTTCAAGAAGGTTCCATCGCTTGTCAGGAGTAACGAGAGGATTTGCAGTCCAAGTCGTGCATGCAGCGTCACCTCGGGGGGCTGCACCGGCTAGTTTCCCGAGTGGTGGTCAAAGGGAAACTGAAAGCGGCGAGGTTGGGGCGAGCGGGACTGACGACGCTGGGGCGATGGCGATCGGCTGGTTAGATGTTCTGAAAAACGCTCCTCACTTGTCTCAGCGCGGAAGGACGGAGCATATGGCGCACGTTCGGGAAACATATGGGCCGATCATCAGGTGTACGCCATTCGTCTGGGTTTCGTCGAGGCGCGGAGGGGAGGTTCGGAGGATCAGCAGCAACGACTGCAGAAGCCGAGTTGGGAGTAGCATTAGCACTTTGAAAGGTTGGTGAAATGCCCATATTCGCGACCTCTTGGTGGACCACGGCCTGTATGAATGAAACAGTAGGGAGACTGTTTCCGGGACTGCTGTCGTTGGACATAACGGGAGCCATAGCTTCGAGTTCGCGACGGACAATCCTGGTGACGTTTTCCGGAGCTGGTGGTTGATGTAGCGTGGGTAAATCTTCGCGGGAGGATGTAGCCGCCGTGGTGGGAGTACGGTCAAACCTGTGTATGATGCGCCTACTTTTTGCCTGTTCGAAGCGACGACATTCTGCAATGACCGACTCCACAGTCGAGCAATCCTTGCACAACAGAGAATTAAAGGCTTCATCGGCAATTTCCTTTAGTATGTGTCCGACCTTGTCCTCTTCAGGCATGTACTTGTCTACCTTGCGGCACAAAGCCAACACGTCCTGGATGTACGCGATGTACGCCTGTGGATGTCTGAACACGAGTTGCGAGCTCTTTCTTCGCGGCCCCTTGTCGTCTGATAGGCTTCCCGAATAAATCGCGTAATTTTTGCTTGCAGACATCCCAACTTGTCAACTCTCGTACCAGAGTTTTGCAGTGCCACGCAAGTAGAAGAGGGTGTTTGCCAGCATCAGCGTTGGGTCCCAGTGGTCGCTGCTGCTGAGGCGCTCATACAGAGCCAGCCAGTTGTCGACGTCCACGCCACTTGGGCCATTGAATGTTTCAGGATCACGGGGGTGCACTACAACGATCGGCTGTGGGCATGACGGATCTTGTTCACATTGGGTCGCTTGGTCTGTCATCGTGGTAGCAGCAACGCGCCGTCGGCTGCGAAGATCCAGTTCCAGGTGCTGTATAGCGAGTCGTACCCAGCACCTCCACCAAAGATGTTACGGGGAAGAAACTATATACACAGGGTATATTTGACAGCAAAAACGTACAACGCTGCCGCAGCCTAAGCGCGTTCCGCTCAGAATTTCGTCTTCGTCATTCTCTCCCCTTCTCCGCCCGTGACAATATTTTCTTTCTCTTTCTTTCTCTAACTCTCTCTCTCTGTCTCTTTCACATGTTCCACGTGATCCACTTCGCCTAGCAGAGTTCTCTTCTAACGCTCGCACCTGCTGTACTCGGTAGTGGGGCTTGCCCAATTCCTGTGGCGCTTACCCACCTGTGGAGCTTTGCACGACGGAGCACAAGTTACCCATAGCTTAAACAGTTTCGCTGTTAGATCTGTATATCTGAGAATGGGCGCCCAAATTTCGGTCATTCTGGAGATCAGTGTAGACATGTTTCTCGAATTCTGACGCCAAATCCCCTTCAGAGATTATGCGTATATGAGATATGGTAATTGCGTTATTTCGAATGGCAGCATTAGGTGACATCTTCATCAACACTCCCCCTTCCCCCACCTCAAAATTCTTTACTGTCCGGGCCCCTGCGGTACTAAATTTCGTGACTGCGGCCCGCTAGGTAAGGGGAGCTTGAGACTCCTGCGCTATGCCAAATGCACTTATGATGAACCACTAACTGCAAAATTAGTTTCCACAGCGTCGAGCATGGCTGTCGTGTGTTCAGGTTCGAGCTCCGCGAAGATCGCAAGCGCGAGGCAGCGCACAACGTGAGGCAGCTGGACACGCTCAGGCGGGACATCTTCAAGGGCGTGCCGGCAAGGCCTACCACGGCACAGCCCTCCTCCTCCTGTGGACCACTGTTGCCCGAAGAAGTGGAGCAGCTACGCATTCAGGTACTCGTGTTTTGATGTCAACGTTGCCTCCGCGACCAAAAAAATAGTCTCCGATGGCCGGGTCGGTGACCCGGCCATCGTATGACCTTATAACGTCAGTCCAGAACACGCGCTCATTGGTTACTGGCTTGCGTGCATCCGCCTTTGAGAGTGGATGCCCCACAGGGTGCCCCTAATATCTCTAGCCAGAGTTTAAAAATATGCCGACGTGCTCTATGACTACGCAACCAAATGGAGGTTGCTGACTATTGCCTGGAGTACGTCACAGTATTTTTGTGTTCTTTTTAGTTGCCTAATTAGGCTTGTTTAATTAACTAACTTTTAACTAAGTTAACTAAAGGAGCTGGGAAAAAATTCTATTGAGAAAGTTGTAGACCATTTTGCAAAACGTCCGATTAGACAGTTTCTAACTTTGTATCTATTAAGTATTAGTGTATTGCTGCTTATGCCCGCGAAATACAAAAAAAAAAAACAATAACACGTGACATGCCCGCTTGCGCGGCGTATTGCAGTGCTCCCTTGCTCCCTAACGTTCCGCGTGAAAACGACCATACAGCATTTGGCCGGGTGCGCTGCCTCGACAGGGCTGTGCCATGACGCACGTTTTGCTAGCGGCAACACAAGCGATAACCGCTGCGTCTGCTTATCGCTGTCATGAACCGCTGTGAAGGAATCATACCGTTCGTACGCGTAACGTTAGGGAGCACTGCAATCATGGCGCGCATAGGGGCGCTAGTGGGCCTGTCCCGTGGTATTTTTTGTATTTCGCAGGCATCTGTAGTAAGCAGCAAAACACTAATACTTAATAGACCGAAAGTTCGAAACTGTCTAACCGGACGTTTTGGGAGCTGATCTACAACTTTCTCATCCCAAGTGGACAACAAGTGGAACCTTGTTGTCCAAAACACTAATACTTAATAGACCGAAAGTTCGAAACTGTCTAAACGGACGTTTTGGGAGCTGATCTACAACTTTCTCATCCCAAGTGGACAACAAGTGGAACCACTTGCCAAGTGGTTCCACTTGTAGTCAAGGTTCAATACACAACTTCAAGTGGTTCCACTAGGGAAGTGGAACCACTCGGAAAAGGGGACGACTTGGCAAGTGTAACCACTCGGGAAGTGGGATATCTTGGAGAAAGTGTTTCTATTTCCAACTGGACTTTGAAATTGGGAATTCTTCCAGCTGGAATGGAAACATTTTAAACTGAAAATACCAGTATGAATGTTCACATCGATCACATTTCAATCTGGACAGATCTCGCGCTGGCTCCGACTGCATGTCACTTAGCCGGTTCCTACTTTCATCGACCACGGGACCTGCTGGTCCAGTCAACTATCACAGCGAAAGCAGCATGATGGTGAAACAACCGCACTTATTTGAACGCTTGCAGCAGATGTCGTTCGAATATATCTTGAGATGTGGAATGTGTTTGCACATATCCTTGTTCACCACCTGAAAGAAATATTTGTACATAGCGAGTGAAAATTAAAGCAATGACTCATAAAACTCAATTTTAGCATAAGTGTATTTAACAAAATCACATGGATCGCATAAACGCGCAGCCATCAAGATATACCCACTTGCACAGTTTATCGTGTGCCTTCAGCCCAATTTGCTGGCTAGATGAAGCATGTAACCATTATTGATGTATATATTTTGAACCATACTCTGAATATACGTCGCATAAATTCACGAGCGTATGATGCATAGACGCATGTGCGGCATTAGGCACAGTGATAGTACATGGCACTTGCAGGTGCTTGCACGAACCGGTATGCACTTCACGCATATATAAACATCGCATACAGCAAGGTACAACGACACCGTGCTTAATGAAGCACACGTATATTCGGGAATAAACGTTCACTTATGCTTCAAATATATATATATATATATAAATGCAGTACTTACCGTAAAATGGAAGAATCAGAGCTGAGGAAATGAATCGGTGTCCCTCGATCGGTGCTGATGAATCTAATACACAGCACTAGTACACCAAGAAAAACCGCTTGAACAAGCTGATCTTGCCTTGTAACACTTTTCACAGATAAACTGTCCAAAAATAACTATTCCTTGGTAATTTCACACAGGTTCCCCGAGGTAACTTGCTACGCTAGCGAGCACACCGTACACACATGGGAGGAGTGAGGGTTTTTGCGGTGAACTCCCGCGCCGCGGCGCTGCCGTGCCGGACCCGTGGACTTCCTACGCAGCGGAAGCCGCGCCAAAGCGGCGAGCGTCTGCTACGCGCCTGATATTTTGGCCGCTGTTAGCCAAAACTGCGGCAATTTGGGCAATATTTAATACTTCATCACTACAACATAATACTGCAGCGACTCATCGCACAGAGAACGCGTTTGTGTGTTGTGAAACGGGGATTTTGTACATTTACTTTCAGCTTGTTTGCAACCACAATGGTCTACACTTACGCGGCTGTTTGAGGAACGAATTCTGCGCGCACTTCATCGTGAGAGAACGCGCTTAATTTACTTTCGTGTGGAATGAGGAACGTATAACTTGCTGCAGGAGCGAATAAAATGGAGATAACCAGGAGAACGTAGCAGATATGCACGTCGTAAATGGCTAGCTCATGCTACGCGACCCTTCATATCCTTTCTTTTATTTCGTGCGTTCGATTTGTTTTACAATGCTGCCTCCCGCACTCTGCTGTTTCAAGCCTTTTCATGCGAAGCCGAATGTGTCCATCTGCGTTGCCGCGGCACCAAAAGTAAAAAAAAAATTCGGCAGATCCCACGTGTTGTGGGAATCGGTTTCATGCGAAGCAGTCAGCGAGTACTTCTATGCTGTATTGTATGACTTTGAGCCAAGCGTTACGAGGCGGATCAACGTGTTTTTGTGAGTGTAGTACCTGTGTGCACATCGTGGGCTTACCAGACACGTCGACAACACTGGCGTTTAAAGGGTAACTCATATAGTGTGACGTAACTTCAGCACTAACTATGGAGCACAGTCGTGATTATTATCGAAACTGAGTGCACTTTATGGTGCAGTCATGTGAATATTGCTTCAATATAGCTTGCTGAATCATAGAAATACAAAAAAATTAATTTAATGTTCATTAGACTGCAACAAAAGCGGAGCCAACACTAGAACCACAGATGTTATTCTGATATGACGGCTATATCGTAGGAGTACATATGTAATGTTTATTGCTTTCTTGTAAAATTAGATAGCCAGCACCACAACCGCAGTCGATGTTGCACCGAAATTAAGCCTGCATAGGCTGTTTTCCAAACCAGTTTACAGACCTGGCGTGGCTGCGGTAGAATACCTGATTGCCACGCAGAATGCTTGGGTTCGATTCCTGCTGGTATCCTAATTATTATTCTTTCCATTCGTCGCGTCAACGCTGCCGATGTCGGTTTTTCTTAACGCTCTCGCATTTAAATTACCAATGTCTGTTCTCGTCGTTCCTGGGTAGATATAAACTGTCAATTACCTGTGGCGCATACCCGTACACCGCAAGCCGTAGTGAATGGGTATGTGCCACACGTGTCTGGAGGAAAGGGTTTGACGACGTACGTGACAGAATGTTCAGGTTATTCATGCCATGACCCTACAGTCATATTCGTGAGATCCTCTTACCCTCCCATACCAATTTTGGTCTACACCAAGTTAAGGAGGTGATCATAAGAGCACCCAGACGTAGGCGGACGGACGGACCGACGGACGGACGGACGGACGGACGGACGGACGGACGGACGGACGGACGGACGGACGGACGGACGGACGGACGGACGGACGGACGGACAGACAGGACAGACAGACAGACAGACAGACAGACAGACAGACAGACAGACAGACGGACAGACGGACAGACGGACAGACAGACGGACAGACAGACAGACAGACAGACAGACAGACAGACAGACAGACAGACAGACTAGATAGATCAAAGTGCCAAAGGTTCGCTAAGAAATGCTTTGCATTTAAAATTACTCGCGGAACTCGCGTCTCGTTCACTTGGTATACACGAAAATTGGCATGGAGGGGCACGAATGTATGCCTAACATGACAGATAGGTCATGGCATCACTAACTTGACATGCTTGCCATTTGCGTTACGACTAACAATAATATGACGTGTGGCACGCAAACCCGCTTTCTTCGGCGAGAAATAATTCTGACGATGTGTGGCTGACGATTTGTCTCCGTCAGGTGATAAAAACACATGAAAACAAAACACGGTACTTTATGCAATTCGCCTGAGAGGGCTCGAAAACGAAAGCCACCTTCTTTTTCGTCAGTCGATGCACTGATCCTCCCCTGCCCCTCTCCGAAAGCTTTCTGCGCATAACGTGGTTTCGGACTGCCCACAGGATCAAAGGCATTGCAAGCTTTCTGCACCTCACCTGCTTTTACATTGCCTCCGTGATCGGCCCCAGATCACGCAGGCAATGCAAAGCGATCATATGATGTGATGGCGTCATCATATGACGTCACGTTGAGTGCCGTACGATGACGCCATTGCGGCTTCACAAATTTTGTCCAGTAAAGTTGAAAATTGGGCGAGTTGGTGATAGTTCATGTTTACGTGGGAAGCAGCGCAAATTAGACAAGGCACGAAAAGGAACGTAGAAAGACAGGACGACCGCTGCACTCGCAACTAGTTTATTTCGAAGAAACATAGTTAATAAACATACATGCAGGTGTACCACGTGTGGCCATGACTTACATATTACAACGGTTTTTTTCAATGATTTTCCAAAAAAGACACTTCGCTATCACTCAGAACTACGGATGGCTGGCTGATGCAGTCATTTTTTCTTTTTGTGATATGGAAAGCTTCGATCACTTCCCTGGTTAGCTGATCCTTGTGATTGGAGAGTATTATCGTTTCAGAGAACAGCGGCTTGCATCCACAACCCAAGCAATGCCGTCTAATGTGAGAATACGCATTATTTGTTAGTGATCTCTTGTGTTCAGACAGCCTTGTGTTAACGCAACGGCCAGTCTGACCGATGTACATCTTTCTACATGACATAGGCAAACAATAAACTACTGCACTCTACACTCTACAAACGGAGAAGCATGTTTAATGTTGCACTGAAAACGATCCTTTTTTGTCGACAATTTTCTATCTAGCTTGGCACATATTTTTCCGAGTTTGTTTGGCGCAGAAAACACGACATTTATGCCGTACCTGCTGCCAACCTTCTTTAGATTGTGTGCTATTTTGTGCGCGTAGGGTATCGAGACGCATTTTTTTTCTTATTTTCTTCTACGTTCCTTTTCGTGCCTTGTCTAATTTGCGCTGCTTCCCACGTAAACATGAACAAATTTTGTCGATCTGTGACATCAGGGTGACGTCATCACGGGATGATTTTGTGCATTGCTCGTGTTGGCGACGCCGGACGCCGACGGTCAATTTTCGTGTTTGATGAGGCATCTAAGGCTTCTGCCTTTAAAAAAAACTAGACAAACCAATTAAAGTAAATGAAATTATAGCAGTGCAACATCGTGTATGCCTTACTTCATGTATACGATCGATCGCCCTAAAACAAACATGATTCTCAGCTCGGAGCGGCTGATGATTGCACGCGTCTGCGGGACAAATAGGCTTGCTTTACCCGTCTGGTCATCTCTTTATATTTAGTAAAGAGATAACCAGACGCGCTGTTTAGGTACTCCGGAGCTTCAGGACGAAAGCGTGATGGGCGCTATATTGAGCTCATCAGGAAAAAGCGGGAAAGTGCGGTCGGGTGCCCTATTGACGCGCACTCAATTACCGCGGAAACAATCTTTTTGTAAAGTGTCTCAACCGCGCGAACGCTAACCTCCGAGAACCGTGAATGAGTTGCTTGAAACTGTTTTCCTTTCGTATGGTGCAGCTTGAAGCAATGCACTTCTCTCGCGCAAACGTTTCATACTGATGTTCAGCGATCCCTGGAGGGATCGCATGCGTCGGCCTTGTTTCTACCAGCATGTAGATGCTGATAGGCCGACGCATGAGTAACCACAGTCAGATATATATATATATATATATATATATATATATATATATATATATATATATATATATATTATATATATATATATATATATATATTATATATATATCGCATGTTGCATTTTTTTCAGGCTAAGTAAATAAGAGATCTCTGTATTTGAACAATGTTCTGAAGTGATTGAGGGATTACACTGTCATATTTGTAAATTTCTTACCGTATTTTCGTTGAGGCAGCTACTTGACTTGTACAGCAAGAATGGGGGTATTTGTAACTTTTTTCATGATATTGGGGGGGGGGGGGGGGATTTGTAAAGCATTTTCTATATTACGCCTTTATGCAAAAACTTGTGGAATAAGGTTAGTTTACCTGGCATTGCTTTCTTTCAAAAGTTTGCGCACGGTGCGCCTTATTGTACGCTACCTCAGAAGCAAAAATAAGCCAACAGCATTGCGGTCGTATGTCCGTCTCTGCTCTTTCTGTTGTTTCCTTTACGTCTTCTCGGTGTGCTTTGTCCATATTAATGTGCTAGGGGAGGCTAACAAATTGTCGAATAAAGCGGTGTGCATATGGCTAGCAAACCACTCGCCACCATGAGTAAAAGCTCGTAGTGCGAAGCGGTCACTGCGCGTGTAACTTACTTTTTTTTATTACTCGTAATTCTTGCGTGCGTGATGATATTGGCGATTACCCGTGAAAATAAGTTTTTTTTTTTCGTTCTTTCCTTGTACGTGTTTGTTTCGCGCACTTTTATGCACACACCAATGTTCTCGAACTCTATCACCGGCACTAGGCTACGCCGCTTCACACGATTTTATTTTTGCATTCTGTTGTTGCCCCCGCATTATCACAACTCTTAAAGATGGATAAGCTCCATTCCGCACCGCATTATCAAAATAAATAGACTTCGAGTGTCCTGTGTGCAAACTCAGCGCAAAAAACTAGAGCTCGCAGCAGACGCCCCTCGCTTTCCGCGCGCTTCCCGAGCGCGGAAAGCCCACGGGTCCTAAAGTCCTTTAACGGGTCCTAAAGCCCCTATACTTCGTAAAAGTACCGCCATCTGCTCTCCCCTCCGCCGCCTCCTCTCCTGCGCGCTCTCGCGCGCGACGGCGGCGCCCCCTCGAACGCGCCACGCGGACGCGCGAAGCTTTCAGGCCGGTTGCGCGCTGGCGCTGCCACTTCAGCCACAGCTTTTCTAGTCCAGCCGTGGTCGCGTGCCATGTCTCGCATACGGCTGTGTGTAATGACTTCTATTATTTCTGCGTTCATTTTCTCAGTTGGTGTAGGTGTGCGCACCATCTAATTCCCTTACAGCGCGCCAGGAGAGCTGCTGCAAGCAATGTACAATTTGTAGCAAATTGCATGTCGTTTACGGTTCTTTTCGGAGCGCAGCGTTTCCCCGTGTATTATTGCATCGGCAAGAATATTTACATGGCAGCTGTGATGTCAAGCCACGCCATTTGGGAAGGAATAGTTCCCGTGCGTATAAACTATATCTATCATATATAACTGCAGCAATGCCTGCAATTCGTCCTGCGCTCGTCCTGTGCTCTACTTCTTCTTGTGTTCCGTAACCGCGCAGTTTTTTACCATTCTATGTCATACCAACTAGCCCCCCAGCGCACTTTACTCAAGTTAGGTGGAAATCTTATCACAGCAGCAAAACACCATAAGCGTCGGAGAACGTTCTAAACATGAATGAACGTTTATTAAAATAACCGCATGGCTGCGCTTTGATTGAAATTTTAAATTTATTGCTTTGATCTACTGCGCGTCAAACAGGCATCTGCTGCAACTACCGCAGCGTGTTGAAACTTATGCGCTAAATCTGTGACGCGATAATTCATGATGACACGCCGGCCGATGAGCCGCGGTCCGCTGAACTAAAGCCCCGCTCATATTCCGAATTTGCAAAAAGTTCTGACTGTCACACAGAAGTGGTTCGCCAAATTAGACAATATGATGGAGGAGCTGCACGCAAATGCACTGCTTTCGATAAATCCTGCGCGCTAGGTTCTTTTTTTTTTTTTTTGCTATCGCACTTTCATTCCGACGCTCGCTCCGTCTTCGCCCTTCCATCCGCACATCACAGTGAAAGGTTAGTAGAATGTGTGGAACACAACCTAGTGTTCTAGTGCAGGACATTCGTTCTTTCATAGTTATAATATGTGGGGTTTTACGTGCCAAAACCGTGATATTATCAGGAGGCACGCCGTAGTGGAGGCCTCCGAAAATTTCGACCATCTGGTGTTCAAGACAGTCACTTGCTCGAGAAAGTGACTGCCTTGGTGCATGACAAATAACACGAAATTTCGCGTGACATTGAGTAAGTAATACACCACATATCTCACACGGCAAAGCAAGACGCCTGTCAAGAGTAAAAACGCACGAGCACTTACCCTCACAAAGCCGCGCCGATCTCGGCTCGAAGTTTGCTCGGCCGATTCTGTGGAGCCAGATTTTCCGGCGACCTGCATTTTCTTTTCCGCACGGAATGCAAAAAAAACTTTTTCCCATGGGTGTCACGGTTATGGCAGCCAAACGCACAGCAACCCGGCATCGCGACAATACGAGCGAGACGCACACGTACGCTTCAAACTTCGTGCACTTCACATGGGGCGAACACACAGCAAATGGCACGTCGGAGCGTTCAACATGGCGCCGAGAGGCGCGCGCTACCACGTGACCGCAGTCGCCCTATCAGAGGCGTGGTGAGGAGAAGCGGCGTAGATCAAGAGAAAGCTGTACCTTTCCGTAGGTATAGGGGCCTTAACGGTCCGGCGCAGCAGCGGCGCGGCGCGGCAGTTCAGCGCAAAAGGCCCACACGCGAGCCGGCGCTTTGGACACTCTAACCAGGACTAGCCGCCATGTGCTGTACGAAACTACGGCTGCTACGGCGTCCTAATAATTTATACGGTATATTGGGCCGCCGTAATGCTGTTAAGTGTAACTAAAAAAATACAACCTTTATTATGTAGTATAGAAATGATAAACTATAAGGCATTATTTAGCATTACTGTCAGAAAACATCAAAACATGATACGAGGCTATGCTACTGAGATGAACAAACATTGTGGCTATGAGAGCGGCGTCCACCGTGGCAGACAGTGGCGAATGTTGAAAAAGAAAGGCTCCTTTTTGCAGGGAGGTAGCCGCATGCTTTGAATTCTAGCTATTTGCGCAACTGCTCAGTATGACCAAACCGAGCAAGCACCTCGTTGGCCGTGTGTATGGTTTGTAACGCCGTGTCGATCGGACGCACGTGTATGCAAAGGTCGAATCAAAGTGCGTTTTTCCCAGCTTTATTCTTATTTTCAACCCAGCCGTACGGAGCACTTAAGTCACGGTTGTAAAATGTGCCCATGTATATACACAGTGTGACGAACATCCAAAGTCACCTTTACTTATGAATACACACCCTGCATTTAATCACTTGAGGAATTTGGCTAGTTACTATCCACTTAAGGAACCACTGGACTGCCAATTGAACTAATTGTGGCCTCTTGGCACCAGTTGCACCAGTTGTTGTTCAAATGGTGCCGTCTTAATGGCCACTTGAAGCAAGTGGGACCACTTGGTAGCAAATGGGACCGGTTGTTGTCCAAGTGACACCGTTCAATGACAACTTGAAAGCAAGTGGAACCGCTTTAAAAACCACTTGGCAGCAAGTGGGACCCGTTGTTGTCCAAGTGGTACCACTTCAATGACCACTTGAACGCAAGTGGGACCACTTTGAAACCACTTGGCAGCAAGTGGACCACTTGTTGTCCAAGTGGTACCACTTCAATGGCCACTTCAAAGCAAGTGGTACCGCTTTGAACCACTTGAAATCCCACTCCAAATTTTCGCCTGGGATTGGAATTTTTTGCCCAGATGAGTTGCTTCAAAAGTTAGGTAATTAAACATGCCTAATTAGGCAATCAAAGAGAACACAAAAAATACTGTGACGTACTCCAGGCAATAGTCAGCAACCTCCATTTGGTCGCGTCGTCACACAGTGCGTCGGCATATTTTTAAACTGTGGCTAGAGATAGCTGGGGCACACTGTGCATGTGTGGTGAAACAGACTTGACTTGAGTGCATCTTTGTTGCTTTGTGCTCGACACGAACAGCTTGTCGTATTCATCTTTCTATTTCTGTCACGTTGAGTACAGGTTGCAGTCTATGATGTTAAAGGGACCGACAACTGCCCAGAACATGAAATGAGATGACTGCACTGATGGAAAGATTGTCCGTCGCAATGACTCAAACCAACCCTGTTTATCTCGTGAGAGGCGGATTTATATTTTTATTTCTTCATTGAAAGTCACGAAAAATGACCTTTGGCGCCTCTGGCGGCAAAATCATACACGGTCCGATGAAGCCGGTCACGTGACCATTGATTGGTGTATGCGTTCGATGACTTTTCTGTTAGTACTGAAATATTGTTAATTTCTTTATATTAAGAGATATTACTCCATAAAAAATGTACATATAGGCCTGCGTTAGTTGTATGCAACAAAGTGGCGCTGCCTTCGCTTGGCGTAATGATCCCATGCCGCGAAAAGCCATCCATGACACAAGCGCAGGCAACCTTGGTCGCAGGCGCGCACAACGCTGTACAAATCCGAGAAGGTGTATAATGCCACATCATCTCATTGTAACAGCTTGCTATTTTCAAAAATGGTTGGAAAGCTCAAAATAAGGTGGTTAAGCATAGCTACAGTAACTCCTGCGAAAGCAGAACAACGACGGCTTTCACAAGGGCTAGCGGCATTGCTATCAATTCTCAGCGTTGCTGGAGCAAGCCTTCATGCGTGTTTGGAGCCTTTCAGATCGAAAAATACTGCTTATAAAATAACTACGTGCTTTTAGGATAAACCACTGCAGCTACAAACGCTACGAAGGGTAAGCTTCCTGTCGCGCCGTAAAAAACTGGGTCGAGAAAATCAGTTGTCGGTCCCTGTAATGCAAGTCGTTCTGTTCTTTTGTGATGAAAAATCCGTAAACGGGGTGGCGCTCGAGCCGACGTTTTGACAAGTGGACTTGTCTTCTTCAAGGCTGCAACTGATTTCCTTAGCTATCGTGTGTATATGCTTCGTGCCCTCTCCACCACAAGGGAGAAGGGAAGGGCAACTGCCTGAGTGGGAGTGGGGGAGGGAGAGGCCGCCGTGACGAACTGGGTGAGTCATGAGGAAGGCGAAAAAAAAGCATATACACACGAAGCATATACACACGATAGCTAAGGAAATCAGTTGCAGCCTTGAAGAAGACAAGTCCACTTGTCGAAACGTCGGCTCGAGCACCCACCCCCTGTTTACGGATTTTTTCATCGCAAGCTTCCATCTTCCACTTCACGCCGTTTTTTTGATCTTCTTTTGTGAGTGTTTGAATAAGAGAAAACGTACAGAACGAGAGGTATGTTTCGTGCAGGTCATCGAGGGCGTGCGGGAAGAACTGAGGCACCTTGCACGAGAGCTGCACGTGCAGCACTGCCACCGGGGGCCGCCCGCGTTTCCGGCGGCCTCGTTGCCACCCGACCTCTACCAGACACACCTGTTCACGCAGTTATGAGGCTCGCAATTGACCGCGGTCATGTCTCCGAAGTTTTGAGGAAGTACAGTTAAACCTCGATATAACGAAATTCAGTATAACGAAATTCTCGATATAACAAGCTCTTTCACTTTTGACAGCTTCATGACCATAGATGTATGTCGATCCTCAATATAACGAAGCATGTTTATCCGTGATTTCGATATAGCCAAGATTCAGTGCTGACCCAGGAGAAGACCGAGACAATTAATTGAAAGGTCTGCTGGGGCCAGTGGACATATGGTTCAGTTGCACACTGTTTTTGCGAACGCTTATTCTATAACCTCCAGTTCTATCGGATTCACGCGTGATGTTTGGTCACTGTGAAAAGGACTTCCTCACCGGATCTCAGTGTAAAAAAAAAAGTGTTTTCTTTTTCGCGTTATCGAAATCAGTTATTTTTTATGCTGCCGTATTATTCAAGCATTATTTGGGGCATTCACGTGCAAAAAATAGAGAGAAGAAGAAGCCACCATATTTAGCTTAAAGGGCGAATTTCAATTGGCTGAAGTTGCGAAATGACAAAGTAAAATGCCGTTTTTACTGATTCATTACATCGAGGTTTAACGGTATTTCGAGCACTCGCTGAGCAATCAAGCTCCATCCAGCGTGGTCGATATATGTTCATGCCAGCGATTGTCCACGCATTCCTGGCGCGATGTACGTGCGCTTTTTGTTTACGTGCTTTCCTGGGTTAGAAAAAAATGGGGCGCCACTGAAGCACGTAGTTCAATAATACTTGCCGTTGGTGGTGAATCACAATGGACATTTTTAGCTTAAAGAAGGAAATGAAGGCCTTCAGGAGAGTCGTGACCGACTGCACAACATAACGCAGGACGCCGGTTCGTGGAAGTCTCGCGAAAGGCCCACGGTAGCGTAGTTCCATTGCTGCGGGGCGATGTAAAGGTTGTGCCTCGCCTATGCACCGTCTCGCTTTATTTTCTTCGCTAAAATGCCCTGAGAAGCACTTGTTTGCATCTTGAAATACCGCGCTCGCGCGCAACGTGTATATGCCGAGCAGTCTGCGATGATAGCCGGACGTACCTGCATTGGCGCATGATTGATCTTTCATGCGCAGTTTGTTGATAGACTTAGCGTTCCATAGCTAGATGACATTACTAGGCTTGCTGGTGGTTTTCGAATGTTTACATACAGCACAAGAATATTGTCGGTCCGTTTGTCTCCGTTCACGTTTGTAGCATTAATGTGTCGCGCAGATCTCAATGAAGCTGTCCGATATTTTTAGACCCGTAGAGCCAGACTACAGACTTAACAATCACTTGGGATAGTTACACCGAAGCGGCTTTTGTTCTCTTCCCTTGAATACACTCGGCCTTCGCTTTCGCGGCATTTCAATGCTCTGATACCACAATATGAGGCACACCGCGGTGGGGATTAGCGTAGACAGCAAGTGCAGGAGAGAGTAACTTGAGGGTAGAGTGTACTAGAATAGGGGAGTGCTCGGAACGAGCTTCGAAAAGTGAAGCCCCAACAGGGTCAATCCGCTTGCTGCGCTGCGGATTGACCCTTCTATTTTACTTCACATTATGCGTTACTTTTTGAAGCAACACGTATCAACTGATGCTAATTTTAAGAAACAAAGAAAAATCAATCCAGCTATAAAAGTTGACATTAGGAATAAAAACCCACCATCTACAGCTGCGATTCGAACCAGGGTCTTTTGAGTGGGAGGCGCGCATTCTACCCCTGCACCACGTTGGCGGAGCCGCGCGCAACTCTTAAAACGACGACACATTGCATGGATGGATGGATGGATGGATGGATGGATGGATGGATGGATGCGCGTCCCCTTTATAACGGGTCGGTGACAAGTGTGCCACCAGGCTGGACAAAAAAAAATCCCTTTACTCTACTTTTTCTCAGTCTTAAGTTCATATTGCTTACACTACCAGCTGTATATTTACTAGTGAGCCTCCTAGTTCTTTTCCTCCAGGACCTCCACTGTGTGTCCACGCTCTTCTTATACAAATAACGGAACACCTTCTCTGCCCATCTGCTCTCCTTCATATTCCTTAGCCTTTCTTCGAACCTTATTTTGCTTTGAGCTTCCCTTGCCGCAAAACCTGCCCATCCCATATCGCCCTTTACAGCCTCATTTGTCGTCTTCCCGTGAGCACCCAACGCGAGACGTCCCACAGCCCTTCGATTTACATCCATTCCCGATTGCACCTCTGCCCTCATGCACACCACTGAGTTCCCAATAGTAAGCCCCGGAACCATTACATCTTTCCACAGACCTCGAAGCACCTGGTACCTATTGTATCCCCACAACGCTCTGTGCTTCATTATTGCAGCATTCCTCTTTCCTTTTGCTGCCGAGGCTTTTTCCTGTACCTCCATGTATCTATCACTCTCGTTCACTCATACTCCGAGGTACTTGTATTCGCTTACCCTCGGTATTTCTTGGCCTTGTATTGACACCGTCTGATCACAGGGTTCGTTGAATACCTTCAATCCACACTTCGTTACACTAAATCCTAGTCCTAGAGCTTCACCTTCCCTTCCGCATATATCCGCCAGCCGCTGTATATCATCTCGACTGTCCGCAGATAAGACGATATCGTCCGCATAAAATAAACCTGGAAGCTTCTGCTCAATCATCACGCCGCCCTGTTTCTGTGACAGATTAACCCATATATCGCTGTTTCTTTAGCTGATGACTAGCGCCACCTACAGCACACCAAGCAGGCCTCATTCTCAACGTGTGCAAGCCTAGACATTGTTTTCTTTACATGCTTCCACGTGCCGACCATTTTCTCCGTGCAAACGCGTGCTTTGTATGAAATACGTCATGGAGAGGAAGAAGTGAAATGTCGGTGTGCACGTGAAATGTTTCAAGGCTTAACACACCCGCACATAGCACTCCTAATGCCCAGTGTCCTCTACGTATAGGACGTCTCGAAAACAGTGTTGCGTTTACCTGGAAGTAAATAAAGAACTTGTGCTTTCTTTTGAGGGTAGAAGTACTAGAAGTACGCTTTTTGTGAAAAAAAAATATTTGTTTTGTCATTTCTTCTGAGTTTGGGCATATATGGGTTAATACCAATGTTGCTGCCTTCTAGCGCTTTTTCCATACTCATCATGTACAGCATGAATAAGAGCGGGGACAAAGGACATCCCTGTCTCAGCCCCTTGCTAATATCAACGTTCTCTTTGCTACATATTCCTTCCCATTCTATGCAAACTGTATTTTCTCAGTATATCTCCCTAAAAAGCTGTATACAGTCGTCGCTTATGCCCATTCCTTTCAATATATCTCACAAAGTTTTCTTATTAACGCCGTCGTATGCCCCAGTGATTTCTAGAAAAGCCACGTACGAGGGCCTATTTTCTATTTTAGATATTTCTGAGATACACTGAGTTTAAACAAAGAGGTTATCGTCTAACCGCCTGTCGACTCGAAATCAATTCTCAAGTTCTCCCAAAATATCGTTATGTTCTGCCCATGTTTCTCTTTTCATTTTTACTGCTTGCATCGCCAACCTGTATAGTACCGATGTAATGGTTAGTGGTCTATACGAGCGAATGTAATCCTTTTCTCTCTTGGATTAAGTTCATTCTACTTTTCGCCAACTGTCCGGTATTTGTCTGTGTCCTTTAAGCATTTTTCTACGGCTTTGAGCAGTGCTTCTTTAGTGTTATGTCCTAGTTCGTTAATGAGGCTAACGGTAACTCCATCTAAACCCGCGGCAGTGCGCTTTGGAATTTTTCCTTCGACCTTTTTTCCAGTTGAAATTCTCCAGTACTAGCTCTTCCTCGGTTGCTCTCTCCGTCACACTTTTACTCACCGGGGAAATCCCCTGAACGTTCTTTTTGAACGAATCGCCTGTTACCTTTAGGATGTAGCCTAGTGCTCCGTACCCTTCCAATTGATTTCCTCCTTCATCTATAATATGTTGTTGCAATGTGATAGACTTCCTACATGGCGCCTTTATGTGGCTCTAAAATATCCTAGGCGCGGCCTCCTTTTTTTCGTGAATATCTGTCACCCAGCGTTCACTTTCACCTTTATTTTTTGCCTCGACCAATTTCTGTACAATGGATTTTTTCTTTAAATATATTTCCCATATTTTGTTGACTTCGTCCTGCAGCCGCTTCTCCTTTTTCGCCCTTCTATGCTCCCGTGATGCTTCGCGTCGCTTATCGATCGCTTCACGGATTTCTTTGTTCCACCAAATTTTTGGCTTCCTCTTTCCTTTCCAGCAAATAGTTTTCTTCTCTCCCCCAATCTCCTTCGTCATTAGATGTAACAGCTCACTATACTACCAGTCCTTGCCTGGTATTTTACCTACTTCTTCCTCGACTCTTGCTGCTATCTTTATTATTTGTTTGTCATTTAAATACGAGCTGCCAGACTTTGATTCCATGCTCTTATTTCCAGTTTCATATCCCATTTTTAATGTCATTCGTTTATGATCACTACCCAAGCTTTTAATCCCTTCCTCGTCTATTATCATTTCTTTCAGTTTGTGATAAGTTCCTTCAGTCATGAGACACTAATCAATACTTGATTGCTCGTTTCCGACTTCCCACGTGATCTGCCCATCGCATTTAGGCCACGTGTAAACTATCTCCATACTATGTTGCTCGCAGAGATCTAGCAGTAACTCCCCATTGGTGTCTGAATATCCGTCAAGGTCATGTATATGGGCATTCATGTCCCCTAGAAGGATGATTTCGGCCCCATTACCAAATTCCTTAATATCGGTACTTATACAATTCACTATCTCCTGATTCTTTTCTCTGCAGTTATTCCCCGTCCACAAGTAGGCTACCCCTAGCCACGTTTCCTTTCCACCTACTGTGCCCAAAACCCAGAGGTGCTCTGAACACGTCTGTTTCACTCTAAACTATTTGGCTCCGCGCTGAATTAGCATTCGTACTCCCCCACCTTTCCTTTCTGATATTATCCTCTTGCACCCTTCCCAAACATAATTGTTAATATGTGGGCGCTCTTAAGTCTCTAAGGTGTGTTTCTGTAGCCGCATAAACGCCTATCTGTTCTTTGTTTAACTGCTCCTCAATATCTAACTACTTTGCCTTTTTTCTGCCACCCTGCATATTTATTTTACTAATTGCAACACGCGCCTTCTCCCTTTTCTTTTACCTTTTTTCTGGTTTTTCGTAGTACTACCTGTCAGAGTCCCCCCGGTTGTTCTCTTTGTTACTAGCTACCCCGGACACAGAAGGGCCCGCGTGCCCCCCAAAAAAGCTACTGCGCGTCCTGCCAGTCGCCAGCCCACCTCATGACCAAGCCTCTTATCGAAGTGAATTATGTCTCTTTGAAAACCACCCCACCTGTGCACCTCCCTGTTTATATCCACTACCTCGAAACCCTTCTCTCGACTAATTCGTCATATCTCTTTGTTTGCGTCGACAACCGCTCTTTGCAAGTTGCGCACTGGTACTTCCGGTACTGTGCATACTACAATTTGCACCTGGGGGGACACGGTGCGCATGTCCTCGACCCATTTCACCAAGGTCGTCGCTAGTCCTGACGATTCTTTGTTTAAGACGTCATTTAGCCCTCCCGCAATTGCCACGAGGTTACGTCTGTTAGCTTTAGCTGCGAGTTTACCAATCGCTTGCCTCAGGACTGACCCCAGCGTATGTCCTGGGAACGTCCCTATCGAAACTCACTTATCGCCTTTCACCCTCTCCTTGATTGCCTCTGCGCATCGGACTAAATTTGAGTCACCGGCGATAATGACCTGCTCAGACATTCCTTCTGAAACCTGCACCTGGCTGCTGGCTAGGTGACTAGCGTGAGCCATGGCTGCTACTTTGTCCCCTCCCTCCCTCAAAGCTACTTCCCGGTAGCTGGGCCCTGTGACTACTGCATCTGCCTTTGTCATGCCTGATGTTCCCTTCGCCTATCCCCCACGGGGGGTCGTCGCCCTAATGCTTCCTCCGTCACCTGCGTCTTCTTCGTTCCCTTTGACGACCTTCGATAGGCCCTCCTCGGCTGACCTGAGCCTTTCTCCCATGGCCTTCGTCTTCTCTCGCTCTGTCGCCAACGCATTCTCCAGCTCTACGATTTTCGCCATGAGCCCACTCTTGACCAACGTTTCTAGAACTACTTCAGTTTGAAAACTCGACTCTGTTGCGCGGCTCCGCCGCAAGCGGAGGCGGCGAGTGGCGCTGTAGTGGCGTCAGGCTTCAGCGAGGTGCGCCGACCGCTGCTACGACTGCTACCGTATCGGTGCGGCGGATCAGATGGGCCACTGCTTTGTATTGACGAACAGATTCCGGATCTTGTAATACGCAGCAAAAGAGATTACACGTGTTACGCGTCCGCAATGTCGACATGTTTTGTGCCGGGCTGCACAGCAGCAAAAGGACAAACAAATGACCGTGGCACTCTTGGGCTCAGCATGATCAGACGGGATAAAAGGCTGCCAGAAAAATCGCAAGTTAATGAACGAATGTACTGTCGAAGTGCTGCTTGCTGGGCCAGTTCTTCACACTAGACTTGTGAAAACCCACGAAAACGGACGCAAAATTAAGTTAGGGCAAATTTGATGTTGTAACCCTTTTTTCTTTGTACTTTGCTGAGAGCTTGGTACATGTGTTGGCTGTTTTGGTTGTTTCAGGCCAGTGCGGCTTTCAAGTATATGTCAGTTATAAGTTTAACGTGGTGTTGTGATTCCTTCCTTCGTGTGTGCGGCTTTTTCGCTGGTTTTCTCAAGTATTAATGAGCGATTCACGAATGACGGGATCGAAATGCCTCGTTTTTCCTGAAAATCTTCAGAAGTATATGTGTAATTATTGTAAATACTGATCGAAGTAACCCGCAAACATTTCAATTAAACACGTGATTTATGCGCATAATTGACGTGCACTATTGTACTCTATAAATATGTACATGTACCACTTATCACTTTCATTAATCGATTTTAATGATAGTTTTCAGCTAATTCCCAAGCACCGAGTTCGGGAAAGCTGATTTATTGACAGCAGGGGCTTGGCGAGAAGTTAATTTAGTTCCCGGGGTGAGGGTGGGCATGGAAATACCGAACGCACCCATACGTCTACGCCGCTGGTTACAGTCAAGGTACATGCGAGTAATAATTGCGGGAAATTCATTGGTTTATAGGGTTTAACGTCCCAAAGCTACTCAGGCTATATGAGAGATGCCGTAGTGGAGGGCTCCGGATAATTTAATTCGACAACCTGGGGTTGCTTAGCGGGCACCGGAGTAGCACAGTACACGGGCACCTAGCATTTCGCCTCTACCGAAATGCGAAGGCCGCGACCAGGATCCAACCTGCGTCTTTCGGGTCAGCAGCCGAACAGCTTTTTGTTTTTAACCACCAGGAGCATATCCAGAAATTTTTTTTCGGGAGGAGGGGGCGGGGGTCTTCAGTCATACTTTATGTATGTTTGTGCGTATAGCACAAGCAAAACTGAAAATTTTCGGGGTTCTGAACGCCCCCACCCCCTGGCTACGGCAGTATTAATCACTGTTATCTCGGTGACTTCATTGAAGCGAAAGATTAGTTGGAAGGGTGTCGTTTCAAAACAGTAAAAATACAATTAAGCTGGAACATGACGGTGCGATTTTAATGTTCAATGCTTTCAAGAGAATAAAATTGTTTAAAAAGAAAAGCACAAAAATTTCAAAAGCATTTTTATGAATGATTAAATCATACGCAACATTCGGCACTTAAGTGCGAATTATGTCGTGTAAGCTGAGGACAGAATCGTACATGTTAAGGCCATCTGCGATCTCAGCTAGTCGCGGCCGGTCTAAACGTAGTTCATATCGAGTGCGACTGGCTCCTTATTTCTGCAACTTGCTCGAGTGAGTCAGTCATGACCGACAGATTTGATCCTGGTCACGCTTTATCGCGATCAAATTTTATCGAGCAACACATCGATAACTTTCTGAATCTCGAGCTTGCGAGACTGAAATCTCGCGCCCTGCAATTACGGTGGCTACTACATTGCTTTATTTTGATATGAACAACGACAGCGGAACAATGTACAGCAGCATTTCGCTGTATTCTTTCCGTTCCTTGGACACTAGACATCATCAAAATCCGAGTTGCAATGCAAGGCGAAGGCTGTCAGAGGAAAGATAGCACGAAAGGATTCCCTCGCGAGCATCCGACGAAATTATGCAATGGCCTATTTGTTTCTAAATACCTACGAGAACATTTACAGACTCTTCTGGTAGCCAGGCAAGAGGTTTGCGAAATCAGCTCTTCTGGCTTTCAATATTCTTCTGGCTTTCAGCTTTCAATATTGTACTTAGCCAGTGAGCAACGCTAATGTATGTATAGCAATGAACATGACGAGAGCAGCAGCGACGGTCGTGCTCACGGTGCCTACTGTCATTCGCGTAACACAGAACACGAGCAGACCCGGTCTCAGATATTGTTGCTGAACCGTACTATTTAACACGATACCTTAGCGGAAAAATAAGTCGTTTTCGCAAGTGTGTTGATAAGCAATTCAGTATATCTGCGCGGACAATCGCAGCTGTCCACCGCCTTCACTCGCGCTTCGCCGTCTGCTACGTAGAGCCCGTTGCTGCAGTAGCGCCACCTGCACCGGAAGTCGGTTGCGCGCCGCTTTCAGAGTACGGCAAAGGCGGGGAGTTTGGCAACTGAAAGAAGTTCTATAAACGTTGCTCTGGACAGCCATCATGTTTTCCATTTCCTCCTCGAACTCGCATTGTCTACATTTGGCTTCTGCTTTCTCATCCGCACAAACTTCCATCTTCCGACCTACCCCGCGCCCTGCACACTTTACGGTCTTTTTTACCATGGCTAGATCAGTTCAACGATTCCCACGTGTTAGAAAATGGTCGCAACAAATAATTACGGCGTACTAAAATATACTGCCCTAAGCCAAAAAGAACCACAAGAATCAATAACTACGCTACACTTCAAAGCACCTGTGTACGCACGTGGTCGGTCTACGCGCAGAACTCAGCCACGTGGTGGCAGGGAAAAAAAACACAGTACAAAGTACTACAAAAAAAAACGTACAACGTAATAAACCCAATCAAGCTTTACGCTAGAGCCTTACATACTCATAAAGCTACCGACAGAGGCAAGCTAGAATCATGCAAATACACTCATCTGTCGCTGTCGTTCCGGAGCTCTTTAAAAACGCGTCCTTCCTGCCTTGCTCCATGTTCCATGCCCGACTACCAATCGCAGCGCCATAAGCGGATTGACCCTGTTTGGGCTTCACTTTCTGTACATTGGTACTGCGGCCACTCCGAGCACTCCCCTGTTCTAGCACACTCTATTGAGGGTAACTGCAATAAACTCCGAGGTTAGGAGATTCTTTGTGCGCGTATATCGGATCGGGATTCATGACAGCGATACGTAAAGTGTAACTAGTAATATTTATTTGGTCCGTACGGCAATAGCTCGTGCGTAGAATCTTTGAGCGGCTTCACCTAAGTTGATACTCAGCCATTCCTCGTGCGCACGCAGCTCACGCATGCGCAAATGAGCAGTGCTACACAAACCTATTTTCACATGTTATAGCACGGGCTCAGTAGATTATAAGTGCGTCGGTGTGTGCAGCAACCAACAACTTCAGCCATTTAGAGGGAAACACTATTTGTATGCGCATTCAATTTAGTGACCTGTAGTTCACAATATAGAGACCACCAAGCGCGTGCCTGTGGTCCAGATACGACATTCAGAACAAATTTACATGCATTGTTACGTGAGAGACGGATGAAGCCTGAAGACATGACTTGATTCGGCGAGCCCACTTACGACTCGGCAGTGAGCAATCGGCCGTCGAAAACAATCCGCCCCTATATACAGGGCGTCGTTTGCTTTCACGCGTGGCGTAATAGCGGAAAAAACGAAGGCGTGCTTATCACACCCAAAGGAGCACTTGCATTACTACGAATGCATTCATTCTGTCCTTTACTCTGAATCCAAAACACAGAAATAGTCCTCTGCGACTGATGCCACCACCATTAGCCGGGTCACCCGAACGCGTCATCACTTCCGTGGTCACCTGTCGGTAATGCATGACACTATGCATTTGGTATTATTCATTTAACGGTATAGCGTTACTCTGTAGACATTAGATAATTCCTATATAAATTCATAGGCGTATCTACCGGGGGGGGGGGGGGGGTAAGGGGGGCGCTAGCCCCCCCACTGAGAAATGTTGGGGGGGGGGGGCGGAGCCCCCCCAGTTTCGACAGTGGCTATTGTCGGCTGCAGACTGGGAAACTGACTAGTCAGGCAAAGTTTTAGTTGAACACAGCAATAACGTAATTTTGTAATAAAATTTGTCCTACGATTCTGTTGTGACGACTGTCCTCCGTGTGTCATGACCACGCAGTGTAGGCTACCTGCGGTGCGGGCTGCCTATTCCACGCTTATGCGTCTTGCGCTCCAGATTGCAGAGGAGGCTATCGCTCAGCAGGGGCTCTATAACATTACAGCGATCTGTCATGGTTTTATGTTGTCCTGCCTGGCCTGAAATTTATGTAATCCGCGACGCAAATATGGGCGGGAACCAGTAAACGTTTTATAGCCCGATCAAACGCTTTCCTTTTTCAGGAAATTCAGTTTCTTTGAAAACGAATAGCATCACAACTGCCTCATATTCAAGCTGCTGCGAGTTGATGAGTGTGCAGAAGTGTCTAGTACTTTAGATATGCCTAGCCGGGACAGCTAAAATAGATTCCCACTTTAGTCCCCAATTAGCCTGCTTCACTTGGCTTATATATGGTAGCCTGCAGCGATCGTGGCGGCTTTTAACAAGGCGGTGGACTCGAGCACATTGAGAAGCCCAGCTTCCAAGTTTGCCCCATTACTTGATCTACCTCACCAGGGAGATGATCAGCGTCCGCGGTTTTCTGGACTAAGAAGGCTGCCTGCCTGCAAAGGATTGTGTCTGTTCTTAATAATGTTTATTTTTCTCTCTACGTCTCTGTCAGCAACGATGAGTTCACACAGAGTTGTACACGCGCAAAAACAGCTCAGCATCGTTATACTACAACTGAAAGTATCTACCATACACATATGAACCCATCTCGCCCGCTGCTATAAGCAGCCGCTACCAATGGGATTGGTGGGCAGCCTTCTTAAATTACGCTCAGAAAGAGACCCTGCCTTGCTATTCCGAAAAAAAAAAATTATTGTTCGGCACAGTAATGTGCTGCTTATTGTGCACACTTCATTTTAACGCCGCGAATTTTCCCAGACTTGTGACGTCGCTTAGCAAATGGAGGCGATTTTATGGAACATTGAAAATTTTTGATGAATAGCGAAGAACCAATGACAAACAATACGCCGTATTAAAAATAGTTCATTATTATTATTTTTTACGCAGTCATGCGTACGTTGTAATTACGTGGTGGATCACTTGCGCGTCACTTGTTGCGTCGTGTTACGAGCAGGTGCTGTGAGCGTGACTCAGAAAATTTCGACCAATCATTAACAGCTAACGACCTATACGGAAGGGAACAATACGGGGTAGTTTAACGTTATAATCGCCCATATTTTTTCAGGGAAAATTTGAGCCTACACAGTTCACGTAGGCTATTTACTTGGGTGGAACCGGAGGGGAGGAGTAAAGGGCCACTTCACTGCTTTTCCGTCCACCCGCCACCCAAGCTGGGAAAAGTAGGAGGGCAAGGAACGACACCTAGTGTATAAATGCGTAGTTATTTATAATGTTATAACTATACACAACCAGCTCAATGTGGTTTGCTTCAGTATTAATCGACTGAACTTGGTCTTCTTCTTAAGAAAGACTTTATATTAGAGGGCTCTAACAGTTAAGGAATTGGCACTCGGCTTATCCTGAAGACTTCTGCGAAGTACCTTGCTTTGTCAGCCACATGGTTTTCTTTTTTTTTTTGATACGTGAGAATTTAAGGTACTAGAGTGATAGCAGGTTCTTCATACTCATCGTATCTACAACGCCAAACTAAGACTGGGAAGTTTGCTGATGGAGTGATCAGATGATCAGGTTAAATTTGGGCGTACTTTTTAAACCTCACGGTAATATTTCCAAAATGTTATACACTGCTGTGTTGTCGCGGTATATAGGGTGGTCCAGCCTGCACAATCTGTGCAGATTGTTCCTTGATTTAAAGCAAACTGTTTTGAAAAGCAAGTCATGTGATCAGCTCTATGAATATAAAAAACGCCTCAAATAGTATATATATATATATATATATCTATATATATATATATATATGGCGGACAGAGTGAGCGACGCCAGCCCCCCCACTCGCGAACGAGTTGGTACGCCACTGTATAAATTCAAACTTTTATTTCCTTCTTGCTTCCTACGAAAATCCATCGTCTAAGGTTGTTTTCCTCGCTCACTTGTGTGTGGGTTTTTTTTTTCTTTTTTATTCGCGTTGACAGAGAATAAAACTATCTGATTTTGGCTCGTGTCCCCTGTGTGCTGTATGTGTGCGTAAGATCAACCTTCCATATTTCACGTTGCTGCGCAGCAGAGGCTTATTATTAGAGTATTTTAGTTTGGCGTTCTTACACTCCGCTCAGCAGCCAAGTGGAGCGGGGGCACGAATGCGCATGCGCCCTACGCTTAGCCAGAAGCGGGCCAGCGGGGCGTCGCTGCCGTTACCGCCAGCGAGGGGTGTCGATGCGCGCGCCCCCACTCGGGTGCCTGCCTTGCTTTCCCGGTGCACGGTGGCTTCAGTTTCGTCTGCACAGCGCAAGCCGCATAGACGAATATTTGTGCTTACTTCGAGTTGAAGGAAAGTGACGCGAAGTAAGCAAGACGGCACAGCTGACGAAAACGACGACGGCGTCCAAACAGATTGGAGCGTATCTGGAATGCAACCTCGCTCACTATCACGTGGCTATCTTCAAGTCAGCACTTTATTTTTACCGGCAACGCATTGTAAGCGCACGACTGAATACTTCGTGAACAAGTGATATATATATATACATATATATATATATATACATATATATATATACATATATATATATATATATATACATATATATATATATATATATACATATATATATATATATATATATATATATATATATATATATATATATATATATATATATATATATAATAAAGAGGTTTATTTGCGGCGACGATACTCGACAGCGACAGTCAAGGCGGGGCCGACTCTGAGCACGAGCTGCGTTCTCTTCGAAAAGAGCCGAAGCTTTGCTGAGCCGAAGAGGGCGACAAGGTGCCCGAGAGGACGACCTATTACCGAGTTCGAACGCTTCGCTACAATTACCCCGGGTACGAAAAGGGAGCCGCCTGGCGACCTAGCAACTTGTCACTATGAGGGGGTCGTGGTAGGGCTTCAGGCGCTCCATGGTGACAATGTCACGCCCTCGACGGCGCATGTCCGAAGATGGTTCTATGGTTTCGATCAGGTAGTTGACCGGGGATGTGCGTTCGACGACATGGTAGGGGCCTTCGTATTTGGGCAGTAGTTTGGAAGAGAGGCCAGTTGTAGTGGTAGAGACTGTGGGGGTCCTCGCCGCCTGACCAAATGACGAGTTGCCGCGCTGCCTCACAACTCAAAAAACATTTATTAGTAAATGAAACGACCAAAAGTTAATCTAACAACTCAAAGTCCTCACGGCCACCACACATGCCATCAACGGTTCAGTTCAGCCCTCGCAACGCCGGCTGTCTACCACACGCGCGCATACACTCCGCAGGTCCGTCGCCAACTGTCCGCGCATCGTGTCGGCGGGCACTTTTGTAGGGCGTCTGTGGGACGCGCGCACTTCTACTGCGCAGCACGTGTCGTGATCGGGTGGAAATGCGCGCGATTCCCACAAGACAGAGAGCCAAACGAGCGCTCCAGGGAGGAATGTGGGCGCAGAAGTGGTGGTGTCACCGCGAATGCTCTTTTACCGCTCTTGGGTATGCGTAGTGAAGGTCTTGGAGAGCTCACGACACTCCTCAGCAAGTTTGGCTGTGGCAGGAATAGGCGCACATTCAGAGCGATCCGGCTTGTAGGGAAGGATTGTGTCGATTGTGTGCGACGGGTGCCTGTCGCACTATAAGAAAAAGGGTGAGAAACCCGTAGTGCTCTGAGGAGCGGTATTGTAGGCGTACGTGACGAAGGGCAGAATGGCATCCCAATTTCTGTCGTCGGCGGCGACGTACATCGACAGCATGTCCCCGAGCGTGCGGTTAAAGCGTTCGGTGAGGCCATTCGTCTGCGGGTGGTAAGCAGTAGTTTTGCGGTGAACAACGTCGCACTCTTTGAGAATGGCTTCGACGACTTCCGACAAGAAGACACGACCTCGATCGCTGAGCAGCTCCTGGGGTGGCCCGTGACGCAGCATGAATCGGTGGAGCAAGAAGGAGGCCACATCGCGCCCTGTAGTCGCAGGCAGGGCGGCAGTTTCAGCGTATCGCGTGAGGTGGTCTACAGCGACGATGGCCAAGCGGTCACCAGCGGACGTCAGAGGAAGTGGCCCGTACAAATCGACGCCAACGCGTTCAAACGGTCGGTCAGGGCAAGGTAGAGGTTGCAGACCTGCCGGCGACAGGTGCGTTGAAGTTTTGCGGCGCTGACAATCGATGCAGGAGCGAACGAACTTCTGCACGTAGCGGTACATTCCTCGCCAAAAGTACCGTTGGCGAACACGGTGGTAGGTTTTCGATACCCCAGAGTGTGCACACTGCGGATCAGAGTGGAACGACTCGCATACGTGAGAACGGCAGCATGGGCTAGTTGGTGATTTGTAATCGACATATTTGCACAGCGCTGCGAGAACGAGGACGTATGAAAGGACACAACACAGGCGCTGACTTCAACTGAATTTTATTAGAGAAAACGCTAGAAATATATACAGCTGATAACACCAGCACACATCAGCACAAACGCACAGATCTTTTTGCGTCAAAGCCAGATACGTGATTTCCTTTTTGGGTAGGGCAACTGACGGCATGCTTATACAGAGGTCACCCAGCTGTTGGATTTGATTAGCTTCTATGATTTCGCGTGTAAGCTGCTCGCGGTGTTTCGCGACAACGACGCACTTTTAAAATTCTGGTTTACACCCACAATCTCTACAGTGTATGCCGAGATGACCTTGAACAGCTGTGGTGACATGATAGTGATGCTCTTTTAAACGCTCGTTCAAGCATCTGCCCGTTTGCCCAACGTACTTCTTACTATAGCACTGCACGGGCCCGGGCCGGCCCGAAAGCCCGGGCCGGGCCGTGCGAAGCGTTTTTCGGCGGGCCCGGGCTGGGCTCGGGCGTGAAAGTGCGGGCCCGGGCCGGGCCCGGGCTTGAAGCCGTGGGCCTGAGTCGGGCCCGGGCCGGGCCCGGGCTTGAAGCCGCGGGCCTGGGCCGGGCCCGTGCTTGAGGCTGCGGGCCGTGCCGGACTCGGTAAGTTGGGCCTTCGAGCACACGCGAACGTTATGCATTGCATGGTCTAAGGTATACTGTGCCAAGCTGAAGTGACACGTACAAAGAGCTGGCTCTTAGTAAAGCTTAGCAATAAAAATAGAAAACAGTTGAAGTGCTATATTTTTTCACCTGTATAGATATAGATTGGCACTGTATATTTTCAGTAACGTTTCGTCAGCTGGACCAGACTTTGTCAAAATAACAAGTACATCGTGGTGGGTTTCCTTATAAACACGCCAGATCACGTACGTATATATTAACAGCACTAACGATGGGCCAGGTCACGGTTGTTCCCATGGGAGGAATAAAGATTTTGGTCTTTTATTTGAGGTTGACACATACGGTACATTTCATTTATATTCCTTGGTATTACTTGCCAAAACCACGATATGATTACGAGGCACGCCGTAGTCGCACCGGATTAATTTCGACCACCTTGAGTTCTCTAACGTGCACTTAAAAATAAGTATATACACGGGTGTTCTTGCATTTCGCCCCCATCAAATTGCGGCCGCCGTGGCCGCGGGAATCCCACCCGCGTCCTAGGACTTAACAGCGAAACAGCTTAACCTCTGAGCTACCACTGCGGGCAAAGCAACATTTCGATGCATGTACACACCGGATTTTCCGTCCGATCGTCCGCTACAAAGCGCACGGCATCATTAATAATCATCATCAACAACTAATATCCTCTAGCGGGCTCGGGTCGGGTCTGGTCATGAACAAGCGTGCCCTGGATTAGTTTAGTAATGAACGCCCGGGCCGGGCTCGGGCTGGGTGCGGTCAAGTACGCCCGGGCCCGGGCCCGGGCTTGGCACCACGGGCCGGGGCCGGGCTCGGGCTGGGTTCGGTCATGTACGCCCGGGCCCGGGCCGGGCCCGCGCTTAGAACCACGGGTCCGGGCTGGGCTAGGGCTTCATAAAACGGGCCCGGGCCGGGCCCAGGCCGTAAAATCCGGCCCGTGCGGTGCTCTACTTCTTACCACAAGACAACGGGATCAAGTACAAAACACCCACAGCACATGCTACAAACTGCCTCTTGTGTTTTGTTATGCAAACGCTCCTTCGAGTGGCTTGGGTATTCACGCGCTTACAAAGCATTGATAGTTTTTCCGGAGCTGAGAATACAACTTTAACGTCTACCTTGTCCCATATCTTTTTCAGGTTGTGCGAAATTTTATGCAGGTAGGGGAGCACCGCGACTCGTTTATTATCTCTAGCGGCACAGCTCGCTGGTGCTTCACCTCCCTGTTTAATGGTCCTAAGCATTTTTTTCTGCTACCGAAACCAGCACACGCTCAGGAAACCCGGCACTTGTCAGACGGGAAGCCTGCTCAAGAAAGCTGCATTTCAAAGAGTGGCCGCAAGATTTCCTAAGAGCGTTGGTAAAGCAAAGATTTGCAATGCCCCTTTTTACAAGCTTTGAATGAGCTGACAGATACGGTAGAAGTGGCTTGCTTCCTTGGGGCTCATACTTCCAGCACAGGTGATCGCTAGAAATGCTTAATCGCAAATCTAAGTCCTTAACGAGGCATCCTGTGGCAGCTCATGCGTCAGGATTAGTGGTGACATGCACTCTTTAAAATCACGTGACGCGTTTGAAACAGTAGCTTCGAAGCCCCTATCGTCACAGTCAAACAGCAAAAGAAAGTCACCGACAAAACGGAAAACTTTCACAACAGTCGTATTGTCGAGGCGGCTATGAAGTAGTCGGTCATGATAGGCAAGAAAAATGCCACTTAAAACTGGCGCTATGCATGAACCGATACACACGCCTCTTTTTTGAATGAAAGTGTCTTCGTTCCACGAGGCAAAAGTTGCTTTTAAGTAAAAATTACACCATCTCCCGCTAAAGGGGACCATGAGGCGATGCGAAGCCGGAGCACTTGCACGATCGCGTTCCGTTGGCGTTCGTTGGGCATGCTACCGACCTCGCGTCGTGGAACGCGAAGAGGGACGCTACGCGCGTCGTATCTTCCATCTAGCCTGGCCGTTAATTCTCACAGGGCGAGCGGGGAACGCGGTCGACAGGCGGGCGAGAGGGGGCAGCGTGGGAGAGGAGAGAGAAGCGGAGGGGACGCGCATGCGCTCGAGCTCATCGCGGCGTTGCGCAGGAGAGAATTTCGGCATGTCTAGCCCGCGTTTCAGAGTAAGAGTGGAAAGGGGGAGGGGAGAGGGAAAGTGGAGAGGGGGAGGGAGAGAGAAAGTGGAGAGGAGGTGTGTGGAGAGGGCATGCGCATGCGCAGTAAGGGTGGTCACGCCGCACACCACCACCACCACCACCGGATTGAGCTCCGCCTTAAGATACTTCGCATCTAAAAACCGCTAGTCCACACAGCTGCCGCATTCTGGAAAGCAAACCGAGCCAAAGTTGTCAGTGCAATCATCAACGCACCGAAGTAGCGTGTCGTGCGGTAAAGAGTAGTACAGGTCCTTGATGTCTACTGAGCAGGCGTTAAGACCCTTGTCGTTCACCGGCCTGCTGAGCGCGTTCACGTCACTGACCTCCATTAAAAGGCTGGACGGCGCATCCCCGCTCTGCGAGGCGGGCGCTTGTGAAGCCACCGGAAGGTGCCCTGTTTGTCCCGGATGCCGGCGTCTTCTGTGCGTCTCAGTCGCGCAATTCAAATATTCTCGGGTAGCAGCTGTTGTTATGATCGTTTTATTTTATTTTTTTCAAACTCCTGCGATTACGCCTCACTTTAGACGCCGACGAACGCTACACGAAAGATGACAGACGCCGTGCCGACACCGTCCGAATACGGCGGAGTGCTGCAACGTACAAAATGCGTAAAAAGTAATGCAACTTTGAGGTACTTAGGCGTTAAATGTCTTCCCTGACGACTTTTCCGGTCGATTCGTACAGGCAGGTATTTTTTTTTTAAAAGAAGAGGAAAGCTCTCTTCCGGGGACAAAAACGGCGGCTTCCGGTGGCTTCACGCCCGCGTGCTCGATGCGCCATCCAGCTCCTCCTAGTGGAGATCAGTGGTTCACGTAAGCGCTGTTCGGCCTGCAGCTTACGAACGGCAGGGCGGCCAAACACGTTGATAATGGCGCTCTTGAAGTCGGACCACGTCGTAAAATCGGATGCGTGGTTGTTGTACCACAGGCCCGCCACACCCGCGACGTAAAAAAACCAGGTTAGTCAATTTGCCTGCCTCGTCCCATTTATTGGGGACACTCATGCGCTCGTAAATCGCGAGCCAGTCCTCCACGTCGCTACCATCGGCGCCAGTGAAGACTGGAAGGTCGCGAATACGAGGGACACCGGGACATGAGGTCGGTGCAGGCGGGGGCGTTTGCTGGGAGGCGTCTTGAGGCATGGTAGGCGGCAGGGTACGGGATCGAAGAGCCAGGGGCATCGAATGAGGGCCGAAGTTGTTGTGAAGGTCCAGCACTCTCCACCAATTATAAAGAGGCTTATTAGCGGCGACGATACTTGACAGCGACAGTCGTTGGTTGGTTGGTTGGTTCCTCAATACTTTTGAGCAACCCACCCCGGAGGATAGGCCATGAAGCGGACGGTGCCTTTCTTAGGAAACTAATTCACTTACTGAAGCGACAGTCTGTTTGTTTGTTTGCCTTAAGGAGACTGGCTCATACCCACGAGGGAGACGCCGCAGGCGCCGAACAGTGTGGAAGGAAAATATCGGCTCCCGCTTTCAACATCTGTTTCCGCCAGTTAATCAATGTGTGTCATTGGATGGATTACATCAATCGACGCATAACATCGAGGAGAACAAGGCTACATCAATTTCTACGGTGGGTGAACTTTTCGCCATTTTACGAGACTTTTTCGTGCCGACCAAGCCGTACTCGAGGTAGGCCTACGTCGAGCCGGGTCAACGCCACACGGACGCGCGCCAAGTGGCGTTCGTCGGGGGCGAGTGGACGCGCGTTCGACATGCAAGTAATGATGGACGGGGGAGAGCATATCTCCTGATGAGTGCACAGAAGAGTACGGGTGGCAAGCAGCAGTTTCCAAGCGAATGGCGACCAAATCCGCTGCTAGCGGGTACTCAGCCGAAGCTGGGCCTAACACGGACGCGGCGTCTAGAACATTTGAGAACGGCAATCGGGTCAAGAACAGGGTCGCCAGGGCCTCCCGTATGCCCTACATGCCTAAGGATCACTTCAAGATCATCCTACGACCACGAGGCGGCATCAATATTAGCAAGATGGGTTCCACCAAGGTAGGCAAAGCCATCATAGAAGCTGCAGGGCTGGGGTCGGACCAGACGGCGTCAGACATCATCTGCCCGAATGTCAGCCAGAACGTAATGGTGGCGAGCACACCGGAACGAGAAAATGCTGAGAAGTACGTGAGAATCAGATCAATAGACCTGGGCGGTTGCAGTTATGAGATCAACGCCTACGAGGCTGCACCAGACGATACGTGCAAAGGAGTGATAAGAAATATTGACGTCGCCGACGGGCCGGCAGAGCTTGAGAGAAATATTGTCATCCCGAGAAACCCCTTGGCGCTCGCCGCTAAAAGAATTAAGAATACCGGCACGGTGATCATCGCCTTCGACGGTCACAAGGTTCCAAATTTCGTCAGGTACGGCCCGATCCTGGTGAAGTGTTCGCTCTACAAGAAAAAGATCGATATATGTTATACTTGTGGCCGGCTTGGTCACAGAGCTGACGTGTGCCCGACCCCGGAGGAGACCGTGTGTAGAGGATGTGGCGCGATAAACGTGACTAAGGAACACAGGTGCCAACCCAGGTGTGAACTGTGCGGTGGTCCACACCCCACGGCGGACAGGATGTGCAGCCAGCGTTACACAATTCCATACGTTGTCAGAAGAAGAAGAAGTGAAAGAGCAATGGCAGCCAACGTTGAAAAGGAGCAAGTCGACAATCCGCTGAACCTGCGCTCGTCCGAGCTGCACTCCACGGCATCAGCTCCAGTGGACGACTCGAAGCCAACAGCAGCATCTCGCGGCAGGTCCAGGTCTCGAAAACACTCCCGATCCAGAGGAAGGAGTGCATCCAGATCGAGAGGACGGAGTGCATCCAGATCCAAATCCGTGGTGCGGTCTGGGCATCGGAGTCCATCGATCAACCCCAAATCCGAAGGAGGCAGTGGTTCCACGTGGGCCGACAAAGTCAAGGGATCGGCAATGACGGACAAGACGCCACCTACCAGAGGACAATCTTCCGACAACAGACGACTTGCCTGGGCCGATGGTGCGCAAACCGAACCGGTAAGTGCCATGCTTTGCGACCCACCCCCAGAGCAAAGTAGGGAAATAGAGAGGCTCAAGAAAGAAAATGAAGAACTAAGGGAGATGAACAAGAATGTGCTTGCAGAATTAGCAGCAATTAAAAAACTTTTAAGTGAATCCAAGCGGACCGAGAACATAAACAACACGCAAAAGGAAACACCAGTTCCCGCGCCTGCGGGTGATGGGGCCATGTCGGCCAAGCGCAGAGCTGTTGAAAGTAAGCTCAAGAATACTGAAACGCACATAGAGGAAATGAAACAAACACTAGCCTCATTTGCAGATAACATGAAAATGATCATGGACAGCGTCTCACAGTTAACGATGAGTGTGGGACAAATGCAGAATACATTAAACGATCCCAGGGAAGGGCTTAAGGCATTTAGCGAAAGAGTGAAAACTCTTGAAATGATGACTATGTCCGGCAATTACAGAACGCAGTGTGGACCATCGTTCCTCACAGCCCCCATGATTCCCCAGGCAGGGGACACGAATATCCAATATGGCTCACACTAAAAGGGAATTTCGAGTGTGGCAATGGAATTGCGGGGGGTACAAAAACAAACGTGCCACACTCCAGCAATATCTCAGATCACTACAATCTAAGCCGGATATGATTGCACTCCAAGAAACTGGGTACGGCTACGTCACGCTCACTGGGTATAGGGCTATAGAGTGCCAAACGTATGGTAGAGGCTTATATGTGCTTGTAAATAAGCAGCTGACACACATCTCTCATGATCTGGGCATTCGGGACACGAGCTTAGAGTATCTCATGGTGGAGGTATTAGTGCCGGTCTCATACAAAAATCAAACATGCAACAGCTTATTCGTCCTCAACATTTACAGTAACCCGAAGCACTACAAGCAACAGTTCAAGATAATTTTCGAGAAAGCTACTAAACTCGCTGAAGCTAGGCCCCGAATCATATTAGGGGACTTCAACGCTGCTCATGAACTCTGGGGATATACTGCGACAAACCCCAAAGGCAGGAATCTATGGCATCATGCGGACGAGCAAGACATGGTCTTGATTACGGATAAAGGGTATCCTACAAGAATCGGCAATTGAGTCTGTAGAGACACCACACCCGACCTAACCTTTGTCAAGAACGTAGAGCATGCCATATGGACAAATACCGGTCATAACTTCGGCAGTGATCACTATGTTCTCGAGGTTAAGCTGGAGGTTGAGAAAGGCCGCACTCGAGAATTTGAGGTTGTTGACTGGGATGTCTTTCGCAGAATTAGAACGCAAAGCGGACCAAATGCTGCCAAACCAAGCCTCAAAGAGTGGTGCGAATCCATCAGGAATGATATCAAGGCAGCCACCAGAAAGCTTCTCACTGACGCTAATGTGAAGGCCGTAGATTCTAAACTAGCCCACCTAATAGAAGCAAAGCAGGCCATCACTAAAAAATGGCGGACTCAAAGACTCAATCGTAAACTAAGGAAGAAAATAACAGAACTGAATAAACAAATCGAAGAGCACTGCAACAACCTATGTAAGCAGCAGTGGGATGAATTCTGTGAAACAATTGATGGGCAGATCAGGAACGGCAAGGCATGGAAACTCATTAAGCACCTCCTAGACGAGCAAGGCACCAAGTCCAACCAGAGACACTGCCTTGCCCGGGCCATACACATAGCCCTTAAAAATCAAGACATTGAAACAGTTACTAAACAACTCATAGACAAATACCTACCAGTCGCTAAGGAGCAAGAACATTTTCCACGATCGGAATACCGGGGAGCCCCTCAGCCAGAGTTGGATCGACCCTTCACCTTATCTGAAATCAGAAGGGTGCTGAGTGAGTTAAACAGAAAGTCTGCCCCTGGCCCAGATGGCATCACCAACAAGTCACTCAGGAATCTCGACGAGCCCTCTATTGAATCACTGACCGATTTTATTAACGAAGCATGGAATTCGGGGGAAGTAAACTTTCTCAAGTCATACTAATACCGAAACCGGGTAAACCTCCAAGTCTAGAGAACTAACCAATATCGCTAACATCATGTGTAGGAAAGGTTGCCGAGCATGCAATCCTCAACAGGCTTAAGGATTACTTGGAGGACAACAACATATACACCCACAATATGCTAGGCTTCAGATCCTCGCTATCTACTCAGGATGCTATGAAGCAGATTAAACATGACATTCTGGACGGGACTCTAGAGATACCAAAGCCATCCTAGGACTAGACATGGAGAAAGCATTCGACAACATCAGGCACAAGTATATCCTTCAAACGATAGAGGAAATTGGACTTGGATCGAAAATGTATAATTACATAAAATCTTTCTTAGGAGCCCGTACAGCGAGGTTAAGGGTAGGAGACACCAACTCAGATGTGGTTCAACTCGGTGATCGTGGAACCCCTCAAGGCTCGGTGATCTCTCCCGTCCTCTTCAACCTGTGCATGATCGGCCTGTCCAGGAAACTGAGCAATATCAGCAACATTCACCACACCATCTATGCTGATGACCTTACTATATGGTGTACTGGCGGTAGTGAAGGACAGGTACAGGATGCACTTACAGAAGCGGTGCAGACAGTGGAGGAATACTTGAGGCCCACTGGTCTCAGGTGCTCCCCACACAAATCGGAGGTGTTACTTTACAGAAAAGAGAAAGGGGGGAGACCTAAGGGCTGGAAGCCACTATCCGAAAGTGACATACATATATTGACCGAAAACGAGGTTAATATACCCAGAGTCGACACGATGAGGGTACTCGGCTTTTTTATAGATGCCAATGGCAGGAATCACATGGCACTCAAGAAAATTATCTTCAAGACAGAGAACGCATACCGGATGATCAGACGACTTGCAGGGAGACAAAAAGGCATGAAAGAGGACAATCTTATCAGGTTGATCCACTCTTTCGTGTTATGTCATATTTCATATGCGGCTTCCATGTATAACTGGACACAGACCCAATTAAAGAAGCTAGACGCGGCGATCAAGAAAGTCATCAAGAGTGCACTGGGTCTCCCACTTCGCACCAGCACTCAACAATTGCTCAAGTTAGGGGTACACAACACGACTAGAGAAATTGCGGAGGCTCAAGAAAGGTCCCAAATAGCAAGACTCTCCACAACTTGCACGGGGAGATCGATTCTCAATAGAATCATGATCAACCCTGTCATCGACCAGGAGACATACACTAAGGTACCACAGGACTATGCTGAGAGCCCCGTTGCCAAGAAATATGCACCCCACCTTCAACGTCGCCAGACGGGTAGCCCGGGCTAAAGCTTTATTGAAGAAGTTGGATAAAGGAGGCAGGGGGGCTTGCTTTGTCGACTCAGCCACATATAAAGACCGAACTAAGTTCGCCGCGGTAGTAGTAGACCACCAGGGCAGGTGTACCAACTGCGCCACGGTTTACACTTCCAAACCGGAAATCGCTGAACAGGTTGCCATCGCGTTGGCCCTGACGGATGATCGATACACCGAGATATACAGTGACTCAAAACCAGCCATCAGAGCCTTCAGCAGGGGCAAGATCGCACCACAAGCAGTTCGAATTATTAATAGTAAACAGGCCATTGATACACATTACATATATTGGTTCCCAGCGCACCTTGGATCACTCGATGACATTCCCATGAATCCAAATGAATCGGCCAACAGCGTTGCCCGCGAACTTACGGACCGGGCCGCTTTTACATATGGCTTTGATTCTGCTGGATTCGAAAATCAACAACGGGATACGCCCACGACATATAATGAAATTACTAAACATTACTACTTGGGGAGGAGAGAGTTTCCACCCCCTCACAGTAGACTAAACAGAGCACAAGCGGTTACACTTAGACAATTACAGACACAGTCTTATTACTCACCAGCACAGGCAAAAGCATGGTACGATATAAAATATATGGATTCTGTTTGCAAGGCATGCAAGAAAGAAGTATGCACGCTTGAGCATATGCTCTGGGAGTGTGGGTCGCTTGGCCCTGGCATTTCCCGGGAACGGTTTACAGGGATGATAAAGTCTCACGACCATATTCCCCAAGTCCTGGCTATCCAGTACGCCCATAACAGGGCTGGGAGGCTTGACCTCCCAGTCCCGACGTGGGAGTAGCCAGGCAGGTGGCAACACCCTGTACAGGACGTATGAATAAAGTTATTTACATCCATTCATCCATCCATCATACCCACGAGGGGGATTGGCCACACTGACAATTATATAGGGAAATGTAAACCCTATGAAACTTCAAAAAAAATAATAAGAACGAAACGCGATGTAAATAAAAAAATGAAAGAGTTAAGAAATTAACAAAGCCATAGGATAACGATTGAAAATATATATATATATATATATATATATATATATATATATATATATATATATATATATATATATATATATATATATATATATATATATATATATTATAATAAAGGAAAAAAAAGTTTGTTTCAGAGGTCGGTAGCACTAGCAGCGTACTCTTCCTGTAGCTTGTATGAACTTGTGTAGCGCAGTTATAATAGCACTACGGCTTGCCCCAAACTGATTCGCTCCAAACGACAACAGGCTAGAAGTAGTAAATTGTAAGCCCAGCCTACCAGTCGGCATTTCCAGAAACATTCTACGGAGTGAGGCGAAACGGCGGCATGATAGAAAAAAGTGATCTATTGTTTCCAGTTCATTGCAAACTGCACAGAGATTTGTTAAGGAAAAGCCAGATTTATACAGGTAATAATTTAACCGGGGAACTCTACAGCGAAAGCTTGTGAGGGTCACCTCGCATTGACGTGAAAGACATTGGGTGGTGTTCCATGGGAACTGTAAGTGCCGGAACTCCTCTGATTGTATGAGAGCTGTTTGTATGAGTCGTTTGAATCTCTCTCCGGTAATGAAAGAAAAAAGCGGTACGACATTTAACACTGGACCATCTAAAAACACCGTGGCGAGTGCGTCAGCTGCTTCATTTAGAGAGATTCCAACATGCCCGGGAACCCATACTAGCCGAACTTCTGATATGCTACATGATACAAGGCTCAAAAATATTCTAAGTAGCTGTGATTGTTTTGCGGACGTTAAATGAATACAAACCGACAAGGCATCTGTATTAATAACTTTCGATTTTTCAGAATTTAGTTTTCTAACAGCCAATGTGATTGCCATAAATTCTGCAAGAAATATTGGGGTGAAGTCAGGTAGTCTGAGAGCAAAAGACCAATTGAGCTGCTGGGAGAAAATGCTCACTCCGGCCTTCTGAAGCATTTTGCGTTGCGTCCGTAGAAATTACAAGGTGAGCAGGAAATAGACCGAGATGATCTTAAAGCAGACCTTCTGGAATACGCTTTGGAAGCAATTTAGCATTTTTTGGGAAAATGTCGTCGAAAACTAAATTAAGCTTCAGCGAATACGGTTTTGGGCAAGCTAAGCACGGCAGAGAAACATGTAGGTCTGATTACCGCGACTCGACGAAAATTACTTGAGGCCTTCGATAACGTTGCCACGGATGCTTGAAGAAGGAATCGGGAGACGTGACAAAAACTTTCTGGGAACGGGAGAGAGGTGCATCGTAGAGCTTTAAAAACGTCTGCACGGTAAGCTGCTTAAATCTTGGATCAAGCGGAATGATTCGAGCTTCCAAATACAGCACGCTAATAGCAACACATCTCGGTAGTCCAAGGCACAGACGTAGCGCTTGCCTTTCTAACAATAATAGAGGTCTTAATTTGTAAGCAGCAGATCCGGAAAAAAGGACGCAACCGAATTCCAAAATGGGGCGCACATAAAGCTTATATATCATAAGCAAAATTTCTCTGCGCATTCCTGAATTTTTATTACAAAAGCGACAGTCAAGGCGGGGCCGACTCTCAGCACGAGCTGCGTTCTCTTCGAAAAGAGCCGAAGAGGGCGACCCATTACCGAGTTCGAACGCTTCGCTACAATATATATATTCGTTTTACTTGAAGCTGAACTTGGTCAGAGGGCGCTGCAACTGCGGCCTCGTGCCATGACATCGTCTGATCCCAATGATCAGGCGGTAAGAAATACCGAGGGCAAGGGAATACATAGGTACCACGGAGTACGGGTAAATGAGGGTGATCAGTACATGGAGGTACAGGAAAAAGCATCGGCAGCAAAGGAAAAGAGGAATGCTGCAATAATGAAGCACCGAGCGTTAAAAACGGTTTTTACAGCGAAAGCTGTTATGAGATCATTTCACCGGCCGTTTTTGGCGCCGTAGTTGTCCGCCGCCGCCGCCGCCGCCGCCGCTGCCGCTGCCGCCGCCGGTGTCCGTAACCAGTATCGCTCGAAATAAGAAAAAAAAACGAAATAAGAAAAAAATTCCAGGATGGAACGAGGTTCGAACCTCGTTCCATCCAAAAAAACAGATAAAACAATTGCAGTTTACCTATGTGTTGCGCTTCACAAACATGAGCTGCTCGAAAGAGGTGTTTGACAGCCGATTTCGCTTCGCTGTCGTTATCAGAGATTCACAGTGAAAACTGCCCTTGCGAGGCGGGAAAGCGGCTTTCGTTCACTTTCCAATAGGTCAGGGGCATAACCGCGACTGCGCAAATTCCCTCTGAAAGGTAAAGAGAAATTTCCGCTGCAATAGATCCAGGCATATTGTCTTGGTGGGCATTATAATTTGCCTGATGTTTTTGAACATCAGTCTGCTTGGCCCTGCTTCAGAATATGCATTCACGACAGTGCTGGCGCTTTCCTGCCCTAACAAAAGAGGCCCCCTCCCCAGCACGGCAGAACGCATCTGCTCGGCTGTTGCAATTGAACACCAAGAAGATTTAAACCGTGGGTCTAGGAGGGCACCCATCAAAATAACAGTCAGTCCACGTGCTTGCGAACCGCTTCTCCAGGCTACGTCGTAGGCCTTTAACCGCCTCTTTGCAAAGAAGTGTGCCTTTGCTTAAGGTTTCCGCAAGGGAAACTTCGATATTTCGCAACGCGGGAAGCAAAATCCCGGCTGTCTCGTGCCTTTTCTGTAGAAACTCCGTGGCTTCCTGAAGATCAATCAAGTATGTCGCCAACCTCAGTTCATATTTAGACAGTTTAATCTTCTTGCACGCGTGCAGGGTTTCCGTCAGGCCTGAATGACTCGAAAAAGTGGCAACGAGCTTTCTCATCATTCGCAGCTGCGAGTTCCACCTCGTCGCGTTATGAGATTCCAAATGCAGACCGGCCACATTCAACACTTCTTCCGTGTCGGCGGTGCTCTTGCGTATAGATGCAACGATGGCGCCACATTTTCGTACGACTTCCTCGGCATTTGGGTCCTAAAATAAAGTGAGGACGACAATTAGTGAATATTGACACTGCAAGTACAGGTAGCGCAAACGGCAAACATGCAATACAGTAGAGTTCCAGAAAGAGAATGACGACATATGTAATCGTACGGTATTGCAGTCGACGACACACTGACACTCTTCAAGACTGCATTAGACGACATAAAGAGGGGACAGACACAGTCGTTTTCTCTAAATGAAATGGGCTTCGTGATTCAAATAAAACATACTGGTAGCAGGCTGCCGCCTCGCTGACTGGTGCTATATTCCAGGCAACTGTGTTTACGGGCAGAGCGATTTGTACTAAAAGGAGTGACTTACGCAGGATTTCATTTTCCCGTGTGGGGAGGGAGGGGGGAGGGGTGTAATAAAAAAATAAATAAAAATAGAGGGATATCAAAGGAAAAAATAGCAAGGGGCACAAAATACAATGAGACAAAAATAGCTTGAACAAGGAATCAACCAAATCCAAATCTTTTAAAAATTGGGGGACGCTTAAAGGCCAACTCCGGCGATTTTTTGAGGTCGATGGATCTCAGTGAAATTCGCTGGGTACGTTCCTTTGCACGTTTCCGTCATTTATGCCAAATTACAGGCTTGAGGCATGCACAGATTGTTTGCAAATAAATTTTAAAGATTGTCTGCAAACGCCCTCCTGGCTTCCCACAATTATTGGCATCATTGCGTCTGTGACGTCAGTGTTGGCAAGGCGGCGGAAGTGACGCAGCCGAGGGCACCGCTAACTTCGGCGCTTAGGCCGCTACAGCGAGCGTCTGCTGTGCACAAGGCGACAGACAGCGTTGGTTTGGCCGGCGCTTCGCTGGTCGTCCCGGCTGTCACAGTTTTCATACTCCGCGCCGGCGTGACCGGCATGCCTTGCACGACTTCCGGTTCGTTCGTAACAACGTCTACGTCATACGTAGACAGTACACTCGGTTGGGTTTCGGTTTCGGTGTTGCGCTTTTTTGCTTATTTAAAATTACTCTCCAATTTGCGGAGTATTTCTGCTATCGGGCCCGTAACAGGAGCGTCTCAGGAACATAAAAGCACCATTACTTTGACATGGCCAAAAAATCGCCGGAGTTGGCCTTTAAGCTTCGCCTTTAAGAATTGAACGCGATAGCGATATCCTGCCCCTAAAATCACTGGAACGGGAAAAGTACCGCGACCGTGCTGCCCGCCGCCATATTTGGTCCAGCGCGGCCGAAGCTGCGGCGGCGCGGTGTTGATTTCACGCGGAGTAACGCATGTTTTACGCATTGCGTGCGCTTTTGCAGCCCCGAATGAAGCATACCACAGTTCTCTACCTGATTAGGAAAGAAATAGCAGCACTTTTCACTTGCCTACACGCGCACGCACGCATACTAACGTGATAAAGAAATGCGAACTGTGTGGCATTTACGCGCTGGGCTGTCGGCATTTATTAAATGCGAAGCATTTCTTAGCGAACTTCTGCGAGTTTGAACATAGTATCTATCTATCTATCTATCTATCTATCTATCTATCTATCTATCTATCTATCTATCTATCTATCTATCTATCTATCTATCTATCTATCTATCTATCTATCTATCTATCTATCTATCTATCTATCTATCTATCTATCTATCTATCTATCTATCTATCTATCTATCTATCTATCTATCTATCTATCTATCTATCTATCTATCTATCTATCTATCTATCTATCTATCTATCTATCTAGCCGCCCACGACTATGTCATCTCCTGGCCGTTTCGTTAATGGGATGTATACCAAATTTGGTATGGCATAATATGACTGTAGAACGAATATAAACTACAGGTGCTAACATGAAAATAATGACATGTGCGCCATGTACGGCATGACTTACATTCCACGCTCATGGTGCGGCCGCTTCGCTAGCTTGAGACACACCAAAATTGATATGGCGTGACAAGAGTGTATGATGAACATAAGTTACTGGTCATAACGTGCAAATCATGGCAGGCATACCATGTAAAACATGATTTACATGACATGGTCTCGGGGCGCTCGCGGTCGTTTAATGAAATGCATATATACCAAAACTGATATGACGAGATATTTCTGTATGACGAACGTAAGTGATAGGTGGTAACATGAAAATCATGACTTGCATGTCATGTATAGCATCACTTACTTGGCACGCTCATGGTGCCCTCGCGGCCGGTTCGGTAGCTTGATATACACCAAAATTGGTATAGCGTGAGGTGACTGTATGACAAACATGAATGACAGGTGGTAACGTGAAAATCATCACATGCATAACGTGTACGGCATGGTTTACATTACACTGTCTTTGTGCGCTTCCGGCCGTTTTGTTAACTGGATGCATACCAAAGTTGGTATGGCATAATATGGGTGTGTGACGAACATAAATTACAGGCTATGCGTTGCGATACCAGATTCTATATGCATGCATGCGTGACAAACATGCGATATATAGTGAACTAGATGTCATGACATGAATGACTTCATCTGCCTCAAAGACGAACAAGGCGATATATGCAACTGTGGTGCAACTCTACCACAGAAAGTCACGTCACGCGCTACCAATATTGGTGCATATCAATCATGCGAACCGGCCGGAGGTGCACCGTGAGCATGACATGCAAATCATGCCTTACATGACATGCGCGCCATTATTTTCATGTTACCACCTGGTATTTATGTTCGTCATACAGTCACGTCACGCAATACCGATTTTGGTGCATATGAACTACCACGCAATATTAGTGTAATATTACATCTCGTACTGTGACACCCGTATACAGGACGCGCATTTTTGGGAAGCATGAAAGTTACTTTCAGTGCAGCTCCAAGCAGAGGCGTGGCTGTATGGTAGAACACCTGCTGCCACGCAGACGGCCTGGGTTCGATTCTCACTCGGACCCCACATTTTTATTATTTATTTTATTTGCAGCTTTTTCAATTTTTCGGTCACGGACAAGATGATTTTTCGCTCACAACCAACGGCGCCGACGCCGACACCGACGCCGACGGCGGAATTTCTGCGATACGAGCTCTGTAACGCTGTCACGTTAAAATGTAACTTCGGGACACCGTTGGCGTTCTTTACGTGATGTACCAGTTATGCTCATTTTTGTTTGTCCTTAGATGTATTTCAGAACGGTTGATTGACGTGGTGAGAGTCCTCGAAGTCGCGTAAGCTTGGTGCCTGGCCTGCGGCAGAAAAATGATCCGCAGCCACTATTTGATCGGACGGAGGCAGAGTTCGTGGCCTCGGCGATGTCAGCAAATGCACCCCGAATCTTCAATATACAAAAGCAAAGCACGCTCGAAAATTCGGCTAAACATGAGCTGGGCATAGTTGCATTATAAAGCTTTCACGCATTGAAACTGTGATAATCACAGTTGTCCGCCCTTACTTTTCAAACTACAATTACTATATTCCTACATTCCTTGTCCATGCATTCATGGCAAATCATTTAACAAAGCTAGGCCCAAACAATTGTTCATAAAAATAGTAATATATGAACTACGTATCTATCAATGGACATCAGATGAAACCAATAAGTTATTTAATAGCACATACCTGCCTAATGGCGTCTTTTACAGCCAGGTGCAGGCTGTGGGCGGGCACAGCCAAATCGAAATTGCTCCAACTGATGGTACTCGCTTAACAGCTCCTTCGTAAAGCGTTCCGGGCAGTCGTCGAAATTGTCATCATCATCGTCCTCTTCAGTCCCCCACCCAGTAAATGCAAATGCCTTTATCATTGATGAAACGTTATCTGTCACCACGCGAAGGACATGGAACAGTTAACGATGGCGAAATTACACGAAAACACATATTTGACCTTCTCAGCGATGTTCCACTGCAGCAACGTTGCGTCATACTCGCAGCGGATCCGTGCACCTGTGTGGCTCCCCGTCAGGCGAGTGAAAATGAGGAGGTACGTGTGAGCCGCGAAATCGCTGTCCACGAATGTTGCTTCGACATCCAGGAAGCCCTCCGTAGACTGCGACGTCCACACGTCTAGTGCGATACAGACGTACTCCGTCCCCGCCAAAGACGACGATATTTTGGTCTTCAGCGCTGATACTTTCCCGGGCAGGAACTTCTCTCTGAGGTCATCCCGCGATGGCAACTTGTAGCCCGGGACGGCGACCTGGATTTGAAAAAATACAAAGCAGTTGCTTTGATGAAAGGTGACCTATAATATTGTCATGCTTACCGTTACGAATTGTAGGAATCCCTCCCTCTCGACAACAAGAAAGGGCTCCATGTCAGTGCAAATCATGTTGATTATGGCGTCGTAAAGAGCAGCCTTTCGATGAAGAGACACACAGCTGCACCCAGCGGTGAAGGCGGACGTTATCTTCAGCTGGCTTGCGAGCCCTTTCTCTCGTTGCCTGTACTCACGTTCGTGCTTTCTTTTTAGGTGCCGAATCAAATTAGATGAAACTCCGACCACAGCATGTATAGTTTCTGAGAAAAACTTGCAGCGTGCAGCTTGTTTGTTTTCTTCGCGGGTAATTTAAAAAAATTACACCATCTCCCGCTAAAGGGGACCATGAGGCGATGCGAAGCCGGAACACTTGCACGATCGCGTTCCGTTGGCGTTCGTTGGGCATGCCACCGACCTCGCGTCGTGAACGCGAAGAGGAACACTACGCGCGCCGAGTCTTCCCCCTAGCCTGGCCGGTAATTTTCACAGGGCGAGCGGGGAACGCGGTCTACAGGCGCGCTAGAGAGGAGCAGCGTAGGGGAGGAGAGAGAGGGGGAGGGGACGCGCATGCGCTGGCGCTCATCGCGGCGCTGCGCAGGAGAGAATTTCGGCATGTCGAGCCCGCATTTCAGAGGAGCACATCGAAGCAAACGCTGGAGGCAGGGCTGGGCAGAGATACTCATAAAAGTATTCCGGAATACAGATATCGAAATACATGAATTGGAAGCCTAAAATACAGATACTGAGATGCATTTGCCTTTAACGTAACGGGATATTTCGGAAGATACCTTTGCAGTAAGACGAAAAAAGTATTCCGGAATACAGTTACAGCGATACAAATACTGGAATACTTTTTTTTAATTCAAGGATGCTCATACTATGCAAAGACACCTATTAGTGCAGCATAATGTTGTAATTAAAGTTACAGCGCATCGAAACGTTCAGTTCATTTATTTATTTATTACAGTACCCTCAGCGCCATTAAGACATTGCAGGGTAGGGGGGCCGGACAAAGTACATAATTAGTAATAATGATATAATTACAAGTATCAATTGCAATAACAATACACTATTTCACAGCAACAGTAACAAGGATTCGACACCGAAATCGACATACTTAGCGAACAAACTAGGCTATGTTAGAAATAGCACACTTTAAGCAAATCACTCGGATCACTAATGAACACCAGTGAATTGAGAAAAAGCACAAATTTATTTTAAAGATCTGCTTTGCTGAGAAGGTTGCTGAGAAGGTTGTTCAGCCTCAGCACAAGACTCACGAAAGAAAGAAAGTCTGTCTACCGCTGAAGGCGAGCACAAATTCGTGTTATAGTGAATAAATACCGCCTTCATAGCCGGATTGCCCTGCAGCGTGGCGATATCTCTTCTCGGGTCGTCTAGATATCGAAACACTACCGCCCTCACTTGGGTTGTTCTGACTGTTCAGAATCCGAAGTCGGCCCCCATCTTCGGAATCCCCAGCCGTCTGACCCTGTCGGCTTCAATGAAGCTTTCACCACCACCGACTCTACCAGCACCCATTTCAAAAAGCCGCAACAGGCGAAGTCGGCTCCGGCGATGGGGGAGCCTGCTACCACAAAAGACCGTTTCACGCATGTAATCAATTAGGAACGCACCCTGACATTGGAGAGGTGGCTGAAAGCGCGTCAAAGATAGCAATCTTCTAGTCACTTCCGCCGCGACTATGGGAACTGCTTTTGGAAGTGCCACCGCTTTGGAAACTGAACGCACGCGAAGCATTGCAAAGCCTGTTCTAAGGTGGTATCCGCGCGGGGAGTCGCGAAGTAATGGCTTGCCACCCGAAAAAAATTAGGCGTGCTGCATTGACCTTGAGAGACAGCGACTTTCGTCGGCAGAGGCCGACAACACTGCCTCCGCGATTCTGCCGTCTGCGGCGTCGCGCGCTTTACCACATGGACCATTCTGTGCTTGAGGGGAAACCATCGCCGCCCTATCTGTCGGAGACCGGCGGCGCGCCTTTGCTTGTCTTCGCACAAAAAAGAAAAAAAAACGTCATTCCCCCATTGGAAACACGCCTCAACTCATTTCCGACACAAAAAAACAATGTAACGAGATACCCGTGTCCTGCATAGTATCGCGATACAGGCGATACATCGTAAATGTATTTCACTACTGAGATACAAATACATTTTTCAAATGTATCTCGATACAGAAATACAGATACTCAAAAGTATCTCTGAAATACTATCGCGATACTCTTGTATCGCGATACTGCCCAGCCCTGGCTGGAGGGAACGCGCGCAGCGCTCTACCACTTGAAGGAGAGGAGACTAGAGGAGGAGAGTAGAGCTTGCGCCGCGAGAGCAGAAGCGAAAACGCAGAAGCGCAAGCAGGTGCTGGTAAAGAAGTGGAGAGAGTAACGCGCAGCTGTTGGAGAGAGGGAAGGAGGAGAGTTGCGCATGCGTAGTGTGAGTGCGGACTAGCACGCAGCGGGACATACCCTCGAGCAAGAGATGCCTTCGAATCTAAAAATTGTTTCCAATGTGCCATGTTGGCGGGCTTACTGCGTGCGTGAGCCGCTGGGCGCAAGAGCCAGTGTGATAGTGCGCTATGGTAGTGCTTCTCTAGCCGCCAACAGGCGCCGGCGCCACCCGGGCTTCCTCCTCACCCTAGAACAGAGCGAACGTGGGTTTTCTGCGGCGCGAACCGTCGCGTCCGGACTCGGAGAGGCGCGGCTGCGGCCGGGGTTACGTCGGCTCTCCTGCTTAGGCTGGCTTCCCGAACCAATGCTTTCAAAAGTTTATTATCTCTCTCTCTGCACGGAGGGGCGCAGGGGCGTAGCCAAGGAGGGGGGGGGGTTGAGGGGGTTCAAACCCCGCCCGAAATTTTTCACTTTTGCTTGCGCATATATACACGCACACATACAAACGCACGCGCGAACATACATAAAGTATGGATGAAACCCCCCCCCCCCCCGAAAAAAATTCCTGGCTACGCCCCTGAGGGGGAGGGTACACAGTTCATCGTGTACGACTTAGGTGGCGTTGGTACGACTGTGTGCTGCGCTCACCTACAGACCTTCGCCGACAGTTTCGGGCAAAGGCGCCCATGTGTCTAGACAGGGGAGGGCAGTATCGCAAAAGGGTGCGGGGGGCGGGAGGGGGGGGCGGAGTATGAGTTGAGACGGCGCGCAAGCTTGTATAAGAAAGCTTGCAGTGAACACAAGCATCGCGCCAGCGTCAATACGCGTCACAACTTAGAGAAGCGCTTTTTCGAATATGCGCCTGAGTCGCCGACGGCGACAGAAGCAAAAACAAAGAATAGAAGGGTAGGAAGCACAGCAGGCGGCTGGGCCGCCGCCGAGGGAGAAATAATCGCAAGGCGTAAAGGTGCGTTCACACCGAACGCTGAGCACTCAAGCGGGCAAGCGGATTTTCGAAGCGGTGAGGCAGCGAGCGCGCGCGGCTGTTCAGACCGACCGCGTTGCTTCGTCCCTCGTAGTCGTCTTCGTCGTAGTAGTAGCAGTAGTAGTAGTCGTAGTCCCTAACAAGTCTTACGCTTTGACCTCCAAGGTGGTGCCGGTGGGAGATTTTTCCTGTGCGTTGTTGAACAATAAAAAATTCGCAGCGTGCGCGTTAACTAAAAGCCGTATTCTTCTGTCTCTCATTCCCATTAGCAGCCATTGTTTACCTCCAAGGTAGTGCCTGGTGAGATTTCTCCTGTGCGTGATTAAACAATAAAAATTTGTTCAAAACGCCGTTGATTGATGAAATAAACCAACGAAAGACGCCAGATGTTTTGTAAAAGCAAAACGAAAGAACGCCAGATGTTTCTAAAGCAATACGAAAAGACGCCAGCTGCTTAACGAAAGACGCCAGATTTTTCGAAAGCAATGGTTTTCTAAACAATGAAAATTCACAGCGTACATGTAAAATTAAAGTGAGCTGCAAGTCGTCATAACTCATCTAACCTTTAGTATAAACGCGCCCGATCTCACGTCGGTGATGATGTACTGGGCAGAATTCACGGAAGATTCACGGTTTACCGATGAACCTCCGCAACTTCGCCCACTCATCATCATTCACTCCGTGGATATGCTGTGATTTTTTAGATGCGAAGCATCTCTTGCTCAGGGGTATGTCCCGCGGCGTTGGCCTAGTAGTCCGCACTCACACAACGCATGCGCAACTCTCCCCCTTCCCTCTCTCCAACAGCTGCGCGTTAGTCTCTCCACTTCTCTCCCAGCCAGGGTGTCGGAACGGGAACGAAAACCGAAAACGAAAAACGAAAAAAACGATATTTTTGACCGGAACGAAAACGAAACCGAAACTTTATCTGTTATTTCGTTCCGGAGTGAAACCGAAATTTTTTCATTCGTTTTTCGGTTCACGAGAAAACTTCGCAGTCCGGAACAACTGAGCTCATGCAATGTGAGCATATCTCAGGGTACAGTATTAACACGTACCTCAGGCAGCAATTCCAAAGCAAAGATATGTTGAAATTGTGCGAAAAACGGAAACAGTGGCAACCAGAGATGTTGATATTAGCGCAAGTGTACTTTTGCGGGCCTGTCACGCAGGCCAAAGTGGAGAGGGCATTGTCGGCGCTGAAGTTTGTTACAGCGAAGGCTCTTATGAGATCAGAACAGCTGATTTTGGCACCATAGTTGCCTGCCGCCGCCCGTGTCCGTGACCACTATCGCGTGAAGTAAGAAAAAATAAAATGAGAAACAAATTTCTAGGATCGGATGGGATTTTAACCCGCGTCCCCTGCGTGGCATTCGAGTCTTCCACCACAGTGCCACGCTGCTGCTTATAACTCCTTCGCAAAAATACTCTATACAGGCGTCATGTCGGCCAAGGAATCGTGTTAACATAGGTAATACAGCGTGGCAGAAGAGTAAAACGACAACCAGCCATCACACAATGCTAATTCCGCAAAGAGTGTGGTTTAATGCTTCCCACCCACTGCAAAGTGCTCAGCCATAGTTCATCGTCATCAGCCACAGCACAAAGCGCACATAATGCCTTACAGATGTGTAGCGGCTACCACGATTCTCCGAAGAATCACGAAAAATGACATAGTGGGAACTTCGGTACTTCAGAAAAATTACGATGATTTATGGCTTAGTGGGTACCCTGCATATGTACTTGTATCAGCTGCCCCAAGAGACTCTACAACGGGCTCTACAAAGTCCGCTCTTCCAACTTTCGCTGTGACTGTGCTGCACATTCCGCGCAGGCCTGGCAATCTTTTTATCAAAACAGCGGTCTCGCACATCACAGAGTGCACTCAGTGACGTGCTGCTTCTGAAATCGTGCTCACTCCCTTGACACAAAGCACTGAGCCCACTAAAATTGTGATTGAATTTGGAAAAAAATAAATACTATGACTTTGAAGGGTATACTGGTTTGTGCCAGTTGGTAGGAATTCATATGTACAGTTACTTCCGCTCCTCTGAAGAACGTGTTTTACCCTTGTCCTGCTTTCTTAGGAGGAATTGGCAAGTAACTACATCACAAATCAAATGTTTTTTTTATGATTACTTTAGCTTCAAATTTTTCCATAAAAAAACGTTACGAACCGTTACGGAACATTATTTTTTCGTTCCGGAACAGAAACGGAACGGAACTTTTTGCGGTGGAACGAAACTAAAACCGAAACGAAAAACATTTCGTTCCGACACCCTGCTCCCAGCACCTGCTTGTGCTTCTCCTGCGTTCTCGCTTCTGCTCTCGCGGCGCATGCGCTACTCTCCTCCTCTAGTCTCCTCTCCTTCAAGTGGTTGAGCGCTGCGCGCGTTCGGTCCATCGCTTGCTTCGGTTGACTCCTCTGAAATGCGGGCTCGACATGCCGAAATTCTCTCCTGCGCAGCGCCGCGATGAGCCCCAGCGCATGCGCGTCCCTTCCCCCTCTCTCTCTCCTCTCCTACGCTGCCTCCATCTCGCGCGCCTGTCGACCGCGTTCCCCGCTCGCCCTGTGAGAATTAACGGCCAGGCTAGAGGGAAGACACGACGCGCGTAGTGTTCCTCTTCGCGTTCCACGACGCGAGTGGTGGTGGAAAACATTTATTAAGCTATATACAGCGAGAGGTGTGGATGGGGTAAGCCGGATGGGCCCGCCCTTCACAAACACTAGGAGGGATCCCTAGTCCGGTATCCCTGTAGCTGCCGCGGCGGCCCGGGCTCTAGCCACCAATGCCTGTTGGGCTTGGAGGTCGGAGCAGCCGAGCAGGACAGCTTCCCAGTCCTCTCGGGTGGGCTGGGAGTGGGGTGGGTAGGCAGGATTGGAGGGGCATGCCCACACCATGTGATAGGTGTCAGAAGACTCCTCCGCACAGTGCGGGCACGCGCCCGAGAAGGCCGAATTGAAATATTTTAATACCGCCGGGCACAGCACAGTATTGGTGAAAAGGCGGAGAAGCCAGCGCTCCTCCGCCTTGGTGAGGCCTTTGCAAACGGGGGGATAGAGGCCATGCGAAGATTGATAAAAAGACCCTAAAGGTGGTGGCCGGGTTGAAATCGGGTTCCGGAGCTGGCTGCGGATGGGGCGATGCCCGGTGAGTAAGCGCGCGGGCGGCAGCGTCGGCTGTCTCATTTCCCTCAAGACCTGCATGAGCCGGAGCCCACACGATGGTACGACGGGTTGGATACCCCGTATACTCGCAAGCGTGGAGGATTTTGAATGCGCGGTATGGAATATACCCTTGCTCAATATTGCGGCAGGCACCCCTGGAGTCAGTGATAATGACCCGGGACTCTGGATCTGCGGCGGCCAGTGCAATGGCGATCTCTTCCGCAAATGTAATGTTTGGGGCACGGAAAGTAAGGCCTTGAACTGTAGTGTTTCGGTGGATGACGGCCGCCGTGAACCAACCCCCATGGTGCGGGCCGGCAGCATCCACATAGAAGACACCTGGCTTATCACCATACAGTTGAGAGACGGCCTCCGCCCGCGCAAGGCGGCGACCATCATGGGTGCCTCTAGTCATGTTGTGCGGAAAGGGTCGCACCTGGAGAGCGAAGCGCCAAGCTTCGGGGATGCGGACCCGTTCTTCCGTCTGTGTAACGGGGGATATATGTAAGCGGGTCAGAAGGCGTCTCCCCGCAGGTGTTTTGCTGAGGCGCAAGTATTGATTGGTAAGATGAGCTTCTCGTAACTCCCCAAACGTGTTGGTCATCCCCAAACCGAGGAGACGCTGGTTGGACGTCGTTATGGGGAGATCGAGTGCTCTCTTGTAAACCTTGCGGAGAACTACATCCAAGGCATTCTCATCGCATTTGCGTAGGTAGAGGTAGGGAGCCGAATATAAAATTCGGCTGGTGACGAATGCATTAGCCAGCCGCAGGGCATCTTTACATCGTAGTCCCCCCCTTTTATTGGATACCCGACAAACCATCCGACCCACCTGGTCACCCACCATTCGTATCTTGTGTAGGGTAGTGTCAATTTTGCGCCTTTGATGAATGAAAAGCCCCAACACGCGGATTTCCTCGCGTTCGGGTATCGGTCCGCTAAGTAGGGAGAGGGCAATTTTGGTTGTGCACTTCGAGTTGGGGCGAAGGTGCACGAATTCGGATTTGCTCGGGGAGCACTCAAGACCACAGCGACGAGCGTATTCGTCCACAATAGCTGCCGCTTGTTGCAGGTTGGTGTCGATCTCTCCAACCGATCCTTGTGTTGCCCAGATGGTGATGTCGTCCGCATACAGCGCGTGCTGCACACCGGCGACCTCAGCCAACTGGGTAGGGAGCTTCATCATGGCCAGATTAAATAATAATGGGGACAAAACCGCTCCCTGTGGGGTCCCTCGTGTGCCTAACTGATATGGTCCATGTTCTGTGTCTTGTAGCCGGATATAGGATTGCCGATTTGTGAGGAATTGTTTGATATAACGGAAAGTATTACGCCCACAGCCCGTTTGCGACAAGTGGGATAGGATGATCTCGTGGGTCACATTGTCGAAGGCACCCCGTAGGTCAAGTGCGAGAACCACTTTATCATTGCTGGGGTGCTCGACAGGGTCCAGGATCTCCTTGTGAAGTTGCAGCAGGACATCTTGTGCGGACCGGTGTGGGCGGAAACCGTACATGGTGTCTGCAAAAATGGTTTGCTGTTCTAAAAATACTGACAATCTGTCACGGACCATTGTCTCCATCAGCTTCCCCACACACGAAGTGAGGGAGATGGGCCGGAGGTTGTCGGTGTTGATGGTTTTACCCGGTTTTGGAATGAAAGTTACTACTGCCGTTTTCCAATCGATGGGGAGGGGTGTGCCTCCAAGCCAGATAATGTTGAAGTAATCGAGAAGCATGTCGTAGGCAGGATCGGGGAGGTTGGCAAGAAGCTTTACCGTCACCTTGTCCCGGCCTGGTGCTGTACCTCGCTTCATTTTAGCCAGGGCCGCTTTTAGGTCATGGAGCTGGAATGGTTGATCTAACTCGGCGTTTTCGGAACCTGCATACGAGTACGCCTTACCACGGGGATCCTGGTGCATGCTCAAATATTTGTCGCGAAGTGCTTCGGCCAGTTTGGACGTGTCTCCATTAAAGTTATAGATAGCCCTTTGAAGGTGTTTTTGTGTCTCTGTACGGGTTTGTGCGGGATCGATAAGGGCGCGGAAGAGACGCCACGTACTGCGACTCGGGCTTCGCATCGCCTCATGTTTCCCTTTAGCGGGAGATGGTGTAATTTTTTGCCGGCTCCGCCGTGGGATAGGAGCAATCGACGAATCCACGGTGCACGTGCCGCCACCTTGCGGCACTACGCGATACTGCCGATACTGAGCGCGCGCGCATTTCTGTTGTTGTTGTACATTGTCAACATTGTCGCGCTGCCGTCCACTACACGCCGGAGCTAGGTGATGAGCTCAGATGAAGAAGAGGTGTTGGTTGCCATTGTACTTGCCACTTATCTAGCTGTTATTCGAGAGAAGCGGAAGGCGCAGAGGAAGACACCCCGCCAAAGACGGTGGTGTGCTCGGCCGGCCTTACAAGAGCGCGATAAAATGGGTCATGAAAATGCTTTGTTGCCTCACCTTCGTTCGCGCGATTTGGAGTACTACAAAGGGTGAGTATCCGTTCTGTTTATCGTACAACACCGGGTGCTGCTTGATTGTGTCCAGCAGTAGCTCGAAGGAGAACACCACAGCCGGTTCGCTCATGATGGTAGCCATTTGCACGGACTCGTCTCCGTCGTCTCGGGCCCTGATTGGCTGCGGCCAAAGCGGCCAACTTTTCCGCGCGGAGAAAATCGGTCCGGGCGCGATCCCGAGAAGCGGCCGCGGATTTTCCGCTTTTGCGGATAATCCGCGTCCGCTTTCCGGATCCGCCTCTCCGCTTTCCGGATCCGCGCTTGGTGTGAACGTGCCTTAAGGGGGGTTATGCCGCCGCCGTAGTTCCGCACGATGGATACCAACGGCATAAAGCCGAGGCTACGAAGAATAGAGACAAACTTCGGAACAACACAGTCTATAAAAGGGACAGAATTGTAGTAGGCGCGTTGCTTATAAATGTACCGTGCTTTTAATCAGCCAAGCCATTTCAAAAATACTGCTTTAGTGTTAAATTAGAGGCTCTGATTTACTAATGTTTGAAGTTTGAAAAGCAGCGCGTAGACGAAAACGTGCGCTATTTTCGGAAAAAGACGTTTCTATTCCAATTCTATTCCGGGCAAAAGGTGCTTAATTCCATTCCCATTCCATTCCGGGGTCGCGAAAATGTGGAATGATTCCGGAGTCATTCCAATTCCGGAGTGGCAACTCCGCAACACTGATCTATACCCTTCTTCTCATCACTGCCTTGCCTCCTCAACTCATGAGACACGCTGGCATCGCTGGCAATCGCAGCGCTTTCAACAGTCTGAGCTTCGCCCAGTCATGGCCTGAGATTGCGCGCCGACAGGTTGCACGCAATCTCGGAGGTCACACAGTGGAGGACACACAGCGGAGAAAAAGAACTAGGAGGCTCACTAGTAAATGTACGGCTGGTAGAGTAAGCAATACGTCAACAAAGAGCGCTAAGGGCTATACACGCGCTATCCGCACACCCGCTCCGCACGTGGCGGGTCACCTGCCGCCCGCAAACGGAGGAGGAAAAACCGGTACCCCGTGTGCGACGATTGGCGTCTTTCCGGTTTTTCCTCCTCCCTTTGCGGGCGGCAGGTGTCCCGCCACGTGCGGAGCGGGTTTGCGGATAGTGCGTGTATAGTCCCTAAGCGGAAAGTCAGAGAGGCGGAGAGGATTTACTGAACGGCAGCTATGGAGAAAGAAACCGGCCCACCAAGCAACATTTTATCCTTGGCAAAATGTCGGCCTGACGTTGCTGGCCAACTGCACTGTCGTTGGCCCAACCTTGGCACCCGATGTAGGGCCGGTCTCGGGGATTGGCATTGGCCTCATGTGGGCCTGCGTCGGCACCCAATGTAGGACCGTCCACCGCGGTCGACGAGGCCGAGTGCATGCCGCTCGCGGGTTGACTAATGCCCGACCTTACATAAGCGTCGATTTACCCACGGCCGTAGGTCGGTTGCAGGGGTGTAGCCAGAGGGGGGGGGGGGAGGGGGGTTGACCCCCCGAAATTTTTCAGTTTGCTTGCATATATACACACGCACACATACAAACGCACGCACGAACATACATAAAGTATGGTTGAACCCTTCCCCCCCCCCGAAAAAAATTTCTGGCTACGCCCCTGGTCGGTTGCGGACGTTTCTCGCAAGTATTGCTCTGCTTCTTTTTTTCTTTTTTTGTGCGTGTTCTAACAAAACGCATCAATTGTTTTTCTGGTGTGTTGGTGCGTGTCGTATTTAATGTCAACGGGCAGTTTATAGAGGCGTTTAACTCTATCTGAATTACGGGCACAGTGCACATGTAAGACGGAATTAACGTAACACACAATAAAAGAAAGACGTGAATATAAGTTTCCTCTCTTTAGATCTTTATTTTGCAATTGTATAGATGCACTAATTTTCCATGCAACATTGTTCGCACGGAGCGTTTGCATCAGCCCTTGTGCAACGCAACCGTACAGTCCATGTGATCGCTGCGTGATAGCGCTGACATATATACAAGACGGACGGCTTGGATCGGCTCCTTTCTTTCGGCCAGTTCTCGTGCTCTTGGCCCTGAAAATGTACGCAGATGCGACGTTTTACCGTCGAGATGTGAGACTTGCATTGTTCTTCCGTCGGGAAAAACTGAAAGAAACTACAATGAATAATACTGTGAGAAAGGTAGACTATTTACTTGACTAGTTGCACAGTCATGTCGCGTCTAGAAACTCTATTCACACAACTAAACAAAATAATTTTGTCGCTGCACAAATGAAAAAAACTGCACTTACAATAAATGCGAGTGTGCTGAAATTCTGAGAAGTGCTTCAAGCTCCACAGCGCACAAACTGGATAATATGAGGAGACAGGATGGATCGAGGTTTTCGTTGTTGGCTCCTAATGTCACTGGAAAACAAATGGTACAATAAACAGATTAACGAGAACACAATCTTACCTTCAAAGCGGCCGTGGGCCAGTCACATATTGTGCAGTCGGAATTTACAGCACACATGCGAGCAAATTCAATGTGAAAAGCGAGTGCGTGAGATTTTGTAACCAAGCATGCATGTTACCAGAGTTCTTTTCAGTTGGCCAGACCAGCGCAGCACGCTATCCACACTACAGTCCTTGTTGCAGTGTTCCCTAGAGAAAACGGCAAAATATGTCACGATCTTACAATAAGATGCCACAAATAAAAAACAAGAAAATCTTACATATTTGCCCGTCAACGAAGTCTTGGGTCCATGGACAAATATAACCGCCGTTCGCATGAACATTTCCGATCTGTCAGCTAGAAGAGACGACCAGATTGACGCATCAATTGTGCAAATAAAATTCGATTTTGTCGCAAGATAAAACTCACCATGTGATAAACCGTCAGGAAATAGAATGCCACTTACGAGTTCGCTTCAAATCCTCGACAGCGGGAGACGGCCGCGCGCCTCCAGGATCAAGGCAAACGAAATGCTTCTGAGTGTTTGCCCGTCTCTGTGTAGTGTTTCAGCACGTCCTCGCTCGAAAGAGCTACGATTTGGCGGGAATTCACGCACGCCACGGAGCTTGCTTCCCTCCCCAGCGCTGTGACAAAGAAAAATTACACCATTTCCCGCTAAAGGGGACCATGAGGCGATGCGAAGCCGGAGCACTTGCATGATCGCGCTCCGTTGGCGTTCGTTGGGCATGCTACCGACCACAGAGTTTCCTAAAATTAACTGGAGGAAACTGTAGCGCTGCGATCGTTCAGCCACCATGGGAACGATGGGTAGTACACAAATTTGTCTAATCTTCGTACTTACGGCTTCGAACGCACTTGTGGCTTTGTTTATTGGTGTGTTTTGGTTTTCTTTGGGACAAAAGAATGGATCGTTGTGAACTTTGTGACCAGATTTGAGTTGGTGAGCCTAAAAAAGTTAAAGTGGTGAAGTGGAACTGCTGACTTTTGCTGAACTTCGTTTTGCGACAAAGCGGACGCAGGCGACGCGGAGCCAAACGGAGCCGAAAGAACGAAGTTTAGACAAATCTGTGTACTACCCATCATTCCCATGCTGGCTGAAGCGCCATGCATTGCAGCTCCCATAGACACTAGCGCCAGAGTTCCCTCTAGTAAGTATTGTAAGAAACTATGCTACCGACCTCGCGTCGTGGAACGCGAAGAGGAACGCTACGCGCGTCTTGTCTTCCCTCTAGCCTGGCCGTTAATTCTCCCAGGGCGATCGGGGAACGCGGTCGACAGGCGCGCGAGAGAGGAGCAGCGTAGGAGAAGAGAGAGAGGGGGAGGGGATGCGCATGCACTGGCGCTCATCGCGGCGTTGCGCAGGAGAGAATTTCGGCATGTCTAGCCCGCGTTTCAGAGGAAGAGTGGAGAGGGGTGAGGGGGAGGGGAGGGATGAGGGGAAGTGGTGAGGTGGAAAGGGGAGAGGGGAAGTGGAGAGGGTGAGAGAGGGGAAAGGGGATAGGGGAAGTGGAGAGAAGTGGCGAGGGAGAGTGGAGAGGAGGTGTGTGGAGAGGGTATGCGCATGCGCAGTAAGGGTGGTCGAGCCGCACACCACCACCGGTTTGAACTCCGCTATAAGATGCTTCGCATCTAAAAAAAGTAACAGTTTCGCCGCAACGGCGAAGCAATGAATGCGATAGCAACAAATTGGAATCTAACACGAAGAACGGAAAGCAGCTCGAAATTGCCAGCGCGTCGCTCGAGCCCAAAGGACCCACGAAAAGAACGCACACAGGACGAGCGCGAACTATCATGCGTCACAGCACGATACTTGAAGCAATGACTTGAAGCGCACTGCTAAAACATAAAGCAGGACGCACGAAACGAACGAACAGGTACATACAGGACGAGCGCGAACTAAATATCGCAGTTGTTACTTATTTCTGTTTTGAACAGCGTGCTCCTTTCGCAAACGCGGCCGCTGCAGCCAGCGAAAGGACTTCGTTTAACTTCGTTGCGGTCCTCGCGCCATCTCGCTGGCAATGAAGAAACGCTTATAAGCGCCTGCCGTCTCTGAGTCCGGCCAGCGGTAAAGGGTGTGTATATAACGCTCGCCATTAGCTCCCCTAGAGGATCGGCGTTTCGTGGCGTAGTGGCTGGCGCCACGGGCTGCGGAGCGAGAGGCGCCTGGTTCAATTCCGCGCTTCGGAAGCATTTTCCTGACTTATTTTTCTTTGGCACTTTCATATATATATATATATATATATATATATATATATATATATATATATATATATATATATATATATATATATATATATATACATACTTATACATATACGATGAATGACGGCGACGGGGACGGACAAAAACCAGCCGAGACTGTCCATATATACAATTGCTATCGCAATAAAAACAGCGAGAGGTCCGGGGTCCGCGCGCTCCGCTTCACGCCCCGCCTCCCTCGTAACACGACGGAGGCCTGCACATTCCGTTCCGCCTTTCAGGCTTGTCATTCTTCCTGGGAGAGGGATGTGATGTATGTAGCGTGCGCTTTGGTGTGTGCTCTCTCCCCAAACCCGAAGCCTGCAGATGTGCGGCTTGTGCTGATGCGGTTCCTTCGAAAGAGGAGGAGGCTCTACCATTTTGCCCTTGCGGCGCTAGAAAACGCTGAGAAAGAAGACCGGAGAACAGTGTAAAAAAAAGAAAAAAGAAGTTTCCCTCTCCCCACCGGGAACTTCCGGCGCAGCAGTAGCCCGTATTTTTTTGCTTCTTTTTTTTAATGTGCTTTTCTCTCCACGCTCCTTAGCTATTGGCCCTGAGATCGACCTATAGGTGGCAGCACCGTCGCCGCGTTAGTGTGGAGAGGCGGTCGGCGGCGCGTATACACTGAATGCACACAGCGGCGCTTCGTTGTGAGCGGTTTGAGCCTATTGTCGGCGAATAAAATTAGTTGATTGCAGCTGACGTGTAATATATACGCTCTTCATTATTGAATCGATGCACGAAGATAATCCGATGTTACTATTACTAGTGAGAGGAACGCAATCTGCCGATGAAAGGGATGCTCGCTCTGGATGACAGTCTGCGCTTACGCACTATATGACGTTTTAGGTGCGAAGTATCTCTTGCTCGGGGGTATGTCACGCGGCGTGGTAATCCGCACGCCACGTAGTAGTCCGCACTCACACTACGCATGCGCAACTCTCCTCCTTCCCTCTCTCCAGCAGCTGCGCGTTACTCTCCCCACTTCTCTACCAGCACCTGCTTGCAGTTCTGCGTTCTCGCTTCTGCTCTCACGGCGCATACGCTACTCTTCTCCTCTAGTCTCCTCTCCTTCAAGTGGTATAGCGCTGCGCGCGTTCAGTCCAGCGCTTGCCTCGGTTGGCTACTCTGAAATGTGGGCTCGACATGCCGAAATTCTCTCCTGCGCAGCGCCGCGATGAGGGCCAGCGCATGCGCGTCCCCTCCCCCTCTCTCTCCTTTCCTACGCTGCCTCTCTCTCGCGCGCCTGTTGACCGCGTTCGCCGCACGCCCTGTGAGAATTAACGGCCAGGCTAGAGGGAAGACACGACGCGCGTAGTGTTCCTCTTCGCGTTCCACCACGCGAGGTCGGTAGCATGCCCAGCGAACGCCAACGGAACGCGATCGTGCAAGTGTTCTGGCTTCGCATCGCCTCATAGTCCCCTTTAGCGGGAGATGGTGTAATTTTTTTTCTCTGTACGTGTTTAGCTTGTGTTCTATGTACTACGCACTGCTGTAGCACGACTGAAATAGTGTTTACTTCTTGTTCATTTGTATACCAGCCCATATTCCTGTGCAATGAGTTCATTAGCACTGTTCACGCGAATACGCATATGCAGGTAAAAGCTAGTTTAGCACAGACCTTTCGACGATTGATTACGTGCACGGCAGTGATGCAACAAAGGTGCGGTTATCTTATGGAATAAGTGCCTTATTTTTTCAAAGTAGTAATGTCCGCTGCCTTCCATCAATCTATAACAACTCCACACAAACGCTCAAGATAATGTAAAAAAAGGATGAGGTTTTGCGTGAAATTATACGACACAAATGTAAGACACGCCGTCGGGATTAATTTTAACATCTGGGGTTCTTCAAAGCGTACCTAAATCTAAGCATACGGGTGGGTCTACATAAATTTCGCCCCAAATTAAAATTGCGCGCGGCAACTCCGTTTTATCACTGCCGTGTCATTCCACTGTCTGCTTTTTTTTTAGGGGACAGTTTGAGTACCGAAGTGTCGGACTTCACTCGATAGAAATATTTCGCTGTAGCGCTCGACCGTAGAATAAAAGGACATCTTAAGCACAACTACAGCTCATCATGAACTACAGTGCCGCAGTTATGCACCTAACAACAACGCGAAAGTGCATGAGCCTCGTTTTTGTTTACCACCGAGTCGCTAAAACGCTGCTTAAAGGGACCGACAACTGCCCAGAATATGAAATGAGTTGACTCCACTGATGTTAAGATTGTCCGTCGCACTGACTCAAACCAACCCTGTTTTTTTCGTGTGAGATGGATTTATATTTTATTTCTTAATTAAAAGTCGAGAAAAATGACCTGTGGCGCCTCTGGCGGCAAAAACATGGATGATCCGATGAAGACGGCAGTGAATGCGATAAGTACATGCCGTAATGTTACATGAACGAGAGCTAGCAGCTAACTCTTTTTGCTCCGATCTCACTTTACTCTACAAAACGCAGGTGTATGGCAATACGGCCATTCCGGGAGAGATGCGGTTTTCGGTCATTTTGTCGTATCAGTGGTCCGAGCGCGAATCAGTGAGATCAGATCGCTCACAGCGCGTAGAAGGTATACGAGCCGTTCGCTGGTGGATGTCTGCCGAAATAGCGCGCGTGCCAGCGCTCTCGACCGCGCCCTTATAGGGAACCCAATGGGAACCCAAGCTCAAGTTTGCGGCGCGACGACAGCGCCGCGCGGGCCGCGCGGGCCGCGCTGCGGCTCTGTCGGAAAGCTCCGGAGCTTATGCGCGGCCGACTCAGCCCCTTTCACGGTAGCGGTAGCGCACGTGCGCACGCGTTCTTCTGTCGGTGCGGGTAACGGGGGGGCCGTCAGCTCGGCACGTTGAACCGAGAGGCTTGCTGTGCAAGCTGCGCATTTCCACGATTGCAGAAGCGACCCCACGGAAGTGGACGTGAGGTCGGAAGTATTCCTGTGTCGTGGGCTGCCACAACAGTGCAGACAACACCAAGGCACGCGATTTACGTGTGAAACTGTATTGTTTCCCGGTCGTGTCGCACGAGAAATAAAGGCGGCAAGCGTGGATAGCTGACAGCGCTGTCTCGCCTTCTATTTTGGCTGTCTGAGTTCATAGCTTTCGTTCGTTTCGACTACCTGAATCGGTAAGTAACGCGGCACGCACGACTACAGTAATGATTACACGCTGTCTTCTCGCATTGTGAAAGTCTAGTTACGGTTGTAGGTGAAACAACTTTGTGTTTTGATTCCCCGTGTTCGTGAGACCTACCCGTCGTTGTTGAACGTTCACACTCGCGCTATACCGTTAGCGTTGCGCGGTTGGTTGAATTCAACTGAACTCGGCACATTGTCAGAAGTTCGTCGCCTGCAATTCACGCATCGGGAAGGCTGCTTTATCACGCCGGAACGGACGTCCGTGCATTTTCAGCAAGCTTTGACATCGTTCTGCAGGTTTGCTTTGTTTTTGTCACTTTATTAGTGTGATATATATTTAAGCCGCTAAATACAACTGGCACTTAATACATGCTTTGCAATTGCAACCTTGAAGTAGCCTTCTGTCACCTTCTGACTTTGTGCGATTTGTAGCCGCGTTCGCGCAGCAGGTTTTATACGCCTGTCAAGTCGATATCATAAAAAGAGACTGCAAGCATGACACGAGAGCCGAAAATACGAGGCGAGCAGTTCATCTTTCTTCACAGTGATTGAAGCTCAGCTAGCTGCCTCGCGTCTTAATCGGCGGGTGATTCTCCAGCGGCACGGAGGACTTGACTCTAACCTCAGGAAACAGGGCCATGGCCGTGTAATTTCTTTTTTTCGCACGCCGCAAACGTTTGTTCACGAAAGTACACGGCTGCCACTGTTTTAAGCATGCCATATCAAAACAACAATCATATGATTCGTAGTCCACACCGCAGAACATCCATAGCGTGCACGGCTTCATTTCGGAGTGCATGTGGACCGTTCATCTTTAAAATGACAGAATGAGACTTACCTCGAGGTATACGTCCTACACGGTGTAATCGCGACTTGGGAAATGCATTTCGCTTCGAGTCGGACGTCGTTGTCGTCGATCGTCTGCTCTTCACCGTTAACGTGATTGACCAGCCTTTCTCCTTTTATCAAGTTCTCTTTTCGGAAGTGCTTGTCCAGCTATGAGATCTTTTTGAACCCGCACTGCAGGCGGCACATTGTGAGGCGCCGCGAGAGCTCTGCACGTGCACAGAAGCGAGCGGCAACGCGGTGGAGAGAAGGGAAAACGCTCGCTGCTTACCACGGCCGGGCTAGACCGCACGCGCGCTTGGAGCGCGCGCGTGCAGTCTAGCCCGGCCGTGTGCTTGCACCCCAGTTTCTCTTTTTCTGCCAGAGATGGCGCTGCCTGTCAAGAGCAGCAGCGCCGCTAAGCGTTGCTTGGGAAGCCCCATACATAGCTTGCACCGACGTCACAGTGGCCGTCATCTTGGCGAACCAACTCGTTGAGACGCAGGCGCAGGGTGAACTCTTGCTCGAACGCGCTGAGCAGGAAACGGTGACATCATATTAGTTCCGGTGCCCCCTCCAATCCTTTGTGTTCCCCCTCGGCGCAGCTGGCGAATAGAAGAAAGCGGGGAGAGCACAAAAGAACGCGCCGGGAGGGAACGACTGGCTGTTCTCCGCTGAAATGACACTCTAATGAGATAAAAACGTCACGGTAGCCGCCATGTTGGTGAACCAGCGCAGAGAACCTGTCTGTGACGTCACGTGCAAGCCATGTATAGTCCAAGTTCACAGTTGCTGCTCGAGTTACGCAGTCCCTCTCGCCAGACATCCCTTCCGGCCCCTTCGCCCAGCAAATGACGGGCGGGGCGTTTCCTTCTGCTTGAGGAGCAATCGACGGCAGGCCTCACGCGGGTTGATGTTATTCCGTGTGACGGAGATGGTCAGCTTGTTTCATCTCTGCTTTAGCCATGTTCCTTGCCAACGCTCGCAAGCTTTTACTAGCGGGTAGAACATACAATGCGCGGAGCGATGTTATCGATTTATTTTATACGGAACATGACGGTGACGGTGAAAACCTGTCCTGAGTGTCCATACAATTGCTAACGCAATAAAAAAATATACACAAAACCGTTGAAGCGGCCTCGCCTTTTTCCTGGAATCCAAGCTGCATTGTCTCCGCTGTAAAGAGTGCGTCCGTTGGAAGAATCATATAATCCGGCGCCTTTTCCATTGGTTTCGTTCTCGCCTTCAATACCTTTCTTACAGGGGACATCTCCTCGCCACTTATTTCTTCATGAAGCGCGCGTTGAGGCTATCATGATTTCGCGCTTATCGGCGACAGTCTGTTATCTCTGCGTGCGCGGTCGCCAACGCACAAAATGGAGCGAAATCTGTTAATCGCGCACGATAGTCGTACGAGAGAAGCAAGAGCGGGTGGACGGCTGCATAGCAAAGCAGTATGGGAGACAATTCACAACTGTTATTTCTCGTATATGGACCAGCCGAGTGTATGTACCCTGATGATGTCACGTGAATCACTGTTCTGGCCATAGGCGTGCGCATGGTTCCACATCAGGGGGGGGGGGGGGGCAAAGGTTCATTGCAGCGCCCCCCCACCCTACTAAGTCGATGTATGGGGCAGATTTTGCGCCCCCCCCCCTCTTAGGTGACTAGAAGGGTCAGGCAGGATTTTGCGCCCCCCTCTTAGGTGATTAGGGGGGCGGCCGCCCCCCCCCCCTGCCCCCCCTGTGCGCACGCCTATGGTTCTGGCATCACGAAGTGCACCAAAAAACAAGAAACGCCAAGAGAGAATAACGCGCTCGTTGTTTTTTTTTTTTTTGTTGTATTTTCAAAGGCTGTTGGGTGCCCTTTATAAAAACGACGTGCAAAAACGGACACAGGAGAGTAGTCAAGACACCAGAAATGCCGCTGACAACTGAAAAATCACACAGCGGCGGAACCACAAATATACCTGCGCATTCCCACGTAAGAGGCCATACCTATCAAGTGTGAGTAGTAGTCTACGTGAGAGATTGCTGTCCACTCTCTCGACGTTTCTCTTATGTTCGTGTTTCCACGTCATGTCTTCTTAACATGAATACCTACCAACTAGCTCAGCTATATTTTAAGTTTGCCATTCTCTTTACTTCTGTATTTATTTATCGATTTACTCGAGTAAGAATGAAAGAAAAAAGTGTACTAACGCACCGAGATATATAGATAACTTATCTATTTTATTTATTTACGCACAGTGTACTAGGTTCAAGATTCCAAGAATATGCTATCCAGCGAGTTGGGTCGTCGCCCTTTAAGGCTGGAGGGCGCGGCAGCGTTAAGGTCAGGCAATACTCGTGATATTTCTGGAGAAGAAAAAGATACTACAACTTCTGGGGAGCTATTCTCGATGCGTTCATCCAAAGGAGATGCCCACAGTCCATTTCGGCAGAGCGCATTCAGTGATTCGAAAAAGCGGTGAGCCGTGATGTCACCTCGCTGACCACGTCGCCGCACCGAACCCGCCAGCACATTCCTAGCGTAAGAAGAGAGTGGTCGAAATGCACAGAAACAGGAACTTTTCAAGTCTGAATTTGCATATGAATGTGTTCCAGATATTTGAGAACGATGCAAGGAATGCGTACCGACCTTATACAGCTGCGTTAGACGAGCGGCCGCATTAAACCTAAATCGATGGCGATCAAAAGACATATGTGCACCGAAAATCGGATTTCTGAGGGCTGCGTTCGTTGCATTGAAGCGCATTCCGTCCCTATCATTTGTGTCGAGACTGTTTGAAAGCTGCGTGATGTCATGATGGCGCTGCAGAAGAAGAACCGGAAACAGGGGGCGCGCTTCTCGCCGAGCTCCCGCTATTCAGCGGCCGCTGAAATGGACAGTTCATTACATGGACACATCGAGAAGAGCTCCTACGGCGAAGTGCTGTATTTTATTTCCAGATTCCCCATTCGAATTAAAAGAAACGACTAACAGCGGCGCGCCGCAATAATTGCGCGGCGGCGGCGGCGTGATCTCTCTTGGGACTTCGGCGGCGGCACGAGCGGCGTGACCAAAAACAGGCGGCGGCGCACACCTTTTCGATTACTTGGCTTGGCTCGTGTATCGAGAAAGTAACGACGCCGGGACAAGCCATCCTAGAAACGTTGGCGCACACAACGCTGTACAAATACCGGGAAGCCACCAGGGTGTCGGAACGAAATGTTTATCGTTTCGGTTTTAGTTTCGTTCCACCGCAAAAAGTTCCGTTCCGTTTCTATTCCGGAACGAAAAAATAATGTTCCGTAACGGTTCGTAACGTTTTTTTATGGAAAAATTTGAAGCTAAAGTAATCATAAAAAAAAACATTTGATTTGTGATGTATATAGTTACTTGCCTTCCTCCTAAGAAAGCGGGACAAGGGTAAAACACGTTCTTCAGAGGAGCGGAAGTAACTGTACATATGAATTCCTACCAACTAGCACAAACCATTATACCCTTCAAAGTCATAGTATTTATTTTTTCCAAATTCAATCACAATTTTAGTGGGCTCAGTGCTTTGTGTCAAGGGAATGAGCACGATCTCAGAAGCAGCACGTCACTGAGTGCACTCTGTGATGTGCGAGACCGCTGTTTTGATAAAAAGATTGCCAGGCCTGCGCGGAATGTGCAGCACAGTCACAGCGAAAGTTGGAAGAGCGGACTTTGTAGAGCCCGTCGTAGAGTCTCTTGGGGCAGCTGATAGGGTACCCACTACGCCATAAATCATCGTAATTTTTCTGAAGTACCGAAGTTCCCACTATGTCATTTTTCGTGATTCTTCGGAGAATCGTGGTAGCCGCTACACATCTGTAAGGCATTATGTGCGCTTTGTGCTGTGGCTGATGACGATGAACTATGGCTGAGCACTTTGCAGTGGGTGGGAAGCATTAAACCACACACTCTTTGCGGAATTAGCATTGTGTGATGGCTGGTTGTCGTTTTACTCTTCTGCCACGCTGTATTACCTATGTTAACACGATTCCTTGCCCGACATGACGCCTGTATAGAGTATTTTTGCGAAGGAGTTATAAGCACCAGCGTGGCACTGTGGTGGAAGACTCGAATGCCACGCAGGGGACGCGGGTTAAAATCCCATCCGATCCTAGAAATTTGTTTCTCATTTTATTTTAACACGAAAGTGTTTAATGCCGGGCTCCACCAAGAATTTAGTGACGTATTTCCGTCACGGAAATGACACCGAAAAAATGTACACGATCAGATGGCAAAGAAAAAGAGTTCCGTCAACGGGCCTCGAACCCACGACCGCTCGGTCCGCAACAACAGATGCCGGGCGCGCTATCCACTGCGCCACGGTCACAGACTCCAGAGACTTTACAAACGCGCCTTTTATATCTACCACTCTCCCGGTCGGCGGGGTGGTGTTGCCCTCTGGAAGCGGCAAAGTAAAGGAATTCATGATTACTGTGGCCTCCGCGATTAGTACCTGCAACGTGTTACACGTTCGTCCCATTCGGCGCGTTTTCAATAGAAATGCAATTTTGTCAATGCGTTAAAGGGCCCCTCATCAGGCCCCATAGCAAATTTTAGTTAGACGCTAGAAGTTGTTGTGTGCCGAATGAAGAGCAGTATACCGTAAGAATTTTTCAAATCGGTTCATTACGAGCTGAGAAAAACAATAATATGTAGCGGCGCGAAACCATGATGCGAGGAGGCGAGTGTCACACCCTTGTCACTCACCCCGCGTAGCCTTAGCAAGCCAAATCCCTTCCCTGCCCTCTTCACTTGACACATACGCATGAACACATCATGCGCATGCATGGTCACGTGCGCATGACGTGCCCGAGCCAGCCCGAGCACGCTAGCGGCGTTGCACGGCCGCTACCTTTTTTTATGTAGCAGCCGTGGGCGTTTTGTCGGCGTTCTCTGTGGTGTAGTGCCTGTTTCTGCGGGACGGGCATGAAAGTTGAGACATTTGTACGGGCACGAGAGTGGCGGTATGAGCCAGTGCCGCATTAACGTTTACTTGGACGCAGTAGAAAAATTACACCATTTCCTGCTAAAGGGGACCATGAGGCGATGCGAAGCCGGACCACATGCACGATCGCGTTCCGTTGGCGTTCTTTGGGCATGCTACCGACCTCGCGTCGTGGAACGCGAAGAGGAACGCTACGCGCGTCTTGTCTTCCCTCTAGCCTGGCTCTTAATTCTCACAGGGCGAGCGGGGAACGCGGTCGGCAGGCGTGCGAGAGAGGGGCAGCGTAGGAGAGGAGAGAGAGGGGGAGGGGACGCGCATGCGCTGGTGATCATCGCGGCGTCGCGCAGGAGAGAATTTCGGCATGTCTAGCCCGCGTTTCAGAGGACGAGTGGAAAGGGGGAAGGGGTGAGGGGAAGTGGAGAGGGGGAGGGGAGAGGGAAGGTGGAGAGGGGGAAAGGAGAGAGGAGGAGGGGAAATGGAGAGGTGAAATGGGAGAGGGAGAGGGGAAGTGGAGGCGGAGGGGAGAGGGTGAGTGGGGAGGGTATGCGCATGCGCAGTAAGGGTGGTCACGCCGCACACCACCACCACTGAATTGAGCTCCGCCATAAGATACTTCGCATCTAATGAGCATAATGAGTGCTCGAACGCGCCAGAAAATTATTTTCTTTTCCAGGGCTGCCATCTACTCGATGCGCTAACCGCGGGGACACGAACGCATGGGAAAGGGAAGGCACATTAGCCCCGTCCTCGCTGCAATTCACGAAAAAAGAATGAAACAGACGCACACATTGCCCTTTGTGTGTCTCATTATTTCTCTCAAGTTTTATTAATCTATTCAAGCAACAAATTACACGAACTACACATGTCGTGTCAAATATTTATCGCAGTGTCACGTGCTACTGTTGGCGACGTCAGAGCACAGTCGTCCACGTAGAAGAGCGACGTCACAGCACTACCATCTACGTAAGGCCATTTTCTCATGTACGTCATCCCCTCCTTTGTTTAAACAGCGCAAAAAGACGAAGACACGAGAATGAGGACTACACAGGACAGGCGCTGGTCCTGTGTAGTCCTCATTCTCGTGTCTTCGTCTTTTTGCGCTGTTTAAACAATGAAGTTAAACCAACTAGCCCAATTTTACACACTGTTGTCATCCCCTCATTCTCTAAAGCACGCGCCCGCGAGATGAAGGGCAAGCAGCGTTTACTTTGAAATTTGACCCATTTCCGCGGCGCGTAGCTTTGCAAATTTTGGCAGACGTGATCGTGAACGCCCATTGTATGCATTCCGCTCGTTAACTCAAAATTGTCAAACCTGGTGAGGGGCCCTTTAACACACCGCGAGGTGGCGACCTTAACCCAAGCGTCGTAAGAGCGTCGGCCTCGCTCATAGCATCACGCTAATCAAACCAAAAATTGGCCGCGTATCTGCGTGCTTCGCTGCAAATGTCGTCTAAAGACGATAGAAGAGGCGCTGCGTGAGATATGAACGCCATCTGGCAATACGTCGGGAAACGTGAATGCTGTGTGGCGGGCTGGTAGTCCCGGCGCAGCAGCAGGCAAGACCGGCGGTGACCAACGCGACCGGCGGGAACGCCAGCCAGCCCGAACACGCGGTTTGGCGCGAAGCGCCGAAGCAGAAGAAACGTCCGCACTCAACGAGTACTCTCCCCACTCTTTTATATTCACGTCGCCTGGGTAAAGCAGGAATGCCAGAGCGGCGCCCCATAGCACTCGTACAGTGCAATACTGAACTGAAACCGAAACACAACAATGGCTCGCGCAGAGGGCACAGATGAAGCCAAGTTTCGGCGCAGTCGCATTTTCAGCGCAGCTTAAGAAACTAGGGTCTCTAGAATTACGTATCTATGTATTTTCTATTAAAGGAACACACCACCTAATGCTTACCTAGTGATGTTGCGCCTCAGATATGCGTAATGTTTGCTTTTTGATCAACCATGTACACAAGTGTGAACCTAGTGAGCCGTTCATGATGGCTGGCCCTTGTGCAAGTGGTTCAACTTTGGCCGAGTGGCTGAATCGAGGGACGTGCCGACAAACAGAAAGACAGACAGACAGAAAGACAGACCAAAATTTCTCCGTTTAAGTTCCCCAAGAAAGACTATCGTCTTTAAAATAGCTCTGCGAAGCGCGCCTCCCTCACCTGGCTGTAACATCGCGTTCCCCGCATACGCTCTCGCCCCGAGAAGAATTGCGGCCAGGCTACCGAGGTGGCACGACGCGCTTTGCGTTTCCCTGTAGTGCGGCCTTGGTGTTCAATCACATTTTAACATGCCGCAGGATGGCGACCAAGTTCTGCGTCTAATATGCGACGCTTTTCTGGCTATCACACCTGGTTCTCTGATTACGCTTTCACCGTTAATTACCATAACTACCACAAGGGTTTGTTTAATGATTTAACATGGACGTTAGTCGTCGGGATAGAGGTGTACCACCAAGCATCAAAGTGGGTGCATCCACGTTAAACGGTGCTATAGCTGCCAGACATCAATATACATTGTGCAAACTCTTTTATATCAATGTAGAGTAAACATTCAGTTACTTCTACAAGGTCATGTTTTACTTTCGTGTTATTCCGATTCCTATGACGGAGGGATCAACCATGTTTTTTTTCTTACTTCACGCGATAGTGGTCACGGACACGGGTGGCGGCGGGCAACTATGGAGCCAAAATCAGCTGTTCTGATCTCATAAGAGCCTTCGCTGTAACAAACTTCAGCCAGCTTCAGCGCTGACAATGCCCTCTCCACTTTGGCCTGCGTGACAGGCCCGCAAAAGTCCACTTGCGCTAATATCAACATCTCTGGTTGCCACTGTTTCCGTTTTTCGCACAATTTCAACATATCTTTGCTTTGGAATTGCTGCCTGAGGTACGCGTTAATACTGTACCCTGAGATATGTTCACATTGCATGAGCTTAGTTGTTCCGGACTGCGAAGTTTTCTCGTGAACCGAAAAACGATTGAAAAAATTTCGGTTTCACTCCGGAACGAAATAATAGATAAAGTTTCGGTTACGTTTTCGTTCCGGTCAAAAATATCGTTTTTTTTCGTTTTCGGTTTTCGTTCCGTTCCGACACCCTGACCACAGGCGAAAAGTTGACTGTCTGACGCTGCATCTGGCAACCATGTTGTAACTCTATCCAGTACAATCCAACGTCGTAGCCTATTACTGTTACAGTGTACCAGAATTACAAACAAATTACAAACTTCTAGAACACTGTAAGTACAATGCATTTTGGTGGTGGTAGAAGGCTAGAAGGCTAGAAGCTGTAGAAGCGCAGAAGTGCTGTTAACTGGAAGAGTAGAGGTTGTGTCTGTTGATGGTTTATTCTTCAAACATTAAGGTGACCAAACACCGTGGTGGTAATTGTTTGGAACATGGAGGTGAGTGGCGTCGGAGCAATATTACTGTATTGCCACTTCTTTCGCTCCGTTTTAGTCACAGCTCTTTCGTTTCTGTTAAAGTGCGCTTATATTTGTGGCTTCCTTTGCCCGTACAGGACGTTCAGAAGCACTCTGTCCACACCCTGGTGTTCCGATCTCTGAAACGCACGCACGACATGTTCCTGTCTGACCAAGCGAACCCTCCACCGCAAGATGACACAAGGCGAGTGGAAGGCTTGCGTTGTGACAAAACATTTGGCCTTACCTTTCTAGTTGGCGCAAATGAACTTGGTGCTATTTATTTCAGTGAGAAGTTCAAAATGAATGTCAAGACGAAAGACGAGTACAGCCTCGTGATGCACCTTGTCAAGTCTAACCCACAGACGTACAGGCACAGCGCAGAAGGGCACCGCACATCTTACCACGACCAAGGGCCAAAAAGTTAGTTTATTTTTTTTTAGCCACCTAAAACGCCGTACGTGTATTCTGTTCAGTATACGCACTGGCGCAAATTTCGCGCTATGTGCTCCATAGCCGCTACATTTTATGTTCTGCAATAGTGCATACTTGACTAATAGTTGGCTGCTTGGTTTGAGTGAAGGGTGGCCACTGACACCTTCATGTCGATGTGATGTCTACTTAAGAAGGCGCTGCAGTCTATAGTATTCCTTAGAAGTCAGAATATTTTTTAGCACCACTTGTATCATGCAGAGGCTTCAACGTTGAAATTTCATGTAACTGCTTCATTAGTATGCATTTGCCAAATGATTATGTCAGTCAATATTGTGGGGATGAATGACAAGGAAAAGACGACGAAGCGAGTGGTGGTGGCAGCTTGGCCTGGCGGACACTGATAGCTGAGGCCGCCTCCCACATCACTGTGGCAGCAGGCTTACACTGTGTCTAAATGAACTTGCTTTCATTTTGTCTTGAAAGGTAAAGGATTGAATTGGAAAGTTCATTTTATTTGTATGTCAGCAGATGACGACATGTTTGTATTTACTTCTCAGTGAACTTTGTGTATGACAGTTTTAGTAGTAAGCATGTCCAGTTAGGTATCATGTAGAAACTTCCTTCTTTCTTTTCCGCAGTACACAGCAAAGGCTTATGGCATCTCTATTGAATAAAGAAGCTTCAAGCCAATGCAATTTGTCCTTCCAGAGGCATATGCTGGCACACACTGCTGCTGTAATTTTATATAACAGACTAATTGAAAGTTAGGTGTCACTGCAGGAGGTCCTATTGATCAGGGATGTGATTGCTGCACTGAGAGCCTGCTACATCCTCCTGCATTTCTACAGAAGTCGCATAATTTGCGCCAAGCGTGTGCCAGGATCATCTTGGCGCACACTCCGCGCAAATTATGCGACTTATGCAAAAATGAAACACCACAAAAATCGCATCTCGAAAATGTCATGTTTGCAGTGTTTCGGAGAAATAAGTTCATAGGCACTCGAAATATATACTTAAGTTTCTGTTGCAAATTTTAGTGGTCATTGGAGCAGACAGGCGAGAGCTGTATAGTTTTAAAAATCTCTCAAGGCCAATAATTACATACTCAACAAATATTATTCGAGTAAGCTAAAGGTAATGAGCAAGTCACTCGCACTTGCCGCCTAGCTTTTGACTGAGCTTACAATATTGTTCATGCCTAACGACCATTCATGCTACAACTTTGCCCGTTGCAACCGGTCTTGCCCATCTGCAAAGACATGCACACAGTGTCTTGTAAATGACGACTTCATCACTGAAGCGTCTGCCCTACGCATAAACTTTTGCTTAGTGCAAAGAGGTTGCAGCATACGATATGTCAGCTAGCAGGTTGTCCGAGGGCTTGATGTACTGACACTGGGGAGGGTGGAAGCTGAAGTTACCATGGCAGGCTCGCAGTATAAATGATGGAAATGTGAAATTCATATATGCAACCATATACTGCATGCCTAAACTCAATTCAGCCGTTAATTCTGCATGTTGAGTTTTCTGGCCGGGAGGGGGGACCTGTCAAACAGTACCAACTCTGTACTGTGAAATATATTGTCAAGTCAGGTAAAAATATTTACTGAATGTTGTGGAGTCAATAAATATCCAATAATTGGTGAAATTACAAGTTTTGTGAGACACCAGTCATCTATATGAAGATTGATTCCATTAATTATAGGGAGCAGTATGTGTATGTACTTAGAACATTTCTTTTTTTTAATAAAATGCTTTGTTGGGCACATTGGTTCATTCTGGAATAGATTGAGCGCAAAAGGACGAGACACAAGATGACTACATGAGCGCTCGTGTAGTCGTCTTCTTGTGTCTCGTCTGTTTGCGTTCAGTATGTTCCATTTCTTTTTTAGTTACGTTATTTTACAAAAATATTATAGTATATTTTTCTTACTTCCAAAAGATTTCATGCAGGGCACTTAAGTTTTAATACTGTACAACAGTCAGGATTTAGCAACAATTGCAGCACGGTGACACGCTATCCCGTTCTATCAGTGCAGCTTCTCGACTTGGACAAAAGTCCAAGTTAAAGAATCTGTCTGAATCAAATGCAAAGTCTTTCATACTTGCAAATTTCGTTGAGCACACTGTTGGAATTTGGTCATACTATACCGATTATTTATTAAACCCTATGTTTTATTAACTGCCAACAAACCAAAAGCCTAATGAGTCTGTCCATGAAGTATGACAGCGTATACTACTTTGCCATGTAACTCGAGGGCCACTGTTTCATAGAAAGCACAGATGTCATCGCAGTTGTTATTTTCAGTAGTAAAATGAAAAGCCGAGGCAAATTTACACAGCTTGAAGGATCAGGGAAAGTCACACTGAATAACTGAGAAGTGTATCGCAAGGAAATGTCGGGCAGCCTGATGTCACGGATATGTATCAATTTAGGGCTGTCCGCAGGGAAGCAAGGAGCTGCGAGTTCATTTCAGCTTTTGGGATATTATATATGAATACACATTTTTGTGCGCGTATATTTATTTTCTTAGACATGATAGAACTACTGCCGCTTAGCGAGTTTAAAAGTTGTGTGTGTAAATCTGAGACAGGAAACTGCTTCAAAGGGCTGATTTGCTGCTCCAAAGCGGTGTTTTAGCTGCTCCAGAAGCTGCGCCAAACTGGTTTCAGTCGATCACGTCACTGCTTGATCCACCAAAGCTTTTACAGTACACCTTCTCTAGTGTGGTCTTGATTCAAGCACAACTGGAATCTACAGCGAAATCTCATCAATGAACTTTGTGCACCTCTTATCTCTCATGGTAATTCAGCATGCCTCCTAAGCTTTGGCATTAGTAGTATATGCACTGTTCTGCTGATTAAAGGATTAAAATGAAGATGCCATATTGCTATTGTTCAGGTAAAGAGATCAAGTTGCAAGAGCTGACGTATTCAGGCATGGACATAATGCCTGTGTACGACGACGATGCACCACCGCCGGGTGTTGATGACTATCCAGTGATGAAAGCTGCACCACCGTCATCAACATCACAGGTACCTTTCTGATATCTTCTGATATGCTACTAGGCAGCAGTGAGTGGATCCATGGCTGAGAATAATTTTTAAAACTTATTTATAGATACTGCAATCCCATGGAGGGGTTTTATCCAGGTGGGTATTGCAGGCGAGGTAGTACAAGTGAAAAAGTTTGGCAGGTATGCAATGTCTAGCAGAAACATATCAATATGGCAGCAAAATAAAATTGGAACACAAGGTTAGGTGTTACAAGCATAGCTATGCAGTATTTAATGCTTGAAGGACTGTTATAACAATAAAATGCAACACAGCAAGAAACCGTTACGGTGGATCACTGCAAATACAAAACAAACATTTTAAGTAGATAATTGTAGAATACAATTAATAATTGTTGGGGTTTAGCGTCCCAAAACCACGATATGATTACGAGGGATGACATTGTGGAGGGCTCGAGAAATTTAGACTGCCTGGGGTTCTTTAACATGCACCTAAATCTAAGTACGCAGGCCTCAAGCATTTTCACCTCCATCGAAAATGCCGGCCGCATTTTCGATGGAACTCGATCTCACATCAGCAGTCATTTGGGTCAGTAGTCGAACACCATAACCACTAGACTGCTGCGGTGGATTGGTTCATTGTAGAATATAGTCAAATTGAGAACAATGTCAATGTTAATTGGGAACAATGTCAGCACTGATTGGGAACAACGGCAAAGACAGAAATTCAGTGGGCTGTTACAAACAAGTGGCAAACATTTCAAGAGATGGTTTGTAAACAACAGCATTATGTAGGCTTTTCCAATTTCTGACAGTCCTTGGAAAAAACGAATTTTTAAAACAATTATTGCGCATTTGGAAGATGTCTCATTGCAGGGGTGTTGAAGAATTGAATAGTGCCAAAACTTGAGTCTGAAATTTCACTTCATTAGATCAAGCTGCACCATTTGTGCCACGCTGCACCAATCCGCTTCTGCTGCACCATCCTGCTCCAAAACACATTATTGCACCGAAACTGCACCCAAGCGGTCTTCGGTGCTTTCATGGGCTGCCGTCCTTCACGACGTGATGCGCCCAAGCGAGCTCCTATCATCATCACCACCTGGCGTGCTCTTCGTGACTTTGGCGAATGCGCAAAGAAGTAACTTTTGCCGCAAAGGCAAAGCAATGAATGCGACAGCAAGAAATTGTAATGTTATACGAAGTAACGCTAGCAGCTAACTCTTTTGGATGCGATCTCGCGTAACTCCACAAAATGCTGGTGTAAGGGATTACGGCCGCTCCGGGGAGCGAAGCAGTTATCGTGCTGTCTGTCACCTCAATGCAAAGTAAGCAGGCTGTTTGCTGATGTCTGCCGAGATAGCGCGCGTGCCAGTGCTAGTGACCGCGCCCTTTTGATGAAAGTTCGCAGTTGCTGCTCGAGCAATGGTGCCCCTCCTCCACCGACTCCCTTCGTGCTCCTTCGCCTGTCGAAAAAAACGGGTGGCGGGGGGGTTCTGTCTGCTTGAGGAGCAATCGACGGCAGGCCTCACGCGTAGGACGATGTTATCGCATGCATCCTTCGTGCAACGGAGATTATAATTAGCACTTTAATTAATATGTGTAGTAACTTTTAAAATGTCAGCCACCGCAGGAAAAGTAATTATGAAGGCAGCGAGCAAATATCACGTTTCCTTTATTTTCAAGTATTTTCGGACACTTTTCTTGAAAGAACTGGTGTAGTGGTTCATGACATGGCCGGCTCGTTTCACTTCTGCTTCGGCCACATTCGTCCCCAGCGCTTGAGTGCTTTTACTCGTGTGTAGAACATACGATGCGCGGGGCGGTGTTATCGATTTGGACTTTATTTGGAAGATCACAGCGACAGCAAAAACCCACCTAGAATGTCCTTGTACTAATTGCTATCGCAATAAAAGTGGACATTTCAGTTACTCTCACCTTCTCACTTGTACACGTCAGCAGTTGTGTTTGGTCGATGTTAAAAAAAGAACATTTCTCTGAAGTCTTGTCAGTTTAGCTACATACTGCACTGCTTATCTCTATTGTCTTCTCGGTTCTCTTGTCGGCTCTGGCGCTTTAGGGATGAGAGCATAACCTTTAAACAGCGAAGCTGTGTAAGCTAGCCATAATGTGTGGACTATCACGAAACTATCATCGTCATGAATGGGTATGGGCTACAGAATTTGGACAGATCCCACTACTCACCACTACGGCGTAGGCTGTAATAACCCTGAGAACAAGTACATAGAGGGGGGAGAGAGAGAGAGAAAGAAAGAAATAAACAGAGAAACTGAAAGATATAAAGAAAGAGAAAAATTCTTGCTAAAAAAATTACTTCACGAGGCGGGATTCAAACCCATGTGACGTCGATCTGAAGGTGAGCGTCCTAACCACTCAGCTATCCAGGAACGCTAGCAGAGCATGGCATAGCCTTGTATTGTATAGTGTAGCAAGGGGGTGGGAAAGGGAAGTGAACGGGAGGAGGAGGAAATCCCACTACTTCCCACTGGTTCACTAAGAGAGAGAGAGAAATAATGGCAATAAAGACATAGAAAGACTTGTCATGAATAGCGGGAAGCTACCATACTAGGGAACGGGAAAGGCAACGGTGGCTGCTAGAAGAGCCTGAAGCAATGGAAGCCCCTACACCAATGACGACGTGCCCGTAGATCTATGAGAGGTGCGGACGCTCGGTTCTGGAGTTTGGACATCCGTGTTGTGACTAACCTAGCTAAAGCCTAGCAGCAACCTAGAAGCAACCAGATTAGGCTTCAGAATTGTCCAGTTTCACTGTTTCAAACCTTGCGCGACTTAGTGCAAGCTTCGCCAAATTTCTTTAAAATTTATTTTTATAGGGTCTCATTAGTTTACAAGGAAGGTAACTTCTTCACTTGTTCATGTCAGCTGCGGTGTTTTGTTAACATCAACGTTTTTCATTTGTCTGAGGTCTGTTTACCTGAAATAAAAAAAATCTTAATAATGAAGTTTGACCCTTGAAATATGCTCCAAAACTAACTTGAATTGCTCCAAAACACATGTTTTGATGCTCCGAAGCTGCTCCAAAACTCCCCTTTTACTGCTCCAAAGCTGCCCCAAAACAGCATCATTTTTGTTCCCTGGCCTGCTCCAAAAGCCTGAAGCCCTCTTCCACCCCTGACCCCTACCCTAGAAAAAAGTGCTCACACCACAAATATTGACGAGCATAGTTTTCACATGTTGAAATTTGACATAAAGATCAAGTGTGTTGGTTTCTTTATGACTCATCATAAATACTAATACAGTCACTGGTGCTAATATATGTTACAGAATTTTGTGAGTGCATTCGGGTTAAAGGGATACTCACATGAAAATTTTCAGTTGTCATTTTTTTGTGTCAAATGAAAGGTCTTGTGAAAGGTCTTGTGAAAGGTTTTGTGTCTCAAGAGCTTTGAAGATGTATTGATAAGTGTGAGTGCATGCAGAGAAAGCAGTTACAGTACGTTCTTGAAAGCTAGTTTCAGTTCCTAGTGTATCCTGACGTCAAAACACGGTATGAGCTTCTTGCACATGCTTGCGCAAGATGTTGTGACGTTTCCACGGCTGCTTCGTGGCACCATTGGGGACGCACAAGTGGCAATTTTGAGTGTTTTTGGTGATGCACAAGCAGCCATATCGAATATTTTGGTACCTAACATCATCGACACTAGCTATTATGGAGTGTGAAGTCACCAGAATTGACACTGTAGCCTGATGTTGCGATGTTGTTCATGTGAGTAGGTGCGCAATGCAAAAATCGGCTTTAATTGATCCAGGGGAGCAGGTGTTGTGCCATTTGTGCCACGCTGCGCCAGTTTGCTTCTGCTGCGCTATCCTGCTCCAAAACACATGATTGCGTCGAAACTGCTCCCAAGCGGTCTTTAATGCCTTCATGTGCTGCTGTCATCCACGACATGGCACGCCCATGCTAACTCCCATTATCATCATCACCTGGCACGCTCTTTGTAAACGTTGATGACAGTGAGAAAAAGATCAGCTTCGCCTCAAGGGCAAAGCAATGAATGCGATAGCAAAAAATTGTAATGTTATACAAAGTAAGGCTAGCAGCTAACTTTTTTGGTTCCGACCTCATGCAACTACACAAAACGCTGGTGTAAGGGAATACGGCCACTGCAGGGAACGAAGCGGTTTCTATGCTGCCTGTCGTCTCGGTGGTCTCAACGCGAAGTAAGCGGCCATTTACTGATGTGTTCCGAAATAGCGCACGCGTCAGCGCTAGTGACCACACCCTCATGATCAAAGTTTGCGGTCGCTGCTCGAATGACGCAGTCCTGCCCCCCCATTCCCCTGGCTCCCTTCATGCTCCTTTGCCCTACGAAAAAGAGGAGGGACATTTCCTCTCTGCTTGAGAAGCTATCGACGACAGGGCTCACACGTGGGTATATTGTCACATGCTTGAACGGTGCACGCGATGTTATCGCATGCACCCTTTGTGCAATGGAGATGGCCGGCTAGTTTCATCTCTGCTTCAGCTGTGTTCGTCTTCAGCGCTTGCGCGCTTTTACTCGTGTGTGGAACATACAATGCGCGGGGCGATGTTATCAATTTGGACTTGATATGGAAAACAATGGCGATGACAAAAACCTGCCGTCAATGCCCATATAATTGCTATCGCAGTAAAAGTGGACATTACAGTTGTCTAGTCTTCGCATTTGTACAGAGCTCAACACACTTGTCTAGAACACTCGAACTGCACGCTCCGACGCCGTGCATACCGATAGTATTTTCTGATAGCCCAAACTTGAGCATTCTTAGCGGCCATGCATGCTATAATTTGAGCTCTTTCAAGCGAAGCGTAATTGACAAGCGTTGTCAGCGCAGTTCGGAGCGCAGCGTTCCAGCGTTCTAGACAAGCGTGTTGACCTCTGTACATGTCAGCAGTTGTGTTTTGTCAATGTGAACGCAGTGCATTGTTTATCTCTATTTTCCTCTCGGTTCTCATCGGCTGCGGCGCTTTAATGACGGGAGCATAAGCTTTTTAAATTAATTTGTAGAGTCTTATTGGGTTTAGAATGAAGTTAATTTTTATTAGCTTGTCAGTTCAATCTGCAGTTGTTGTTCATGTCAGCTGTGGTGTTTTATTAAGATAAACATTTTTCATTCGTCTGAGGTCTAGTCAAATGTAGCTACCCAAAGCATAGCGTATCTCTTGTTTTCTCCGAGATATTGCTCCGTCATCTGTGGTGTATATATATAAAAAATTTCTGGTAAGTCTGGTCGGTTCACCACTATTCCATGTTTAGTGAAAACCATTGGAATTTTTTGCCGTTACCAGAAATAAAAATTTCAGTTAACAGTGATGTTTGGCCCCAGAAATCTGCTCCAAAACTAACTTCTTGCATTCCTCCAAAGCACAACTTTGGTGCTCCAAAGCTGCTCCAAAACAGAATTATTCCTGCTCCCTGAGCAGCTCTAAAAAGGCTGAAGCCCGCTTCCACCCCTGAAAATAAAATATTTTATCAGCATTTACCGAGCTTCACGCTTGCTCAGAGCCGTCTCTGCATCCAGAAAGTTTGTATGGCAGAGTAAGCTCACCATCGAAAATTGGTGTCAGTACCCCTTTAAACAAAACTCTTTCACTTCAGAAAAGGCAGAATTTGAGAAGGTTATGTTGTGTGAAGGCATGCCTTCTGCCAAGCAATAGCTTTGTAATAGTGGTTACAGTATATTGCCGATTATAAGTCGACTTCGATTATAAGTTGACCCCCCAACTTGCAACCACTTCTAGGGGGAAAAAAGGTTGACTCCGAACACAGCCTCGTGCTGCGGCCATAGCTCACCAATAAGTTTTTCAGAAGAGGGAGTGATGCAAAGAAACATTTATTTGCCCGTGAAACATTCTTACGACTCGTCGTCGCTTGAGAGAAGGACGCAGTCACGGTCATTTCCATCGTGTGAGCCACTGCTGCTGCTCGCCGTCGGAACAAGTGCTGGTGGTCGTGAACCCAATCTCGAACCGCCTCCTCAACGGCAGGGTATCGTCCAGACTTCGGTCCGCGAAAGGAACTGCATGTAGCAGCACACGCGAAGATCTTGGTCCTTTGTTTTCTCCATTGCCTCACGTACCTTTCTGACACTTGCCTCTTGCCTCTTGAAAGCAGCGCTGTACTGTTGCCGGCATAGCGGTGGCATCTTGGCGTCCGTTTGGCAGCGTTGGAAATCGCGCACACCACTGCTCGCAAGCGAAGCAAAATATAGAAATGGCGAACAGGTGTGAGTGCAAAAAGACGCGAAGACGCTTGTGGGCGCATGTGACTGGTCATGTGGTTTAGTTCCCCGCGAAGTGTTGCCAGCCCACACGGACACCAATGGTTTGTCAAAGAATCGTTTCTATTGTATGAAAACAAAACTGCAGTGCGCATCGCAAGGCAAATTCCTCTTTATTCATAGAGGATCGTTTGCCTTCTATCAAAGGTTTGAAATGCTGCTTTCGAGACAGTGTTTCCCAAGCACTTCGCATTAATGCCGCGCGGCTGTGATTTTTAAACGTGCTCTGTAGTTCCGCCTCGCGTGGTTTCGCTATAATTTCGCGATCGTCGTGGCAGATCGCAAAAATATCCAGCTCCGGAAGTGGCGCGCGTGCGTTGGGAGATAGCTGTTGTCGCGACCCCGATGCCTCTGCGGCTGATGTTATCGATGCGTTGAATAGCGGGAAATCCGAGGACGACGACCTTTCGTCGGACCCCACAGATAAGTCGACCTTACGATTCCGCGTATAGGTCGACTCCGATTATAGGCCGACCCCCGAACTTTGAAAGGTCATTTTATGAAAAAATACGTCGACTTATAATCGGCAATATACGTTAGCCAGTGAAAAGCTTGCGCCATAAAAATAAAGCAACGTACGCCTGTTCACATGTGGAAAAATGCTGCTGGAGAATGCTTTGCAGTACATTCTGTTATGTAAGAGCTTTTAATTTGCATCTAGTAGTGACTGCATCACTATACACAAGCTACAGGTGGGACTGTCTACCACTCGGCATAATCTTTTTGATTGCGCCAAGCTGAGCCAGAACCGTGAAATCTGTTGAAATTGCGCCACGCTGCGCCAAAATGCCCGGCCAGCTTCAAAATTTTCTCAGTTGCGCAGATTTGCGAGAAATAGAGGCCGCTCATCTGCAGTGTGGGTATCATCATCCAATACAGATGCGCAGACCCTAACCCCCCCCCACCCCCCGGCGGAAGAAAAGAAAAAAGTCACAGTTTCACTGCAAGGACGAAGCAATGAATGCGATAGCAACAAATTGTAATGTTATACGAAGTGAGGCTGGCAGCAAACTCTTTTGTATCTGATCTCGTGTAACTGCAAAACGTTGGTGTAAGAGAATACGGCCGTTCCAGGTAAAGATCCTCTTTCTGCACAGTGTCTTTGCATTGAGATTGCAGCACATAGAAGGGCTGATGGCTGCCGAGATAGCGCGCGCGCCAGCGATCGTGACCGCGCCCAAAGTTCAAGCTTGCTGCTCGAGTGAACCCCCCCGCCCCTCTTTCGCGTCTTTTCTTTCTCGTTCAAAACGGGTGGGGCGTTTCCTCTCTGCTTCTACAGCAGGCCTCCCAAGCGGAGCGGTGTTATCGTAATGTGCCATCGGAGTGACGGAGATGGGCTGGCTCGTTTGAGCTCTGCTTCAGCTGCATTCGCGCGCTTTTACCCACGGTAGAACATACTATGCGCGTGGGGGATATTATCAGTTTGGACTTTATATGGGACATGACCACAAGAAACCCTCGAAAGTGTCCATATAATTGCTATCATAATAAAAAAAGGACAGTGTTTCTCAAATTTCCTGATGCTTGTTTTACTGCGTGCAGAACGCATTTTAAGCCACTTTGCCGCAGTGCAGTGGTGTCCTGCGGGAAAGCGCACTGAGACTTAGAAGGGGCTGTTAGTACTAGCTGTCAGACACAGCACATTTTGTTCCTTAATTACTCATTTGTGCACACACCATGTAATTATGAGTAGTAGTATGATCGCCGACATCTAAAAAATTATTGGCAATCAATTGGAGCTGCTGTGTATGGAGTTTCTGCGGCCTTAAGAAACAAGTTGACAAAGACGTACGCCACTTTCTTTTTTCTCCACCCCCATTTGCTTTACGGATCTCCCGAATTTCAAGTTTGCCAGGTTCGCAGGTCCACATTAGCATTTGCAGTACCTGTTGAATTATTTGACAGGCCCTGCAAATGCTAATGCGGACTTCGTCATTGTTCGCACTGTGGGGTGTCTCAGCACACTGCTTTTATTGAAATAGCAGTGTTCATGTGCGCTGGGCACGGGTTAGCTGATTTTTAATGCTTTTTACGAATTTTTTTTTTCTTTTCTAAAAGTAAGCTTTTTTGCTATACTGCTCCAAATTTGGATTTTTGTGCTCCAAAAGCAACATTTTGCTGCTCCAAAAATTGCTCCAAATCCTATTTTGGCTGTTGCACCCCAGCATCTGCGGCAGCAAGCATGCTTTTGCCCAATAAAAACGCAAATATATTTTTAATTTGGCTTTGGAAGTGGTGAAAGTATGAGCGCTAGCGTCACCCAACACCGATGAGGTTCAACCTTTTGGTAGAAGCAAAAAAACTCTCGCATGTAGACTTATTTTGCTTGAAAACAAATATGTATAACTTCAAAGTGTATTTTATGCACTACTGGCAGCTTTGCTTTGCGTCAGAGAGTAATTTTTACTTTCTTTCTCACACGTTCAAAGAGGCGCCTGCTGGCGCTGGCGGCACCACGTTCATCTGCCTGCCTACAGCGAAGGAATGCAAACCACGCAAGCACAGTGTCTGGCGCCACTCATAAGAAAAAAAAATGTCTTGGACGAACAGCAGCGCAATTGACTGACTTCACTGAATTTTTAAACCATGCCCGTGAGGTCTTGTTTGTAAAAGTGTATACCAGCATTCACCGACGCTGAAGTCATTTCACGACCCGCTCAACCCCATGGGCTGAGGATTTTGCCTTCAAGGCATCTGTGTTGGTTGTCATGTCACTTATGCAATGCAAAACATCTGAGCATAACTGAATAACAGCAGCGACCTTCTCTTCTTCTGTGAAGCACATCTCATGTTCATTTTAGTCGCACGTTTGGCGTGAGTGGAACCACTACAGTTGGTTTCACAACCCTGGCATAGCAGTGTTGCTGGAACACATGAAGTTTTCTGTTCGACTGCAATGGCTTTTCAGGTTGACTAAACAAAGCTGGAAAGACTGTGGTAATGATACTTTAATTGACAGTTTGCGAGCTCTAAACTTGGATCATTACGGTAATGCGCTTATTATTAAAGAAAACCTAATTAAGCCTGCAAAAACTGCATGTGGTTCCAGTTTTCGACTTTCACCGGCCCAGTCATTGCCATCGCGTGCAGTAACCAGTGTTGTGGGCGTCCCTACACCATTTTAAGATGACAGAATGTAGACCGAAACCTACTGCAAGGGACTGTATGCTTGCTATTGTGACACAAAACAGCAAATCAATAAAACATGGTAGACAGTCCCTTTAAGTAGTGAAATAAAGTTGTATAAACAGGGATAGGATTCCTCAGACAAGTTGGCAGAGATTTTGGCACTTGACGCTATCTTGGCATGTCTGTCTTAGAGTTAGTGGTTGACATCACATGATGTCACAGTCGGTGTATTTTGATTGCAAAAGGAATGAGTGTAGCCATATCACATTTGGGAGCACCCTGGTTGGCAGAACAGTATTTTAAAGGTAGCTATGAAAAAATATAATCAGAAATACAAAGAAAGAAGCTGAGGGGGGCTGGGAAGGGCAGGCTGGAAAAATAGTCAGTGACATAGAGTGACCATATCTAATCAGATTGGTTGCCAGTGCTACATATATTGAAATAAGGCTGCATCTAATGGAAGTGGGCGGTTGAAAACTCGTTTGGCTGACCCATTGCAAGGTATAGTGATTTGCAGGTTGAAAGTCTTGTAATAAATTAGACAGAGAGCTTAAATTGGTCTGCGAATGATACCTAGAAGTTGATGTCTGTCTGACCTACCTACCTACTTGGCTTAACTTTATAAAAACCAAAATTGGCATGGGAAGGCATGAGTCTATGATGAACATGGCTGACGTGTCATAGCATTATGTAATTATGTCACAAACCTTTTGCGTGCTTCATGAAAGCCTTTCCACCAGTCACGTGTGCACATGGTTTTCACGGCTCGTTCCATGCACATATGCACTACAGGTAATTCGCAGTCTGTATCAGCCCAGAAATGCTCAGAACACTGCGGACTTTAAAAATATTAATGCACGAGCATTAAAGGGGCCCTATAACACTATTCAAGCCCCCATTTTTTTTTACTAGTGGATTGCATAGACTGAAGGATTTACAGATTAATGCAGCAAAAACTGCAGTGATAGGGGTCACGCACTCCAATGTTATGCAGCCTAAACAATTCAAAATAACAATGCACCAAGGGGAAAAACATTCACCTTTTGAATATCGTAACATTCACGAGCGCACAACACGTACAAAATGAGGCTGCTCAGGTGGGTACACAGTTAAGAATAAAAGCTTTCACGTAATGACAAACTCCTGTGCGCATTTTTCTGTGCTCTGAGGCCACAGACTAAAAAGCAGGCCCCTACCGTGCTTTTGAGTTTCTCAGCTTTTTCTTTTTTCTTATGACACTATCTGTTGGCGTTAGTATAAAGAGGGCAGCAGACAAAATAGGCCCCTCGAATTCACATTCTTGAACTAGAGGGAGGGGATGCTTGCACCACTTCAACAACAATGAAAAGTGTACTGCATTTGTGAAATTGGCCAGCTCGCAAACGTACACAAGCAAGAAGAGGAGGAAAATGAAAGAAGCCCTTCATATTGCCACGTGCGTTTCTTATTATTACTTTTGCTGTATTCGGTTTTCGCCCACAAAGACTGTCAGTAACGCTCAGCGCAAACCGCGCCTCATTGTTCGAGAAGCTTCCCAATTATTGTAGATCGTTTTGTTAAGATTGCGCGCAAGACGCGAACACTCGAGCTTATTCTAGAGATTGCGCGACAACCAGCGATAACGCTGGAATATTCTACAGCACATGCATAAATGCCGACGTGCTTCGCCGCTTGTCAGTTTATCGATGGTTGAGGCTCTGTTCGCCGCTATCAGTACATACCGTGTGCATTGCTGTAAATTAACTTTCCGTTTCTCAGCCACAAGTTCGGCCAAATAAAGAGTTTTATCTTGGACACCTCACCTGCGGTCTTCGTCGACGTCATGATCACATGACATCTGGTGGAGGTGCTTCCCGGTCCATGTACCGAACACCCCCCTCCAGCCGTGAGCCAAGCCCACACCGTCAAGGGGACAACGGCGCCACCGCTGACCAGCGAGCCAGTCGCAGACAGCAAGGTCTCCCACCAGAATACGGACTCCTACCGGACAAGACAAAAACCGTGGCAACGAAGACAACAGGAACGATGACTGCAGCAGTGCCCCCTACAGCGATCGTGATGCAGCCACCCAGGGAGCCGCCGACCTTCCGCGGTTCGCCATGTGAAGACCCCGAAACCTGGCTGGAGACGTTTGAAAGGGTTGCAACATTTAACAACTGGAACACCGGCGACAAGCTGCGCCACATGTACTTCTACCTGGAAGAAGCAGCTAGGACATGGCTTAAGAAATGGGAGTCCACACTTGGAACCTGGGATCTCTTTCGGAGTGCTTTTTTGGAGACGTTCACGAGTGTCGTCTGAAAGGAAAGGGCCGCGACCTTGCTGGAGACCCGTGCACCATAGAGTTTCCTAAAATGACCTAGAGGGAACTCTGGCGCTGCGATCGTTCAGCCACCATGGGAATGATGGGTAGTACACGGATTTGCCTAGTCTTCGTGCTTGCGGGCTTCGAACGCACTTGTGGCTTTGTTTATTGCTATGTTTTGGTTTTCTTTCGGATAAAAGAACGGATCGTTGTGAACTTCGTGACCAGATTTGAATCGGTGAGCCTAAAGAAGTTGAAGTGGTGAAGTGAAACTGCTGATTTTTGCTGAACTTCGTTTTGCGACAAAGCGGATGCAGCCGACGCGGAGCCAAACGGAGCCGAAAGAACGAAGTTTAGACAAATCCGTGTACTACCCATGATTCCCATGCTGGCTGAAGCGCGATGCATTGCAGCTCCCATGGACACTAGCGCCAGAGTTCCCTCTAGTAAGTATTGTAGGAAACTCTATGCCGTGCACAACTGCCAAACAAGAATGTGAACATTTTCGCCGAAGAAATGACTGTTCCGCCATGCCGACTCCGACATGCCTGAGGAGAAGAAAGTCCGTTTCCTCATGCGAGGAGTCAAACAAGAACTCTTCGCTGGGCTGATACAGAACCCACCCAAGATCATCCAGGAATTCCTGTCAGAGGCAACAGCGATCGAGAAGACGCTGGAAATGCACACCCGGCAGTACAATCGGCGCACAATTCAAGACAGCGCAGCTGTTCATGCCCTTGGCTCCGACAATTTGCGCGAAATGATCCGAACCATCGTTCGAGAAGAGCTGCGAAAGCTTGCGCCTTTTTCGCAGCCCCAAGTGACGTCGATTGTTGACGTTGTGCGGGAAGAAATTCAACAGTCACTGGGTGTTCCTCAGCCAGCGCCACCTCAGCCGCAAGCCATGAGCTATGCTGCAGCAGCCCGACGCTACGTTCCCCCTCCGTGCCCACGTCGAGACACCGCATCGCCACAGTTCGGCGGCCAGACGCCGCTGCCACCACCACCGACGCCCTACCGTCCTCCTGTCGCCCAGCGCTATGCCCCGCACTACGCGCCAAGGAAGACCAACGTTTGGCGCGCCCCAGACAACCTTGCTCCCACTGCGGGGAAGCCGGCCACACCGGCCACATTCGCCGTCAACGCGGCTCGCCCGCAGCCGGGCGAACGGCCTCACGACATCGACGACTACCTCACCGGAACACAGTGGCAAGAACGACGACCTTCCCGCTTGCCGTCGCCTGGCCGCTACATGTCATCGCACCGCCGGCAGTACACTGGCCCAAACCGGGGCCGGTCGTCTAGCCTGTATCCAGAAAACTAAGGGCAGCAACCGATGAAGGTGCGGTTGCTGTACGACGAACTACCGAAGATCCTCCGCCGCCGACGCCGTGACGAAACCTTGAGAACACGACGCGAACCAGACAGCCCCCTGACTTCGAAATCTCGTGGATCGAAGAAGACCCGACGACGCAACATGGAAGCAGCGGAACAGCCGTGACCCGACGCTGCAACCGAACCGCAACGCAAGACGATGAACTAGCGACCTTGACGTTCTCATCGATGGCCACAACGTCATCAGTGGGCCCTTCGCCACGAAGTTGAAGAAAGTTAAGACTGCTTGGGAAGGCCCCGAAATCCGTACCGCTGGAGGCCATCTAATAACGCCGTCTGGAGTCTGCACAGCAAGAGTCACAATCAATAATCGCACGTATCCTGTGAGTTTCGTAATCTTGCAACACTGCTCCAGGGACGTCATACTTGGCATGGACTTCTTAAACCATCACGGCGCCGCCATCGACTTAAGAACTAAATCGATAACCCTATCGTCGGACAAAATAACACCGCCGGATATGAATCCACGTCAACATGCCCTGAACGTGCTCGAGGATCAAGTTACCATCCCGCCTCGCTCCAGCGTCATAATTCCCGTCAGCACCGCAAAAGCTGAAGACATCGAAGGTGTAATCAAGAGTGATCAGCGTTTGCTGCTAGACCATGACATTTGCGTCGCAAGGGGCATTGCTCGGTTGCATGAAGGAAAAGGAAGCGTGATGCTAACGAACTTCAGCCAAGAATACAGACACCTGAGCAGGGGCACGACGATTGCATACATCGAAGAAATCTTGGCCGTCAGCGATGCGTTTGCCTTTTCAGATTCTGATGAGGCTACGACGACTACCACAATACCTGAGCCACCCTTCGAAGTAAACCCAAGTCTTCCTGCTCGCCAACAGCAACAGCTTTGCTGCCTTCTGCAGGAATACAAGGACTGTTTCTCGTCGTCATCGCGGGTCCGACAAACGCCCCTTGCTAAGCACCGCATTATAACAGAAGAAAATGCTCGACCACTCCGTCAGAGTACCTACTGGATTTCAATGCGGGAACGGGAGGCCGTTAAGAAACAAGTCGACGAAATGCTACGTGACTACATCATCCAGCTGTCCAACAGCCCGTGGGCATCTCCCGTGCTGCTAGTGAAAAGGAAGGATGGGACCCTACGTTTCTGCGTCGATTATCGTCGCCTGAACAAAATCACAAAGAAGGGCGTGTACCCTCTCCCACGGATGGACGACGCCCTGGATCGACTCCACAACGCGAAGTACTTTTCATCGATGGACCTGAAGACCGGCTACTGGCAAATCGAAGTCGACAAGAGAGACCGAGAAAAGACTGCCTTTATAACACCGGATGGCCTGTTCGAGTTCAAGGTCATGCCTTTTGGTCTTTGCTCGGCACCTGTGTCTTTCCAACATGTTATGGATACAGTGCTGGCTGGCTTAAAGTTGCAGATGTGCCTTGTGTACTTGGACGACGTCGTTGTGTTTGCCTCAAACTTCGACGAACACCTCCGGACTCACCATGAAGCCAGAAAAGTGCCGTTTCGCGTACGAGGAGCTCCTGTTCTTGGGCCACGTCATTAGCAAATCTGGAGTTCGCCCCGACCCGCGGAACACAGCTGCCATAGCTGCCTCCCGCCGCCCACCGACAAGAAGGCCGTACGCCGATTTCTCGGCTTGTGCGCCTATTACAGACGCTTCGTCAAGGAATTTTCACGGATCGCTGAGCCACTAACTCGCCTCACAAAGAGCAACGTGGAGTTCAAGTGAGGAACTGCGCAAGTCGAGGCATTTCAAGAACTGAAACGATGCCTGCAGACGCCTCCGATACTTGCGCATTTCGACAAATACGCCGATACGGAAATCCACACCGACGCAAGAAGCGTAGGACTCAGCGCCATCCTTGTGCAGAAGACCGACGGACTGGAAAGGGTCATCAGTTATGCTAGCCGGTCCCTATCCAAAGCAGAAGGTAACTATTTCACAACGGAAAAGGAGCGTCTTGCCATCATCTAGGCTACGTCTAAGTTTCGCCCCTACCTGTACAGCAGGCCCTTCAAAGTTGTGAGCGACCACCACGCCTTGTGTTGGCTAGCTAACTCGAAGGACCCTTCAGGTCGCCTCGCACGGTGGAGCCTAAGACTTTAAGAATTCGACATTACCGTCGTTTACAAGTCAGGAAGAAAACACTCCGACACCGACTGCCTGTCTCGTGCCCCCGTCGACGCACCGCCACAGGATGACCACGATGATGACTGCTTCTTAGGAACCATAAGGGCAGACGACTTCACTGAGCGACAGCAAACCGACCCGGAACTCAGGGGCCTTAAGGAATACCTCAAGGGCAGGACCACCGTTGTTCTGAAAGTATTCAGGCGGGGATTGGCGTCATTTTTCTTGAAAAACGACGTCCTCGTAAAGAAGAACTTCTTTCCGGCCCGGGCCAACTACCTTATCGTTGTACCTTCGGCATTGCGACCAGAAGTTCTGCATGCCCTGCATGACGACCCGACGGCTGGCCACCTCGGCTTTTCCCGCAAACTCGCGAGGATACAGGAGAAGTACTACTGGCCGCGCCTTTCCGCCGACGTCACCCGTTACGTAAAGACCTGCCGGGACTGTCAGCGACGCAAGACACCGCCCACTAGGCGAGCCGGACTTCTGCAGCCTATCGAGCCACCACGGCGGCCGTTCCAGCAAATCGGGATGGACTTACTGGGGCCGTTCCCGACGTCCAATACCGGAAACAAGTGGATCGTCGTGGCAACTGACTACCTCACCCGCTACGCCGAGACAAAGGCCTTGCCCAAAGGCAGTGCCGCCGAGGTAGCCAAGTTCTTCATGGAGAACATCGTCTTGCGTCATGGCGCCCCAGAGGTCCTCATCACCGACAGGTACGGCGTTTACGGCTGACCTAACTCAGGCGATCTTGGAATACAGCCACACAAGCCACCGCCGGACTACCGCGTACCACCCACAGACCAACGGCCTGACCGAGCGTCTCAATAAGACCATCGCCGACATGCTGGCCATGTACGTCGACGTCGAACACAAGATGTGGGACGCCATCCTTCCACACGTGACCTTCGCGTACAACACGGCCGTACAGGAAACGACGCAGATGACGCCATACAAGTTGGTCTATGGACGGAGCCCGGCAACGACGCTCGACGCCATGTTATCAAACGTGACCGACGAGGAACACATCGATGTGACCACCTACCTACAGCGCGCCGAAGAAGCATGACAGCTCGCCCACCTACGGATCAAGAACCAGCAGACGACTGACAGCCGCCGCTACAACCTTCGGTGACGTCAAATGGAATGCCAGCCCGGTGACCGTGTATGGGTATGGACGCCAATATGCCGACAGGGACATAGTGAGAAGCTTCTTCGACAAGGTACTTCGACGCCTCGGCGCACTCGACTACGAGGTTGTCCCTGACGGCATTACGAACTCTCAGCGGCGCTGTGCGCGTCGTCCATGTCATGTGCCTCAAGCCGTATTACGTGCGTTAGTCAATCTGAGGACTGTACTTTTGCTTCATTAGGGGCGAAGCTCCTTAAGGCGGCACCCGTTCGTCCCTTGTAGTCGTAGTAGTGCGTAACCAGTCGTAACGCTAGTACCAGATCTTGACCCAAGGTGGTGCCGGTGGGAGATTTTTCCTGTGCGTTGTTGAACAGTAAAAAATTCGCAGCGTGCGCGTTAACTAAAAGCCGAATTCTTCTGTCTCTCATTCCCCATTAGCAGCCATTGGCATGTTCCAGTAGGAAACGTTAGTAGAAGTAGAAGTGTAAGTGTTAGCTAAAAGCCGACTTCTTCTGTCTCTCATTCCCATTAGCAGCCATTGTTTACCTCCAAGGTAGTGCCTGGTGAGATTTCTTCTGTGCGTGATTAAACAATAAAAATTTTGTTCAAAACGTCGTTGATTGATGAAATAAACCAACGAAATACGCCAGATGTTTTCTAAAAGCAAAACGAAAGAACGCCAGATGTTTCTAAAGCAAAACGAAAAGACGCCAGCTGCTTAACGAAAGACGCCAGATGTTTTCTAAAGCAATGGTTTTCTAAACAATGAAAATTCACAGCGTACATGTAAAATTAAAGTGAGCTGCAAGTCATCATAACTCATCGAACCTTTAGTATAAACGCGCCCGATCTCACGGCAGTGATGATGTACTGGGCAGAATTCACGGAAGATTCACGGTTTACCGATGAACCTCTGCAGCTTCGCCCACTCATCATCATTCACTCCGTGGATACGCTGTGATTTTTTTTTATTGTACTTTCTTGCTTGTGCTTATTGGTTGTTGTACTATCTTGCTTGTGCTTATTGTTTATTGTACTTTCTTGCTTTATTGTTATTTATTGTTATAATACGGAAAAGCGGGCTAGTTGGTTTTGCTGCATATTGGAACTTTAGCGCACACACACGAGGACACACAAGAAGGAACACACGGACCAGCGCAGACTATCAACTGATTTTTTATTCACCAGGAAACCATCATATATACTCAATTTCCGCCCTCATGAACACTGCGCATGAGCAAATTGGCATCGTACAATTTTTCACAAAAATAAAACCTTTACAAAGGATGACGTAATCTTACATCTTGTTCAACAATTCTATTTCTTTATCATGCAGCAATACTGAAGGGTGACTAACGCACATGTCCTTAAGTCTAGAAATGTGCCACGCCTCCACTATTTCTCTTGTCTTCTGATTGGGGTTTACATACATAACTTCAGTTCTATCAAACAACGGGTTACACGACCTAGAAGAACACCGCGCGCAATGCATAGCCAGATGTGTTTCTGGCCTTCCCTTCAAATTGTTCAAATGCTCTTTTAATCTCACATTCAAGCATCGGCCCGTTTTACCTACATAACAGTGGCCACAATTGAACGGAATTTTATACACTACATTTCTTTTGCATTCTACTACCCGGTGATCTTCACGTTTGGAACATTTAGTACCGATATCATTAGGCCTTTCTTCGTACAAATTATTCAGAGCCGAACACACTCCTCCAACTTTGTTTTTTGCCGAGAATACTACCTTGACGCCATATTCAGCTGCCACCTTCTTAATTTTATGAGAGAGACCATGCACGTAAGGGATTACTGATATCTTTTTGATTCTTGGCTCCTTTCCTCCTTCTTCCCAGACTTCATTTTCTTCAATAACCTTTCGCTTGCCGTTAGGAGAACCGAGTTTGGGTATCCAGCCTTTTCCAGCCTTAACTTCTGCTCTAGGAAAGATTCCCTTAATCTGTGCTTGCATGATTTCGTCAGAGCTGAATGAAAACACCCCATTGCGATCCCGTTTTTTATTAACCTTGAATGGGCGGAGCCATATTGTAACAAGGGCTTTTCTGTCCTCGGGGAATACTCCCAGCACAAATGGTCTTTTTCAAAAATAAGCTTTAAGTCTAGGAACTGTAAGCAGTTATTACTGGGCTGTTCAACTGTGAAATTTAGGCCTTTGCCTCTTCTTCTGAATGTATCCAACACACTTGAGGTAACCTCATCCCATTCCTTGTTTAAGCCCAAAATCAAATAATCATCAACATACCTGATTATTTTTATTTTCAAACCCTTGCCTTCCAGTTCCGAATTCACCAACCTGTCTACTTTACTCAAAAAAATTGTGCATAGCGCAGGGGCTACTTTCGACCCGATACACACCCCCTTTTTTGACGGAACAATTTATCTTTGAACTTAACAATCGTGCTATCAAGGTACATGCATAGTATTTCCAGAAACTTTTCTAGCGACATCCCACTTCTATTGCGAAAAGACACTTCGTCATTGTCCTGTTCAATGCACTCTTTTACAGAATCTAACAGAGCATCATGCGGCAAGGAATAGTACAGATCTTGAATATCAATACTAAAGCCTCTGTATCCTCCCTGTTCAACATCAGATAGGTAACACACTACCTCCTCAGAATTCTTGATGAAAAATGGGTCATTATGTGACACGGACGCGAGTATCCTTTGCAGAAAGCCAGACACAATAAACTGCCACGAATTGTGTTCTGACACAATTGCTCTGAACGGAACCTCTAACTTATGCGTTTTCGCCGCAAAGAACACTTCCAAAGTAAGACCTTTTTCTTTTTTCATTAGTGACACCATTTTTTCTAATCCATAGTTTTTTAACAATTCGACGGCACGTTCTTAAGTTCTTGTGGTTTAACTTTTACTTCCTCGAAGCATTTATGCATCACATTCCAAGCCTTACTGGAATACAAGTCGTCCGGCATTACCACAAGATAACCTTCTTTGTCCGACTTTACCACCCTCAATCCCTTAGAGTACAAATAGCGAGCAAGCTTTCCCACAATAGGACGTTGTCTACAATTGCTCCTAGCACTCGCTACGGCTTCTACACATTTTCTAACGCAAGAATCCTTTTCTTCGTCACTCACATTCCTTGAAATGTCCCGCGCCAAAGCAAGTCTGTCGGGTATCCGTAGCGATGGTTCCACGCAGAACTTGGGTCCTAACTTGAGCACCGTTCTCTGCTCTTCATCCACAGGTGTGTCTCCTAGAACGAGCACCTTCCCTGGTTCAGCCACTCTTTTCTGTTTTTTGGGCAGGAACGCCCATACTTGACGCCAAAGTACCTCTGTTTTTTGAAAAAGACCATTTGTGCTGGGAGTATTCCCCGAGGACAGAAAAGCCCTTGTTACAATATGGCTCCGCCCATTCAAGGTTAATAAAAAACGGGATCGCAATGGGGTGTTTTCATTCAGCTCTGACGAAATCATGCAAGCACAGATTAAGGGAATCTTTCCTAGAGCAGAAGTTAAGGCTGGAAAAGGCTGGATACCCAAACTCGGTTCTCCTAACGGCAAGCGAAAGGTTATTGAAGAAAATGAAGTCTGGGAAGAAGGAGGAAAGGAGCCAAGAATCAAAAAAGATATCAGTAATCCCTTACGTGCATGGTCTCTCTCATAAAATTAAGAAGGTGGCAGCTGAATATGGCGTCAAGGTAGTATTCTCGGCAAAAAACAAAGTTGGAGGAGTGTGTTCGGCTGTGAATAATTTGTACGAAGAAAGGCCTAATGATATCGGTACTAAATGTTCCAAACGTGAAGATCACCGGGTAGTAGAATGCAAAAGAAATGTAGTGTATAAAATTCCGTTCAATTGTGGCCACTGTTATGTAGGTAAAACGGGCCGATGCTTGAATGTGAGATTAAAAGAGCATTTGAACAATTTGAAGGGAAGGCCAGAAACACATCTGGCTATGCATTGCGCGCGGTGTTCTTCTAGGTCGTGTAACCCGTTGTTTGATAGAACTGAAGTTATGTATGTAAACCCCAATCAGAAGACAAGAGAAATAGTGGAGGCGTGGCACATTTCTAGACTTAAGGACATGTGCGTTAGTCACCCTTCAGTATTGCTGCATGATAAAGAAATAGAATTGTTGAACAAGATGTAAGATTACGTCATCCTTTGTAAAGGTTTTATTTTTGTGAAAAATTGTACGATGCCAATTTGCTCATGCGCAGTGTTCATGAGGGCGGAAATTGAGTATATATGATGGTTTCCTGGTGAATAAAAAATCAGTTGATAGTCTGCGCTGGTCCGTGTGTTCCTTCTTGTGTGTCCTCGTGTGTGTGCGCTAAAGTTCCAATATGCAGCAAAACCAACTAGCCCGCTTTTCCGTATTATTACAGTTCATCTCTAGTTTTTCGGGCTCTTTTTCCATGTACCCTCATTTGGACGTAAGAAGTCCCTCAACGCTCGTTCCAATGATCGCTGTGTGCGAATGCAAAGCGCGCATCTTAGGCTGGCATATCAGGCATAGGACGTCACCGGAGGAGCTAATGTTTGCGACTGGATGGCTACCAATGTCGGTTGGCCATTGCCGAAGAATCTGCAAGATCCTCAGGTCAGAGAGCTGGAGACAAAGCCGTTTCCTAAAGGAGTGTCTGCGTACTGCGTGTTCCTCGTATGGGGATAGCAAGGTTGACTGGAAGTCGCATCGGATGTGGTACGATAGTGCTATGAACTTAACAGAGGTACTTTGGCGTCAAGTATGGGCGTTCCTGCCCAAAAAACAGAAAAGAGTGGCTGAACCAGGGAAGGTGCTCGTTCTAGGAGACACACCTGTGGATGAAGAGCAGAGAACGGTGCTCAAGTTAGGACCCAAGTTCTGCGTGGAACCATCGCTACGGATACCCGACAGACTTGCTTTGGCGCGGGACATTTCAAGGAATGTGAGTGACGAAGAAAAGGATTCTTGCGTTAGAAAATGTGTAGAAGCCGTAGCGAGTGCTAGGAGCAATTGTAGACAACGTCCTATTGTGGGAAAGCTTGCTCGCTATTTGTACTCTAAGGGATTGAGGGTGGTAAAGTCGGACAAAGAAGGTTATCTTGTGGTAATGCCGGACGACTTGTATTCCAGTAAGGCTTGGAATGTGATGCATAAATGCTTCGAGGAAGTAAAAGTTAAACCACAAGAACTTAAGAAACGTGCCGTCGAATTGTTAAAAAACTATGGATTAGAAAAAATGGTGTCACTAATGAAAAAAGAAAAAGGTCTTACTTTGGAAGTGTTCTTTGCGGCGAAAACGCATAAGTTAGAGGTTCCGTTCAGAGCAATTGTGTCAGAACACAATTCGTGGCAGTTTATTGTGTCTGGCTTTCTGCAAAGGATACTCGCGTCCGTGTCACATAATGACCCATTTTTCATCAAGAATTCTGAGGAGGTAGTGTGTTACCTATCTGATGTTGAACAGGGAGGATACAGAGGCTTTAGTATTGATATTCAAGATCTGTACTATTCCTTGCCGCATGATGCTCTGTTAGATTCTGTAAAAGAGTGCATTGAACAGGACAATGACGAAGTGTCTTTTCGCAATAGAAGTGGGATGTCGCTAGAAAAGTTTCTGGAAATACTATGCATGTACCTTGATAGCACGATTGTTAAGTTCAAAGATAAATTGTTCCGTCAAAAAAAGGGGGTGTGTATCGGGTCGAAAGTAGCCCCTGCGCTAAGCACAATTTTTTTGAGTAAAGTAGACAGGTTGGTGAATTCGGAACTGGAAGGCAAGGGTTTGAAAATAAAAATAATCAGGTATGTTGATGATTATTTGATTTTGGGCTTAAACAAGGAATGGGATGAGGTTACCTCAAGTGTGTTGGATACATTCAGAAGAAGAGGCAAAGGCCTAAATTTCACAGTTGAACAGCCCAGTAATAACTGCTTACAGTTCCTAGACTTAAAGCTTATTTTTGAAAAAGACCATTTGTGCTGGGAGTATTCCCCGAGGACAGAAAAGCCCTTGTTACAATATGGCTCCGCCCATTCAAGGTTAATAAAAAACGGGATCGCAATGGGGTGTTTTCATTCAGCTCTGACGAAATCATGCAAGCACAGATTAAGGGAATCTTTCCTAGAGCAGAAGTTAAGGCTGGAAAAGGCTGGATACCCAAACTCGGTTCTCCTAACGGCAAGCGAAAGGTTATTGAAGAAAATGAAGTCTGGGAAGAAGGAGGAAAGGAGCCAAGAATCAAAAAAGATATCAGTAATCCCTTACGTGCATGGTCTCTCTCATAAAATTAAGAAGGTGGCAGCTGAATATGGCGTCAAGGTAGTATTCTCGGCAAAAAACAAAGTTGGAGGAGTGTGTTCGGCTGTGAATAATTTGTACGAAGAAAGGCCTAATGATATCGGTACTAAATGTTCCAAACGTGAAGATCACCGGGTAGTAGAATGCAAAAGAAATGTAGTGTATAAAATTCCGTTCAATTGTGGCCACTGTTATGTAGGTAAAACGGGCCGATGCTTGAATGTGAGATTAAAAGAGCATTTGAACAATTTGAAGGGAAGGCCAGAAACACATCTGGCTATGCATTGCGCGCGGTGTTCTTCTAGGTCGTGTAACCCGTTGTTTGATAGAACTGAAGTTATGTATGTAAACCCCAATCAGAAGACAAGAGAAATAGTGGAGGCGTGGCACATTTCTAGACTTAAGGACATGTGCGTTAGTCACCCTTCAGTATTGCTGCATGATAAAGAAATAGAATTGTTGAACAAGATGTAAGATTACGTCATCCTTTGTAAAGGTTTTATTTTTGTGAAAAATTGTACGATGCCAATTTGCTCATGCGCAGTGTTCATGAGGGCGGAAATTGAGTATATATGATGGTTTCCTGGTGAATAAAAAATCAGTTGATAGTCTGCGCTGGTCCGTGTGTTCTTCTTGTGTGTCCTCGTGTGTGTGCGCTAAAGTTCCAATATGCAGCAAAACCAACTAGCCCGCTTTTCCGTATTATTACAGTTCATCTCTAGTTTTTCGGGCTCTTTTTCCATGTACCCTCATTTGGACGTAAGAAGTCCCTCAACGCTCGTTCCAATGATCGCTGTGTGCGAATGCAAAGCGCGCATCTTAGGCTGGCATATCAGGCATAGGACGTCACCGGAGGAGCTAATGTTTGCGACTGGATGGCTACCAATGTCGGTTGGCCATTGCCGAAGAATCTGCAAGATCCTCAGGTCAGAGAGCTGGAGACAAAGCCGTTTCCTAAAGGAGTGTCTGCGTACTGCGTGTTCCTCGTATGGGGATAGCAAGGTTGACTGGAAGTCGCATCGGATGTGGTACGATAGTGCTATGAACTTAACAGAGGTACTTTGGCGTCAAGTATGGGCGTTCCTGCCCAAAAAACAGAAAAGAGTGGCTGAACCAGGGAAGGTGCTCGTTCTAGGAGACACACCTGTGGATGAAGAGCAGAGAACGGTGCTCAAGTTAGGACCCAAGTTCTGCGTGGAACCATCGCTACGGATACCCGACAGACTTGCTTTGGCGCGGGACATTTCAAGGAATGTGAGTGACGAAGAAAAGGATTCTTGCGTTAGAAAATGTGTAGAAGCCGTAGCGAGTGCTAGGAGCAATTGTAGACAACGTCCTATTGTGGGAAAGCTTGCTCGCTATTTGTACTCTAAGGGATTGAGGGTGGTAAAGTCGGACAAAGAAGGTTATCTTGTGGTAATGCCGGACGACTTGTATTCCAGTAAGGCTTGGAATGTGATGCATAAATGCTTCGAGGAAGTAAAAGTTAAACCACAAGAACTTAAGAAACGTGCCGTCGAATTGTTAAAAAACTATGGATTAGAAAAAATGGTGTCACTAATGAAAAAAGAAAAAGGTCTTACTTTGGAAGTGTTCTTTGCGGCGAAAACGCATAAGTTAGAGGTTCCGTTCAGAGCAATTGTGTCAGAACACAATTCGTGGCAGTTTATTGTGTCTGGCTTTCTGCAAAGGATACTCGCGTCCGTGTCACATAATGACCCATTTTTCATCAAGAATTCTGAGGAGGTAGTGTGTTACCTATCTGATGTTGAACAGGGAGGATACAGAGGCTTTAGTATTGATATTCAAGATCTGTACTATTCCTTGCCGCATGATGCTCTGTTAGATTCTGTAAAAGAGTGCATTGAACAGGACAATGACGAAGTGTCTTTTCGCAATAGAAGTGGGATGTCGCTAGAAAAGTTTCTGGAAATACTATGCATGTACCTTGATAGCACGATTGTTAAGTTCAAAGATAAATTGTTCCGTCAAAAAAAGGGGGTGTGTATCGGGTCGAAAGTAGCCCCTGCGCTAAGCACAATTTTTTTGAGTAAAGTAGACAGGTTGGTGAATTCGGAACTGGAAGGCAAGGGTTTGAAAATAAAAATAATCAGGTATGTTGATGATTATTTGATTTTGGGCTTAAACAAGGAATGGGATGAGGTTACCTCAAGTGTGTTGGATACATTCAGAAGAAGAGGCAAAGGCCTAAATTTCACAGTTGAACAGCCCAGTAATAACTGCTTACAGTTCCTAGACTTAAAGCTTATTTTTGAAAAAGACCATTTGTGCTGGGAGTATTCCCCGAGGACAGAAAAGCCCTTGTTACAATATGGCTCCGCCCATTCAAGGTTAATAAAAAACGGGATCGCAATGGGGTGTTTTCATTCAGCTCTGACGAAATCATGCAAGCACAGATTAAGGGAATCTTTCCTAGAGCAGAAGTTAAGGCTGGAAAAGGCTGGATACCCAAACTCGGTTCTCCTAACGGCAAGCGAAAGGTTATTGAAGAAAATGAAGTCTGGGAAGAAGGAGGAAAGGAGCCAAGAATCAAAAAAGATATCAGTAATCCCTTACGTGCATGGTCTCTCTCATAAAATTAAGAAGGTGGCAGCTGAATATGGCGTCAAGGTAGTATTCTCGGCAAAAAACAAAGTTGGAGGAGTGTGTTCGGCTGTGAATAATTTGTACGAAGAAAGGCCTAATGATATCGGTACTAAATGTTCCAAACGTGAAGATCACCGGGTAGTAGAATGCAAAAGAAATGTAGTGTATAAAATTCCGTTCAATTGTGGCCACTGTTATGTAGGTAAAACGGGCCGATGCTTGAATGTGAGATTAAAAGAGCATTTGAACAATTTGAAGGGAAGGCCAGAAACACATCTGGCTATGCATTGCGCGCGGTGTTCTTCTAGGTCGTGTAACCCGTTGTTTGATAGAACTGAAGTTATGTATGTAAACCCCAATCAGAAGACAAGAGAAATAGTGGAGGCGTGGCACATTTCTAGACTTAAGGACATGTGCGTTAGTCACCCTTCAGTATTGCTGCATGATAAAGAAATAGAATTGTTGAACAAGATGTAAGATTACGTCATCCTTTGTAAAGGTTTTATTTTTGTGAAAAATTGTACGATGCCAATTTGCTCATGCGCAGTGTTCATGAGGGCGGAAATTGAGTATATATGATGGTTTCCTGGTGAATAAAAAATCAGTTGATAGTCTGCGCTGGTCCGTGTGTTCCTTCTTGTGTGTCCTCGTGTGTGTGCGCTAAAGTTCCAATATTTATTGTTGCCTGCCTTGCCCCCCCCCCCCCCCGTGTTCTGTTCTAAGCATCGGGACGATGCTTTTTCAGATGGGGGCATTGCCACGTGCGTTTCTTATTATCACTTTTGGTGTATTTGGTTTTCGCCCGCAAAGACTGTCAGCAACGCTCAGTGCAAACGGCGCCTCATTGTTCGAGATGCTTTGCGATTATTGTAGATCGTTTTAAGATTGCGCGCAAGACGCGAACACTCGAGCTTATTTTAAGGATTGTGCGACAACCAGCGATAACGCTGGAATATTCTACGGCGCATGCATAAATGCCGACGTGCTTCACCGCTTGTCAGTTGATCGACGGTCGACGCTCTGTTCACTGCTATCAATGTATACCGTGTGTATTGCTGTAAATTAACTTTCCGTTTCTCGGCCACAAGTTCGGCCAAATAAAGAGTTTCATCTTGGACACCTCGCCTGCGGTCTTCGTCGACGTCACGACCACGTGACAATATAGACATCCGACCTGCGCAAGCAAAAAGCTAGAGGCAAAATAGCAGCCAGTACCTCTATCGTGTTTTGTAGCTTTAGTGATCTTTTTTGCTGCGATCTCTAATAGATGTTCAATGAAAAATCGCCAGGCCTGCGCGGAACACGCAGCAGAGTCACAGCGAAAGCTGGAAGAGTGGCCTTTTTAGAGCTCATTGTAGACTCTCTTGGGGCAACTACAGTAAAGCCTCGGTGATACGATCGCAGCTCGTACGAATTTCGGGGTGATACGAATTTTTCTATGGTCCCGGCCAAGGCCCACTAGCCTGCAATGTATTGGAGTACGGTTGTTGCGAACCGATTTGCACCTCACGACGTTTGATATGAACGTATGCTAGCACACAGGTACGAACAGGTGCTGCCCGCGCTGTAGCGGAAGACGCAGCAGTCACGTGCGGGCGTGGGCATGCACGCTGCGCGACCATTAGTTGTGCGTCGTTGCCTCCGAGATAGTGCGCACGATTCTCGGAGGACTTTAGGCGCCTTCGCGTTTAGATTACAGATGACGTTGACGTCACGCTGACGCGTGCTCCTGTGCTACAGGCAGCATCATCTTTGTACTGTGTTAACACGTGCCTGCCACGTCGATGCAAGCCATGTCCCCGCAATCAGCCGTTCTATGAAACAAGACTGAAACTTGGGCTGTGGGTCCGTCATGAAGTCCCATTAAAGGTGGACGAAGACTCCAAGAGACGAAGCGGACGGTCTTGGCGAAGGAGCTTGGCCTCTATCTATCGTGTGCAAAGCATTTTTTAAGTCACTTTCGCCGCAGTACCCTGGTGTCATGCAGAAAAGCGTAGTAAGATTAGGAAGCGGCTACTAGCGGTCACGTGGCACAACACATCTGGTTCATTAATTACACACGTGCGCATGCACCGTATATTTACGAGTACAAGTATGATCGTTGACGTCTAAAAACTTTACTGGCAATTATTCAGAGCTGTTCATGACGTCGCTGCGGCCCTAAGAAACACTAAACCAAAACGTATGCCAACTTGATTTTATCGCATACTAATTTTGCATGTTTTCTGGTGATACGAATCTCGGATGATACGAATATTTTTGGTAACCCCGTGAGATTCGTATGACTGAGGTGTTACTGTAATACAAATACACATGCAAGGTACCCACTACGCCATAAATCATCGTACTTTTTTTTGTAGTAGGGAAGCCCCCAGCATGCTATTATTCGTGATTCAGCAGAGAAGCATGGTGGTATCCTCTACACATCTGTAAGGCATTTTGGCCACTTTGTTTGTGCTGTGGCTGATGACTAGAGACCGAAAGAAGGGCGTTCCTATTGCCCTTCTTTGATATATGAGCATGAATTAGAGGTTAAGAAGGGCTTTTATAGCGTTTTTATCGTGCCTTAAATGCCTATTTCTGGCACTTGTGCCTAAATGCCCATTAGTGCTTAAAAATGCCTATATTTGGCGCCTAAAACGCGCGTTTTTAATGCCTAACAATCTGGCCTCTATTGGTGACAATGAATTATGGCTAAGCCCTTTGTAATGGGTTGGAAGCATTCAACGACCTACTTGTTGCGCAATTCGCATTGTGTGACACTGGGTTATTATTTTACTTTTCTACCATGCTATATTGCATATGTTAACACAATTCGTTGCCTGATACGACGCCTGTGTAGGGTCTTTTTTGCGAAGGAGTTTCAAGCACCGGTGTGGCTCTCTTGGGCAACTAATACAAGTTCACATGCAAGGTACCCACTATGCCATAAATCATCGTAATTTTTATGAAGTAGAGAAGCACTCACTATTCCATTATTCGTCATTATGTGGGAAACGTGGTACCCGCTACACAGCATTCAATGACCCACTCATTGCGCAGTTCGTGTTGTGTGACGCTCAGTTGTTATTTTACTCTTCTACCGTGCTTCATTACATAAAGTGTGGTACCCGCTATGCATCTGTAAGGCATGTGAACTTTCTTTGTGCTCTGGTTGATGGCGATGAAGAATTATAACTGAGCCCTTTTTAAATGGTTGGAAAAATTCAGCGACCCAATCGTTACGCAATTCTCATGGTGTGATGCCAGTTTGTCATTTTACTCTTCGACCACGCTACATTACATATGCTAACGCGATTCTTTGTCCGACATGACTTCTATAGGGTCTTTTTGCTAAGGAGTTTCAAGCACCTGCGTGGCTCTATGGTAGAATACTTGACTGCCACGCAGAGGGCCTGAGTTCAAATCCCATGCGGTTCTAGAATTTTTTTTCTTATTTCATTTTTTCTTATTTCACGCGATAGCGGTTACGGACACCGGCGGCGGGGGACAACAACGGTGCCAAAACTGGCTGTTGTTATGATCTCATAACGGCTTTCGCTGTAAAAATCATGGAAAGGAAAAACAAAACCCAGTTATAATCTCTGTTTAATTGCAATTCCATGATAACTTCTAACATTACATTTATCTAATCACTGCGCTCATTGCCGTCATTTCCACCCACAGTAGTTCTTGCGAGCGCTACTGCGTGTGATGTAGTTAGCAGCAATATAATGACTTCATTGCATGATTAAAATATTGAATCTATTGATATCGGTGCTTTGATCTACGCTAAAATTATCCCCAGCTATCAGTCTACTCACCTGCAAATAAAAAGTAAGTGCTTTAAAAGTGTTCAAGGGCCCCTTTAAAGGGACACTAAAGAGCAAAACGATTTTTCTCGCATTAGTAAAGTAGTCTTCCGCGATACCAAAAACACCACGCTTTCTGCGCGAAGATGCTTAATAAGTGAGAAAACGTGCAAAAAAAAAAAAAATACAGGTGGCGACACCGCCTTGGAATTCCCGCACCATTTGCGGTGACGTCACATATTTTTGACGGCGCCTGTTTGGGCCTACGTAGTTACTAATCGGTTAAATCGAAGTACATTGTCCTCTGAGGGGGCCAGAGACTTGACATAACGAGTTTGTGGAAATTTCGTCGAGCCAGTGGCGCCAAAATACGTTAAATGCTCTTTGAAGTCTTTTACGTCACGAATTACAAAGTTCGGCGCGAAATTTAAAAATGAAATCTTGAACTTGGTTTTCACCTCTAATAATAAACCTATGGTGGTGAAATAAACTACACAAGAGTTCCCAGAGCACACTTTATCAATCTAAACCAATTAATTGCTTCTCTTTAGTGTCCCTTTAAGGAGCCCGTGTCGCAGAAAATCTGGTGTCTGTGTCAGCAGTGTTGTTGGTGATGGGAAAAAGCCTGACGGATGCAAAGTATGAAGGTTCAGGATTCGAGCCATAATCAAACCTGGGCATCCTGCAGGGCACTATTTTACTACACAGCCACACCAGGTCTTGATACTGCTTTGGAAAAAGACCCGATGCAGAAGTCATGTCAGAGCAACATCGACTGTGGTTGCAGTGTTGAAGGCTTTTATAAGAGTGTAATAAATGTTACTTATACACTCCTGTGTCTCAGCAAGAGATGTTCAAGCATTGCTCAACCCCAGGGGGATACGCTAACGAATGCTACTGTGATGCGCACGTCAATGCACCATAGCGTGCACTTCATTTTGATAAAAAATGACGTCTGTTCTCTAATGTGAGTGCTACGTTACGATTTTTTGTTTGTTGTTTTTTCTTTTTAAGCAACTTCCATGACAAAATGTCTTCTGTCGGCTCCCATCTCTACGATGGATTGCCAGGCTCAAGTAGTAAATTCCAAGATTTCGTTCTATATTGCAGTGCTTTCCCATAGTTTCTTTGTTTTGCCAACATTGTACAGATAGCCATGGGGCTAAACCAAAGGGGCATTTGCTTTGTATGCTCAGCTGTCCTGGTAGGAAAAACAAAATTGTAAAACAAAGTACAGTAGACTCCTGTTAAACGAAAGCTGAAGGGACCAGGAAAATATGTTTCATTTAACAGGAGTTTCGTTTACTGAGAGATGAAAAGGGGTGCAGAATTCAAGCACAAAACCAATCATGTTAGAGGCAGTTGTTCCATTTAAGCAGCAGTTTCATTTAAGAGATTTTCGTTTATTGAGAGTCTACTGTATCCTACCAATGTTTATGAAAGTTGGCTGCTGGTTTAATGTTCATTACATATTTTTACAGGTAGAAGAAGTAGCGACAGAATTATTTCATTTTAGATTGTTTGGCGAGAATGGGCAGTGAAGAGTACCTTCACAATAATACTAAGTATAAGGCTAGTGCAATTTTCTAGTCTGTCTTTCGTTCGTTAATGCTTGTTCCATGTCCTTTCAGGCTGTCATGCTTGCAGGACAACAACAATTGGCACAAGTTCAGCGAAAACACGTGGCCATACCCAAGCCTCAGTGGCATCCTCCCTGGAAGCTATACAGGGTATGTGCCTTTCTTCTTTCTTCACACTGTAGCTGCAATGAAATTCCAGTGAGAGGAGTCAGTGAAGCAGGCCTTGTTACTTGACTGAACGTATGAGGGCGAGTTCACAGATGTGAAAGCTCATGTAAGTCTCTGCATCTCATGCAAGTATGATTGGTGGTAGAGAGTGGGAATTCTTAAGCTACCATTCTATGTAGTTATGAGTGCAGTAGCTTAAAGGGACACCAACGGGAGAAGTTATTCCACTTGTATTAGTAAATTAGCCTTGCACAATACCAGAAACACCATTCTTGATGCAAGGCACCTGGTAGGCCAGAAAAGCCCCAAGAAAAAAAAGAAAGAAAACAGCCATAGCACCTTGATGTTTCCACACCAGTTTACCATGATGTCTTATGTTTTAATAATGTCGGCTAGAACCCTTATAATTGTTCATTGGTAATAATGAATTTTGTTCTATTCCAAAGAAGACATAGATTTAACGTGGTGAGTTTTTAAACTTTTATTGAGCCAATGTGGCAACAAAAAACAATTACGCCAGCTTCACTGACATAACGTCGCAAAGGCTGATGAAAAGCAAAGCATTCTTTGTCGCTTCATCTTGCCTCGTTTTAAACTTGGGATCTGATGCAAGCTGTTCACATCTAACATCAGCTTCTCTCACTCGAAGCTCTGGATCTTCTGCCCTCTACTTGCGCTTGGCTTCGGCAGCTCTTATGCAGGCTTCTGGATCAGAAGAGCGTTGCCGTTGCCGTTCATGCACCAATTCCTGCTGACGCCCCCGACGGGCAGCATCTTCTTGCAGAGAGCGCTCGACTTGACCCATTGGTGACTATTTGAGAAAGACCACCGAGTGCTTGCACCTCTATATTTTAACTCCTCTGAACCATCTGTTGGGGGCGAGCACCATAATTGGACTCCCCAACACCACCAAGCTGTGCTTCTTCAACAGCTTCCTTATTTTTAGTGGACCGGAGGTGAGTAGTGAGGCTTGCCCAATTTCTGTGGCACATACCCGCTAGTTTACTGGGACATTCAGGCCAACATTACTATACTGAGTTCAGTTGTCAAACTGTCCGGAGGCGCCGTACATCACGGGCACCCCCGTGCCTTGGCTTGCCGCGAGACGGCGGCTGCGCCACAAGCAGCTCTACGCGAGTGCATCTCTTATATTGCCAAACACACTCGAGTCCTCCGACTTTGCAACTTACAGTCGCTGCAGGTGTTTTCACCTATTACCTTTTTAATATTTTTATGGCCTCATGTTTATCAGATTGATAGAAAAGCTTTACCGAGTCGTGAAAAACGCTGCTGCGCTCTCCAGGAGTGCGCTGTTGAAGTGCGTTTTCCATGGGCGTAGGCAGGGGGGTGCAAAAGGGGCACTTGCCCCCCACCCAAGCTATGCCAGCTCTCTCTCTCTCTCCCCCCCCCCCCTTCCTCCCCCAGCTGCTATGCAACATGGGTTTGCACCCCCAAGGCAAAATTCTGCCGACGTCCATGGCGTTTTCAAGAGCTCCAGCAGCCTTGGTCGTCCACTAGGCTCTATTAATGAGCTGTTGCCAATTCTCGCGCATTTAGTAACGAGGCACGGTGAAGATTCCCGTTACATTTCGTCATCGCCCCCAATACGCCAAAGTCTCTTTTTAATATCAGTTTCAGTACAATGTCAGCATCTCAGCAGTAACAGGCACGGAAACACGCTACGCATTTGTTAGACTCAAGTTAACCGTACTTTGTAGGAAAGTACCAATTATTCGTCTCAGCCCTACTATTTTAAATCACTGAAGAAGCCGTGAAGTAGCAATCAGCAGGCCAATTGGTGTACATATTTTAAGGTACTATGAATAACTGCTGGGCAGCTTTTCCTGATATGTACACGCTTTCTGCTCTTTATTTCGGGATGAAAAAAAAGAAGGCAGCACTACAGTGAACTCCCGTTAAGACGAATTCTCGCTTATACCGAACGACAAGGGACCATTTGTTTGGTTTCCCATAGACTCAATGCAAAAAATATTTGCTTAAGACGAACCGCCCAACTGTACTCTTCTGTTAAGACGAACTTTCAAGGTGATCAACAACGCTAGCGATTCTGCGAAACGAACACTGCAGTCTTGGTGGGGCATTCAGGCGACTGAGAAAAAGCAAAAAAGATGAAAAAAAGCGCTTCCTGGAGCAAAGACGCGAAGCAAATCGCGACGCGGAGGGCGTGAGATAAACGAAGAAGACCGGTCAGCGGATAAAGCCAGTATCCCCTCTCACCCCCAGCCTGTGGGTGGGGCAGGTGTGGGCTTTATCAGCAAAGAAAACAACAAAAAGAGTAGGGGGATTTACAACTTGGACCCCCAAGCCATTGCGTTCTTTCGTATTCCCCCCCGCCGCCCCGTTCTTTGGTTTCCCAGCGGTCCCTTCGAGTTCGTCTTAACGGGAGTCTACTGTATTTTCTTTCATCGGAGCACCACATTCACAAGTGAAACGTATAGAGGGATGAACAAGTGTAAGGGCAACAGAGTGATGAACATAATAACTAAAGCATGGTCGGCAGATATTACCCCGCTTTTTCCATGCTGGAGTCGAAAAGTTCACAAAACCATTAAACTTATCAGGTGACCTTTGATGTATCATTCACTTTAATCTCGTCAAGCACACGTGTTCCACATGTCTGTATACCAGGCTTGTCCTTTAACACTTTCCTGTCGGCTCCTATACCCATCGATAGCCCGCTATCGATGGTTTTCAACTTAAAATTTTGCTGTGTTAGAAGTGCTTACGGACAGTTAGCATTATTCATCGTTTAAAACAGGCACTGTTTTTATAGTTTTACTTTGTCATTTACTTTTACGCCGCAAAGAGAGCTTTGAATTGCCTTTTAAGTCCAGAGGGCTGAACGCTGGTAGCTTCAAACATGGCGTCGTTATCGCGCGCACCTGTCTCTTGTAAACTGCAAATTTCGGCGAATTCTGGCAGCCATGATTTATAATTTTTTAATGATGGCAGCAGTGAAGACTCGGAAGATGATTTTGACTCATTGGACAGCAGCATGGACAGCTAAAGTGTGTTGAGTAGCTGCGGAACGTCAACAGGTATCCGCCGGTAACTTTCGTTTTGATCTCTGAACCGGGTGATCGCGGCCGTGCTCTGTTCTAAAAATATTTGGCGTGTTCTAAAGGTCACAGCTGTTATCTGCGGGGTGTCAACACCATTTGGGCGCGACCACTTGCTGGCGGCTGCTAAACGAGTGGAGTTTAGTGCGAGAGGGCGACCTGCGGTGCACTTCGCCATTGCGCTCAGCAGTGCCGCACGGGATTTCATCTGACCTGTCGATTTGTTCGTGCCACTCTTTGCCTAAAAAATAATCGCCGAGATATGAGACACAACTAATGAATATGCATGGATGTATACTCTTGAGCCAAAAATAGAGCAGCAAATGAATATTTGCCACAAGACATGCTGCGAAAACCTGCGCTTTACCGCATCACGTAACTGCATTGCGCGGTGGCACTATAGCTAATGTTTTCTTTTGTACCAAAATAACGGCTGCCGATAGAATGCTTATATTTTCGCAGATATTGGAAATGACATTTTTGGTCATGACGTATGTATTGAAATTTTTTAATGTTTACTTGGTGCATAGCAGCATTGATTTATTTACAGAGTGTTCTCGTTTTTGTTAAAAAATTTCCTATTAAAGTTTTTTTTTTTTTTGCAGATTCTTTTAGTAATGTTTGCTTTAAATTTAATGCCATTAGAAAGCGCATTTCTGTTCTACAGATTAGTACCATATATTGTCGCATCAATAATATTTTGTGGCAGTAGAAAAATTGTTTACTAGAGTACCCAAGAACGGTCTGTTTTCCCGCGGACAAGGAAGTGTTAAGAAGGTATGAATTGTTTCAAGAGCAGCTGCACTGTAGCCATGGGTATTTGCAAGGAACACCTGATACTGTCTGATTGAGTTGGCTGCTTGTGGTAAGCGGGATAAGTGTCATGCTGCGCAGCAAGCCACATATATTTTTTGGGAGACTTGCAGTGTGTAGTAGCAGGGAGTTCATCTCCAACATCTTTGCGCATCACATTCCTTGTGAGCTTTTCACTTGCACTTGGCCTAGAGAAGTTTCAAAATCCAGCTTCTCTATTGGTGGCAGTGATCCATGAACTGCACTGGATCCTTAGGCCTGTATCCTGAAGCGCTCCTTACCTCAGTGAGGGGGCCTTAACTGCTTGAGGGCGCCTTATCATGTATTCTGGAATGCTCCTTACTAAGGTTCCCTCACTGAGGCTCTCCTTGATGCTCCTCAAGTTAAAGTAGCGCTAGGGCTACCTTCAGGCCTCCTTACCTTGCTACTTTCACTGAAAGGGCGCTTCTCTGCAGTACTTTATCAGTGACAGTGTGTCTGATTTCTTATTTTCGATCGATGCCTTGCACAAGCCCGTTATAATTGTGTCCTCGTCGTTGTTGCAAAATTGCTTGCCAGGCGTGTTTTCAAACGTGCGGCTGAACGGCTGTCAAAATTTTGCGTTAAGATTGTGCAGCGCAAAGAGGACAAGGCATTTTACAGGACTAGAGAAAAGATGAAGAGACTCAAGGAATGCGAAACGGTAGGCCCCCTCATCGCCCACCGTTCGTGCTGTCGTCTTCCAGGAATGACAGTTGTTTGGATTAGGCTAACGGCGGCTTCTTATGCATGGGCATTCTTCACATGCCATGCGGGCTGCTTCCACAATGAGGCAGGTGTGCTTGTCCGGATAAGAAAAAAGCGAACACAGGGGTGCAGCCGCATGTGCTACAATGTATGCCCAGGAAACCCTGCTTTCCTTTTCTGTGGATTATCTCAGCCACTGAGATTAGTAATCCGTCGTTTGCAGGCGAGGGACCTGTGCCTGAAAGATGGCATCTACTCTGTGGCAGCATGGCTACTTTTTAATGCGTTGGAGAAGCAAGCCCAAACAATAACCCTTTTTACATGTTTACTGTGCGCCGTTGAGAACAGTGGAATTGCTTGCACGAGCTTGGTTCATATGTCCAGCAAACATGATCACGGGTGAAATTGAGCTTAAGGTCAAGAAATCCGACAGAATCCTAGAAGGGAATATCATGTGTTATGACGAGGGGCGATATACATTTTTCAAATATTGCAACCATTTGTGACAGCTTAAAATGCAACCCATATAGTATCTGAATACTTTCAGGACTTTGGTTCCTGGGAACCGCTGCTGTAAGACTTCCTCGTTTAGCAAAAAGCAGGTCTATCCACAAAGGCGCAATGCACTACCCGATAGACGCGCCCTTGTTTTGATTGTAAACATAATAATTTGCTTGGACATAAGTACATTCAAGACAAATTTGCACCAAAGTCAGGAAATTTCGCAAGCTTAACACTGCTCAGTTATAAAAATTAATCTCACCCACGTCTTCAATTCTTTAAACAATCTTTATTACTCGCTCCCACATTGCAGGCCGTTGAAATGCATCAATGAACGCAATGAGCTCCAAGGTTGCTCGACCATCCTGTTTTTGTCTGCTGCAATAGGCGAAAGTTAAGTAAACGGAAAAGGCTGTGCACCCATATTGCGAAAAAGCAGCGTACACGTTATTATTCATCATTATGCACAAAAAATATTCTTTATTCTTGCTTGAAAGCAGATGTTTAGCCAGTATTATTCGTCATTATGCACAAAAAACATTCTTTATTCTTGCTTGAAAGCGGACGTTTAGTCATTATTTCACACATAAAGTAGTGTACACATTATAATTCATCACTATGCGTAAAAAATATTCCTTATTCTTGCTTGAAAACTGATGTTTAGTCCGTATTTCACACGTACTCTCGATCCCAGACTTTTGAAACACGCACCTTACCTTACTGACGCGGCCCTAAGGAAAGGAAGGTTGACGGAAGCCTTTAGAATACACTGGCTCTCTCAAGGAGCTCCTTAAGATAAGGAGGCATGAAGGGCTCCTCACGTAAGGTAAGGAAATGGTCTGAGGTAAGGAACGTTTCAGAATATGGGCCTTAGCTGACAACTGCACCTTCAACTTCATGATATTCTCCAAAGACAAGAATCTTGCTGCTGCTAGTGCCCTCCTTTTTGAAATTCCTTTTGAAATTTTTCCTTCCTTTTGCCTTCTTTTTGAAATTTTTCACTTTATTTTGTTCTGCGCTTGTTGTTCCTTCTCCCTTGGCACATCTCTTCACATGCGTTTTTCCCAAGTGCGGCAGAACGCGCGAGTTGCCTGCAATGGAAGAACTTTGCACTGACGAGATGTGCAGCAGCTGCTTGCATGAGCCCCTTCTCCTTCACAAACTAAAGTTCTGTTAACTGTCGTTAGTTTTTGGATGTCATCAATAGTGGTGATGCTGCTACTCAAGTGAGCCATCGCCGTGCGTTTGCATGCGCTACAGCAGCCAGCTTTTCGTCTCCTATGCATATGCATTTTCCTATTTGTATAACCCTGATGGCTGAGCTGACTGAAGAAAGCGATGAATAAACCACTGCAGTGGTTTATTCATCGCTTTTTTCAGTCAGCTTTTTTCAGTCAGGGATGCAACAGCTGCACCAATTGCGCCAATTTGATACAATTCGTTATTTTTGTGCCAAGCTGAGCCAAAACCATGAATTTGGTTAAAAATACGCCACGCTGCGCCATTTCTCAGCTTTTTGCTGCGCCATTTCTCAGCATTTCTCAAATTTTCTCAGCTGCGCAAATTTGAGCAAGAAATGGAGGCCGCTTTGGTCATCTGCAGTGTGGGCATCGCCAGACGCGCAGACGCGCAGACCGTAACCCTAAACCCTCGCGAAAGAAATAAAAAGTCAGTTTCACCGCAAGGACGAAGCAATGAATGCGATAGCAACAGATTGTAATGTTATACGAAGGACTCTGGTTATACGAAGTGAGGCTGGCAGCAAACTCTTTTGTACCCGATCTCGCGTAACTCTACAAAATGTTGGTGTAAGAGAATACGGCCGCTCCAGGGAAAGATGCTCTTTCTGCACAGTGTCTTCGCATTGAGAGCGCAGCACGTAGCAGGAATACGAGCCGCCCGCTGATGGCTGCCGAGATAGCGCGCGCGCCAGCGACCGCGGCCTTAGAATCAAAGTTCAAAGTTGCTACTCGCGCGAGGTTCGCAGGTCCACATTAGCATTTCCAGTGCCTGTCGAATTATTTGACAGGTCGCACTGTGGGGTGGCTCAACACACTGCTTTTACTGAAATAGCAGTGTTCACGTGCACTGTGCACGAATTAGCTGATGTTAAATGGTTTTTATGTATTTTTGTTTTCTTTTCTAAAAATAAGCCTTCGTTGTTATACTATACTGCTCCAAATTTGAGATTTCGGGCTAAAAAATTCAGGTTTTGTTTCCGTAACCTGCTCCAAATTTGGATTTTTGTGCTCCAAAAGCAACATTTTGCTGCTCCAAAAGTTGCTCCAAATCCTATTTCGGCTGTTGCATCCCTGCACTGCCATGTCCCAGCGTTACCTTCTGCCACAAAAGTCAGATCGACACGCCTTGTCACTCAATGTGAGCTCTTCAATTCCGGCAGAAGGGATGTCTGAATTGAGCGCAGTGTATTCCTTTTTCAAGCCACTATTCTGTTCTTCGAGGCCACAGACAGCACTTTGAAAAGCTGTCTCCAGATTGTTCTCCCTTCTTCTCCACTTCTTCTGGGGCGGCTTGGAGACGTAGCAAGGTACGTTTGGGAAAAAATCTTTAGGAACGTACCTTCAGCGAGGCTTCATTTTTCACGCGCTGTTTAAACAACCATTCCGTTGATGACATGTACACAGTTTTCAAGGATATCATCGTCATGAAAATAGATGTCTCGAACCTTAGACTTCGTCCAGAGCTCTTTGTCGGCACGCGGAAGGGACTTGTTTCATGCAGAGTGAAATGTTTTGTCGCTAGGAGAAGAGAAGAAATGCCGGGCCGACTTATTGATATCTTTCGTATAGCCGCTCGTGCACCCAGGAACGAACACATGTCGGCATCATACACTTGCTGACTGCAGCACACTGCGGCTAGAGTACGAGGATCGCAAAACTGAGAACGCAGCTAAACACAATGCCAAACCATGTGCACAGCCGCAGACAGAGTGCTGCACCGCCTGATCGTGCCGTGCTGATTGAGCTAGGAGGAACAGCAGCACCGCGAGATGCGAGAATCGGTGGTCGGTCCATGTAGTCACAGGAGTTAAAAGCTCAACCTAATCTAGTAACATTGGTTCAGGCTAGTTATAGACAGCTTCTTCATTTTTAGTGGACCGGAAGTGAGTAGAGGGGCTTGCCCAATTTCTGTGGCACATACCCGCTAATTCATTGGGACGTTCAGGCTAGTTATTGACAGCTTCTTCATTTTTAGTGGACCGGAAGTGAGTACAGGGGCTTGCCCAAATTCTGTGGCACACACCCGCTAATTCATTGGGACGTTCAGGCTAGTTATAGACAGCTTCTTCATTTTAGTAGACCAGAAGTGAGTAGAGGGGCTTGCCCAATTTCTGTGGCACACACCCGCTAATTCATTGGGACGTTCAGGCTAGTTATAGACAGCTTCTTCATTTTTAGTAGACCGGAAGTGAGTAGAGGGGCTTGCCCAATTTCTGTGGCACACACCCGCTAATTCATTGGGACGTTCAGGCTAGTTATTGACAGCTTCTTCATTTTTAGTGGACCGGAAGTGAGTAGAGGGGCTTGCCCAATTTCTGTGGCACACACCCGCTAATTCATTGGGACGTTCAGGCTAGTTATAGACAGCTTCTTCATTTTTAGTAGACCGGAAGTGAGTAGAGGGGCTTGCCCAATTTCTGTGGCACACACCCGCTAATTCATTGGGACGTTCAGGCTAGTTATAGACAGCTTCTTCATTTTTAGTAGACCGGAAGTGAGTAGAGGGGCTTGCCCAATTTCTGTGGCACACACCCGCTAATTCATTGGGACGTTCAGGCTAGTTATAGACAGCTTCTTCATTTTTAGTAGACCGGAAGTGAGTAGAGGGGCTTGCCCAATTTCTGTGGCACACACCCGCTAATTCATTGGGACGTTCAGGCTAGTTATAGACAGCTTCTTCATTTTTAGTAGGACCGGAAGTGAGTAGAGGGGCTTGCCCAATTTCTGTGGCACACACCCGCTAATTCATTGGGACGTTCAGGCTAGTTATAGACAGCTTCTTCATTTTAGTAGACCGGAAGTGAGTAGAGGGGCTTGCCCAATTTCTGTGGCACACACCCGCTAATTCATTGGGACGTTCAGGCTAGTTATAGACAGCTTCTTCATTTTTAGTAGACCGGAAGTGAGTAGAGGGGCTTGCCCAATTTCTGTGGCACACACCCGCTAATTCATTGGGACGTTCAGGCTAGTTATTGACAGCTTCTTCATTTTAGTAGGACCGGAAGTGAGTAGAGGGGCTTGCCCAATTTCTGTGGCACACACCCGCTAATTCATTGGGACGTTCGGGCTAGTTATAGACAGCTTCTTCATTTTTAGTAGACCGGAAGTGAGTAGAGGGGCTTGCCCAATTTCTGTGGCACACACCCGCTAATTCATTGGGACGTTCAGGCTAGTTATTGACAGCTTCTTCATTTTTAGTGGACCGGAAGTGAGTAGAGGGGCTTGCCCAATTTCTGTGGCACACACCCGCTAATTCATTGGGACGTTCAGGCTAGTTATAGACAGCTTCTTCATTTTTAGTAGACCGGAAGTGAGTAGAGGGGCTTGCCCAATTTCTGTGGCACACACCCGCTAATTCATTGGGACGTTCAGGCTAGTTATAGACAGCTTCTTCATTTTTAGTAGACCGGAAGTGAGTAGAGGGGCTTGCCCAATTTCTGGTGGCACACACCCGCTAATTCATTGGGACGTTCAGGCTAGTTATTGACAGCTTCTTCATTTTTAGTGGACCGGAAGTGAGTAGAGGGGCTTGCCCAATTTCTGTGGCGCACACCCGCTAATTCATTGGGACGTTCAGGCTAGTTATTGACAGCTTCTTCATTTTTAGTGGACCGGAAGTGAGTAGAGGGGCTTGCCCAATTTCTGTGGCACACACCCGCTAATTCATTGGGACGTTCAGGCTAGTTATAGACAGCTTCTTCATTTTTAGTGGACCCGAAGTGAGTAGAGGGGCTTGCCCAATTTCTGTGGCACATACCTGCTATGAACTGCGAGCCGCATTATGCTGATAGTCTCGAAAAAACCTTGACCAAAAACAGCTTCGTTGTGAAAAAGTGTGAAATCACGCCGACTTCCTGAAGTTGAGGTTTCATTGCAAAATTGAATAAAGATTGAACTTCGGCCTTCATTTTCTATTGTGCTTATGACTGTGAAATTAATGCCAATAGTGCAAGATGTTGGGCAAGTTGTTTTCTAGCTTGCATGGTCCCAGCGCGTAAGACAGCACTGAGAAGAAAGCACACGAGACACATGGAGCCTTGCGGCAGAGTCAAGAACGTTTAGACCAAAGGAGCACATTGTTGTATCTCTGAAGGTGTGAACGCTTTAGCCAAGTACAGGCAAGCAGGGAGGAAGCTCCCTTTGCTCAAGACACTAGCTTGGCTGAAAGGACATTTGCTGTTCTTTCTCTCCACCAATAAAGGTGGAGGTTTCACTCTTTTCAACAGGAACACGTATATGTCTAAGGCATCTGGCAACAGTGCTTCGTGTGCCTCTGTGTCGTCTTACGCAGTGTGGCACGTAATGCCAGTAGAGTTGTCAGAGAATACTATGTGTAATTCATGTTGAACAGAGCAAATGGCAAGGGACAGTTTTAAAGAAAACATAACAGGACATTTGCTGACTCGCAACTAAGTTTAATAACATATGATCAATGTACAGTGGTGGAGAAATCAAAGAAAGAAAAAACAAGCAAGTCCTGTTGTGTTTTCATTACAACCGTCCCTTGTTCTTTGCGCTGTTCAACATCATGAGCTAGTACCAACTTGCCCAACTTTCCACTTTAATGGAATACGTCTAGACTGATTTTTTGCGTTACTTAGCTGTCCGTTTAAATGGGAAAAGAGAAGCTTCGATGCTTACTAAGAAAATGTGTACTATAGTGAATTGAACATCTATGCTCCATAATAGTGTGAGCATATATTTACTATGAAGACCTAAGCAAGCCTTTGTTGATCTGATGCTGTTTTCTTGAACTGCACCTCAGTCTATTAGGAACCAGAAAAACTCAGCGCAGTTCCATCAAGCAAGATCTAAGGAAACAGCGGAACTGTGGTCATTCCGACGATGTTTTTCTGTGTTTTGCTGTGATATTCGGTGTTTTGTTTCTGTGTGTTGGTGTATGTGTGTTTGGCTGCGATTCATCGTGTTGTTTCTGTTTAACTGTGGTTCTTGCGTATTTCGCTCTGGTGGACTTCTTTTCCTTTGCTGTTTCCTTTGGGCTTCCTTCTCTTGAAACTTGGGGCTGGCGGCTTCCCTCCACTGCCACTTGGCTTGCACTTCCTTCTCTCGAAGCTCAGGGTTTGCTGCTCGACATCAGCTCTGCCGCTCGAGTTGTGTGGAGTCCATTGCCCTCGCCCAGTGCGCTCTCTGATTGGTCTGCTCTTCCCCCAGTGTGCTGGTCACGTGACCTGGCTCTGCTTCTGCAGCGAAGGGTCAACACTGTGACAACTCGGAACAAACGGACACAGTACACACCGTCGTGCAAACACATGGACATTTATTAATAGCTTTTTACGTAGCGCCGAGTTTTCCAGCCGAATCTAAGAAACAACCGAAATAACATGCCAAATAGCTCAATATAATGCCAATAAAATATACAAACAACATAACACATACAATGTACCGTGAACATAGCGTCGCCGACGTTGGACTCGGCCTGGGAGTCCGCGGGAACGAGTTGCGGTATCACTCCCCCGGCCCTCTCACGGCAGTCGTTAACTACAACACGCAGACTTTAACTACAACACGCAGACGCCATGAGGCGAAAACGACATTACAAGGGGTGATAGCACCCCATAACATAGAACAGCTTTTCTGTTAAAAAAATTTGAGCTTTCATCACCTGTGCTGAAACAGTGTGCTGATCAAGTACATCTTCATACTGATGGATCATACTGATGGATCAATAACTCTCCAGTGTTCGTCCAGGGCAATGGTTGTTCTAGCAAAAGCTATTACCCTCGATTTCAAGATGGACCACCCATCGACATCAGTGGCTGTGGAACTTGCCGCTCTTCGCGCTGCACTTGATGTAGTTTGTCTCTCCATGCTGCATTATTTGACATTTGGTTCCAGTAAAGCAGGTGTACTGTAATTGCGCGGATGAAAAGTTGGGCCATTTAGTCTCATCAGGACTCATGGTCGCCTGCGGGCTAGGAGCCTTACAGGTCGTGTGTTGAGGTCAAAATCAAAAGATGTGTTTTAGAACGCAAGCTGTATGACATAAACCTCTGAAAAACTTGCAAGAGTATCTCATGCACCCATGAAGCTCTCTTGCATTGCATTGCATTGTTGTATAGCTCCTTTCAAACTTGAACACAAAATGTATCGGAGGGCATCTTGCAAGTAAGGAATTAGGAGTGTTCTGCTCAGGTGCATTTTCAAAGTCTGGTTCAGAGTCGCACGTGGCATTGTGCGGTAATTCCTTTGCTTTATTTCATGCTTTGTTGTTAATGTTGAGCCACCGTGACTTGTATAATGTGGCATGGTTGATTCCATCAAAGGCCATGAACACCCCTTTGACAGGCTTTGGGTGATGCCTCAGCTGGTCAGTATTATTGTGAAGTGACTCCTTATAGCCCAATGTATTGGTACCCACAGCTCAATGTTTTTAACATGAGCTGTTGAGCGTGGCTGTCATTGCATTCTTGAGGCAAGTAATGCACGAAATGTAGCTAGAAGAGCAGAGGAAGTTTGCCCATATCACCCTACTTTCTTCAGGTAGGCTGTACAAGAGTCTTGTCCTAAACTTGTCTTTCATGATTTTATGCAGGTGATCAGTGGGCACACTGGCTGGGTTCGCTGCCTTGCAGTGGAGCCTGGAAACCAATGGTTCTGCACAGGATCAAATGACAGGATTATTAAGGTGAGTGTACGGAAGATGACACAAACATTAGCAGGCAATACAATACGTTGGGCGAGTTGGCTTTAAGCTTCCATAATCACAGCATGTAAGATGGTATAGAGCACAAGACATGCAGAGCGCAGTGCTCTCTGCGTCTTGTGTGCCCGCTTCTCTGTGCCGTCTTAGACGCTGTCATTACAGAAATGAATACAGTTGAACCCACTTATAACGATCTCTTGGTTAAACGGGCATATTTCACTGTACTTAAGATCTTCTTATGCTACCCATTGAAACTACGTTCACATATAGGGAACATTTTTATAAACCTCATGTTTTACAATGAACATTTCAGACATGATTGCACTAAAAATATGACGCATATGAAGCAAAAAAGAAGAACAAAAATCAGAACAGGCTTTCTAAAGCATGAGAGGCTTGTGGTTGCGCTTGCACTGCTCCAGTTTAGTCGCGACAAAGATATCCTAGACAGGTGAGCACCGCATGCAGATTTCAGACAGTGCAAGAGAGATGCTCTTTTTCCAGACATTTCTACGGGGGCTGAAGGTCAGTGAGGAAAAAATAATAAGAGTTTGCTAATTTGCACACGTTTTGAAAGGCGAGTACATATACAATGAACTAATGATGTAACGACCACTTTTCACAACACTTTCAAGTTTGTCATAAGTGGGTTCGACTATAGTAGCCAAGACTGGCCAAGTTGGTGGTAAGGTTGTGTTTGACAAGCAGCAGCGCTAGCATAAACAGCCCTGAAGAAAAAAATAATCATGTCCCTGTGATCCTCCTTTCTTTGGCCTTGTTTGTGCTCGTGCTCCTGTTTTCCAAAGGTGTTCAAGCTGCTGCACTCAGGCAGTATTAGAACCTGCTTGTACTTTAGGATAGTGTCATAGTGACCCACAGAGCCACTAGATACTAATGGTTACGGAGACTTTAGACGCCTGCGGAATTGTTTGTCTCTCTTTTCTTGTGCAAATTACATGTGCCACATTACAACGTTGTTGCCATCTGCAATTTTAGTGGCACTCTGAAAACCAAGTTTGCTTTCCGGTGATGTTTGGGCACTCACTTGAGGAATAGCTGCACCTGGTGTACACACATATCAAGTATGCAGGGCTTTTGTAAGGAAGCGTCGTCTCTGTTCTTCAAGTAATTTAGGAGGTTGTCCGATGAGGGCCCTTCTGCATTTCACATGTGAGGAAATTGGAGAGCAAAAGCGTTCAGTTCACATCAGGACCTGCTGTGTGCGTAGATTTGGGACCTGGCCACAGGGCAGTTGAAGCTGTCCCTGACTGGACACATCAGTGGCGTGCGAGGCCTGGCTGTGAGCCCACGCCAGCCGTACCTCTTCTCCTGCGGCGAGGACAAGCAGGTCAAGTGCTGGGACCTTGAGTACAACAAGGCAAGTGCAGCTACATTTGTGCATGGGGCAAAGGGTACCGAGAGATTCACGAACTTGTTAAAGGGGTACTGACACGAATATTTTCAGTTGTTGTTTTTTTGCGTCAAATGAAAGGTCAAGCCCTCAAGAGCCTAGAAAATGTAGTGCTAAGCGCGAGTGCGCCCTGAAAGAGTAATTACAGTATGTTTTTAAAAGCTAGTTTCGGTTCCTACTGTACCCTGACGTCACAACACGGTATGAGCTTCTCGTCACGTGCTCGCACAATATACAGTAGACTCTCGTTAAACGGAACCTAAAGGGACCAGGAAAATGTATTCCATTTAACAGGAGTTCTGTTTACTGAGAGATGAACAGGGGTGCAGAATTCATGTACGAAACCAATCATATCAGATTCAGTTGTTCCATTTAAGCAGCAGTTCCGTTTAACAGATTTCCGTTTACTGAGAGTCTACTGTAAAGTGACGTTTCCACGGCCGCTCGCACCGTGGTGACGCACAAGCGGCCATTTTGGAAGTTTTGATGACGCACAAGCGGCCATCTTGGAAGTTTTGGTACCTAACGTCATCACAACTGGCCATACAGCTGCGTGAAGTCACCGAAATTTGTACTGTAGCTTGACGTCAAACTAGTGTCGATGTCAGTAGGTGCGTCAAGGAAAAATTGACTTTAATATCAAATTAAGATACAGTATAGACCGCTTATAACGTAAGTCGCCGGAGTCGCGAATATCCGCACTATAAACGGTACCGCACTATAACCAAAACAACCTTCAAAGGCTGCACTTGCGCAAAACGTGTTGAGCATGTAGCCTCGCGTGTCTGATAATTGACATATGCAATTTGGGGCGCTTACAACCACTTAAATCTCCGAATGTTGAAAAATTAACCGCCGAAGACCCGCATTGCCAACGAAATGAACACGGGGGAAAAAAGCAAACAAAACAAAGTGCCATCGCGAAAATTCGCCGACTACGTTTCAGGCCACCTCGAGGTATGCGCATTACACAGAAACCATGTCGAATCGCGACCGTATGCGCCATATTTTTACCGCGACGTGTTCGTTGTAAAAGTAGGAGGCTTTGAAAAATGTTCGCTATATGTGGACGCAGCTTCAATGGTTAGCATTGGAAAATCGTAAGTGCACCCAAATGTGGTCGTTATAACCGATAGATCGTTATACGTGGGATTGTTATAAGTGGGTTCGACTGTACCTGTTTGTTCAATGTCATGAGGCATTTCACTTCTCTTTCGAAATAAAGCCGACTTCGAGCTGACCTTGTGTGCAGGTGATACGCCACTACCACGGCCACCTGAGCGGTGTCTATGCACTCTCTCTACATCCTACCATTGACATCCTGGTCACGGGGGGCCGGGATGCGACAACAAGGGTAACCACTCTTTTCTCCTCTCCATCCTCCAGCGGAAAACAGCTTGCACAAGCACTCCAAATCTTGCAATCTTATTGCTGCCATGGTTAACTGTGCTATAATTTTTTCAGCAAAAGCTTACAGTAAAATTTTAAGGGACCCCCAGGGATGCAACAGCTGCGCCAATTGCGCCAATTTGATACAATTCCTTATTTTTGCGCCAAGCTGAGCCAAAACCGTGATATTTGTTGAAATTGCGCCACGCTGCGCCAAAATGCCCGACCAACTTCAAAATTTTCTCAGTTGGGCAAATTTTAGCGAGAAATGGAGGCTGCGTTGGTCATCTGCAGTGTGGGCATCATCATCCAATGCAGGCGCGCTGACCCTACCCCCCCCCCCCTCTCCGCGAAATAAAAGAAAAAAATCATAGTTTCACTGCAAGGACGAAGTAAAAATGCGATAGCAACAAATTGTAATGTTATACGAAGTGAGGCTGGCAGCAAATTCTTTTGTATCCGATCTCTCGTAACTCTACAAAACGTTGGTGTAAGAGAATACGGCTGCTCCAGCGAAAGATGCACTTTCTGCAAATTGTCTTCGCATTGAGAGCACAGCACGTAGCAGGATATACGAGCCGTCCGCTGATTGCTGCTGAGATAGCGCGCGCGCCTAGCGATCGCGACCGCGCCCTTAGAATCAAAGTTCAAATTTGCTGCTCGAGCGATGGCAGCACCCCCCCCCCTCGTGTCTTTTCATACTCGTTCAAGACGGGCAGGGCGTTATTTCTCTGCTTCGATGGCAGGCCTCCCGAGCAGAGTGGTGTTACCGCGTGCGCCCTTCCGAGCAACGGAGGTGGGCTGGCTCCTTTGATCTCTGCTTCAGCCGCGTTCGTCGCCCCCGCTCTCGCGTGCATCGTATGTTCTACTGCACCCGCGGTAGAAGATACGATGCGCGGGGTGATGTTATCAATTTGGACTATATACGGGACATGACGGCGAAAACCCGTCGAGAATGTCCATATAATTATATTGCAATAAAAAAGACAGTGGTTCTCGAATTCCCTAATGCTTGTTTTATTGCGGGGATACGCTTCTTAAGCCACTTTTGCCCCAGTACATTGGTGTCCTGCGGAAGAGCGTACTTAGATTTAGAAGGGGCTATTAGTACTAGCTGTCAGGGACACAGCACATTTTGTTCCTTAATTACTCATTCATGCACGTGCCATGTAATTGTTAACTAGTATGATCGCTGACTTCTAAAAAATTATTGGCAATCATTTGTAGCTGCTATGTATGGCATTTCTGCGGCCTTGAGACACAATAGACAAAAGCGTACGCCAGTTTTCTTTTTTCGCCACCCCCACTTGCTCCTGCTTTACAAATCTCCCGAATTTTGAGGTTGCTAGGTTTGCAGGTTCACATTAGCATTTGCAGTGCCTGTCGAAATATTTGACAGGCCCTGCAAATGCCAAGGTGGACTTGATTGTTCTCACTGTGGGGTGGCTCAACACACTGCTTTTATTGAAATAGCAGTGTTCACGTGCACTGTGCACGAGTTAGGTGATGTTGAATGGTTTTTACGTATTTTTTATTTTCTAAAAGTAAGCCTTCTTTGTTATACTGCGCCAAATTTGGGATTTCGTGCTAAAAACATCAGGTTTCTTTTTAGTGACCTGCTCGAAATTTGGATTTTGGTGCTCTAAAAGCAACATTTTGCTGCTCCAAAAATTGCTCCAAATCCTGTTTCGGCTGTTGCACCCCTGGACCCCTAAAAATTGCTAGTTATTTTAGAGAATTGTTACAGATAAAAATTTATAATTTGTATTAAAGGGGCCCTGCAACACTTCTCTAAGTAGCCATCGAATGGCTTCATTAAAGCAATTTATTGCCTCATGAATTGACCGCCAGCAAAGTATTTGGAATCCGTAAAGTACTAGTGGAGTTATGCAGATAGTATGTCATGCACTGTAATTGCTTTCTCACTGAGCGCACTGGAAGCTAAGCAGGGAGGGATGCCATGGGTCACGTCACGTGCGACTCATGACCTTGAGCACTTTTTCTTTTCTTCGAACGTGCGGCTTACGCGTGCATGGGCACATGGCGGCTTCACGCGGCGGTCGCGGTAACTGTGCAGTTCACGATGCTCAGACCAGCCAATAGACGTGAAATTGGGTATATGGCATCATTTGTAGAAAGAAGAGGGAATGATTTCTAAGTGACTTTGAGAATGGTAAATTCCAGGCTGCGTGCTGTGTTTGGCTTGCGTGTTCTCAGGAGCCTCGACTACCGATCGGCAGCGTTTTTTGAGCATGCTGAAAAAGTGTTGCAGGGCCCCTTTAAAAATCGTAATTGCAACAAAAAGGGTTGCATACCTTTGCTGAGAACACGTTTGCAAACACATTAATCTCTAACAAGTGTGCAAAGAAAATTTTTCGATTCCAGTCCACAGTCGTATCGTAAGCTGGAGTCTGAGAGCATGTTGTAAACTCTCCTGCTGCAAACATACTGTCTGCTATGTGAGGCATTATGCACCTAAATAGCTACCCACTTGTAACATGTGAGCAGCTTTAAACTAGCTACTCGTTATGCACTTCTCATGGTATAACACCTGGCATGATTCTACGCTTCTACCACGCTACCAGCATGACTCCTCGCTTGACTTGGCACCTGAATAGGGTCTTTTTTCGAAGCAGCTTCAAGCACTGGCGTGGCTCTGTGCTAGAATCGTACCCTGGATTTCTTTCTCATTATACATGATAGCTGCGATGGACTGTGGTGGATGACATCACCACTAGAGTCGGCTGTTGTAGTGAGCTCATAACAGCTTATGCTGTAAGAAAAGTGTAGTTGAACCCCTTTACAAGAGGCACTGATATATAACAGACAATTGGGTATAGGAGACACCTGTGTGCCTGCATAGAAATACACAACTGAATAATTGGACAATTAGACCAGGGAAAGCATAGGTTATGTCAATTGTGGTCTTTAGAGGGACACTAAAGGCAAATAATAGTTTATGTCAGAGTGAAAGCTCAATGTATGACGTCTAAAACGGCAATATGATCAACAGCAGTGCCCTACTTACCGATAAATTAAGCTAAATGTATCACACGATGAGCGCCACGAGCGGGACATTTTGAAATGATCCCGATGACTTGAGAGAGTCCGACTACAATTAATCACTTGTAATTAAACTAGCTGCAATAAAAAAAGAACCTTCCGTGCATCAAGAGATGTAATAAAATGCTGCTTGTTCGGTTCTGTTTGATTCATGGAAAAAAACCCCTCTTTGGCGTTGCCATGGGGAACGGCGCGCGTGGTTCAAAGGTTCCGTTTTCGCCGAACTGCACTTCGCCCGGCACCCTGCTTCGCTCATGCGGTCGCGTCTCAACGGTAGTTTCGGTATCGCGTACTGCCGCGTGTGTTTTGTGTGCTCAAGAAAGTTCGACGAAATGCCGCATGCATGTGATGTTGCCGGATGGCCGAATGGTGCACGCCGTCGCGCAGTAAAGGTGGGCAACGTTGGGCACGGCAACAGTGACATGAGAAACACCGCTTTCAAGTGGGGGATTTGAAGTGCGTTAACGCAATGTGGACCACTGAAACGTGATTTTATTTCAAAATAAGCACTTCCTTGGCACAAAAGTAATACTACGAGGTTTCTGGACCGCTATTTCAACAATCAACGTCGACTTAAGGTAGCGGTCCCACTCCAGTGGCAAGCGCTCGACATTTTGGTCATTGTTTACTGGCGCACTGTGCTTGCTCTGCTCAATCGATGACCATGAGTTGTATTGCATTAGAAAGTTTACGTTCTCCGCTTTCTAATGACAGCTAGTATTGTCTCCTAATCTGGAGTGTTATTTCATGGCAATGAAAACAGTGTGAGCAAAAAACAGCGTTTTTGCTGTACAAGCCTCTGTTGTACTGCCAGTGCGACAAAACTGTTCAACATAACGAAATGAAATTTGCTGAGCCTTTTAAAGAAGCGTTATGCAAGGTTTCTATGAAGAGATATTGCCAGTAAAGCAATTAGAAATTGATGCAGGCTCCCATAAAAATAGTCAAAACAGTGAAGGTTTGTGAGTAAATAACTTTTTTTATGTTCTGTGTAGAACAACAATATTGAATGGGTTTCCAGGCTACAATGTACTTTATGTCTACGTGAAGTTGTTTTGTGTTCTGATGAACAGTTCATGAATTATTACTACGTCATTTCGGCAATTTTTGGCTCCACTTGGTCAGGCATTACCGACGAAGGGACAAAACTGTCCAAGCTGAAACTCTGAAATCTTCAATATTCAAGGAGCAAGCCTTTCTCTAGGTTTCTATGAAGAGAAAATTGTCGTAGATTAATCAGAAAATTTGTAGGACAGCAGTGAATTTAGCTCATTTTTCTGCTTGCCGGGTTCGTGCAAATTTACTTTTTTTTTTCTTTTACAGGCTAATTCACAACAAGTATTGCACATTAGCAGGACCATGTAGTGTCTTGTAATTACCACTACTCACTAACTTTATGAAGCAGTGCTTGAAACAAAAGATTTTCAAGAAATAATAAATCTTGCAAATATTTTTTGGTAGTGGCGCCATCTGTGAAAACAAATCAAGTTGTTTCACATCAGTTCCGACGTTCGTCAAAAGTGGCGCTTCTAAACATTACTAAGCCACCAAAACACGGATGGGTTATTTCTCCAGACTTCAGTGTTTGGCCCAGTAGCTAAATCTAGTCGCCACGTCTTCAATGCACAATCTAACCCCATGGGGTTGCTGAAGAAAAAAAAGCAGAAAGAAAGAGAGGGAGAGAAAGAAAGAAAGAAGGGTAGAAAGCGGGTTGCACTGTACATCATGAATGCATAGCCAGCAGGTTAGGCTATTGTGCCGAGGATTCTAGGAATTGCTTGTTTGTGCGCTTTTGTACTCGGGTGACTGTAGAAGCGTTTTTGAAGTACCCAAAGAACTTGACCTTGCCTCCTCCTATTTTGGAGACTCGTAAGACATTACCTGGAAGCCTGCTTTCCCCTCACGGGGAGGTGATCAGTGTTTGGCAGTGTATGTGTGATCGACTATTTCACATGACGCCGGTTGAACTATAGGATAACAATGGACTTTTTTCGGGAGACTAGCCTGCACATGCGAAGTGGTGGTGACTTGACGCGCGCCATGTCTTTGGGGGGTCACAGGGCCAAACAGCTTCTATAAACGAAACATTACACAGGCTGGTGACAGGTGCGAACTGAGGGGCACCTGGCGTCGTTTGCAAATTATTCTGAAAAATGCCAGGCCCACAAAATTTTTTACTGGTGCATGGCGGATAACTTTGGAGGCCACGGACCCCCAGATTCAATTTCGGTGGCCTCCAATTGAGGCGCTGTTCAGACCTGAAAAAGGCCCATTACTTCCTCTAGACTAGCTAAGGCCCCTTCACTCCTCGGTGACATCACCACACTACGACAGGAGCCGAGGACGCGTTCTCAGAAATGTCCATTGCTACGCGCTCATTAGTGTACTCAACAGCGCGTTGCGAATCCATTTGTTCATGCTGTTCATATTTGAAGAAAAACAGCGCTCAAAAAGATGTAGCGCTGCACTCACAACTTTCACTTGTGAGTGCAGCACTGTGTGTGTTTCCCCTCTTTTTTGTCTACGTCTTTTTGAGCGCTGTTTTTCTTCAAATATGAACAAGCACCAAATTGCCCAACTAGCCATTTTGTTACGGTTCATGCTGCCTCCCATTTCCCGAGAGCACCGACAAAGCAACTCTGTCGTAGAGGGTGCTGCCCCTAGCACCCACTTTGCAAACACCTGTAAAACTTCTCCTTCCCTGACTGCTTTTCTTGCTCTAAGTGTGGTTCACCCCTCCAGCGAAGGTGCAGGATCAGCACCAAAGCTTCTCAAAAAGTACTTCAGGAATGTCACGCCTCATTGTAAGTTTCCTTTTCCACTGTGAGAAAGGGGAAAATGAAAGAAAGGAAAGGCAGGCGTTAATGGTGAATGGGAAAAACTTATGCGTCTGCTAGTCCGTGGTTGAGGCTTTCGTGTGGAAAACAAACTTGCTCGCATATGCGCAGCAACTATTTTGCAAGCTGTTAGTTAGCGAGCCATATTTTCCCGACTGCAGCGAAAAGTGCAGATGGCTGTGTGAGCTTTAGCGTTCCCAGCCGTGCGCATCAAAACAAACGTCATGCGTCCCGACGCCTAATGAAGTTTGGAAACACATGATTTTCAGTACGTCGTCTTCTCGATGAAAGATGTATTTGCGAGCGTAATAATTACACTCACATAACGGTAACACATCTGCTTTGCGAATGATCATTGTATCCTCGAAAATCATTGATGTGACTGCCATTTGCTTGTTGCAGTGCATGGCGACTGATCTAGCAGAGAGGTAGCAGGAATAAAGCTTAGACTGCGCGAAATAGTTAGACAACACGTGCACAATTTGTGCTATATGAACTAACAACCTCTAGCAAAACTAAATTTAGCAAATAACCCGTTTGCTCATGTAGATCATGTGATATCTTATTTTCTAGGCACCCTTCACTGACCAGAGCACGCGACGTAGCTCGTTTACCGTCTCAGTATCACCGGCATCGGCCGCCATAGACACGTCTTCGAAAAACTGAGCTAGTTTTCGGGTGTCGACTTTGGGCCTATACAGATAGGTTGGGTTTCGCCGAGAAAGAGCCCTTACGCATTTTATTATTCAATACTCCCAAAAGGACGCAATTCGCATCTGTGTTCCGACTTGTGCTCTTCGCTGCGGTGCTAGGAGGGCTCGTTTTATAGCTAAAAAATTGCCTCTCATACATTTCGCTAAAGCTGAGCAGTGCGTTTGTGTATATGTGTGTGAGTGCGCCCTCCAAGTATGTATGTCGCGTTGCTTGACCTCATCTTCCCCTCTCTTTCTGCTCGCCACGCTGGCACCACAACATGGCCGATGTCACCCTAATCCCCACTCATATTCTTGAAGATTTCAAATGGCTATGTAACAAAGAAAAGGAAAGCGGCATCCCATACATCTGTTTAGGGATGCATGAGGCTCTTAGTGTTTTAGCTGGCAAAAAGGCAAGGCTGCTTCGTCGTTCATGCATATAAATCACCATTTTTGGCTCACTGCAAGGCACAGAAAAGGGGCTTTGTGTAATGATAGCCAGGAAGTAGTGGAAAGGAGCTTTCTGGGTAGCTTTTGAATGTAGCGACATAAATATCAAGCGGGCCATGCGCGACGCCCGCACTACATTTACACTCGAACCAAAGCTGGTGACAGTGGAGAAATCTCTAATTACTATGCACGTGCACAAGGCCGGGGCTGTTCCACGCGATCCAACACTGCTGGTGTTCAGGGCCACTGACGAACTTTCTCGAGAAGTTACTGCACAAACGAGCGGTCTTCTACTCTTTTAGTAGAGAAGGAGAGAAAGAGTCGGTTCAGAAACCGAACCATTATTTCCAGCAACCCTTGTGGCAGCGTGGCTAGTGCCTAATCACTCTATTGTAATTTCTTATACGTTTCCAGGAGAGAGAGAAAGGCACCTCTTTTCTGTGCAGTTGCACGGGAGTACAAAGGCTCTCAGGGCCATGCTTTTTTTTTTTGGAGGGGGGGGGGGGGCTTCACACACATTTGAAACGTTTCATAGAGATTATGGAAGCAGCGGCGCCCCTGAAGAGAATGGATTAGTTGCAGCAGGGACAGGCTCGTCGCCTGCGACGGTGGAGAGCGCATTTTCCCCCACTTTTTTTCCAAGCGTGACTTAGTGGTGTCTTCTGGTGGCTCAAAATGAAACTGCACTGGAGTGGGACCGCCACCTTAATATTTGCCTTTAGTGTCCCTTTAACTGTAGTGCACTAATTGTGATGTAAATTGAAATGAATTGAAGTGGACAAAAAATCGCCCTTTCCGTTGCTGGGATCCCACTGATGGAAAGGGTGATTTTTGTTCTTTTCATACTTCGAGCACAGCCTTGAGACATGTAGTAGCCACAAGGACATGTGCACGAATGTGACGTGTTAATGCTTCTTGTCAAAGGAACAATATGACACATGTGTATATCCCATTTATAATAATGGCACATGCACACTCTGGGGCCAAGGATGGGCACATACCCAGTGGGCTATTCAGCAAGGTAGGCCATTAAAGCTGCTCTTTATGCTAACATTCAAGAATTAATAGTGCTGGTCCTTGAAACGCTACTGTGCAAATACACACAGATATCTTTCTCACTAGGGTTGTCCATAGGTGCATGGGCATTGTTCACTCAAAGTAATGAAACTAGATTTGCTTTCTGCCAGACTGAGTGCGTGTTTGGCTCTATGCTCTGTTCACCTCGTGAGGCCGTCATGTGCCTCACACAGTCACAAACAAAATTGTGCCAAGCATTGTTCAACCTTGAAAGAAAGTTCATTTGTCCCCTTAATGTGCTTGTAGGTGTGGGACATGCGAACCAAGGCAAACATCCACTCACTGGTCGGCCACACCAACACAGTAGCCAGCGTGCAGACGCAGTCATCCGAGCCGCAGGTGCTGACGGGAAGCCACGACTGCACCATCCGCCTCTGGGACTTGGTGGCCGGTCGCTCACGGGTCACTCTGACCCACCACAAGAAGAGTGTACGGGCGCTGGTTGTACACCCCAGGCTGTACGTGCTTTTCCCTTCTTACAAACAGCAAAAAATAGCCATTGATAGTGATATTTGTAGACAGTGACAACGTGCCCACGTGCCCTTGCCAATGTCCCTGGTGTAATGAGTAGAGGCCGGATTTTTAGGCACTAAAAAGCGCGTTTTAGGCACCAAAAATAGGCAGGCAAAACAGCATTTTAGGCCTCCGAAATCGTAAATATAGGCACAATAAATTTTTACATAAATTCAAATAACTTCAAACAAAGATGTGCCCGACCTGTATCTACGACAGGAAAGTCAGAAATGTTGTTGTTCATGATGGCACAAAGGCGCCAACGGTTCAACATAGCCATGTAATTGTCCCTTTTCCTGCATGGTTCGCAGAACACAGTCTCTCCTTTTATTTTCTGGCATGGTGAGTCAGGTTCCCACCACCGAATCAATACACTCCTAGGTCTCTTTTTTTTCGGCGTGGTTGGGAAAAGGCAGCACAGGAGCAGATCCCAGGCCACTAAAAGACCAGAAGGGAGGGATGCTTGGTATTGGCCAGGGCCAGCGCCTCCTCTATTTTTCAGTGCCTGGGCGAACGCTCTCCTCGGGCCGTCGAGCGTCCGCTCGCCGCTGCCGCGTGGTGGTGCTGTGCAAGTAGACTACGGGAAGCTGGCACTGAACGGCCGCGTGTACATCGAAGCTCACGAATTCGTGTATGCATCCGAGTTTAATTGCATTTGTGCCTCTTGCAGGCTTTCACAGGTACAGGGGGATGGAAAGAAACGCGAACATAGCGGCGCGCTGTTTTCATCACGCTCTAATCGTGGTGGCAATAAAAAGATGCTAGATGGTCTTTTATTGTGTCATGGATGACGTCGTGTTCTCATCAATCATCGAGGCTATAACCACTTGAAAATAGATGCGAAACAGCAAAGAATGCAGATGCCGCATGTTCGCGTGTCTTTCCATCCCCGCTGTAAGTATTCCGCAGGCATATTGTCAGGCCGTGCTGCCGGTTCGATACTTGCACTCGAGTTTGATAGTATTCGCATTTTGTTTTCTATTTCAGTCTATTGCAACTGCCCCAATGCCTTAGTATGCCATACTGTTGTGTTCCACTCTGCAAATGGAACTGAAAGAAATCACGATTGTCTTTTTTTTGCTTCCCTTTATTGATATGAAAAAAAATCTCACAGGGTCCCTTATGCATTCATGTAAGACGACTGAAAGGCGAAAGCCATCTTCTTTTCTTCTAGTCAATGTATTGAACATTTCCTGCCTCCCTCCGAGATATTTCTGCGCCTAAAGTGGTTTTCTTATAGCCTCAAGGATAGGAGGCAGTGCAAGCTTTCTGCACATCAGCGGAGGCATGCACTGCCTCCGTGATCGGCCCATTTTGACAGTAGATGTAGATGCAGCAATGTAGATGCCACATGTTCGTGTTTTTTTCCATCCCCACTGTACGCACTCCGCAGACAGTCTCTCAGGCCGTGCTGCCAATTCAGTACTTGCATTCGAGTTTGATAGCATTCACATTTTACTTTCTATTTCAGGCTACTGCAACCACGTCATTCGCATGCCTTATTATGTCATACTGCTGCGTTCCACTCTGCAGATGGAACGGAAAGAAGTCACAATTGCCTTTATTTATTTCCCTTTATTGATAGAGAAAAAAAAAATCTGCTCACAGGATCCGTTTGGAATTCACCTAAGAAGACTGAAAGGCGAAATTTCTTCCCAGTCAATGTATTGAACATCCCGTGCCTCCCTCCGAGATATTTCTGCATGAAACATGGTTTTTTTATAACCTCAAGGCAGTGGCATAGCCAGGGGGTGGCACACCGGGCCTGTGCCCCCCTGAAAAAAAAATTTCTGCCTACGCCCCTGCCTTAAGGATCAGAGGCGCTGCAAGTTTTCTGTACCTCACCTGGTTATACACTACCTCCGTGAACAGCCCATTTTGGCCAAGTGAAGATATAATACAGTCGAGTCCACTTATAACAATACCGGTTTTAACAATATATCGGATATAACAATGGACAGCCGCGGCACCGTCAGCTTTTCATTGTATTCTATGGCAAAATAAACCGCTTATAACAATGCTGTCATGATGCAATATCGGTTATAACTAGGGGTGTGCGAATATTCGAAATTTCGAATATTTTTCGAATAGTGTTTGCTATTCGATTCGATTCGCACTGAAATTTTACTATTCGAACTATTCGAACTTCCCAAAGACAAATGCAGTCAACGTCCGATTGGAAGTGGTCCCTAGATTTTCAATATGCTTCACCTCATCACACCCCCGTATTGCGGCAAAGCTGCCTTTCAAGCTCCGTTACGGTCGAACTTAGGCAAGAGACAGTCAACGTCCGATTGGAAGTGGTCTCTAGATTTTCAATATGCTTCACCTCCTCACACCCTCGTATTCGCGGCAAAGCTGCCTTTCAAGGTCCGTTACGGTCGAACTTAGCCAAGGGACAGTCAACGTCCGTTTGGAAGTGGTCCCTAGATTTTCAATATGCTTCACCTCATCACACCCCCGCATTGCGGCAAAGCTGCCTTTCAAGCTCCGCTACGGTCGCAAATGTATTAACTCAAGAAAACGCTGGTTCCAATATGGAGATGAAAGATATGGTAGAGTTGGGGGCTCAATTAATGCTGTTTTGGACCTGAAATTTGGGCAGGAAGTCCGAAAAATCGGACGCCGAAGCTTTTTAGCATCCAAAATTTCAGATGTTCTTATATATCGACACCTACGAGGCAGATTTGGAACTCCGGACTTGAAGGGAGCACACCCTTCTCTGCCACATCAATCGGGCTTCCACAGATGTTGAAAGAGGAGGAGAGGCTGAGGAAATGGCATCTTTGCCTATCACGTGTAAGTGTTGTCGGCAACACTTTGGTTGCACTAAATCATGTACATAAATGCAATTCGGCCTCTACATTGCCTCACTCTTGATAAGAAAGACAACTATGAGATATGACCCCACCAGCGTTTCATCAACCTAGCAAAAAGAAACACTTTCATGTTGCGATCTCACAAGAACATACTTAGGGATTCTCTGTAACTTTTTCTGTAATTTCACTTCGAATTATTCGAAAAATGTTTAAGAAATATTCGAAAATTATTCGAAATTATTCGATTCGATTCGCACTCAATCTTTATTATTCGAATTCGCTTCGCACCCAAAATTTTGCTATTCGCACAGCTCTAGTTATAACAATTAAATGTGGGCACTGGAACCAACCCTGAATGAAACAAAAATGCAAAAACGCTGCGACAATGCCAGCCCAAACCCCGCCTATTACGCAAAAGGGCATGAGAGCATACACGCGGCGGCCAGGCGATAGCGCACTTGGCCTCGCACGCGGCGAGTGCGCGCCGAAGAGGCTCGCGTGCCACCGCTTCGACTGCAGCGGTGGCATGCGACGTAAGCAGTCGAAGCTGACTGCTTACAGTTTTCTACCTGCTAAAAAGTGAAAAGAGTAAGCAACTTCCGCCTCATTAAGTGCTCTTGTTTATCATGTTCCCCTCATTAAATGCTCTTGTTTGTCACGTTTTCTTTGTTATTTTCGGCATAACCCGCTTATAACAATAATCGGTTATAACAATGATATTTTCATGGCACCTCAATATTGTTATAAGTGGACTCGACTGTATGACGACGTCACGTTATGTGACGTCACGACTATGTCACAAAATTTTATGATCTGTGACGTCATATGATGACGTCGTCACGTAATTATTTTTTTCATCACTCGTGCTGACGCCGCCGACGGTCAATTTTCGCGTTTGATGAGGCATCTAAGGCTTTCGCCTTAATACACTGTTCGGCTGTTGTTCCATGAAATTCTAGCTGCCGTTGGTGTTCGGTAGAGGTGGCTTGTAGTAATTAGGCGGGATAATTGGTCTCCTAATACATCTTCAACACTAGAATATGCAGCCGTCGTTTACGACGCGAAGATTTCATAGAATATAAGAAGCGGGGGCTTACGAAGGATGCAGTAGCGTCACTCTTTGCAGACTACTCTTCACGTTTGCAGCCCAAGGTAACAACTGAATCAAGCATGGCAAGTATCCCTAAACGTGACCGTGTTGCGTCCGAACAGTCAACGAATGCATGTGGTACCAGTAGCAATGCTGCCTCGCGATCGCCGCCATGTGCATGCAGCGCTGACATTAGGTCCCGAAGCTGAAGAATCGGAACCCATGGACACTACATGCGCTACCGGCGAAACAACCGACAGTCATTACGTACATTGTCACGGGAAGCAGCTTAGTGATATTTCATGCTATTTAGCGCATGAACTCATCGCTTGCGTATAGTGTGCTACACCAGTAGACGGTAGCACGCATCGGGGAACTTTAAGCGCCCAAGCTTTCAGTATTAGCTCTTGGCAAATGCTGCTTTCGAAAATCGACTTTCAGACAGTCAGTAACCGACTCTCAGTCAAGCGAACGTAACGGTGACAAAACAATTTTCCGCGCATCACTGGCATGCGCTCTCTGGAATCGGGCTAGCAGACGACGCGCAAGCGTCTCGATCAAATAGCCGCGAAAGACACATGCCTTCGAAATGGGCTGCTTGCCCAGAACGACAGTTGCTTCATGATTCCAGTTTACAAGTTTTCATTATACTTTAAACAACGCGAATACAGGCGAAAACTGAACCATATAGCAGCTTCAAATGCAGCCACGGCATTCGTTTCCGCGAGCGATGACGCGACGGCTGGTCTACTACGGTGGCGGCGCCCAGCGGCTAAAAGCTGCACTAACGATGATGGTCGGTTCCCATTGCGCTCCGCTCCTTCGCCCAGGCACAGAAAAATAGAGGAGGCGCTGCCAGGGCTAATCGCGTAGGGTCAACTTCTCTCCTGTTGGTGAACACCCCGAAGGGCCCCTCACCAGGTTTGAGCATTTCGAGCTGACAAGTGTAATGGATGCACTTGGCGCTCACAATCACGTCTGCCAAGGTTTGTGACGCTACGCGCTACGGAAAGACGTAAAATTTCTAACTGAACGCCGGTGCCCTTTTTCTCGTAGGCGCGTGCCCCCAGATGGAGGGGCTGACGCACAACAATGAGTGGTCCTGCATAGTTATTTGGGCACTTACGTCGCTCACCTACGTAGACATTGATGCTCTGACGTCGCTAACAATAGGACATGACGCTGCGAGAAGTATTGGAGACGACATGAGTAATTTGTTTAATCTATTGCTTGAATGAATGACCACCACCACTAGACCACCGTGGCAGGGCGAATGAAGGACCGAAAGCTGAGAGAAATAATAAAACACAGATACGGAATTTAACAGCGAAGCTGTGAATGCTAGCCGTAATGTGTGCGGCCTACCAGAAAACGGATATGTGCCTGTCAGAAAGCCACCATCAACGGGCCACAGAAATTGGGTAAATCCCACCACTGGTCAACTAAAGATGAAGAAGGCAACATTTAGCCCAACAAATGGCTGAGAAGCGATGGCGGCGAGCCGAAGACCCCGAGCACGTACAATACTGGGGAACGGGAAAGGAACCCGAAGCGATGGAAAGCCTACGTCAACGACGACGTGCCCGTAGATCGAGAGTTGCAAACGCTTAGTTTCAGCGCGAGGTTCTGTCTTGGGAGTTTGGACATCCGTGTCGTGTCTATGACAGTCTGGTTTAACTCGAACCTCTGTACGCTGAGGATCAATGTAGAAACAACCCAGCATCACCTAGCTAAACCTTGCAGCGACCTAGAAGCAACCTAGAAACAACCTGCATCACCTAGCTAAGGCCTAGAAACAACCCCCCCCCCCCCCCGAAAATTTTGAATTTTGCTCGCGTTTATGTACACGCACACATACAAACGCACGCACGAACATACATAAAGTATGGTTGAACCCCCCCCCCCACGAAAAAATTTTCTGGCTACACCCCTGCTAGTAGCAACCAGATTAGTCTTCAGAATGGTCCAGTTTCGCTGTTTCGAGCTTTGCTCGGCTTAGTGCAAGCTTCGCCAATTTTTTTTCTCTTTCTGTTTTACTTCTAATCGCAGCGCGATGCCAGACTTATCTGCCGCAATTCCACATGCGTTCATGTTCTCGCCATTCCTGCGTCGTGCCGATGCCAGCCCCGACAACGCTTGGTGCCTTTTTGGTGCCTTTTTGGTGCATCTTCCCTTACAGCAGTTCATCGTCCCTTACGCGGTGTAACGATACATGATCCGAGCGAGCCTTTCCAAACGTGCGCGCACTGAGGAGTCCATCCCACAGAAACGAACGCCGAAACGACACACCGATCGCGTTCACAAGCTGGCCCTGGCACGTCATGCGCACGTCATCTTGCGTGCGCATGACGTGTTGATGCGTCTGCGTCATGTGATCCTGCGTCTGCGATACTGAAGAGGGCAAGGAAAGGACTTGGCTTCCGAAGGATGCACGGGGCTAGTGGCAAGGGTTTCAAGATCGCCTTTTCGCATCACGGTTTCTCGGCTCATAATGAACCAATTTGAAACATTCTTGTGGTAAAACGCTCTTCATTGGGCACGCAACAAAGCCCAGTGTCTAACTACAGTTTCTTATGTGAGCTCGGAGCGGCTTTTACAGAAGTAAATTACAAAGAAAACAATAGCGCGCGCGCATCACACTTTTTATTTATTTTGATCTAAACCCTCCTTTCCCCTGATGGCACTGCATGGTTTTGCATTCGTTCTCCACCTTCCCGCGGCTGCACAGAGGGACCTCCTGTTCCCTGCCCACCACCACACGCAGGTCTTCAAGGCTGTTCTTGACTTCCTTTGGCACACTGGACTGGACATCCGGCTGTACAAGCCACCCGCCGCGTCCTCGGCAATGGACGCCACTCTCCTCTTCTTTCTGATTCCCATCTTTATTTCCCTCTCCCCATTCCCCTGCAGACACTGAGACGGGCTTCCATTCAGGTTCACTGCTGCTAGCGGTTTTTCCCGAACTTGGTTGAACTAGAGGGCTAGGTTGAACCCCATAGAGTTTCAAAAGGTCAATATTGCCCGGTAACATGAATAACAGTTTCAAACTGCACTTGAAAGCGAAATTTGAGGTTAAATAGTGCTCATATAGGTGCCGCTTTTGAAAATAGGCATTTATAGGCACTTATAGGCTTTTAGGCACGAACCCCCAAAACAGGCATACAGTCGACGACCGATAATTCGGACTCCACGGGGAACGTAAATAAGTCTGAATTATCGAATATCCGAAAAAACGAATGCGCCAGAAAAAAAATACTTTTATTGACACTTCAAGGTCCCGGTGGCCGAAAAAAGTTGTCAATGCGTTGCTGCCCGCACTTCCGCTTACGTGCAGCCAAGTCCGCCTGTATCTCCGCCAGTGTGATGTGATCGCTGTACGATGACGAGCTGGTTTCGTTCGTGAAGGCAACGCGTCTGTGCAGCGCACTTAGCGGTCCCACAAAGAGGCAGCATGAATGGCGGCGCGGCGCGTTTGGGTTCTCGCCTATTAAATGCGTGCACTACGCATGCAACTGCCCCAGGCCACATGCACTATCGAGCAGTTGACTGAAGATGCTTATCGTAAGGCTCGTCAGCGATTGAGCCGTACTGGCGCGTTTGCCACCTGCCGCCATCACGCCTCCGTGCATTTCCACTGCTTATCCGTAAAGACATTGCCGCACGGCGCCGTGATAGCGGCCCCTTTGAATTTCCGGTCCGCTTCACTCCATAACACTTCGGCATCGCGACAAAGCTGACTTTCGGACTCTGCTACTGTCGCAAACAGGCCGACTCGCGAAAGCGCTGGTTCGAACCTACGAGATGATAGACGCGGCAGAGATGCGGGCTTCAATTATTGCCTTTCGAACCTGCAATTTGGGCAGAAAGTCCGAAAAATCGGACGCCGAAGAGTTTTAGCGTCCGATATTTCTGACGTTCTTGACCACTGACGTCTATGGGGCTGGTGACGGTGCCACGAAAGCGTCCGAATTTTCGAGCATGTCCGGAAAATCGGGCGTCCGAAAAATCGGCAGTTAAATGTATCTGCCGCCTTTCGTTGTCGTCAGCGCGCCCTTCGGCACTGGCTGTGAGGGCACCGTTGACACCATTTAACTCAGATCTTTTGAGGCAGCAGAGCGTAAAATAAAGCAAGTTTCAAGATAAAAATGAACGCGCGCGCAGAACGCTTTACCGCAGACGCATTCGACAGAATGGCGGCGATAGCAGCGCAGCGCGGGGATACAGGAACCGGAATGTAGGATGTTCGCGATGTCGATACGATTTCCCACAGTTGACCAGTGCCTCCAAGATCAGCATTTCCAATCCCAAATCTGAGGCATAAAGTAGCGATTGAAATAGAGCCTCATAGATCTCCAATTAGCTGTCGTTTTGATCTCTGAGGCCATACTTTGTATGGTACGGGTGCCGGAGGAGATAATGGCTGGCGATTTGGCGTGCGCGACAGTCTCGGACAGGGTCCGGATTATCGAATGTAGATCTCGCAGCTGTCCGAAATATCGGTCGTCTTTACACATTACTTCTATGGGATCATCGGCGGTGCCGCGCGACTGTCCGAATTACCGAGCATGTCCGAATTATCGGTGTCCGATTTATCGGTCGGCGACTGTATATAGGCACTATAAAAATACTATAAAAGTCCTTCTTAACCTCTAATTCATGCTCATATATCAAAGTGACACCATAGGAACGCAAGGAACAAAATAGGCATTTGCCTAAAATTGGTCTCTAGTAATGAGCTCCACTGATGCCACTCACATTCATATCCAGGTACCCAGCAAGCAAAAAAACATAGTGCATTAGTTATATCCCACTACAGGGAAATGCAGGCATACCAAAGGGAGAAGCACTATCAAAGGCCCACTCGCGTCCATATCTCCATTTTGTCGACGCAATAGTCCTCATATATTTCACGTGCTTGCTGGTCACAATAGCACCTTGGTATCTTGCAGTGGTTGAATTAAACACGACAGCCCCAAATGGAGCTATGCGCAGCTAAGTGGCCACCAACCGAACCTCTCATTGAATTGCAATGCTCTTTCGGGCAGTCATTGACACACCAGCCAGCGTTCACTACTGTCCATAATGTATGGAATTGCACAGCACGGAACACTGGACGAAACACTTGAAGAAGCACACACGGACAGCGCTGACTCTCAACTGAGGTTTATTGCACTTGACACATGTGCAAGAAAAATTAATGAATTTTTCTTGCGCATGTGTCGTGTGCAATAAACCTCAGTTGAGAGTCAGCGCTGTCCGTGTGTGCTTCTTCAAGTGTTTCGTCCTGTGTTCCGCGCTGTGCAATTCCATACATTATGATTCATCACCAACAAGCCCAACTTTCCGTTTTGTTGTTCACTAATGTCGGCACCTTCCAACATTTGCAAATTTAGCCGGATGAAAATTTACACTCTTGTCCCGTGCCTCAATAGTCTGAATGCTGTGGCTGCCTGTTCATCATGTTCTGCACACATACAGCCTTTGAAAAAATGTTTTTTGCTCATAGTGCCGATATTCGCGACTCCGGTGACTTACATTGTTAGCGGTCTATGCTGTCCTTCCGAAAGCACCTGGAACACTGGTCCCAGTATTCTTATTGACCTGTCTTCTTCTTTGCTCCATCTTTATAAGTAGAACCCCGCTGTTACGTTCCTCACTGCTGCGTTTTCCCGGCTGTTACGTCGTTTTCCGCCGGTCCCGGCATAGCTCCCATAGGATACAATGTATTGGGAACCCCGCTGTTACGTCGTAACTGTCGGACCGTTCCCGTATGATACGTCGCGAAGTGCGCCCGGAGCCGACCGAGTGACTACCAAAGAGAGCGGCCATGGTGCATTTTCACGCAGCTTGGCCTCGTTTGACCGTAATATTAGCCGCATGAGAGGCGCAAGCAACAGAATCTTTCAATTGATGCAAACAGAAGCATGGCCTTCGAGATTCAAATTGCAAAGATGGCGTCTATGACGTAACTGCTCGCGAAAGCAAGGCCTTCGAGATTGGCATTTACTATTGACAAAAGCATAGCCTCTGAGATTTGCATTGCACAAACATGGCGTGTATGACGTAATTGCTTGCGAAAGCAAGGCCTTCGAGATTGGCATTCACTTCTGCCATCGCGTTGGCGTAGACTCATCATCATCGTTATTTGTCGGAGAACGGGAGGAGTTCGAGCTGGTTGGAGCTCGCATGGTCGTGCGTGCGGTTCGCGGTCGGACTCGCCGCGCCGGTCGTGATTGCGTGTGCTTAGTTCTTTCATGCCTACAGCTGTTGGTGTTAAAAAAATCACATACGTTGATTACATTTCTGTGGATAAGGCCAACCTAAGCTCCGCGTTTCTATCCATCGACGAGATCGCGGCTGAGCGCGCCAATTTTCGTGCTGCTCGTAAGAATTGAAATAAAATTCTGTACCACTAAATATTTTGCCGTTTTTCCTGTTTTTCGGCTCTTACGTTTCCCGTCTCTTACGTTTATTTCCTACGGTCCCTTCAAAAACGTATCAGCGGGGTTCTACTGTACAGTCGACGTCTGATTTTTCGGACTCCCTAGGGACCGCGAAATCGTCCGAAAAATCGGATTTATGCTTGTTTATTCCGTTCAAGTCGTCAAAACGCCACAGCAATGTCCGAAATAGCTTCAATGCCTGCCAGTACACTTATCAGGCATTTTGGTGTGCACCCAGGCTCTCTTGAATACATTCGGTACCTGCTGTGAACCCCGCTTAACTACGTGCCGACCGCCAATTGCAAAATTGCGTCTCATGATGAGCGCCACTGATACCATAAAAACGCGGAAGAAATTGCAGCTCTCTCGCATGAAGCATTTGGAAGCAATGATGCGGAACGCAAAGACTGTGGCAGAAGAGCGGACGACTCATCCTGCTTTCCCCAATGCATGTGCGCACGTAAACGATGCGCTACTGTACGAAAATCTCCGCCGACATAAAGCATTTGCAACTGCGCAAGCCGATCGTTCCTAGTTGTGTGCAGCACATCACCAGCAGAGCTGACGTACACCGTCACTGCCGGGGCGCTTGCTGTACCGTACGCACGCATTTGTCATGAAAGGGTTCATGATGCCTACTCTGTTCCTGACCGCACACGGGCGCGGCAATGGCGAGCTGGTTTCGTTCGTGAAGGCAGCGCGTCTGTGCGACGCACTTAGTGGCCTTGCACAAAGAGGCAGCATGAATGGCGGCGCAGAGCTTTTAGTACGGTCAGCTGCGCTAGGCCACATGCACTACCGAGCAGTTAGCTGAACATGCTTATCATAAAGGGTTGAGAGTGATTAAAGGGACACTAAAGGCAAATATTAAGTCGATATTGATTGTTGAAATAGCGGTCCAGAAACCTCGTACAGTCAACTGCCGATTTTTCGGACACCCGATTTTCCGGACGTGCTCGAAAATTCGCACACTTTCGCGGCACCGTCACCAGCCCCACTGACGTCAATGTATAAGAACGTCCAAAATTTCAGACGCTGAAACTGTTCGGCATCTGATTTTACGGACTTTTTGCCCAAACTGCGGGTGCGAAAAACATTAATTGAAGCCCCCACCTCTATCGCGTCTATCATCTCGTAGGTTCGAACCAGTGCTTTCGCAAGTCAATCTGTTTGCGACAGTATCAGTCCGAAAGTCAGCTTTGCCGCATTGCCGAAGTGTTACGGAGTGAAGCAGACCAGAAATTCAAAGGGGCCGCTATAAAGGCACCGTGCGACGATGTCTTTACGGATAAGCAGCTGAAATGCACGGAGGCGTGATGGCGGCAGGTGGCAAACGCGCCAGTATGGCTTAATCGCTGACAACCCTTACGATAAACATCTTCAGTTAAGCTCGGTAGTGCATGTGGCCTAGCGCAGTTGCATGCGTACTGCACGCATTTAATAGGCGAGAACCCAAATGCGCCACGCCGCCATTCATGCTGCCTTTTTGGGCGAGACCGCTAAGTGCGCTGCACAGACGCAATGCCTTCACGAACGAAACCAGCTCGCCATTGCCGCGCCCGTGTGCGGTCAGGAACAGAGTAGGCATCACGAACCCTTGCATGACAAATGCGCGCGTACGGTACAGCAACAGTACAGTGACGGCGTCAGCTTAGTTTGCAATGTGCTGCACACAACTAGAAACGATCGGCGGAGATTCGGCGATGTGTGTGTGCGTCGTTTACGTGTGCACACGCATCGGGGAAAGTCGGACGAGTCGACCGCTCTTCCGCCACAGTCTTTGTGTCCCGCGTCAACGCGTTTGCAAACGCTCCATGCGAGAGAGCCGTAATCTATTCCGCGCTTTGCTGGTATCAGAGGCACTCATCATGGGACGCGAAGTTGCAGGTGGCAGTTGGCACGTAGTTAAGTGCGGTTTGCGGCAGGTACCGAATGTATTTACGAGAGCCTGGGCGCGCACCGAAATGCCTGATAAGTGTTGTGCTGGGAGGCATTAAAACTATTTCGGATGTGGCTGTGGCGATTTGATCGCTTCAGCGGAATAAAAAAGCATGAATTCGTTTTTCCGGACGGCCCGATTTTTCGGACAATTTCACGGTCCCTAGGGAGCCCGAAAAATCGGACGTTGACTGTAGTTCTATTTTTATGCCAAGGAAGTGCTTATTCCAAAATAAAATCGCGTTTTAGTGGTCCGCATCGCGTTAGCGCACTTGAAATCACTCACCTGAAAGCAACATTTTTAGATTATTTTCAGTTTGCAAACTAGTAGCTTCGAGAGGCGGCCAGGTTTTGTCGCCGTCGCAAGAGGTGGCGCTGCCGTAGCGTTGAGATCGGTTGAGATGCAGTACGAAGGGCGACGCTTGCTTCAGCCGCGTGCTTTTGCTGCGTTGTTGGTTTGTGCTCGCACGTTAATCGCTCATATATTCTGAGGTTTCACGCGTTCGACCAAGGCATGAGCTCTTTGCAGTGATCGTGCGTACATATTTAAGTAGGTACCGCAAAGTGTCAGCACGGATTTTCGACACGCTAAGGTACACAGCGCGATGCGAGCAGTTGTTCGGGGTATGCTTCGGCTGTGGCAAGTCCTGTACCGTGACGTTTCTTTGTGGGAGCTTTTCTGTATGTTTAGAAGCATTGAAACCACGCTTTCAGTTGAGATGCAAAGGAACTGGGTCTGTTTCGACACTTAATTTATGAACCCTTCCTGGCACGCTTTGGGACTGTGGTGTGACAAGTGTCGGTTGTCCCGTTCACAAGGACACCACTGCTGCAATAATATCTAAAGTATTTACGTGCCGAAACCACGATCGATATGATTATGAGGCATGCCGTTGTATTGCCTCCGGAAATTTAGACCATCGGGTGTTCATCGTGCACTGACATCGCACAGTACATGGTCCTCTAGCACATACATCAAAATGCAACCTCCGCGGCTAGGATCGAACCCGCGACCATCGGGTCAGCAGTCGAGCACCGTAACCACTGCACCACCGAGGCGGACCACCACTACTGCAGAGGTTCTTCACTCATAGTGTTCAGGATGCATATTGCTACCAAAGACACAAAAGCCTAAGGTCTAAAGGCCGCATCAGCAAAAAATAAATTAGAGCTATTATGAAGGCTTCCCGTACAGTTCCGTCATCATAAGCAGCTTTCCGATTGTATTAGGGATGTGCGAATATTGATTTTTAGGCCGAATCGCATAAGGACAGAAGCGAATAGTATTGAATATGGTATACTTTTTGAATAAGTCATAAATCTGAAACAGCCGTTCTTAGAACAAATGTATATAAATTTATGTTCACGTCCTTGTATTCATGTTTATTTATTTATTTATTTATTTACTTTTTTATTTATTATACTCAGAGGTTTCAAAACGGGCATTACATGAGAAGTAATCCCAAAAAGAAAGGTTGGTAAGTACGATGTCAGATAGAAGTGTATTCCACATATTTTTCTCTTGTTTGAATGTATACTGCAGGCCCTTCACGGCCCGTGCTAGTGGGTACATGAATACATGAAAGTATATACGTTGCCGAAAATTCATGTTGAAAATTTAAGTTTCGCCCGTACTCATATACAGCTTTGCTGTAAAAAAAAAAAGTCGATACATATTAGAATGGGCGCATGCTATAGGTACACAGCATTCGTAGGCGTATGGCGGGAGGAACGCACTGGAATAGTGATTTGTTTTCCTTTGGTCAGTGAATGAAGGCAACTAAAATAATTAAAAATTGGAGCCCTTTCACAGCAGGACTTGAGCGAGGGAAGCAACTGGAGGGAATAAGTAAGGCGTATCCACATAATTGTTCATAAAGTGCGAATGCTCATTGTTAATAAACAGCGCTCCCCAAGCGAGGTAGCGTGCCTTATACACGAGCACTTGCCTTTTATGCCTCTCATATGCCCTACAGGAATGACAGTTATTGTGCTTTTGCGCCAATTTTTGCCTTACTTTGTTGCAGTTGACATTTTGAAATATTTGTAAAATATTCGGTCTTACAAATGACATTAAGTAGGATGGAATATTGGCGAGTTGGTGCAGATTCATCGTGGCTAACAGCGCAGAAAACACAGACGAATACGAGAAGTGGACATGGCACAGCGCTGTGATGTGAATAGCAGTCATTACAAATGACGGTTATTCACATGGCACAGCGCTGTGATGTGAATAACAGTCATTACAAATGACGGTTATTCGATTCGATGATAGAATCGAAGAAGGCACTGTACTGTTTGAATATCGAAATTTTCGAATACTCGCACACACCCTGTAAATACGTCACTGCAAATAATGTGCCTGCTGCATTCTGTTTCACGAAATCGAATGAAAATGACAAGACGTGTTTTTCTGGCTTTCTTGCTGGTTTTTGATTTGGTAGGCTTTTCAGCAGCAGGCGTAATACGTATTCAGGTGATTTTGGAATATGATTGAGCATTACAAGAGCCTAGGATTATTTGCGCATATACAAGCGAAAGATTAATGCCGGTTACAAACAGGAAACAGAATGAAGGTAAACGCACTGTGCAGTGTTTGCCTTATCTTTAACTTATTTTTTTCATGCCCTGTCTTACGTGCTGTTTCTTGTTTTAATGCTGAGATACAACTAAAACGCGCATTTCACCCAAGCCAAGTGAAATGAGAGCAATTACCACATCGAGTTAACCCTCGTGGTAGTCGCTTGTCGGCCCCTTTCAATAAGTATTGCAGTAGCAGACGACGCGCCAAAACCAATCCTAACGCGACCGCAGCGCCCCCGCCTGGTTGGCGACCGCGGCGAGCCGCCTCGCGCCACTGGAAGGCCGCACTCTCTGCCAACTGAAGTAATCTAAAAACGTTGCCTGAAAGCGGTCTTTCTCACGTCACTGTTGCCGTGCCCAACGTTGCCCGCCTTAACTGCGCGGCGGTATAGTGCCTAGAATATACTGGCTAGTGTGCTGAGCGCGCGCTTTGGCGTGGCCACCGCGCGGATGCCTTCCCATAGTCACCGCATGGCGGCGCTGCGACTCGCTAAGGTCCATCACGCGTCGACGGCTCCGGCGCTTGCAGCTGCGTAGCACGGCGCTTTCTGCTGCGAATACAGTGGTCTTCGTTCCTTTTATCACAGTCGTCAAAACACTCGATCGGAAGAAGGAAATTTTATTGCCAAATTATTGCCCACAGAGAGTCCTCAACTGGTTAAGCACTAGAAAACGACGAAGCGTTTCACACGTACCTCACGTCGTCTGCTAGTTTTCGCGACTCTGTGCTTCACCACCAAAGCGATGTAGAAAAGTCGCAGTTAATATACTATGACACACCCAACTTGCCAGTCAAAAACAATCAGCTAAGGTTGACACGTTAGACGCAAAAAATCGTGAAATCGTGTCCTGAGTATGGCTCACGGCAATTTCGATCGCGATCAAGTCCGACTCGGATTTTTCGCTGCTACTCGTGAACATTCGCTGGCGATTTTACTCGCAGCAGGGTACTTTGAAGGGCCGGTTGTTACATCTTATTCCGTTGAAAACAGCGCGAAGACGGGACGAAGGCTAAGGAACAGCGCTTGTGTTCCTTAGCCTTCATCCCGTGTTCGCGCTGTTTTCAACGCAGCGATTCTACTCGAAGTTGATCAAGTCAACTGCAATTCGCGCCTCTCAGTCGCGGTCATATTTTATTATATTAGCGGCGCATCACACTCGGTATGATGCACCATCATGGACTTGCAGAGTGTATCATGCGCCGTCAGATCGGTGGCTGCGATAATTCTCGCGAGCAGATATTTGATCCGGAGCGGGTCGACAGTAATCGCAAATTCCCGTGTAACGCTGGTATTACACAAATATAAATATTACACACGCTGGTTTTACAAAAATATTTCTTGCAGACAATTATGACACTAGCTTTTGCACTTTGTTCTCTTCCACAAACAGGATGCATTTTGCTCATCCAGTGCTGCAGGTATCAATATATGCCCCATACTTTCGGATCGGTTGTTTCGATGTTTCTGCAGTTCAGCTGTGCCTACTGCATTGTTGTACTTCGTGAGTAAGTCTGTAGAGCGTCGTTTATACGCAAATGTAGGGTGGGGTGGGGTCACTACCACTGTTCTGCGTTTTCCAGCATGGCATCCGTATTTTCTAGACCACATGCGGTGGACACAAGCCAGTCTGAATAGGATTCACTACTCATGCATTTTATTTGAACGGCACTGCTCACTTCACAAAAAAAAAAAAAAACATTACGAATGTGTCTGGAGCTTGAATTTCATTTTAAGGGGAGACGCGGGTCTTTTTTTTATTTCTTTTATTAGCTGGGTGAACTGAACGAAATTTAACGAACTTATCCCATTTTTTCTGCAGATTCCAAATCTCTAATTAGATTTTGGGTAGCTGCATGAGTACAAAAGATGTGCAATCTCTAAAAGCATATTTCTTACGGAAATTTTTGGCAACTTTGCTTTGTCAAACACAGAAACAAAGTATGTGGCAAGGCTGCCAGAGAGCTGGTTTAGCCGGTGATGCTAATCCGATTGTCTTCAACAAACTTTCAATGCAAAATAAGTAGACGTAAATGTGACTGAAATTTTTTTGCTGCATACTATTTCTAATAATCGAGAATTATAATTTGGTGAACAATATTATAAGAAAATAAATAGCATCACCGGCTAGACCAGCTTCCTGGCAATCTTGCCACATACTTCGTTTTTGTGTTTGACAAAGCAAAGTTGCCAAAAATCCCCGTAAGAAATATGCTTAAATATGTGTTAGAAATTGCATATCTTTTGTTCTAATGCAGCTATTAAAAATCTACTTAGAGATTTTGCATCTCCAGAAAAAGCTGAATAAGTGTATTAAATTTCATGCCATTCACCCAACTTTTAAAAAACCATTTTTTAAGACCCACGTCTCCCCTTAACAGAAGGAAAGGCAAGTTCAAAGAAACCGAACAGGGGTAATTAGTCAAGATCGACATCTCAATTAGATAATTTCATTAGTGTAGCATTGTGATTGTCTGAAATATTGCCTGAAAAAATCAAGTGCAAGGCACCTTTGTGAATATGGGCTCTTGTTTTTAACCGCAATGAGCTAACTGTTTAAGGTGGGTTTTTGGTAAAAAAATTCAATTATGGGATTTCAAAATTATGTGGTACAGCATTTATTTATCCTTCAGAAAATATATCATTTCGGCACTCGCCGTTTCAAAAAGAATTTTTCGTTCTTTTTCTTTGACACATTGACAGGTAATGCGCGCGTACCCCTACGTTATTTCTGCGTTTTTTTTTTTTCAATCGAACATTTTTGTAATTTCTGTACCTTTTACTCGAGAACTAGTGGGCTTAGAAAACAAAAATTTCCACGTGTTAACTAATGGCATTTACATAACTGGCAATAGAACCAGTAGCTTATGCGCATTCGTATTTTTTAGTATAAAAAATCAGTCATAAGTGGCAATTTTCATAAATCCACAAACGTAAAAAAACAACAAATTTAGTTTTTGTTGTACGCTCACAATTTTACTTCCACTTCTGTAAAACCTTTATACAAAATTGCAATGCTCTGCAGATGGCAGATCTTATTTAAAAAGTACATGAGTAGAAAAACAAACACAAATAAAAAATATTAAACAATTTCAAACTATCTTTGAGCTTTAATGCAACCTGCGTCTACCTAAAATACCTCGCAAATTTTAGTCATAGCTTTCATTACCACTGCTGTACAGTCAAACTTCAAAACTCACTTTCAAAGTTTGACCCCACCTTAATAACTGGGAATACCATCTGAGCTTCACTATGAAAAATCCCTCTTTTCCACAACTTAACCATCAACTTATCAAACATAACTAATGTTCAAAACACACACATAAATGTGAAAAAACGCTCAACAGAAGAGACACAATACAAATAGTCATACCAGTTCTTAAATGAGCAAGACACAGTGGAAAGTGTTTAAAGGGTAGGGAAATACTCACACAACTGCTTAATACAAAAATATTAGTGAAAAACCTCGTATGTACATCAACAGAAAATGCGATAGCCACTCCGACACAGCGGCACGAAGCATGTTTTCTGCCTGCCCTGATGCTTCACCCGCTGCATCAATACTCCTTGCAGTTCTCATTTACACGTGCGTACACAAAGAACAGCGCAAACACGATAAAAACAAACAAATTCGGGCACGAGGCACGGAGCACTTGTAGAGCTGCGGAGGCACTTAGACGAAGACACGCCGGCCAAACCGGCGCGGCCTACACCTTTGCGACAAGCGTCGCCGCCTGCCGGCGAAAGTTGGAAGGCATCACCGGCCCTGCCACCTCCTCCCATAGGAAACCCCCTCCGCTCAGCAGACTAGCCAGTATATTCTAGGCACTATAGCGGCGGCGTGCACTGGCGGCGTGCACCATTCGGGCATCCGGCAACATCACATGCATGCGGCATTTTGTCGAACTTTCTGTTGGAGCAACTTCCACGGGTGCACAAAACACACGTGACTGCGTGAGCGAAGCAGGGCGCCAGGCGAAGCGCAGTTCAGCGAAAATGGAACCTTTGAACCATGCGTGCTGTTCCCCATGGCAACGCCAAAGAGGTTCTTTTTTCCATGAATCAAACAGAAACGAACAAGCAGCATTTTATTATGGCTCTTGATGCACGTAAGGTTCTTTTTTTATTGCAGCTCGTTTGATTACGTGTGATTAATTGTAGTCGGACTCTCTCACGTCATTGGGATCATTTCCAAAATGTCCCGCTCGTGGCGCTCATCGTGTGATACATTTAGCTTAATTTATTGGTAAGTAGGGCACTGCTGTTGATAATACAGTCGATCCCGGTTATATCGAATTATTGGCTATATCGAACAGTTGAGAAATCCCCTTGAATTTCCCATGCAAAAGTATAGGACTGGTGCACACGTATATCGAACTCCCGCACAGCGAAACATCCTATACAATCAACTGCCGATTTTTCAGACGCCCGATTTTCCAGACATGCTCGAAAATTCGGACGCTTTCGCGGCACCGTCACCAGCCCCATATATGTCAATGGACAAGAAGGTCCGAAATTTTTGACGCTAAAACTCTTCGGCGTCCGATTTTTCGAACTTTCTGCCCAAATTGCAGGTCTGAAAGGCAAAAATTGAAGCCCCCACCTCTGCCGCGTCTCTCATCTCGTAGGTTCGAACCAGCACTTTTGCGAGTTGATCCGTTTGCGACAGTAGCAGAGTCCGAAAGTCAGCTTTGTCGCAATGCCGAAGTGTTATGGGGTGAAACGCACCAGAAATTCAAAGGAGCCGCTATCACGGCGTCGTGCGGCGGTGTCTTTACGGATAAGCAGTGGAAATGCACGGAGGCATGATGGCGGCAGATGGCAAATGCGCCAGTATGGCTCAATTGCTGACAAGCCTTACGATAAGCATCTTCAGTCAACCGCTCGGTAGTGCATGTGGCCTGGTGCAGTTGCATGCGTAGTGCACGCATTTAATAGGCGAGAACCCAAACGCGCCACGCCGCCATTGATACTGCCTCTTGGCGCGACCGCTAAGTGCGCCGCTCAGACGCGTTTCCTTCACAAACGAAACCAGCTCGTCATCGTACAGCGATCACATCACACTGGCGGAGATACAGGCAGACTTGGTTGCACGTAAGCGGAAGTGCGGGCAGCAACGCATTGACAACTTTTTTCGGCCACCGGGACCCTGAACTGCCAATAAAAGTATTTTTTTTCTGACGCATTCGTTTTTTCGGACATTCGAGGATTCGGACTTACTTAGGTTCCCCGTGGAGTCCGAATTATCGGTCGTCGACTGTATATCAAACGCTGCGCCGCGCCAAACTCCAGGGAGTGCATTTTTCCTAACAAAAGTTGGTCATTTTCGGCCGCATTCTGTCAAGTTCCAATAACTCTTCGAGTGCAGTTGATGAAAAAGTGGTGTCGTTGCATAAAGTTGATCTTGTTGGTTGCGCAGCACTTGCGAGTGCACCGGCTTGTTTGATGCGCGATCTGTAGGTTTTAACGCACGTGCATAGTGTTTTTAAAAGGGGTCGATTGCCGAAGGCACCAAAATGAGATGAATGCGGAGATACTTGGCAGCCTCGTTGCAATGTCCGCATTCTCTTCCGTTTGTTCGCGCACGATGGCATGCGGGCCCGAGAAGCATGGCCTTCAAGGTCCACAACGTCGTGACGTATTTTTGGCGTTTTCGGTTATAAAACACACATCTCGGAGGCTACCCTTTTTCTTACTTTTCGCGCCAAAGCAGCAGCTGCTTGCTACAAAGCTACAAGCACTACAAGTGCCATCGCCAAGATGTCGATGGTGGCAACTGGTTGTTCCTTCGTTGTTTGTGGGCTGTGTTGTCTCTAGTGGCTTGAGGACTCTTGTACTTCTCGCTACATTCCTGACAAACCCTCATTCGGAAGACGAACTAAACATTGACCCTCTTGTAGAGATAAAATGATGACTGGTGCTTGGAACGACGTCAAGCAAAGCACCGTCATGAACTCTTTCCTTGCGGGCTTTGGTGCTAAATGATGACTTTGGGTACGTCATGACCGCTGACAACGGCATACGGTGCCTCAGTGAACTTTGCAACTTAGCATTTCCGGGTGCGCTCTCGGACGGGAGTACAGCAAGTGACTTCATCGGTGCAAATGACGACGTCGCTGTTTCTGACTGCATCGATGCCGCGATCAAGGCTGACGTTGCCGGTGCCGCAGAAGTGGACCCGCGTGGTTATGAAAATGTCAACGCCGCAGCTAGGTTAACGCTGCCACTAAATAACTTACTGCGCTCCAGAGCTTGCATCAGCGTTCAGCGTCAGTCACCGCTGTTGTGGCCGAAGGTGCTGAATTTGCTTAATTTGGAAAGCTTCAATGATATTTAGGATGACTTGATGAACTTGACGGCACGCAAGAAGCAAGACAAGTTTGCGGACTATTTTCGTGCGAAATAAAGTGCAGTAGCTTGTAAAAGAAGAAGTCCACCTTGTTCTTTAGCATACTAGTTGTGAGCGAATCATCATGTTAGCGCTTGTTACGAATTCCGGAAACTGTTTCGAGACCTGCAATGCATTAATATAAGCCTTAAATATGCATATTTTATATTTCGAATTATCGATATATCGAACTATTTTGTGATCCCCTTCGAGTTCAATATATCCGGGATCGACTGTATTGCCGTTTTAAACGTTGTCGTACATTGAGCTTTCACTCTGACGTAAATTTTTATTAGCCTTTAGTGTCCCTTTAAAGGAGCACTGACACAAAATTTCGAAGGTGAGATAATGAGTGAAATAGATGTATGTGGAGCCATACACAACGTCTACGAAATATCACGGGCCAATATAGCCTAGAACATATTTAAAATCAATTTTAAAGTGCATGCCGCGCGACTGAGCGAGATGCGAGCGCCTCGCGACGCCGACATAAACGCGGCGGATATGTAAACAAACCTACGTCACGAGTTTGTGTTGGCTGTTTGCTGGTTGTGCCCTTGCGCTTGTGCTACCTGCCATTTCTTCCTCCGTGCCTGCAGCTTTGCGTGTCCTGGTTGTGCTCCCTTCCGCTGTTCACTCGTCGTTCCATTTGGCAGATGTTATGGCCCGCTCACGCTAGCGGCAAGCCTGCCGCAACGGCGTGGTGCTGCAGAACATCGGCCGTCACCGCACGCGCGAGAGCTGTCCAACGTGCACGGCAAGCTTCTCCGGCGAGGCATTCGCGCCTCCGAAAAACATGGCCGCACTGCCTAAAAGCGGTTGTCGTCCACTTCGAATCTATCAAGTGGCCGCTGTGCGCTCTGTAGCATGTAAGCTCCGAACTGATGCTTCCATTTGCTTTAGATTCATGTCCTTAAAGGGAAACTGAAGCACTTTTTAAAAAAAATGACTTTGGAATGTGTAATCATAGTTTGATCCTTGCTGAATTCGAAAACCAATGTAAGAGTTCACAGAAATGGACGCAAATGGCATTTCTTGGCAAAAAAACAGCGGCTGCAGCCGCAGGGCTTCTTGAACCGCCGAGCGGAGGCGGTGACGTCAACTTCGGTGTGCCGCGTCATCGGCGCCATCAGCTCTGTAAAAGCATGGCCTTCGCGATCAGTTCCACCAACGCGCGCAGCCAGAAGTAGTCACGGAGGCCACGGCTCCGCCAAAACCACGGTGGTAGAATAAAACAGGTGGCCCATCGAGCGCGTTTTTGGGCCGAAAGACGCGCACCGCAAGCTCTCGCTGTGCTGTAAAAACCGGCTTCTCTAGCTAATTTTGTGGCTTTAAACGGTTGTTTGTGCTTTTACTAGCTTGTAGTAGCTGTCTGCCAGCTTCGACCGCAAAAGGAAGAGCTCCAGGCTTTATGAAGCTTAAAATTTTTTATCGACGCGGGTAGTCCCGATATGACTGTCCCAGGGTGCCGATTGCTAGAGACGTGCGCGTATTTTTTTTTTTTTTTTTTTCGAAATCGTGAAAATTTCTACCGGTGAGTGTACAGAGTAAAAAAAAGCATTTGGTTTTCACGTTATCGTATGTATGTCGGAGGACTGTAGCTGGCGGTCTTTCTATAGGAATTGCATTTCTCCACTGCAGTCGCTTTTCGTCTTTCGGCGCGGAGAAAAGACACAGCTTTTCTTTGCACGTTTTGTAGCCAGATTTGCAATTTGGAGCGAAGCATTTTCTTCCCATGGTGGCCGCCGCATCAGTGGCACAGATCGAGCGACCGTGGTTTCAGCCGTGGTTCCAGCTTACAAAGTGAGCGGAAACACCGATGCGGTCGCGCACGTTGGTTTGACAGAGCGCAACAAACGCGACTCATCAGAGCGGATCTCAAGCCGTGGGATCACCTAATCCCGACCACAGTGATCTGGCCGTGATCATGACACGAAAGCTGATTGCGACTTTGAGACGCTGGTTGCGTCACATAGGGACGCTCTTGCTCTTCGGACGCTTGCACCCACGGACGCCTCCGCATTTATCGAAGATGACCAAGCAGAAAGGAAGAGACGCGGCTGCAACGCTGGTTGCGTTGAATGCTTTCATTAGTGGCGCGTCCGTTCTAAGCGACGGCAAATCTTCAGTGTTGCTCTAGGCCTCTCTGGTGTAATAAATACACCGCGGATCTCTTTCTCAAAAGTTGAAGATGTAAATTGCAGTTTAAATGCTCGCGACGCACACCGGCCACATGCTTTCAAATGCGCCGGAGCGGAGATATCGGCCCAGAGTATACCTGCTGCCACCTTGCGGAAAAGCGGCGGCAACTCGAGCACCTCTGTGACGTGCGGCGCATTGGCGGAGCGGCGCGTCGGGCCACCTGTTATTCTACGACCGTGGCCAAAACTACCGACGATGACGTAGTTCCGGTCATGCCCACACTTTCGGCGCGTTCGCGTGGGCGGAGCAAGACGAACTTTTCTTTCGCGTATTTTAAAGCTCCTGCTGCGACAACAGCGAAAAAAAATTACGCCATCGTCGACAATAATGCTTGTCCTTGTTAACAACAAAGTTTTACCGAATTGTAAAACCACTTCAGCATCCCTTTAAGCTTCGACAGCCATGTATTCGTCCCGATTCGGCGCCGTTTTTGAGAACCATTGTCAAATAATCGACGCTGTAGGGTTAACGAGTCGAAATGGGCGCTTCCGAATGCTCGGAGGACATAGATTACGCGTTTGTTGTTTCTAATCCTCCATAGCTGGCGCCACTTGACCTAGTGCCACTTTGGGGACACTTTATTTGGTTTTATGCGACGCCTTTTTTAATGCCGGACAGACTAAAACACTCTATTGACTGCTCGAACCAAGCCTGCCAACGACACGGACGACGTCCGCACTTCTAGCGTGAAAAACGCGGATCAAAAAGCAAGCAGCTCGAAGCGTCCCGCGTCAGACGAACTGGCGTAGCAGACGAACCGTAAGTGCGGCGCCCACCACACCCGCTCTCGCGCGTCGCCTACATGACAATCTTGCGTGGTCACGTGGCCAGCTGTGTTTACCCGTCCTCCGGAAGTAGTGCTGCCTAGCTCGGTGCTCTTTGAAACCGAAACTGCACTGGGAGCTCTAAAAAAGACTCTAAATCAATAACCGTTGCGCACTCGCGCAAACGAGGTTTGCAGCCGTGATAAGTGGATCATAAGCTATCCATTGCAACAAAAAAAACAAGGTGCAAAATTTTTGTGTCAGTGCTCCTTTAAGCCATGCTGGTGTGTTTCCCTCCTGCCGTCATCACGCCTCCGTGCATTTCCGCTGCTTATCCGTACAGACATCGCCGTACTGCAACGTGATAGTAGCTCCTTCGGATTTTCGGTCTGCTTCACCCGATAACGCGCATTGCGGCAAAGCTGACTTCCGGACATTGCTACGGCTGCAAACGGATCGATTCGCGAAATGCTGGTTCGAACCTACAAGATGTTAGTCCGGCAGAGCTGGGGGCTTCAATCAGACCTGGAGTCTGGGCAGAAAGTCCAAAAAATCTGACACCGAAGAGTTTCAGCGTCCAAAATTTCAGACTTCTTTATACATTGACGTCTATGGGGCTTGTGACGGTGCCGCGATAGCGTCCGAATTTTCAAGCATGTCCGAAGAATCGGCTGTTGTCTGCTTTTTTCTTGCGCTGGAAAATATCATATTTGAAGTTCCAACTAGCCCAATTTTCTGCTTTAAATTAGTAAGCAGAATTTTTCAGTCTTTTAAAAAGTCCCAACTCGAGCAACACTGAGAAGGGATGTTGACAGCCCACCTCGGAAATTGAGAAAGCAAAGCAATGGGCGGCTTTCACAGAAGCAAGTGCAACTGTCATTAAAGCTGCAGTGCAGTTCACTTATAACGACACCACTTACCGTGAATACCTGCGTATAATACGAACCCGAATATAATACGAGGTCAAATTTTAGATGCGATTAAAAAGTTTTACCTACGTATAATATGAGTGATGAAAGCTAGGAGAAAACATTTGTTAAACTCGGACCCTCCACTTCATTCGCTGTCATCTTCAACAGTGCTTTTCTCGGACGTTTCTTTGTCCGACAAATCATCCCACAGGTACTAATCTTCTGTGCCATCGAGGGCGTTAGAGATGCCGCACTTCTTAAAAGAACGACGCACAAGCGCCTACAATCTATTTGCGCAGCGTGGCGGGTGATGCCCACTTCAGCTGCCCGGTCGGCATCACTGCAGGCTCACCGGAGTGCATCCACTCCACGTAGCAACGCTTAACCGCGTCCTTGAATGGTTTGTTCCCACAAACATCGAGAGGCTGCAGTTGAGACGTCATTCCACCTGGGATCACTACAAGTTCTGTGCCGCAGTTGCGCAACAGCCTCTTCATTGAGTCGGCCAAATGGCAATGAAACGCATCCAGCACAAGGATGGATGGGAAGCACAACAGTGCTCCGGGCCACCTACACCACACGAACTTTATCCATTCGAGGATAAGGTCCTTGTTCATCCATCCTTTATCATGGCATCTCACGATGACATTCTTCAGCAGCTCCTCACCTTTCGGCACTGCTTGCTTTTGAAAACCACATAGGGTGGGAGCTTGTGGCCCTCCGTCGTGCACGATAGCATTATTGTGACTCGCGTCTTCTCATTGCTTGTGGTACAGAAACAAACTTGTTGCGAGCCCGTCTTGTGAACGGTGAGGGGCGACAACATGTCCAGGTAAACTGGCATTCGATCGGCATTGCCGATTTGCCGCAGCTGAAAGTTCTTTGACCTGTGCAATGAAGTAACGTGGCGCCGAAAAGACACAAGAAACTCTTCGAAGGATTCGGTGAGCTTCTGAGAAACGGAGGTTCACCGGCGAAGTGAGAATTTGGTGCGGCACATGTAACAGTAAATCCAGGGCTTGCTCGATTTGAAATCTGAGCTCGATGTCCCCTTTTCTCTTGACAGCTCCCTCGCTTTTGCCTGCATCAGTTTCATGCTGACTGCTAAATGCACAGCTTGCTGCTATCGAATGAACTCCGTCAGGGTGAGTTCGATTTCTGGGAATGCCCCATTCTTCGGGCCGCAAAAGCTTTTTCGATTTCTGGTGCATACAAAAAGCGCTTCTTTCTGTCGTCGTCATCCGCGGATACTTCCCTCGGTGTCGCCAAGCTGCCTCCCAGCTGCACTGTTGCCAATTGACCGCGTTTACAAAAAGCTGTTTGAAAGCTGTTTCCAAATAGTGTATTAACTGCGAAAGGTAAGCTACCTGACTTTTTTTTTACCGCATTTTTTGCTCATCCTGAAAAAGTTTTCGTAAAATTTACCCCGCATTATAAACGCATCCCCCCCCTCCTTTGCTTCGGTTTTTCGGGGAAAAAAAGTGCATTAATTACGTGAGTATATACGGTATGTATCGCATATTATAAAGAAAAAAAAAGGCATTTTTCTCATAGCTCAACTATTTGGAGTTTATAAAGAGCCTCCATGCAAAGACACTGTACAAAGTGTTCGGCGCAGCTTAAGGGGCCCTGCACCCATATTTTACCCTCCGATTTTTACATCGGAACGCGTTCCTTGTATCGTCCTGAGATGAATGCAAAAAGAATTTTGGAGATAAATGCACGGAAACGGAAGTTATTGAACTTACAAATTCAACATAAAAGCAGACGACAGAAATTGGCGTACCGTTTCGTATTTCACTCGCCCAGTGACGTGTCACTGGAGTTTTGTCTGCTTCCAATCAAAACGCGACTTACATTTTGCCATGCCGGAACCTCGCAGCACATGGTGGCCTTCTAGTCGCAAGCGGGCGCCGCTCCTTTTGACGGCTTCTGTGCCGCACAAGTTAGCAGATGACTGTATCAATGTATGCTGACATGAGAGGGAAGAACGGTAGGGCGGTAGGCGGGAGGACGTTCGAACGTTTCAGAAACGGGGAGTTGCTCTGAGGATTTCACGCGAGACGGGACGTGTCGCCCGGGATGCCCCGCTTGCCCGTTCAGGACGCGCTCGTGCCTCTCGCCGTCGACGCTCTGTGACGGCTGCCTCGACCGCCATGTCGTGCGCCTCTCATCGGCGGGGCCTTCGCCACCTCGTCACCGACGTGCATCGTGCCCCTGGCTGAATCGTGGTCCCGTCCGTGAACTCCTGTGACCGGCTCCCCAATCTTTCCTGTCCTCTTCTCCCTTCGTCGCGCCTGTCGACTTCCGATCACTTCCTTCCCTATTTCTTTCTACTTTTCTTTTATCCCCCCTTACCCCACCCCTATAAGGCACTGCGCCGTGTCGCCTAAAGGCAGACAGAAATTAGGTGCCTTTTTCCTTTTCCTCCAGAACCACCAAGAAGAGTTTCCGAAACGATGAGCTCCTCCGACTGGACGGACCTTGAATGTGAACTTTTACGGAGAAGCGAAGCCGCTAAGCGTCGTTCTGTATGACGACACGCCGCTGGAAATTTCAGCACCATCACTGAGAGCGATGCTACAAGAGCACGACAGTGACGAGGGCCATGGAGAAGCACCGCATCCCGAGGAGCACCTCGGGACGTGGCACATGAAAAATCTGTGTAAGGCAGAAATGCAAAGCACAGTGTAATGATGAAGGCTGCGCCTTGAGTAGGCCGTTCGGCAGCGCCATCTGTGTCGCAGTTTCTGATAAGTTAAAATCGATACACAAATTGGTGTCCTTTACGCAGCTGTAACGAGCATTAAACACTATAAAATGAGTAAATTCCACATACTGAGTGTGTCGCAAGCGTGTACTATATATTATTTATTTCCCACCAATCAAAACGAACAGCATAAGTCACGCACGCTACCTCACTTCCTGTAACAGAAATTGTCGTTGTACAATGCTGCATTCGGCGCGGAAAACCATTTCGGAAACAAATTAAAATATCAAACGCTTCGTTCTCGCCGCTTTCGTTGGTGCCACAGCAGTCATCAAGACCCATAGAAAGCAAACGGCCGATAAAAACAACGCGCGTAATTGAGGGTGCAGGGCCCCTTTAAATGTGCCAAAGTGGGCTTAAATGCCTGTTCTCATGGTTGAGACTAGGCATGTGCAGATATGTGAGCACTACGAATATTTAAGCGGATATTACAGTATTGGAATTCGCTCGCAACGAATTTAAATTATTCTAAATTTCGAGGTATTCAAAATGAACGAATAGGCTTATATAAACCAGATGTAACCCCCTGTAAAGGTGATTTCTCTGCAGTGGAAGGGTGCTCTATAGTGAATACACCTATCCAGGGGAAACCCGCACTGCTGCAAAGCCCCACTTCAAAATTAATGAACAAATTACCCTCACGTCGATTCATCATTTTTTCAGGGTGTCTATCAACCGGGAAAACCGGGAATTCTCAGGGATTTTGGATAGTCTGGAAATACTCAGGAAAAACTCAAAGAAACTGTGCTCCTATCAGGGAAAATCCACCGTAACTTTATTGAAAGGGAACGAAAGTCACGATAACACTGGCTGTAGATTTTGTGAACGCATTTTTCATATGGAATGGCCGCTGCGGGGAAGGGGCGCACCTCGATGCTCTCCTCGCCTTCGGAGTGGTGGTGTGGGAGAGAACCTGGCTAATGCGTGGCATGCGGGAACCATGAATCACGGCACATGGTATCGCGCAATGTTGTCAGTACTACAAAAAACTGCGCAAAATAAACAGGGACAAGTGAGACACACGCACAAGCGCAGACTAGCAACTGGAAGTTTATTGAAGGAAACACAGATATAAGTAACAAGAAAAACCACGTGAACGATTAGAGGTTGGCGATTAGATAGTCTATCTCTAGTTTGTGTAACGTAAGCGAAGTCTTTGCAACGCACATGCTGCCATACTTGTGGATGTAGAATGCCTCAGCCACATCTCACGCTGTCCTATCTTTATGCCTTGACAACACCTTTGTTTCATGCAGCAACGGGTGACACTTGCAAACTTTGCAATGCAAGCACAGGTTTGATGAAGGCTGAGCTTTCAGCGAAGCCCTGTGATCCATTAGACGATTGTTCACACACCTCCCGGTTTGCCCGATATAGCATTTTCCGCAAGACAAGGGGATGTGATAGACAACACCCTTGCCGCATTCAACTAATGCCTCCCGATGATTAACTTCACATTCATTCCACTTTTTTTCTTTGCCTTCGACTTTCCTGTCCACTGCTGCGCAGACTCGGCCCAACTTGTTCCTAGAGGAAAAAACCACCTTAACACCATACCGGTTTCCCACCTTTTTCATACGGTGCGACAAGAAAATCATCGACGTATCGCATAGTCTTCAGGGCTACACATCCCAAGGCCACTTCGAGGTCACAATCAATCCTACCTAGGTACACTTCACTCAGTATAGGCGCAACGCGGGAACCGATACAAACTCCCGATTTCTGCCCGTACACGCCACCTTTCCATTCAACCAGAGTCGAGCGTAAATATACCGACAACAGCTCCAGGAAGGCCCCCACAGAAATGCGTTACGTCGATGATTTTCTTGTTTTTGTTGAAAAGAACAATTGCGTGAATGCTAGAGTCAATGTGCTGAAAATGTTCAAGGAGAAGGGGCGGGGTTTGAAATTTACTTTTGAGGTCCCAAAAGACGATTGTATCCAATTTTTGGACTTGAAAATCAAGATTGGACAGGAGCACACGTGTTGGTGGTATTCGCCTCGGTCGGTTAAGCCCATTCTCGATTTCCGTTCTTCCCACTCCAAGTTAGTAAAGAACGGTATAGCCGCATCGTGCTTAGAATCTGCTTTGCGCAAGTCGTGCCCGCATCAAATGTCGGTGGCTTTCGATAACCAGATCAAAAGACTTAGGTTATCAAACTTTCCTGAAGGAAACTTAGCCTGTATAAGTGAAAGATTATTGAATAAATTCAAACAGGAAGGAAAGGGCGGTGGCGACAGGGTGGCCGCCGATAAAGATATGCCCATCTCCTGCATTCCGTATCTTCATGCCTTCTCGCACCGTATGAAAAAGGTGGGAAACCGGTATGGTGTTAAGGTGGTTTTTTCCTCTAGGAACAAGTTGGGCCGAGTCTGCGCAGCAGTGGACAGGAAAGTCGAAGGCAAAGGAAAAAAGTGGAATGAATGTGAAGTTAATCATCGGGAGGTGTTAGTTGAATGCGGCAAGGGTGTTGTCTATCACATCCCCTTGTCTTGCGGAAAATGCTATACAGTAGAACCCCGCTGATACGTTTTTGAAGGGACCGTAGGAAATAAACGTAAGAGACGGGAAACGTAAGAGCCGAAAAACAGGAAAAATGGCAAAATATTTAGTGGTACAGAGTTTTATTTCAATTCTTACGAGCAGCATGAAAATTGGCGTGCTCAGCCGCGATCTAGTCGATGGATAGAAACGCGGAGCTTAGGACGGCCTCATCCACAGAAATGTAATCAACGTATGTGATTTTTTTTAACACCAACAGCTGTAGACATGAAAGAACTAAGCACACGCAATCAAGGGCGTCCGCAGAAATTTTTCCAGGGGGGTGCACCCATGGGGGGGAGGGAGGGGGGGGGGGTCACTACCGTGACTTGACCAGCAAGGTTAGTCAATAATATGTAATAACGTGCAAAGTTGGCTGGCAATCCTGAAGGCCGTTTCACACGGATATACGGACCTTTTGTGTGCTAACGAACATGTGCAGCTTATTGCTACTGCATAGAAAGATATCCGAAATTCCAGGGGGGGCAGCCGCCCCCCCTTGCACCCCCCTCCGGACGCCCATGCACGCAATCACGACCGGCGCGGCGAGACCGACCGCGAACCGCACACACGACCATGCGAGCTCCAACCAGCTGGAACTCCTCCCGTTCTCCGACATATAACGATGATGATGAGTCTACGCCAACGCGATGGCAGAAGTGAATGCCAATCTCGAAGGCCTTGCTTTCGCAAGCAAATACGTCATACACGCCATGTTTGTGCAATACAAATCTCAAAGGCTATGGTTTTGTCAATAGTAAATGCCAATCTCGAAGGCCTTGCTTTCGCGAGCAGTTACGTCATAGACGCCATCTTTGCAATTTGAATCTCGAAGGCCATGCTTTTGTTTGCATCAATTGAAAGATTCTGTTGCTTGCGCCTCTCATTCAGCTAATATTACGGTCAAACGAGGCCAAGGTGCGTGAAAATGCATCATGGCCGCTCTCTTTGGTAGTCACTCGGTCGGCTCCGAGCGCACTTCGCGACGTATCATATGGGAACGGTCCGACAGTTGCGACGTAACAGCGGGGTTCCCAATACATTGTATCCTATGGGAGCTATGCCGGGACCGGCGAAAACGACGTAACAGCCGGGAAAACGCAGCAGTGAGGAACGTAACAGCGGGGTTCCACTGTATCGGGCAAACCGGGAGGTGTGTGAACAATTGTCTAATGGATCACAGGGCTTCGCTGAAAGCTCAGCCTTCATCAAACCTGTGCTTGCATTGCAAAGTTTGTAAGTGTCACCCGTTGCTGCATGAAACAAAGGTGTTGTCAAGGCATAAAGATAGGACAGCACGAGAAGTGGCTGAGGCATTCTACATCCACAAGTATGGCAGCATGTGCGTTGCAAGGCCTTCGCTTACGTTACACAAACTAGAGATAGACTATCTAACCGCCAACCTCTAATCGTTCACGGGGTTTTTCTTGTTACTTATATCTGTGTTTCCTTCAATAAACTTCCAGTTGCTAGTCTGCGCTTGTGCGTTTGTCTCACTTGTCCTTGTTTATTTTGCGCAGTTTTTTGTAGTAATGGAGTACCAACTCGCCCAACACTCAGTCCTTTTAATGTTGTCAGGGTGTTTTGTGACTATGCCGTGTAGTTCTCTATTCTTTGTCGTGTGTGCTGTGCGTTAGCACCCGATATGGCGTTTTTGTTATCACCGCGTGTCAAGTAACAAGCATGATTAGTTGTAGAAGCGGTAGCGGTAGAGGTAACGAGCTTGAGTTAGCTTGCAAGCGATCGCAATCGTTCAGGAAGTGGATGTCGTTGACAAGGCTGGTATCTTGCTAGCCATCCTTATTGGTGAGAAAAAAAGACGACCGTGCTTGTTGGCAGTTATCAGAGTGCTCACTCGCTCTGATCCCGAGCTTCAAAGATGCTATATAGGACCCTGTGAAGAATAGAATAAATTTCCAGGTGAGAGCGAGCATAACTAACAGGCCCATCTACAGAAAGTGAAAGCGTTTTTTTTTTTCCTTTTTTTTTTCCTGTGAGGGCACTGCTGAAACAAGTTTTAGGCAGTCGACCGATACTTTTTGGGGCTGCAGCTCGCAGTTACCAGCCACACCACTGCTTATGTGGATGTTTTGCTACAAAGCCGAATCACAAAACTTTACACAGCCAAGGCATAGCGGCGACCGAAATTCGCGACACCGGCACGGTCCCATTTGCTCGATTCGGCGCGCGATGTCGGAAAACAGTAACATGGCCACCATAATCGGATGTGCCGTAATTCAGGCTGTTGCTGTGCTTTCATGCGATCTTAGCACGCAGCTATTTCGATATCTTTTTCCTTTTTTGCGATAGCAATAATATAGACACTCCAGGCGAATTTTTTGTTTTTACCATGAGCTTCCTTATCCAGTCCAAATTGCGTTGTCGTATACTCTTTATCTGCGAGTGAAAGTGCACGAGCGCTGCCGGCGAACGGGGCTTAAGCAGAGATGAAACGAGCCGATCGTCTCCTTCGCGCGATGGGCATATGGAGATAGGAGCCGGAGGGTTGGGGAGGGGGGGAGGGGCTGCGTGAGTCCGACAGGAAGTGCGTACTTTGTACCAGCGGCTGTGGTCACGTGTGCCGTGGTATCTTTAGAGGGGATCAGCAGACGGCTCATACAGTTGTAGGTGTTGTGCTCTCTTTGCAAAACTTCCGTTGAAGCCATAGCAGTGGCGGATCCATGGGGGGGGGGGGGGGCGGTAGCAGCGATCGCAAACCCTGCCCTCTCCCTTGAGTGCCTGTCGTGATAGTGTAGTGGAGCATTCTTGTGGCATTTTCAGTTTAAAATTAATTCTTCGGTAATTATGCCTTGCATGAAAGGTCGAATTTCAGTTTAACAAAGTTTCGATATAACGAAGTAAATTGCCGCTTTTACCAACTTCGCTATTGTGAAGGTTTGTGGGCCCAGGAACTCAAGACGTGCAGAGTCGAGACAATAGACATAGAAAAATTACTTTATCATTTCAGACGGAGCACAATTCAAAGACATACACACTGACACAATACACATAAACTGGACACTGCACTGACAACGTTACTGTTTCAGCCTTGGTGAAATACCATTCACGTCCTTCCATGGAAATATGCGCGTCACCACACGCTAGTGACCCAATGCCTACAATGTCGACGACCACTCACTCGGACCGTTGCGACGAACACAGGGGCCGGGCAGCATGATGAATTGGTCGTGTCGGACTTGCAAGCCGCCTCGTCTTGAAGACGTCGACAGTCATGCTGTTGCGGCGAACACAGGCGCCGGGCAGCATGATGACCTGGTTGTCTCGTTCTTGCAAGAAGGCACGTCGCAGGTGCTCGTGATGGCTGCTTCTGGTACGGTGCTGGCGGCAGTGTGGGACCGTTGCGTCATCCTCGCAGGCGTGGTGACGCCTGCATAGCGCGACTGGCCCAGCCACGGGGCCCGAAGCCCCAAGCGCCTGATCGAATGCGGCGATGGCCGCCCACCCATCTTCGTCTTCCTCTTTCTTCGTGTAGCTCCTTGGCACTCGAAGGCGGTGAAACCGAAACTGACTCATCACATCATATTGAGGTATAACTGTTCTCGGTACTATTCAAATGAGATTCAGTCATTTTTATTTTTTAACGGGCGTACTAGAGTGTGACATCATCCAACAGCATGGTATCTACCCACCTTGACATAAAACAAAGTTCCATTAGAGAATTTGAGCAAAAACACTCAGGGAAAACCTGGAAAACTCAGGGAATTTAGAAATGTCAACTCAATAGACACCCTTTTTTTTAAGCTTAAAAGCTCGTTATACCGGCTCATATGCTCTAGGTATAATAAATTTTAAAACGTAATTTATTTTACAGGTTATCACTTTCATTCTACCAAAAGTCAACTCCTGCTACTATTCAAAGTTGCTTCCACTTCCCTTTGAACCAAAAAAATGACATTTGCACATGCCTTGTTTCAACTTTAAAAATATTGTGCAGGTTAGTTGGGTCACGACTAAGGCCAGATTTTTAGGCATTAAAAAAAGCATGTTTTAGGTACCAAAAATAAGCAGGCTAAAAAACATTTTGGGCATCAAAAATAGGCAGGCAAATCAAGTTTTAGGCCTCCAACGGCATAAATGTAGGCACAATAATTTTTTACATACTGCAAATAACTTCAAAACAAAGACGTGCGCGACCTGCATCTATGGCAGAAAAGCAAAAAATGTTATTGTTTATGATGGCACAAAGGCGCCAACAGTTGAACATAGCCGTTCAATTGTCCTTTTTCCCACATGGTTCGCAGAATACGGTCTCTCCTTTTATTCTGTAGTATGTTGACTCAAGTGTCCACTGTCTCATCAACACGCTCCTGGGCCTTTGTCTTTCCGCATGGCTGAGAAGTGCAGCACAGGAGCTGATAGCTAGAGTGCTAAAAGGCCAGAGGCAAGGGATGCCTCGTATTGGCCGGGTCTAATCGCATAGCGAAAATTTCTCCCGTCTGTGAATGCATTAAGTAAATACAGTAAACAAAACAACAGCCACATGAACATCACATTTTAACAGTGAAGGTCTTTAACTTGTCGCAGTGATTCCACTCCTGTGCAAACTGCGCCAAAGTGCGCCAACTTGTATTTACTGCGCCATCCTGATAATATCGATGAAAATTGCGCCAAACTGCGCCAAAGTCTCGGGTTTGGCGGCGTCTATCACCGGCAATTGCACCGCCGGCGCGTCAGAACATGTGCAGCTTGATATTGAGGCTGCCAAAGTCGCAACCATGGACCAAGAATTATTCCGCTGAATAAATAGCGCTCGCGCGTGCGTCCCGAGTAAGCCACGATGCCATGCATGGTGCCGACGCAGCTTCTGTTCTGCAAGTCAGCTCGACAGCAAAACGCGCTCTCCGCAGAGGCTCGTGACGTCTAGGCCTATCGGTAGCGAGAAAGTGCGACGGCAATTCATCGGCGAACGTCGTCTGTTCCAGAAACGCTGCTGATAGCTCGTTTCAAGCGTCGTACGGCACATAATGAAAGCAATGTTCAGTAATAACTACATGCGTGCCGCTAAAATGTCTGTCACTTCTGTTTCTGGACATCGCGGATTGAAATCTGAGATCGCTAGCAGTAGATATGGAACACTATCGAATTTTCCTTGCTTCGCATTTATGGAAGAGCACGCGAACGGTGGGAACGTGTTGACACTTTTCCTCAGATATATTTTATCCATGGATCTTCATCCAGAAGACCTTTTTCGTAATTCCTTCCACCAGCACATCCGAGTTTGTAATCACTCTGCGCTAAATACCCCTTAAAAGGCCCTGCCCTTTCGAGCTCACTAGCTAGGGTTCCAATTCGAATTTCTCGCTCGCTTTTATAAAAATGTCATCTCATTAATAACAGCATATATCCTGGTCGGAGCAGCCGCAAATGCGCAGCTGTCAGTAGTGGGCCCGTCGCTGATGACCCACAGTGAAGTGGCTACGCCATGTTACACGTCCGCCCCTCGCTTTCGAGGGTCAATAGCTGACGGTTAAAAAAACTCAGTTTCGCTTAAGGGCAAAGGAATGAATGCGATACCAACAAATTGTATTGTTAAATGAAGCAAGGCTAGCAGCTAACTCTTTTGGATCCAATCTCATGAACTCAACGAAACGCTGGTTTAAGGGAATATGGCCGCTCCAGGAACCGAAGCGTTTTCGTGCTCTTAGTTCTCTAAACGCGAAGTAAGCGTTGAGAGCACAGCAAATTTACGAGCCGTCTCCTGATGCCTCGAGATAGCGCGCGCGCAAGCAACTGCGACCTTCGAACGATGCGGTCCCCCCTCCGTTCCCTTGGCGTCCCTTCATGCTCCTTACGAAAGACGGGCGGGGCGTTTCCTCTCTGATGAGCAATCTACGGCAAGCCCGCACGCGAGAAGATGTTATCTCGTGGGCTGTCCGTGCGACGGAGACAGACGGCCAGCTAGTTTAATCTCCGCTTCAGCCGCGTTTGTCGCTAGCGCTCGCGAGCTTTTACCCGCGGCTAGAATGAGCGTGGTGATGTTATTAATTTGGATTTTATACGGAAAATTACGGCAACGACGACGGCAAAAATCCGCCGAGAGTGTCCATATAATTGCTATCACAATAAATTTTTTTTTAAATTGAGGAGGTGTGAAGTGGATGATAAGCGAAGTGGTTTCGCACATGGCACAGAGGTGACATGGTGGAGGACAGTGTGGTATGTAAGACCAGGTTGTTAACGGCCAGGCTGTTAACGTTCAATCCGCAATAGTAATGCGAAAGCCTTAGATGCTTTATCAAACACAAAAGTTGACCGTCGGCGGCGTTCGATTGATGCAAAAAATAATCATCATGTGATGTCGTCATCATCATGTCATAGATCGTCAAAACTTGCCCCGCCACGGTGGTCTAGTGGTTATGGCGCTCGACTGCTGACCCGAAGGTCGCGGGATCGAATCCCGGCCGCGGCGGCTGCATTTTCGATGGAGGCGGAAATGTTTGAGGCCCGTGTACTTAGATTTAGGTGCACGTTAAAGAACCCCAGGTGGTTGAAATTTCCGGAGCCCTCCACTACGGCGTCTCTCATAATCATAGCGTGGTTTTGGGACGTTAAACCCCAGATATTATTATTATTATTATTATTATAGATCGTCAAAACTTGTGACGTCATCATGGTGTCGTATATCGTGATGTCACGTGACGATGTCATCACCTGACATCGTCGCTTTACACTGCTTCCGTGATCGGTGCGCCGATCATGGATCTAGCACAAAACCAGGTGAGGTGCAGAAAGCTTGCAGAGAGGGAGGGGGCGGATCAACACATCGATTGAGAAAAAGAACTTGGCTTTCGCCTTTGAGTCGTCTTAGGGGAATGCATTAGGGACAGTGTGACTCTTTAGCATTGATGCACTGTTGTACGTCGCGGCGTTTGTCTGCCACGTCTGCTGATAACCACGTAGATGTATTTAGAGTGTTATTTCATAAATTGCAATTTTATTGATCCGGTAGTTTGTTTATTTGCTAGTGTCGAAAATAATTGCCGAAGAGGTTAGTTCAGAACACTCAATTGCATGAACCCTTAATTTTTCATTAGCGAGTGAAGTATGGAGTTCCCCTGAGATGATTTTTTCCATCAGATTTGCAATGAATCGAAATATTTCTAGCCTTCATAAGAGCCCCATAATAATATTCAGGTGCTTGAATGTTAATGCAATATGCTTCTGTAGTACACTCCAGGATGTAAAATTTGCTGCTCCAGAGTGCTCCCAGATGCAAAATTATCTGCTCCAAAGTGCTTCAAGATGAAAATTTTTGCTGCTTCAAAGTGCTCAAAAACGGAAATTTTGCTGCTCCAAAAATTGCTCCAAATCAGAAGTCCTCGGTAGCATCACTGCTTGTCGGTAACTTGCACTCCATCGTAAAGAACTAGAACTCCTCAGGTGGGTATGCGGCACAGGAATTGGGCAAGCCCCGCTACCGTGTGCAGCAGGTGCGAGTACCAAACGAAAATAGAAAGAAAGAGGAAGAGAAAAATGAGAAAATTAAAGGGAACAAAGACGTGAAAAAAAAAAGAAAGACAGGAAAACATGGACTTAGAGAAAGAAAGAGAGGAGAGAGAGAATGAAAGTGATATGAAGAAAGAGAAGAGAAAAATAGAAAGAAATAAAAGGAATAAAGACATAAAAAGATAAAAAAAGCAGAAAAACATAGGCAGAGAGAGTAGCAGAGAAAGAGAGAGTAACGGATACAAAAAGGAGGTAGGGAAAATAAGGAGAAAGAAGGCCGCCCAGCTCCTCAGGCTTGGCGCGACTAGTGCGAGGCTGCCATAATTTTTCTTCTGCTCTTCACTCTCCTTTCCCCTGACGGCTCTCCACGATTTCGCATTTGCCAACAGCTCGCGCCATGGAAGCGTGACGGCGTATGGTGGCCGGTGCGTCCCATGCCTGCATCCTGCTGCTAGCAGTTGTTTTCCGAAAGTTGGTTCAACTAGAGGACTAGATTGAACACCATAGAGTTCCAAACTGTCCGTGTTGTCCATTAACAAGATTAATGGTCTCAAACTTCCCTCGAAAGCGAAATTTGAGGTTAAATAGTGCCCATATAGGCAGCGATTTTCAAAATATGCATTTATAGGCACTTACAGGCATTTAGGCACAAATGCCAAAAATAGGCATTTATAGGCACTATAAAAACACTATGAAAGCCCTTCGTAACCTCTAATTCATGCTCGTATATCAAAATCGGGTCATAGGAACGCAAGGAACAAAATAGGCATTTGCCCAAAATCCGGTCTCGAGTCATGACAAATATGCTTACTTTTCTTTATAATATGTGATACTATTTATACTGTTCAGATTCGATTAGAAATTTTGTGACCAGATCACTATTCGCTTCAAATTCGCTTCGATACTGTTTGCACATGCCTAGTCGAGACGCATTGCTGGCACGACTAACACCGATGTCACTGTGTAGGAAGCGTAACAAAGTTCTAGTGACATCATAAAGTTTTTCACATAACTAAGGCTATAATAAATTATTTACCGAGAATCTGTGAATCCTCGAGCCTGTGCCATGCTTCCTTGTCAATAAGAAATGTTTAAAACAAGGAACGCACAAGCCACAAATTTGATGTCTCAACCCCTGTAAATATTTTTGAGAATTAAAACTAGCCATGTGCAAATGGCTCTCTTTTGGCTCAAAGTGGAAGCAACATTGAGTACAGTTAAAAGTCGATCTACTGAAACCTGGTTATCTAACGTAGGAATTTCCATTGCCTGGCAGGTACCGTAGGGTTCAATGTTGTGCTCAACCCGAATTAACGAAACTAACTTAGCACCAGACCAATTTAACAGTGTTTTTTGTGAAATAAATGTGTAAAAAAGGCAATTTCTTTGGAATTTGGACTTGGACAGCTTTTTCATTGAGCGTGCACTCTAACACTATGGCTTTAAAGCATCTAGCCACCCTAGTCACAACCTCTGTTTTACCTTGTTGAATAAAACAGAGGTCCATTATTCCAGACATCGGCGTCCGACTATTCAGTCCATTATTCGGGACATTGTCGTGGCGCCATTGTCTGGAATAATGGACTGAACAGTCAAAAGTGCTCTGACATACCACGTGGTGCTAGGGATGGCATTGGCTTGATTATTGTCCCTGTAAACGCTCTATATCAATTGCAGCATTGGCGCCTGGATTATTTCATTAAATCGGAAAGTTCGTAAAATCAAGAAAAAGATTTTTCAGTCCTTTGAAATTTAATATTGTAATGTAGTGACGTCCAAAAGCTACTGAAGCATTAAATTTGCCTATAACTTGCGCTTGTGCACGGGAAAAGTCAGCGAAGGTGGCCCGGGCATGCAACCTCCCATGTTTCTTTCTTTGTTAGATTGGGAAATTCATAACGGGTTTTGTTTGATCAAGTTTCAACTCTACTACAAATAATGGAAACTGTGGCGACACACTGCACACCCGTTGCTAATACTACGCTAATAAACAGTCGTTATGTTTCATGTTGAGATGCGTCCTTCCATCGACACGGCACCCCACAAAACTATTAAAAAGTGTACTGCGTTTTGACATTAATTGAAGGTCTAGGATTCGCATGCACTCATCGAAAGCAGCCTGTTTGAGTATCCTACTTTGTTCATGTCCTGCCCTGTGAGGCACCATTTATCGCTCTTCATAATAAATAAAAAGTATACATCCTCGTTTGATGGAGGGAAACATGGCTCATTTGAGTCTTTAAAGACAGAATCTTTCCATCACCGAGGCCATCTCAATTTAAGTTCTTCACGGTTGCCTATCCCTTTAAGACTTCTTTTTTTCCTGGCAGTGTCTAGCCATTGCATATTCCAGAAACGTTTGTGTCTCTTTGTGCAGGTACACCTTTGCATCTGGGGGTCCTGACAACATCAAACAGTGGAAGTGCCCTGATGGGAAATTCATCCAGAATCTCTCCGGCCACAATGCAATTGTCAACTGTCTTGGCATGAATGACGATGGTGTCCTTGTGTCTGGAGGTAAGAGTAGAGAAAAGAACCACATGGACGGCAAAAGAGCAAGAGTGTCTTGCTCTTTCGCTGTCCATTTGGTTCTTTGCGCTACTGCATGAATTATATTCTATCAACTAGCCCATCTGACAGTAAATTTACATTATTTGTGAGGCTCCCATGTTAATGATGGCCATAGAGATTCCAAATTGGTCTAAGTGACGGACCTGCACTCTCAAGTTAAACTGTTCTGTCCATCAGGTATTTTATATAACATCCACATTGACTTGAAATTTCATTTGTTGGGCCAAACCTTGTTATAACAAGGTTGTATCACTCATGAAAAACAGGGGAACCTCAATTATACGCCCCCCGGTCTTTTGATGACCTGCATGCTACGACGAATCGGTCCCGGCAAAGCCCTCGCAGGAATAATGTATTGAAAACCTAGATGATATGACACAATTTCATGCCGACCCTGCATCATATGAAGACTCCCTGGTACCGTCCAGGAATAAAATTACATTTTCTTATTACTAGAATCTAACGCACACCAAATTTTTGTGGGATGAAAATAAAAAATTTATCCGAGGGTAACCAGCTTTTTTAATATAAAACTGATGTGCCCCTATGTTGACGATTCGAGACAAAGGGAGAGCCTGACAGTACTGTTGGGTATCGGGTGTCTCAGCTTGCGGTTGCATCTGCGCAGAGCTGATAGATGGAGCGGACAAGGTGACGGTGAGTTAAGACAAATTTATATACATATAAACAGAGGCGTTACATATTTGGCACTGGGGCTGACAGCGTATTTGGCTCGCACTGAGCTGTGACGATGACCCGGGATTTCTTCGTTCGCTGTCCCTGTCTCCCCGCGCAGTTGGTTCTTTTATAGCCCTGGCTGATTCCTTACATCAGCTAGTAGTTCGAAGCCTCCAATCAGGAACCGCCGTTGGTCGCTGGCTGGAATCGGATCCGTGAACGAGAGGGCTTGTCGCACGTTGCGTGAGGAATTGCGGTCGGTTGCGTCAGGCGCACCGCAGGAGTTGCCGTGGGTTGCATGAGACTCCCGCCTTGATTGGCACCTGTTGCATCGCTGGTGTTGACGTTGATTGCATCAGACAGTGTATCAATGTTGATGCCACTTGCGTCAGACGTTTCACCAGCTTGAATGCCTTGCCGAAGAAGTTTGGGTTGGGAGCCCTGACATAACAGTACGCCCTCTTAGAATGGAAAAAACATGGCTGATCCCTCCATCATAGGAATCGGTATATTACGATAGTGAAACGTGTCTACACAGAAGTAGTGCTTATCGTGTAGTGATATATGAGAGCTTGTACAATGTCTATTCGTGTTTGGCACCGATTGGCGTGGATGCACCCATGTGGCCGCCTAGTTCGTAGAGGTTTTTAGCTTGAGCTCAAACGCGTGCGTCCCGCTGGCCTCTGTTTCGCTCCACCAAGGCACGACATTCGCCCATCGAAATCGTGTCCTTTCTGCAACGCGTATTGCAGCAGTTTTGTTAGCCGGTGCTCTCGCGATCGAAGTAGTTGGCGGCGGAGAAATCCCGTTGGTGCATGTGGAAGTTGCACTACTCCAATGAGCCGGCGCACGCTGACACGAAGTGAAAGGCAAAGAACGTAACTGCGTCTAGGGTGCCTCGGCAACACCAGTGCGGCCAGTGTCCCTCGCTAGTATCGAGACGCTTTAACCATCACCTGCGATATCGCGCGCTGAGTAAGCGCTAGTGTGTGCGTTCCAATACTCACCGTAGACAGCCAAATAGACAGCAGTGGACAGTGGCCATCTTAAGTCCCATTCCAATTCTCACGTAGCCGACAAAATAGACAGCTTTGAGAAGACAGCATCGGAGACAAAAACGATGCAGGCTACTTTGCTGTCCAAACAAGATGGCGGCTCAGCGAAATGCTCGTGTAGCTCGGATCTCGCCGGTATGGTTGTCTCTACTCCAGTAGGCGCTTTTCCGGGCGCTCAATTTAAGCTGCGTTAAATTTTCGAAGGTGTGAACACGAAATAGGCTAAAGGAAGGACATTTACGTTTGTTTTTCTTAGCTTTCTCTTCTCGACACGAGGTGGCATCACGTCGCGTAGGTGTCTTCTAGACGCGTTCCATTTCTCAGACAACATGGGCTCGATGCTGTCTTCTAAGCTGTCACCGTAGACTGTCTACGATGCTGTCCAGAATTGGATCACTGCTAGTAAGTGTCGATCGTGACGCATTACTTCTTTCACCTCTCACAGACGGCGGCACCGCCCCGCTCCGCCCTGCCTACCATCACCGCCAACGGAGAACACCGTGCAAGAGAGAATGTGTGAAAGATATAAGGCGCGTTCGTGAAGTGTCCAGCATCTGCCAGGTAGCTTAGTTGGTTTAGCGTCGGGCGCTTACCGTCGCGGCCGCAATGTCGTGGGTTCGATTCCCAGCGGCTGATCTTTTTCTTGGTTTTTTTCTTTTTCACCCTTTGGCGTCCATTTTATGACCGTCATATCCTGTAACGGAAGTACTTGGTGGACCCCAGCATAAAACACTTCCGTGTTAAAGTTTATTTCCCTGGCAGATCATTTTCCACTGTGATCTAGTTTTCTTGGCTTCAAGATCACTTCTGGATACTCCTTGATCGTGTGCATGTTCCAGGGTTGTTACCTAGACAACCTCGATTCTACACGAAGTAGCTTAAGCTCATCGGCGAGCTTGTCTTTGACATTTGGATATTTCCACGTTTTCGGCCCATGGAAACTTTTTCCTAGTTGAAATGCAGTTTAACATCTCCTCCCTTTGCTTGCGCTACTCAGTTACAGGCCTCAAGCACGTAAAAAAGACGTGCCACTTCTATCTTCAGCGTTCAAAATGTCTTTCCTTTGATGTGAGCGTTCATAATTAAGGTGGCACATTACCAGTTGCACTTCGTTAGGAACAAATATGAGGCACACAAGTCTCAGTCGTGCACGAAATCATCCTATGCAGACTCTCAACAAAATGTGCTCCGTCACCATTTTGTCATGGTGTGCATCAGCGGGATTTTTCAAGGGTACTTGTTTTCACACTTCTGCGAGTTATCTTGTGCCAGACATTTTGAAAACACGGGCGATGAGCGCTTTCAAAACAATTGAGTGTTATCACTTAATTGCAACAAATGCACATTGCTTTTTCAACATGCTTTCCCGATTGTTTTCACTGTACTATCACCTACTGATGACGTGAGTTCCGAAAGAAATATGTAGCTGCAAGCCATGAAAAGCGTTGCGAAGCTTTCGTAAGCTTTCGTCGATGTGCCTGATTCCCAGCTATGGCATAGTTGCAACAGTCAACATGGCCTAAGCCTAACAGTGCAGCGTGGGGAACAACCTCAATACGCAGTGCACTGAGGGACACAAAAGTGATGGTTCTCACTTTGCTGTCGTCAACTGCAACAGGTGACACCACAGTGCTATGTTCAAGAGTGCCGTGGGGACACAAAAGATTGCTCAAAGCCAAACCTACAACTGCACAAGGAACACAGATACCGCCGACAATCACACGTGTGGACAGCCCTCCTTCCATAACTAGTCTGGCAAGAAGGTCGTGGTCCATCTGGCTTTTGCTTGGTGGCCAAATGTTACAGTAAAACCTCGATTTTCATGAGAACTAGCAGACAGTAATGCCAAGGAATGTATAGGAGATGTTATTTGTAGTAATTGGGATATAAATGTGAAGAAAGTAAAGTGGACGAAAAGATAACCTGCCGCCGGCAGGGACCGAACCTGCGACCTTCGAATAACCTGTCCGATGCTCTACCACTGAGCTACAGCGGTGGTCATCCCCTCGTCCACTTTATAGGGTATATGTGTGCATTTAAACCTAGGAGTGTAGCCAGCGCCGATCGCAGCCATGGCGGCGAGTGTGGGACACTCTTTTTCTGCCTTTTGGTGTCACATAGCACGTGATATTTTTACGAGCTGACAGCTGACCAATAATCCCTCGCATACTACCTGAAGGCATTAGGCATTAAGTCTGCCAGAACGAGACCCTTGCTATGAATGAAGCAAAGAAGATGGCTTTTAAGGGCTCGTTTTTTCTTTGTTAGACACAATATTAATGAGAGCTAGCAGACAATTATGCCAAGGAAAACCTCAGTGATACAAATCTTGTGGGGTCACTAAAAATATTCATATCATCAGAAATTTGTATCACCAGAAACATGGAAAATTAGTATGTGACAAAAGAAAGCTGGCGCACGTTTTCATTGTTTCTCAGGGCTGCAGCAGTGTCACGAACAGCTCTGAGTGATTGGCAGTGAAGTTTTTAGACATCTGTAACAACTAGTAGCCCCTTCCTAATCTTTGTACGCTTTTCAGCATAACACATAGCACTGCGGCAAAAGTGAGTTAAGGAGCGCTTTGCACGCGATAGATGAAGGCCGCTTTCCTTCGTTGTTATTAAGTCGAATCCCGCTATAACAAGTATGGCTACAAGGCGATTTCCACCGCAATGAATGATTTTTGATTCCCCGTCAGCTGCCCATAGAAAACAATGCGAAAAATGTCTCGTCACAACGAACGCTTTTTCTGGGTATTTCCGCTTGAACGAAGTTTTCGCGAGTGCCACCACATAAGTACAAGGAGCTTGCCTAGGATTGCCGTGACATTCCGCTAGAAACTCGACCATTTCTTGTTGCTAGAGCCATGCCGCTGCATTGCAAGGCCCATGTCTTCATCAGAGACATGCCACCACACGCACATTCCGGTAAATTTTTCGCCATTGAGATGCTCGGCGACAAATTGTCCATCTGCCATATCATGCTGCCAGCGGGTTTGATGCGCGTGTGGGCCGCAGAAGAATCGTTCTTCAAGAACTCCCGCCATGTTTTTGACATAGGACTCAAAACAAAACTACTGCTCATCACAAGCCCTGCGATCGTGAATGACATCCACGGCGTTTTGAAGGCACACGCACGGCCAGCGCGCACCTATTCCAAGCGTAACTGCATTCTGCCGTGACTGCTGCAAACACAAATGCAATCGTGTCGACGCAGTCATGGGTGACCACGAAAGTATGTGCACCGACTTGAAGCAATGCTGTGGTCAAAACGACGGTAGATGCAATCACAGATAGCAACAACGCAGTTCTGACGGCATGCGCACGGCCAGCGCGCACGGATTGAAAACAGAACTACCATTTGCCGCAACCACTGTGCAGAAAACCGCGGTTGCTATCGTGGCTATCATCGATAGCGAATAAGCTCAAGTACGCAGCTAACACATTGGAAGAAAGATTAAGGGCAATAAAGTTATAAAACATCACGAAGCCTTTCGGCTTTCCTTTCGCTCGCTTATGACTGTGGTAATGCGGAGCTTCGGCTCTTCGTTTTCATTTAGCCTGTGGCGAACTTTGGCATGCTCCTTCATGGCGCTACGCGATCGGCATGCTTCGAGGGTGGCCTGCATATCGTATTTACTCGTGTGTAACCCACGTGTATAACTCGCGTATTGACACAAGCTGCCTTCCTTACATTACCGTAAAGCCAACTTGCACACCGAAATTAGCTTATAACTCGCACCCTGAATTTAGCACTAAATTTTCTGCATATTTTGTGCGTGTTATACGTGAGAAAATACATTCACTCAGTGTGTGGCCAAGTACGCCTGAGTTAGCGAGAGTTCAATGCAAAAGACAATGCATGCGCTTGCCGGGACCAAAAGACGAATCATAATTGTCAGATGTTCCTAACTTTTGTGGTCTATACATGAAATTTCGTTGCAGCGGGATTTGACTGTATTTTCTTATCGCGGTGCTGTTGGGTATGTTTTTCGGGAGATTTACGGTCGTGCACGCACAATCGTAGAGTTGGCAGGTGTGTGCGTCCTCAACATTCGTGCATGTTGGTGTTGTGAGAGCTAGCTTCTTCGCCAAGACCGTTCGATTCCTCTTTCGGTCTTCGTCCACCTTTCATAGGATGTCTGATGCACGAGGACATGGCTTGCACCGACGTGGCAGGCACGTGTAAAAACAGCAGTAGCATGCGTCGACACATTATTAAAAAAAAAGTGTGGGACGCCAATGCCATCTGTAAGTGAAACGCGAAGGCACACAAAGGCACATTAGAGCCTCCAAGATCCGCGCGCACAATGTCGGAGGCTACAACACGTCGCTGAAGGTTTATGCTGACAAACTGGTGGCACAGCGCCGGGCGGATGTATCGGCCCCCCGAAACGCACCACGAAAGCGCGGACAATTTAGAGTTGGTCCTTCTAGTGCGCCAGCGAACGCCGGTTGTGGTCCACGTCAGAGCCGAGAGTCGATAACACAAACGAAATACATTCTCAGTTAAAGGGACTGTCTACCACTCCGAAAAATTTTTCTGATTGTGGTGAAAATGAGAAGATCGTTCGTCACATCGGCGGCAACAAGGATGCTTTTGCCCCATCAAAAAAGGAATTATATTTTTAATTTGATCTTGAAAATCAAGAAAGAATGACCGCTAGCATCACCCAATGGCGATGTGGTTTAATCCACTGGTATGACAGAAATCCTCGCAGGTAGACTCAAACATGTATATCTTGAAATTGTATTTTACGCACTTGAGGCACCTTTCGGTTGCGTCAGAGAGTAATTTTTTGCCTTGTTTTTTTCTGACGTATCCAAAAAGGTGCTTGGTGGCGCTGCTTGTGGCGCCGTCTTCGATTTCTTCTGCTTCAACTCATGCGCTATGCCATGTGGCTCTCCGCGCTGGTCGTACTGTGCTGCTGTATTGTTGTTAGGATGTCTCACATGTGCTGCGCTGTGAAGGCGTGCATATATTGTCTCTTTCTGATGAATCGGTTTGGATTGTGGCAGTAGTGCTAAAATAAATGCATAGACTGCGATTACAGCAAAACAAGTGTTCTGTAATCGTATAATAAGGCTTCATTTAACCGCTAGCGTGCTGAAAACGACTGTTACATTCATTACAATAGTGTTCAGCGAAAATAGAGTAATCCTACAGAAATCACGTGTTTTCGGTTTTAATTTTTACCGGCACTACAATTGTCATCGTGTCCACCAACCAGTGTTGTGGGCATGTTTCACGCCAATGGAACAAGACCGAACGCAGATAGAGAAATTCTGTTTTAAAAATTTCTACTCACTTTCTAGAGAAACCGCTGCAAGGTTGAACACTTCAGACGGTATGCTTTCTATTGCGGTACAAAACAGAAAAGCAATGAAGGACGGTAGACAGTCCTTTTAAGGCAGTACAAACATCACAAACACATGCACACTCAGCTGATACCAGTTACAACTTCACAATATAACTCAGGTGGTGTTAACAAAATGGGAACTAAACGAACAGATCACGCACTACAAATGCAATCTCATGCATTACAACTATTCAAGAACAGTTAAAGTCCTGAATATTCAACGGTGTATCCAGTCCACAATTCTCGGACGGTACTTGAATGCTTCTCTTCTAGGAAACACTCACGCCAACTCCAGCGCTGTCGGTCATTGCTCCTTCCGTCGTCGTAACTTGTCATGACTCACATGGCGTCGTCAACCAATTCTTCCAGATCGACGATCGACAGACCGCACATCATCATAAACACGTCTTATTTGGTTGATGGAGCCAAACTCAGCATAACTTCACCATCTCCGGACTGACTGTCCCATTCAGTCGTCGGTGCACGCTTTTATCCCTTCTCCCCCGTGTTCCGGAAGTGTCGGGAGGGTTCTTTGGCGTGCAGTACAGCCAAGGCTAAGGAACGTTCGAGATTTTTGTCACCGGTTCTACTCGCGGCGGCGTCGCTCGGCGTTGCATTGTGCTTTCCCTCTAGATGATTCCAGGCTTTACCGGGCATTTGATCTGGTTGTCTGCGTCTGGCTCGAGTGGGTGAGGGGGAGCGCCATGCCAGCGTCTTTTTAATACTTGTTTTAGATGCGAAGCATCTTAAAGTGGCAGCATGTCCTGCGGCGTCGTCGGCGTCCGCACTCACTCTGCGCATGCACAGCTCTCCTCCTTCCCTCTCTCCAACAGCTGCACGTTATTCTCTCCACTTCTCTCCTGCTACCTGCTTGCGCTTCTGCGTTCTCGCTTCTGCTCTCGCGGCACATGCGCTACTCTCCTCCTCTAGTCTCCTCTCCTTCAAGCATGAATATAAAGCGGGTAGAGTGCTGCGCGCGTTCAGCGCTTGCTTCGGTTCACTCTGCTTGACTCCGTTGATGCTTCCAATGAAGTGTGATGGTCCGATGAAGTGTGATGCAGGCTCGACATGCCGAAATTCTCTCCTGCACAACGCCGCGATGAGCGTCAGCGCATGCGCGTCCCCTCTCTCTCCTCTCCTACGCTGCCCCCCTCTCGCGCGCCTGTCGACCGTGTTCCTCGCTCGCCCTGTGAGAATTAACAGCCAGGCTAGAGGGAAGACACGACGCGCGTAGCGTTCCTCTTCGCGTTCCACGACACGAGGTTGGTAGCATGCCTGAGGTCGGTAGCATGCCCAACGAACGCCAACGGAACGCGATCGTGCAAGTGCTCCGGCTTCGCATCGCCTCATGGGCCCCTTTAGCGGGAGATGGTGTAATTTTTTTTCGTTGTTCGCGCTTCTTGGGCGAGCGGCCGGCGCCGTGCTATCTCGCTGCCGTTTGAGAGCAGCCGTGCGCGTGCTTTATTGACGCGCTCGTTTGTGAAAAGTGCGCATGCCTGTTCTTGGGTTCCTGCGCCTGGATGTGATTGCCACGTCTTCCACAACAGTGTGGGCAGCACCTGTTCATACCTGCGCGGTAGCGCACGTTCATATAAAACGTTGTGGGGTGAAAATCGGTTCGCAACAGCTGTACTCAATTACATTGCAGGCCAATGAGCCTTGGCCGGGACCAAAAAAAAAAAATTCGTACGATCCATAATCGTATCACTGTGGTTTTACTGTATTTCACAAATTTTCAACTTGTCAGAAACTGCCTTTGCATCTAAGGGAAAAGAATAAACAAACAGACATTATTTTAACACTGTTTTTTTAACTTGCACTACATGCACCATCTACCAATGTGTATAAGAAAAGTTTCTGGTGCCGAAAAATCTCGGAGGCCATAAGGTGGAGGAGATCTCGGAGGCCATAAGGTGGAGGGACTAGGTGGAGGGACAGTTTGTATCGCTGCCTGTCCGCTCTCGTCTTTTTCACCTTTCTCCCCTCTCTTTGTTCATAACTGTCATGCTTGCTGCGTTGTGCATGTGGTTCAGGCCCAGAAGAATTCTAACCAGCCCCTTGGATTGCCAGAGTGTGAGAGTAGTCCTTGTTGTTACACAGCTTGGAGTAAGGTTGAACCAGCACCTCCTCTATCTTTCTGTGCCTGGGCAAAGAAGGGGAGCGCAATGGGAACCGGCTGTCGGCGTTAGTGCAGCTTTGAGCCGCTAGGCGCCGCCACCGTAGTAGACCCGCAGTCACGTCGTCGCTTGCGTAAACTAATGCCATGGCTGCATTCGAAGCTGCTATATGGTTCAGTTTTTGGCTGTATTCGCGTTGTTTAAAGTATAATGAAAACTTGTAATCGGGAATCATGATGCACTTGTTCTGGGCAACCAGCCCATTTCAAAGGCATGTGTTGTTCGTGCCTATTTGATCGAGACGTTCGCACGTCATCTGCTAGGCCGATTCGAGAGAGCCATGCCAGAGATGCGGGGGAGATTGTTTTGTCAACATTATGCTAGCTTGACAGAGTCGGTTTTTGACTGTCTGAAAGTGAATTTTTGAAAGCAGCATTTGCCAGGAGCTAATACTGAAAGCTTGGGCGCTTAAAGTTGCTTGCTGCAGTCTGCTGGTGTAGCACACTACACGCAAGCCTGGAGTCCATGTGCTAAATAGCACGAAATGTCACTAGAATGCTTCCAGGGATATAAGTCATCACCCGTTTCCTTCGTAAAGCTTTTGAGAATTACATATGTTGTCACTGAGAGAAAGCAACAGCTGGTGCCAGAAAATGAGGAACTATGCCAAGTGATTCCACAATTTCAGAGCTTAAACCAGTTAAATCTGTTGGTACGAAAAACAAACAAAAACAGCTGCATATGCCGCGTGCTTCCTGCAGCATTGGCCAATGTGCGTGAACAGACGCTGTTGTTCAAGTCTGAAGTCATAGTGCCGGCTCTCTGTGATAGGCGTGAAAAATGCAGCCTGTTGTCAGTTGCTTGAGCTCATCTTCGTATTTGTCGACGGATTGTTGTACCCTAAGTATCTGGCTCCTCAGCTATCTTTCTTTTCTCTTCCATTTGGCCTTTTCGGTAGTGAGCAAAGTAGAGGCCGAATGGCTGTCGGCCTGGATGCTTTTGTCGCATGAGGCAGCCTGCTTGTCCTTGTGCACGCATTCATTGTGACACTGTGCAAGATGATTGTCGGTTGTTTCGCCGGTAACGCATGTGGTGTCCATGGGCTCCGATTCTTCGGCTTTGGGATCTAATTTCAGCGCTACACATGAAAGCGATCGCGAGGCAGTGTTGCTACTGGTACATGCATTCGTTCACTGTTCGGGCGCAGTACAGTCATGTTTAGTGATACTTGCCATATTTGGTTCAGTTACCTTGGGCTGCAAACGTAAGGGTAGTCTGCAAAGACTGACACTCTATATATAATGAAATATTTGAGTCGTAAATGACGGCTACATATCTTAGTGTAGATTGAAGATGTATTAGGAGACCAATTATCCCGCCTAATTACTGCAAGCCACCTCTCCTGAACACAAGCGGCAGCTGGAATTTCATGGAACAACAGCTGAACAGTATATAAAGGCGAAAGCCTTAGGTGGCTCATCAAACGCGAAAACTGACCGTCAGCGGTGTCAACACGAGTGATGCAAGAAATAATCATTACGTGATGACGTCATCATATGACGTCACAGATTATAAAATTTTGTGACAACATCGTGACATCACATAACGTGACGTCGTCATATTATATCTTCACTTGGCCAAAATGGGCTGTTCACGGAGGTAGTGTATAACCAGCTGAGGTACAGAAAACTTGCAGTGCCTCTGATCCTTAAGGCAGGGGCGTAGGCAGAAATTTTTTTTCAGGGGGGCACAGTCCCGGTGTGCCACCCCCTGGCTATGCCACTGCCTTGAGGTTGTAAGAAAACCATGTTTCATGCAGAAATATCTCGGAGGGAGGCAAGGGATGTTCAATACATTGACTGGGAAGAAATTTCGCCTTTCAGTCTTCTTAGGTGAATTCCAAACGGATCCTGTGAGCAGATTTTCTTTTCTCTATCAATAAAGGGAAATAAATAAAGGCAATTGTGACTTCTTTCCGTTCCATCTGCAGAGTGGAACGCAGCAGTATGACATAATAAGGCATGCGAATGACGTGGTTGCAGTAGCCTGAAATAGAAAGTAAAATGTGAATGCTATCAAACCCGAATGCAAGTACTGAATTGGCAGCACGGCCTGAGAGACTGTCTGCGGAGTGCGTACAGTGGGGATGGAAAAAAACACGAACATGTGGCATCTACATTGCTGTTTAACATTTCTGTTCAAGTAGTTGTAGCCTGGATGATTGATGAAAAGGCGGAGCCATCCATTATACAATCAAAGACCACCTGGCATCTTTTTATTGCCAACACGGTCAGAGCAAGATGAAGACTTTCTTTCCATACCCCTGTAGCCGTTAAAGCCTGCGAGAAGCACAAATGCAACTAAACTCAGATGCAAACACGAATTCATGAGCTTCATAATACGTGCGACCATTCAGTGCCAGCCTATCATAGTCTACTCACAGCGCCACCACGCGGCAGCGGCGAGCGGAGGCGGAGCACGCGCTCGACGGCCCGAGGAGAGTGTTCGCCCAGGCACTGAAAAAATGGAGGAGGCGCTGGGTTGAACACTTGCTGGCCCACTCATTGAAGACTGGGCATTTGCAAAGATGGGGCACTGTGTAATGCTAGCGCATTTGTAAACATGATGCACTCTGCCTTTGCATCTGTAGCTGGTGCGCTATGAGTCTGTGCATTTTTCCGTAGCGTGTGTTTTTCTAGTGCCCTAAAATCATGTTTTCCAAATAGCAGCAACTTGCCCAAGAAGTTTTGCCAAGTAAATAGTTAGACCCCAAGTGTTTTATTGCCTTATGCAAACCAGTGAATGTGGCCTTGTTTGTAAAATTTGGGTGACAACAAGTATCATGTGTAATGATATTTTGTTTATGTTGATAGAATATTTTTGCAGGTGGCTGTGGTGCTGCTGTTTTACTTGAATATTTGCAGACTCCTAGTTGCCTAGTCCTTTTTTTTATCTGCAGCAGCCTTGACCGATGGTTTGGTGGATGATGTGTTGATCAAATCCAGGGGACAATGGAACACTGTTCTTCTGGGATTGGCGCACGGGCTACAACTTCCAGCGACTCCAAGCACCCGTGCAGCCTGGCTCCATTGACAGTGAGGCGGGCATTTTCGCCTGTGGATTCGACCAGAGTGGCAGCCGCCTCATCACAGCTGAGGCTGACAAAACTGTGAAAATATTCCGGGAAGATGACACCGCTGTATGTGGTTTTTTTTTGTTACATTTTCTTTAGTGTTTCATTCGATAGTGTTTTGTTAGTTTATAGTAGGAAAGCTATGGGACTCCTTGTCAGAAGAAAAATCCTACCTCTGGCTGCAACAAAAGCCCTAATGCATAGCCACAGTAAAAATTCAATGATACAAATCCCTCGGGGCCGTACGAAATATTTGTATAATTCTAAATTCGAATGATCCGAAACAAGCCAACTTGTACATAAAGAAGGAACAGACATTATTAGGTTCAACTTCCACACGAAAAGTCCAGAGTGCCTGATCTTTCACATTTTTCTGCTCTCAGTGTCTGAGATAGGCATCGTTTAAAATGAATAAAAACTGGAACGATTTAATCCCTCACAGTACCAGCACTTTTAGAGGAGACGCGGGACGAAATTGCGAAGAACATGAAAGAAATCTATTTCACGAAAGCATGTCTCTCGACATCTGCATTGCCTAATCCAGTGGTTCTCAGCCATGGATGTTTCGGGAGACCCCTTGTGGACCGGTGGAAGTGGTGAGGGACCCCTTGCAGCGAGTTAAAGTGGGCATCCTAAAAATTGCCGCAATATGCAGCATGAAATACTAGGTGCCTTTTATTTCTACCTGGCAAAGAACGGTCAAACGAAAGTGCCACGCCAATTTGATCTCCACAACCTGCTGATTAGTTGCACGGTCTGCAGCCACATTCAACCTGTTTCTAGCTGCATTTGCTTTTCAAGTATGCAAGCCTGGAAAAAGCGTGCTATGCATATGTCGTAGAAAATTGCAACAAAAGCTTTACAGCCATCTCATGGAGAAAGGGAAGCATGAGTCAGCTTCGCTGCAATGCAAAAGTGTTATGTGGTGAAGCATACCAAAAATCGGAAAGGGCGGCTGTGACTGTGGCTTCAACAGCTCTGCTAAGGAGGCAGGACGACCCGGACACGTATCTCGCGGAGGCAAGTCTGTACACAGCAACACCAAGCCCCACTTTCGCCACGGTCGTGACAAATGGGGAATGCACGATCGCTGCTGCATCATTACACACCTCATCCATCGCAACGGCGGAAGCCGCGGCTGTCGCCTTGGCCATACGAGCCGCCGAAGCCAAGGAACAATTGACATATATGCTCACAGACTCGCAGGAAGCATGCCACCTATAGCTGCGGGGAGTCCCTCAGGCCAGCGTCCTGCGCATCCTGGGACCGACCCTCATACAGGACCATGGAATAACCTGGTGCCCAGCACATGCCGGAGTGGACTGCAACGAATGGGTGGACCGTCTGGCTCGAGACATGACAGGCCGAGCCGCGGAGCACTCCACCCCAACAAACGCCCCCACACCCGGCACACCATGAGAAATTCTAGAGGTCCAGAGGCTCGGACGAAGATCCAAGGCTCCTCCCCATCCCCAAGCTCAAAAGGGGCCAGGTGAGGGACTGGCGCCAATTACAGATAAACACATTTCCTCACTTGCAAAGGCCCGGCGGGCCGCTGAAGCCAATGGGGCCCTGGAAAAGGGACCCTACCCGTATGCACCAGGACTATCCATGTGGATTAATAAAATTGTTCTCCAAAAAACACCTTTTCTTTCCCCCGAGCATGGGTTTCACGAACTGAGCTCCCAAAAATAGCTTTTCGCGGACCCCCATTTGAGAACAACTGGCCTAATCTATGCCATACCAAAACGATTTTGCTGACTATGCTTTCTAAGTACCTAAAAGAAATCGTTTTGTCAGCATGGACAGCGAAAATTGAGCTCACGATTGCACAACAAATTCTGGCGATAATGGAGTGAGCTCTCATTGTGTCACTGGGCTTTTTAAGGTACAGTTAGAAAGCTCAGTGTCACATTTCCGTTTCCGCCCTCTTTGCCTACAATTGCCGTGCAGGAAAAAGGCAAGCAAAGGAGCAGCTGGTCTGACAAAGTTTGTGATGCATGTGCTGCCAGCATGCCGAGAGAGACACTGCTGCTACCGGTAAAGGCCTCAGTACAAGAATCGTGATTTCTCTACTAGTGTCTTGAAAAACACTTAGTTGCCTACCGCTATCAGCTGGGAAAAATGTCGCCTAATACAGCAAAAGCTTGTCAATTTGACACTTGTTAATTTAGAAAATTAGATAATTTGGACGCGTTCTCCAGTCCTGGCCAGTATATTTATTGCATACTGGCATAAAACTCTCATTGATTTTGTCATATTTGGCCACAACTCGGTTAATTCGGACGATACTTGGAGTGCGCCGAGCATGAAGCGCCGCAAATGTGCAACGCAAGCGAATGAAAACGATACCATGTTCGCAGACAGCCAAAACGTCCGCCAGCGTACAGAAAAGTGTGGTCGCCATCCACCATCGTGTTGTTGGTAAGGTATGGGTTCTGAGCATGTTTCGAATTAAGACAAGGGGTCTTGACTTGCATTCACACTGTGAATGAATTCGCAAATGATGAAAACTACAGCTTTTGCACTGCTCTTATGGAAAATAATTACTGGATTTGCGTATTCATCAAGAAAATAAAAGTGCATTGATGTATAGACATTTATTTATTGCTTCCTTGGTATGTTCGATAATTCAGCATTCGATTAATTCAGATAGTTTTTCCGGTCCCATGAAATTGAATTAATGAGCTTTTACTGTATTTGCATAAATTCCATAAACAAAATGTTTAATAATTATGAACAAACTAAATCAAATTTCGATCTTTCTGTTCTCTCCTGTGACATTAACCCGACACAGTTTCTACATCACAATAAGGTGAAGTATATTTAAAGGGACACTAAAGAGCAAAACGATTTTTCTCGCATTAGTAAAGTAGTATTTCACGATACCAAAACCACCACGCTTTCTGCGCAAAGACGCTTAATAAACAAGAAAACGCGCAAAAAAAAATACAGGTGGCAACGCCACCTTGGAATTCCCGCACCATTTGCCGTGACGTCACATATTTTTGATGGCGCCTGCTTGGGCCTACGTAGTTCCTAATCGGTTAAATCGAAGTACATTGTCCTCTGAGGGGGCCAGAGACTTGACATAACGAGTTTGTGGAAATTTCGTCGAGCCAGTGGCTCCAAAATACGTTAAATGCTTTTTGAGACCTTTTACGTCACGAATTACAAAGTTTGGCACGAAATTTAAAAATGAAACTTTGAACTTGGTTTTCTCCTCTAATAATAAACCTATGGTGGTGAAATAAACTACACAAGAGTTCTCCGAGCACACTTTATCAATCTAAATCAATTCATTGTTTCTCTTTAGTGTCCCTTTAAGCCTCTTTATATAAGTTTAGACAAACTTATACGGACTTTCTTGGGTACAAGAGTTGTTACCAAAGGTTTTGGCTTGTAATCTATTATTGAAAGTAAAATAGATAACTCCAATAAATAATTTTACCAGAAACACTTTGGAGGAGCCACACGTGCTGACTAATGTGCGGCATTAAGGTGCTAAACAGCTTTGCATGTCATGAGCTGGCTGTTGCTTTCAGTGAAGGCACGAGTCATGTTGCTGTTGTGGTAATGTTTAAGAGGACTTTTTTTGTGTGTGATACTCGCATCAGCAGCACCGCATATGCACACTGCAATATTGAGAAAACATGAGTAACATTATCTGTCTTTTGTTTCAGACTGAGGAAACCCACCCAATCAATTGGAAACCAGACATCACAAAACGAAGACGGTTTTAATGTTGTCCTCATTGTTCCATCATCATCTCAGTCTTTTGCTGTGGCACAAACATGTCATATGAGGGTGTGTAATAAAATGCGGATGCACTGTGTAACCTGTGTATGCGTCCAACGCTTTAAGGGATACTGAACAAAATTTTAGCCACCAAGATTTTCAGCCAAATCAATAGATTCGGTGCTGAAATGGGTAGACACGACCTTCATTTCATTCAGCGGAAAATAATTACTTTAATGCGTTTTTCACAAACTAACACATCTGGCAGCTATGTAGTTTGCATATAGCAATATGCTAACGCTCTGTCACATGGCTTTTTTATATTTCATGGGCTTTATTTGCAACACAGAAAAAAGGACTCAGTCAGGGGTGTCTCAAGCTTCTTTACAACTCTGCGTTCATACTTTGGGTCATCAGCCAATAATTAAAAAGTTAGATAATGGAACATGATTACCGAGTTAAGGGATAATAAAAAATAGTCTGAGTAACTATAGACTAGTGCAAATAGTATGCATACAGTTCCATTCACTTCTGTTATGAGCTCATAACAGCAGCCAATTTTTGTGGCGAGTCGTCTGCCGCAGCCGGTGGTGTCCGTCCTGGCTATCCGCCTCTTTGTGCGCCAGTTTGGTTGCACCACCGCTTGGCTGACATAGTGACTAGCGAAAAGAAAAGCAGTGGTAGAGGTACCCCAGGGCCGTCGATGATAAGAAGGCAGCGACTTGCATTACTAGGCACATAAACGGAGCCATTCAGTCAAGGCGGACGTTCAGGCCTCGTCCCGTCTGATCGATGTAAGTGCCACCGCACGACAAAGGGATGGAGTACATCATTCTCTTGCACAGTCCGCTCTATGTGTGTGTATGACTCTCCCTTTTGTCCATTGTTGTCGTCGCACCTTTCATGTCAATATATAGTTATTTTATTGATGAGAAGTTGTAGCAAGCAACACCGCTCCGAAAAGTTTAATTTGGTAGAAACTACGATAGAGAGAGAGTGCTTGTCCCCAGAAACAGCCTTGCCATTGCACAAGACAAACTACACTGTTTACTGCTGATCTTAAGCAGATATTTGTCAACCATCCACTCCTATGGATGGATAGTTATGACCACTCCAGCTTTTCATTTGCCCTAGCAGGGGCACCATCTTTTAGCTTGAGTAACTGTAGAGCACTGCGCTCCATAGAGGACCCAGATGCGAGTACCATGGCAATGTAACCAAGTCCTGTGCTGTTTGTACATTACATCGCCATCTTTCTCTGCAGCTGTTTCAGTGATGAAACTTCACTGAACAACCAAACTTTCGATGGCATTTTTATGTTTATTTACTTGCAAAGTATTGCTAGCCTGAATGCCAGGCTTTGCGCAGAAGTGGATGATACAAAATGCTAACAAAAAGATGCATTGCATATAAAATCTATTCCATGCAATGTCCGAAAATGGAACAGGAAACAATAATTGCATCTGTGTAAGTACAGAGAAAAATGAAGGAAAACCAACACGTGCATAATTGCACTTTCTTTTTCACTATAAAATCTTTTAACAGCTACTACAATGCATGCAAATGAAGGTATGTCATTAGAAAAAAACATGGCTGATCCCTCTGTCATAGGAATCGGTATAACACAAAAGTGAAACGTGTCTTCACAGACGTAGTTGAGCGTTTGTTGTGCGTTCTTTCGCCCCAAGCACGAAGGAATGAATGCTACAGCAACAAATTGTAATGTCGCGCGAAGAATGGAAAGCAGCTCGAAACTTTCTCAATGCGCTGCTCAAGCAGAAAGGGCGCACGGAACGAAAATACAGAGGATGAGCGTGAACTGACACAGTTGTAACTTATTTCTTTTGAGCAGCGCGTTTCTTTCGCAAAAGCGGCCTCTGCAGTGAGCGAAGTGACCTTCGTGCTCTCAACGCAAACTTGCGGTGAGAGCACAAGACGTACACACCACCGCCATCACAAGATAAGCCCATGACGAGCGACCGCGCCCTGTAGAGGCGCGCACTCATCCGCGTGGGGTGACGACCTTTAAAGCGCGCTCTTCGAGCCCTTTGCGCCATCTTGCTAGTGATAATGGTGATAACGAAAACACGCTGATGTACCACCTATCTCTGAGTACCGCCACCAGCAAATGGTGATATAAACATGACAAAGACCGTCTGTGGCCGAATCGCTTAGCGCCCCGCGCTGCGGACCGAGGGGTCGTAAGTTCGACTCCCGGTGATGGAACTTTTCTTCTGGCTTTTTTTTTTCTTTGCAAACTGTTAGTCTTTATATTTTACAACGTCATATCCATGACAGAAATACGTCAGTGGAGCCGTGGTGGACCCCGGCATAAAACACTTTTGTGTTAAAACACCACCAGCAAATATGCTGTAAAGGTATAATAGTGACAGATACCTCTCGCAGATCTTCAAGTAGTAACAAATACTAGACATTTTAAGAAAGCATAGGGTGCCTTTAATTAGCCTTATGGTGCCCATGACTTGCAGGATGTTGCTAGTGCTACATGTAAAGAATGAGCAGTGAAAAGTAAAAAAGATACCCTTTACCTTTCTAAAGGTAAAATGCAATAAACAACCATACCTGTGCAACTAAAAGGAAAGACTAAGAGAAACCAAGGGAGGATTCGCTCCGTGGATTTCATGCGTGGTGGTTGTGTCGTCCGCGATGCCAAGTCTTCTCCGCCTCTCGCCGATCGTCATGCCACTACGAACGGTTGCGTCGTCCGCTACGCCGTGCACCTCGGATTGAGTTTCGACTCTCTGTGATGTCCGTGCCTCTGGCCGATCGTCGTGCCGTGACGGTTCCCACGTCAGCCAAGCCGAGCACCTCTCACCAATTAAGGCCCGCCTTTCCGTGATGTCCTCGTGCACCGGCTCATCGTGCCCCGTCCATGAACTCCGCTGACTGGATCCCCCACTCCTACTCTTTCCTATTACTCTTTTAATCCCTCCTTATCCCATCCCCCTGAGAGCTACTGCTGAGGTGTCATCCTTGAGATAGACAATTGCGGGGCTCTCATTTTTCTTCACTTCCTGTTTTTTTATTATTATCAAGAGTCACTCCCCCCCTCTAAGAGAAACCAAGGCAATAATAAACACCATGTGCCTTGGGAAAAACTGCGATGTCTTTTGCCTGCACTAATAAATGGAGATGATGCTTATGCTTTCAAGGACTGCAGGCTCTAAGCCAGGGGTCTCCTACTCTCCTCAGCTAGAGGGACGGGACAGTGAAGGAGAGAGTTCGCACAAAATGTTACCTAACGTTGCCATTTGAAATAATGCCTTTCCCATATCCCATTGTGGGTCATTTCTGAAGGGAACTTGACATCAGGTTTCAAAAAACATATCGATAGTGATTTCCACAATTACTAAAATCTGGACACCGATTTTGAAATATCGAGTTTTCGTACCATGGTGATGTTTCAACTCGCATGGGGTGCCTCACGAAAAAAGAGTGCTCGAGACCAGTCCCGTCTCCGTAGCCTACTCGAATAAAGCACTATCAGTTGCAGTAGGGGAGAAAATAAGGCCAGTGCTCTACTTAGCAGAGTGACAAAAACTTATTTTGTGTGAGGCCGCGTGTTTTAGACCCCTGCTATAAGGTGTTCCAGTTTCTTGCTGTTCTGGGGAAAAAAAGAAAAAAAAAAGCAAGTGCATAATACATCTGTTTGGCATAAAAAGTCACTAAAGGTGATACTAATGTCTTTCGTGCCTTCTTTTCAAAGTGCATAACATTCTTGTCCCATTTCAAATCTAATGTGATGGTGACTGTGTTCATTAAAGGGACACTAAAGAGCAAAACGATTTTTCTCATATTAGTAAAGTACTCTTTCGATACCAAAAACACAATGCTTGCTGCGAGAAGACGCTAGTAAGCGAGAAAAACGTGCGAAAATAAAATGTGAGTGGCGACGCCACATTCAAGTTTCCGCGCCATTCGCCGTGATGTCACATGTTTTGACGGCGCCTGCTAGTGACTGTGTTGTTCCTAATCGGCAAAAATGAACTACATTGTCCTCTGAGGGACCATAGACTTAAAGGGGTACTGACACAAAATTTCGCGGCCGAGATAGCCTGCTGGATCGATTCCCGTGTACGTGCGTGTACCATCTGCAAAATATCGACAGCGAATAAAGCTTGGAAGGTATTTTATATTAATTTTGAAGTTCGCGAGCGCGATCCAGCATTGTAGGACGTACCTAGTGCATTGACACCCTCGGAGGTGACCCGAGGTGACCCCCCTACTTCCCCTACGTAACCGTTGCAGCCGGTACAAGTTATAATGACGACATAGCCGCCATTTCTGTTTTTACGAGCTTCCCGACGAATCGCTCCTCGCCAGCGGGTCAAACCTGAAGTGATTCGCCACGTCGAAAGTCCCGTCCATCCCCGCCGCAAGAAAATCGACGCCATCAGACGACGATGAGCCCGACGACGACAGACCGCGCGGAAATGCGTCACTGTTCTGTGTGCTCACGTGACCGAGCGTTTCATTCGCTAGGTGGTGATAGTTGCACCCGGCGGCTTGTCGTTTTTGGAGCTCTGTGAAACCGAAACTGAGGCTGTGTCGGTAATGAGGAGCTTGTAATTATTTATCTGTCGCGCGCTGCAGCAAACGATGTGCCGTGTTATGACTAACAGGCCCCCAGCAACACACTGCAGCAAGAAAACTCGGGGCGAAAATTTTTGTGTCAGGACTCCTTTAAACATATTAAGTTTGGCATAATTTTGTTGAGTCAACGGCGCCAGAATACGATAAATACACTTTTGAAATCCGTGACGTCACGCGGGGAGGTTTCAGCTCGAAATTTAAAAATGAGACTTTGAGCTTGATTTTCTCCTCTATTAATAAGCCTATGATGGCGAAATTAACGATATTAGAGTTCTTAGAACACAATTTATTAGGGGTGTGCAAATATTCGAAAGTTTTGAATATTCGTCGAATATTACATTCGAAATATTTGTATTCGATTCGAAAATCATGTATTTGAAAAGTTTCGAATATTCGATAACTTCGAATATTCGAAAAATTTGAATATGCGATTCGATTATCATGCATAAAATAACTTGTCTTCCACATTTCTGCTGCGTTCGTATTGCTAAAAACGTTGCTGAGAGGAGCGATAAACATTGTAAGTACACGGAGGCACAATATCTGCCTGCGACGAGCGCCCCAATACGTATGATTTATTGCTGGTGCATCTCCGACGTGCAGCGCTGTTGGCGATCATGTAACCGTACATTTTCAATATTATGCGGCCGTAACGTGCCGCACTACCACTAGTTCACTATGCGGGACCACTTCTGAAGAAAGACAGCGACCCATGTGACTGGTGGCGGACTCTAGGCACCTTCAGATACTCCAGTCTGGCAAAGCTTTGCCCCATGTAACTCCCTATACCAGCCACTTCTGTTCCAAGTGAGCGTGCCTTTTCAGTGGCAGGGGGGTGGGGTGGGGGTGGGGGGGTTGTCTCTGTTACAAGGGAGCGCCTGCTGCCTGATCATGTGGAGCAACTCATATTTCTTCATGATAACATGTAGTCATTACTTTCATTGTGCCGTGATATTTTTTTTTCGAAAGTCTGCCCTTAGGCATAATAATTATTGGTTCAGAAATACACATACAAATTTGCATCGTGTATGAAGTCCAGTAACGAGCGGTGGTGAGGTCCACTAATCCAGCGGTCAAGGTCGGGTGGTCGGGCCGTGATATTTGCTTGTGTTGTGATGTGCATTGTGCTAGCCTGGACATTGTGTTCTGGAGATAGCAGTGTATGTTGTGTTGCCAGTCAGGCAGTTAATGTTTTTTTTTTTTAAATAGCTACATGTTAAATAAAATATTGTTACTGTGGAGGCATTTTTCTTATGATATTCGATATTCGAAGGTGGATATTCGTATTCGATTCGTATTCGAAAAATTTGATATTTGCACACCCCTACAATTTATCGATCTGAAGCGATTGATTGTTTCTCTTTAGTGTCTCATTAAAAAGAGACAGCTTGGTATGGACGGTCTTTTGGATCTTTTTGCCTTCAGTGCAGTCTTCACTAGATTCCTCTGCAATAGTCTGCACCTGTGTTCATTTTTAAATAGCGAGCCTCTGAAACACATACTAATTAGTGGAGAACTAATTACTGGGTAGAGCACACAGTTTTGTAAAAAGTTATATTCACTGGTATATTACTCACGAAGTCATTGATAAAAAGAAACTAAAGTGTCCTGGTGGTCATTATTTTATTTTAACGAGCAATTTATTGTGAAAGATTGAAAAAAAAAAGTTTGTGATGGTTGGGCTGCAGAGGACAACTTATTCTATTTTATGTACTATTTGTGCAGTGTTTATCAAACTTGGGAAGAAAGTACCATAGAAATAATAAATAATATTTTGCTTGCATTCACGAAGCAGTATTTAGCCGCTGTAATCGACTATGTTTTTGCATGGTCAGAAAACGCTGCCGATTGATAGTCGAGGCTCCCGAGAGCACGCGAGCCAGACATTATAGCGCAGCACGCGGCCTGGGATTTGCAATAAATTCTCAGTCAGCTAAAACTCTCGACACAAGTTCCACGCCATTGGCTGATTTGAACATGGCGCGCTCGGTAGTTGCTTCGACTGCCGCCAAAAGTTGTCACTTGCCCGCGCGCGCGATCGCACTGAAAGCACGCCGCGCGTTCGAAGAAAAAAAAAAAAGAAAAGAAAATGTGCTCAGGGTAACGAGGCGCGCGTGACTTACCTTTTTTTTTTCCCCCGTGCCACCCCTCCCTGCTTAGCTTCCAGCGCTTTCGTCAGGACGAGAGGAGAGAAAGCAATTACAGCGCGCGACAAATTTTTGTAACTCCGCTCGTACTGGGCGGATTTTAAATTTTTGCGGTGGTCGATTCGTGAGGAAATAAGCTAAGCTCGTTTAATGAAGCCATTCCATGGCTACGTGGAAAAATGTTGCAGGGCTCCTTTCAAATAATTTTGAACGGCTGCCAGTAATGATGTGAGACTGGAAGCTTTATGGAAGACAGCTTATATGTGAAAACTTGACCTGTTGACAACAGCAAGTGAAAAGGTATGTTTACAAATGTTCATATTATAAAGCACGTGTTTCGCCTCGTCAGTCGAGTCTAGGCGAGGAGCTGCGCGAGAACGCCGACGAGAGCAGAGTCAATCTCCGCTGGCCCTTTACAAAGTGCAATAGCTTACCTCTTTGTTTTTTTTTTTGTTTTTACTAAATCAGGCGAAATTTAAGCAATGTGGTATAACCGTAGCACTTTAAAAGACAATTGAACTGTTTTGGAGATTGTGAAACTGAAACCAAGCTTATAAAGCCGAAGCCTTGTCGGCAGCCGCAGCCATAGCCGAGCTATAGCCGAGCGTTGCTTGTATAAGTGTTCTGTGGCTTCTCTCTGCCTTCGTTTACAGTGTGCCCACTCTGGTGTGCCTGTTTTTCAGTCTGCCGTGTCTCTGCAGCTTGGACGAGCTATTGGAAAGCCACAATGCCTGAACGAGGGGAAGGTATGCGCGCTACCATTGATCGCGGTTTCTGTTATTTATATCGTCCCAGGTGACGATCTCCACACAACCTAAAACACATTCCGTCTGTGCTTCGTCGATCGCGTTTGTGTTGCGTTTCTTTACAATACGAGTAGTTGCCTTGTCTGTGGTGAGCTTAGAGTGGTAAATGTAAGCTTAGTTTGGTACGTGATTGTTCTTGCTTTTGCAGGTGGCGAGTCGTACTCGAACCCGATAGCCCCACCAGGCTTAAATGTGTCCTCAACAGAAAGGTATACATTGAAACTGATCTTACGACAGACTAAACGATATGTTGGATCGTCTCAGCGTTAGGTAATCACGATTTAACGCTGTGGCACACTTCTTTTCTAGTCATCATCCGATGACCAACGATGACTTCCGAAAACTTATCATGACACCTCGAGCCGCGCCTCAAGCGACACCGACTCCAGCCAAGGAAGAAACATATCGGTGAGACGACGTCGGGCACATTTTCCCAAGCTTTTGTAACGTTCTTCGCGACATTGTGGTCGAGTTTGTTTTGAGCGGTTTGCCCTCGTACTGTGTCTTCCCTAAACTACGTTTTGACAAGCTTGAGTTTACCAAGCTTGCTGTGTATATAACATTTTCCCGAGCTTCACTTATTGTAATGCATAACTGAAATTGTTTGCGCCATATCCGACAAACTCGGGCCGAAGACGGCTCCGTTGGGGCTAGTCTCCCCATCTTCCTGTATGTGGCTTGCCTTCTGGAAAGTTCTATCTGAGGGCACCGAGTTCAAAGCATGAGGCGTTGCGATTTGCTGGTGGCGTTAGCTATATTTCAAAGAAAAAAGGGCCTACATTTGTTCGACAAATGCTGATGATTGGGCAAAAACAGTGCATACTTTACAAAGGTGGACTGAAGGAACGTGAGGCACAGCACCTGTGCCTTGTGTCTGTCTTCAGAAAAGTGTGCTGTTTTTGCCTGACAGTGAACAGTCAACTAGCTCGAGGTGTGTTATCGAAGTTGATTGGGCAAGTTGGCTTGTCATACTCGAACTACTATAGCACATCACGGAAAATGACAAAACAGCTGAGCCGGCCAAATGGGATCCGAACCCACAACCTTCAAATTACAGTGCTCTTTCGTCCACTTTCCTTTCAATTTAGGTCAAATCAAATGAAAGTTTATTTACATAGTGCAAATTTGGGCAAGCTTGGGCGAATAGCGAAACAGTGCTTGAGGAAAGCCCCCATACACAAGGCACGCAGTAGAGACATGCAAGTACGGGTAAATAGTACTATCACAAAACCAAACCAGTGCATTACATACATGAAAAAATGGGTAATGTGACAATTTGAAAATGTAAATAAGTAGCGATTCATTCGTTAAATTAAATAATTTGATGTATTGATTAATGCAAAGCAACAGAAAGACATCAAACAAACAAAAATAACTATGAAAATGTAACTCTCTTCATAGAGTAGAGCAATTATTTTTACAAAAGATTAGTTACGGGAAGTGTTTTGTTATGATCACTTTTACTACATTTCACTCCTGAGCAGGTGAGGCAAACAATGCTGTAGTAACATTTGCCGACTGTATTCAGTTCGGCAAAAGGGGATGGTCCAGAAGTCTTGTTTGCAAAGAGAATAGAAAGGAGCATTTCCTCTATGAGGTCATGTTTATTTTGATAAACAGTATTTTATAGCTAATTTCTGATCATAAAATTTTTATGTGGGCACAACGTCAAGATGATGAAACAATTCCTTTTTATGTGCATGATAATCAATGTGACCGAAGGGCCCTTTTTTGTAACATAAATATTAGGGGTGTGCGAATATTCGAGTTTTGAATTCGAATCAAATAATAGGTAATCAAATAATTTGATTCGACTTTCGAATAGCGAGTATTCGAAGTTTTGAATAATTCGAAAGGACGAATATATAAAACGTGACAGAGGCCAATGATGCAACTTTATAGGGTAAGTTGGCTAAAAGTAACGTCAACGTCGTTACAGTTGGCCTTTCGGTAAAATTTTCGCTGATATACTGGTTCAAAGGCGAGTGCATGCTTATTTTAAAGGAGGTTATGTCATTTCCGCATGTAAAGAAACACACACGAGAAAACTGTCAAGCCCTTCACAACTTCACTTCCGAAACGAAAGCACGGGCTTCTTGTGTAGTTAGGTCGCGTATGCCGCAAGCGCCGTAAAACATCCCGACTTTGGCCCGCCAAACCCTTGGTGATTGGCTTCACATGGGCAAATTTGTTCACGCTGTGTCACTGCTGCACCACACCACTCGTTCAGAAACTCCTATCGTTCCGGCTGCTGTGAACGGACGCCCGAAGATTCTTGGTCCCGGGGGACTCATGATGATAAAGCACACCCTTACCGTTCTTCTTTCTCTCAATTTTCATTCAAATCTTCGGTATTCGATATTTTTGGCCACTATTCGGCACTATTCTATTCGATTCGAGATGAAATTTCACTATTCGCACACCCCTAATAAATATTCTTTGGTTATTTCTTGCACTAATCATCAGGTCATAATTGTTACACTGCTGTTAAAAAAAAAACGAGAAATAATGTCCCCCATGCTTTCCTATTGTCTAACAAAGCAACGAGCCCCTCGAACAATCGTTTTCAAATGTAACATGTGACGTTTGTTATCGAATGAGTGATCTGTAATATTCGGCAAGAATGATTCTCCATACATCTCATGGCCGGAGAAATATCTTTCCATTCATATTAGGATTGCAAATGACACACAAGCTTTGGTAGTGGTAGTTGGGGATCTCAGTGAGGGCATTTTAAATGCACCTGACAGCATCCTGTTCAAACAACTCTTCTTCCTTTTGTAGAAAACCCACAGCTGAGGATGACGACAAAGGTGACCAGAGGCGCAAGAAAAAGATGTGAGCTTTTTGGTGACTTGCATGCACCAGTGTGTGGGCACTGCCTGAGATTCCTTGTCTTCCAGGTTTTATGCCTCACTCAAGAAACAGGAAGAGGACAAGTTGGCTGAGCTGGCAGAAAAATACAGAGACAGAGTAAGCGCAATAATTGGTGTTTGTAAAAACAATTGAAAGTATTCCCCTAATGGTCAAAAATTATATGAAGGTGAAAATCCTTATTGGTGTGTACAGCGAATGCATAGTTTCTGCCCATCAAGCTACGGGCCCAATGCATTAGATACGAGTGATAATATATTCCAGAACGTCCACAGTCTGATTACTGACAAGATTATTTTGTTATAGAATTGGTGACAAAATTTGGTCATGTTTTTCAAAACGTAAGCAAGCACATGTTGTGCTTTCATTAGTTCACCCATAGTGAATGGCAAATGCACACGTTTTGCCAAGCATCCTTGCATTATGCACGGCAGTCAAATGAAACTGCTGTTTTAGGATTGTGCCGTTGTGCGCTATAAAACATTTATATTGTGCTCTATTGAAAATAATTGATGCCCATGAATATGAATAGCATGTGACGAGCCATTCTTTTCTAGGTGTTATATTTCACAAAAGCTTAAGCTGGACAGATCACGTCAATAAGGTACGAACTAAGGTTGCACGATCGGTTGGTTTACTACAACGAAACCAATGCCATGTGCCTGTCAAGCTCGTCAGACAGTACTTTTCACTTGTAAATTCACATCTTAGCTATGGCTTATTAGTATGGGGTAACAGAAGCAAAACCGATGTAGAAAAACTGCTAGTACTGCAACGTCGAGCTGTTCGTTTGCTTAACTTTTCAAATGAATATGTAGGGTCTTCTAAACTAGTGATGTGCTTCAATATCCTTAATATTAGAAACTCATACAGAGCAAAGATTTGCATTCGGCTATTTCAAGAAGTCTCCAGCAACCTTGAGACATTTTCCAACCTGTACCTCAGTCGAGACACAGGATACAGTTTACACTGCACATCAATAGTAATAAAGAAACCCAAGACAAACTATGACATGCAGTATGAAACTATGTGTTTATGCAATATGTATCCTACCGTTGTTGAAGTAGGCACAAATTGTTGTGAATTTAAACATTTGATAATGACATGTGTCTTCCTTTGGATGTGTTGTGCAAACATTAATGCAAGTGTGACTTCAGTAATGATGAATATGTTTGGTGACTACATTGTAATGGTGCTAAGTGTTACTGTTACTAGGTATTGCTAGTTACTTCATTAGTGATTATGTTCTTGCTGTTCTTACTGCACTTGTGATTATGTCATTACTTTGGTTATGTTCACTACTGTCAGTATGCTATTACTGTAATTAGTGATTATATTCTTACTGGATTGGTGATTATGTTCTTGTTTATCGATCATGTTCAAAGTTAATTTGTAACTTTCAAATCCATTGCTTCTGCTGCGCCAGCGAGGGAAGGCCTAGTCAGGAGGTTTAAGTCCTCCTTTTGCCTTATCTCACAGGCAAACCCTGTATGTGTTATGCCCAAATAAAGTGTGCGTTTGTGTTTGTGTGTGTGTGTGTGTGTGTGTGTGTGTGTGTGTTAACTCTTTAGAAAATGGTGACTTGAAATTGTTATGTAATATATTTTGTTTCCTATGATAACTGTTGAAGTTGTGTGTGTTGAAATGTCCAGGCTCGGGAGAGAAGGGAAGGTGTCAACCCAGACTACCAAAACGAAGACCCCATTTCATCGACTGCAGGCTATAGAGCTGTTGCTCCTGATGCAAAATCGTATGTTTATGTTGCATTCCTTATTCCGTAGCATTATTGTCTGTTAGTTCTCATGAATATTGTGTCTAACAAATAAAAAAACGAGCCCTTAAAAGTCATTGTCTTTCCTTCATTCATAGCAAGGGTCTCGTTCTAGCAGACCTGACGCCTTTAGGTAGTATGCGAGGGATTATTTGTCAGCTGCCAGCTCGTAAAAAGATTACGTGCTACGTGACGCCAACAGGTAGAAAAAGAGTGTTCCACACTCGCCGCCACGGCTGTGATCGGGCCTAACACTCCTAGGTTTAAATTCGCATATATACCCCATAAAGTGGACGGGAGGATGACCACCGCCGTAGCTCAGTGGTAGAGCATCAGATGCGTTATTTGAAATTCGCAGGTTCAGTCCCTGCCGGCGGCAAGTTTTTTCGTCCACTTTACTTTCTTCATATATATATCCCAATTACTACAAATAGCATCCCCTATACTTTCCGTGGCATTATTGTCCGTTAGTTCTTAGTAATATTCCATGAAAGCCGCTTATGGGCTGGTTGGCTTCAAGTTGATGACGTGGGAGTTGTCAAAGCACATTCACTGCCCATCTAAACTAGACTAAGCCAGTTAATCAGTTCACTGTGGAATGGGAAAAAAACAAAACAAGTGCTTACCATTTCTTGATGTCCTCATGCCAAAGATGGCTGGTTTGCTCCAGTTCTCCGTACACCTAAAGCCAACACACACCATTCGCTACCTCGACAGTAGCTTTAACCACCTTTTCCACTATAAAGAAGTGGTGGCATTGTCACTATTCACTCATGTCCGGAGGGTTTGTTTTTTAGAGGCTGTGCAAAAGAAGGAGCAACGGAGAACCAGATGTGACCTTCTAAAGAATGGATGCTCAAAAAGCTTCTTTGAAAAGGTTGCAGGCCACGAGGCTTGTGCCCCTTGACCTTTTCCAAAGACCCACCGCTTTACCTATATTCAAGGCACCAGCAGAGCGCTCACACACGTTCTGTTGGAGTGGGGAATTAAAGTGGCACATAACCCATTTTCAACGCTCGGCCACTGTTTTCCGGGCCTAAAGGACAGGTCACCTAAAGAAAAAGCACAGGTGCCGGTTTACTCCACACCATGTGCTGCTCGTACATGGGGGAAACAAAGCACTTTCCTGAGAAGCTGAGACAACACCAGAATGACGTCTGCAAGTTCGACCGACAGAGGTGAGCCCTTGCTGAGCATGGCGAGGTCCACCGAATTGCTTTTCACAACTCCCACGTTATCGACTTCGAGGCCAACCACTATGAGCGGCTTTTCGTGAAATTGTCATATACAGACGACACCCGGCAACGTCAACCAGTCCACAGGTGTGCTGCTGAGCGCCTGCTTCAATGGCACATCATGGAGAATAGGTGTCACCACACGGCCTGAAGAAAAGTGGTGCCCCCCAGTCACTCCTGCAGAAGGGCCAGAGTGGGACGTTGGGTTTTTTTCTTCCTTGTAAAGTAAAAAAGTTTTTACTTATTCCCTTGGTTGGTATCCCTCTGTTTCAACCATAAGTTCTTTCCCAACCAAACAGAATTGTGCCGAATGTTCTATTTTGAATGCAGCTTCCTGACACTATACAGCAGTGCCCGAATATCAAGTGCTTCATTGGAATTATTCTGTCAGCGGAAAACATTGCAATACTATGCAAGCAGCAGCAGCAGCCAGCAATGTATACAAAAACAAACATAACAGGAAGTATTTTTGCGTGCCTGTCCGGTGCAGGCGCAAAGAGAATGGAAAGCACTGCCGTGGCACCGTCTAAAGGTGGGCTGTGTTGGGGGACGTTCCCTCGAAGGCGCTAACAGTATGCATTCAAACATAACACATAACACAACAGCAAACATAACAGCATTCAAAGTGCGCTAACAGTATGCAGACTAGTAAAATGTGGTTTTCTTGCAAACTTCGCTTTTTCCTAGCACAGAACAAGCACTGCAAGGTTTCTGAAAGCCTATTTCAAAAATCCATGTCGACTTAATCTTTTTCTTTGGTGTCCCATTAAGTCATTCATGTTTTCTTTCCAGCAAGCAGGAGAACTTGACTGTGAAATACTCTTCCACAACAGTGCACGAATACACTTATAGAACTCATGGTCTAAAGAGAAATGTTTGTGTGCCTTGGGTGTAATACACAGATTGACAGAAAAACGGTCTTTTGTGTGCACAGAAAAACCCCATGCCGTAATACTTGCACAACGTGCCATTTTTCAAACCTCACCACGTCAGTTTCTTGCCATGAAAATGAGCTTTGCATGTTCAGCACAAAAGAAGTTCTGATTTGCAACTGCTTTAATGTGCTTATTTTGGACTTTGTGAGGCCTAAAGGAGGTTTTAGGTGGCTATAAATTATTGTCCTAAAAACTGCCCTCTAGTCATGGGCTAATAAATATTTTTGATAGAAAGTGGCCAGCTTGCTCAGCTGACAAAACTGTCAGTGCCACATTCCGTTCTATTTGATTTACATAAAGGATAATTTAATTTACTATGAAATTTTTTATTGACATCTCTGAAAAAAAAAAGGTGGTGGCAAATGTTCACCAAGCTGGTGTTTGTTCTGCGAGGTTCCATTACATGTGTTGCATTTTAACATATTGCTTTTCCTCTTTCAGTTTCTGTGTTGTGCATTCATGTAGGGACTCCGGTTCTATCAGTGTTTTTTTTTTTAGCTTTGAATGCCATATCTCAGCTGCTGATACTTGCATCTGCTTTGAATCTCAGTGTCCCCTGAAAAGTGCATGCTTTTTTAGGCAATTGACTTGCACACCCACTGGTAGCTATGGGGATGCAGCACCACTTGTGATCACAACACTTTGAAAAAGCATTGCATAGCCATCTTGAAAAAATGCCTTTTTAACAGGGGTTTGGACGCTGCGGAACGACGTCGCCAGATGATTCAGGAATCCAAGTTTTTGGGTGGTGACATGGAGCACACTCACTTGGTGAAAGGTCTCGACTATGCTCTTCTGCAAAAGGCAAGAACCGCTCCCTGCACGCATACCATAACCTGGGTATTTTTCCAGTTGTTTATGAGGTAACAATCGTTATCCAGGTGCGCAGTGAAATATCCAACAAGGAAAAAGAGGACGAGGAGTTAGAGCAGACCCTTGACACGGCACAAGTAAGTGCTTGCTTCCTTACAAATACTACTAGCAATAGAGACATGAGCTGTGCATTGGCTTTGCAGTAAGGATGAACCCCAGGAGGAGGAAATGCAGTTCAAGACTGTTTTGGGTAAGCACATTGGATTGCATTGCTTTCATGTTTCTTCGTTGAGTTGCGGTGATGTCAGCCAGTTTTATCAACATTAGTGCATGTTTTTGGTGGAATGAAATAGGCCACTGTCAGCACCACATTCCATGCCATTTGATGTACTAAACATGAAAATTTGCCCTGCCACAGTGGTCTAGTGGTTATGGCACTCAACTGCTGACCCGAAGGTCGCGGGATCGAATCCTGGCCGCGGCGGCTGCATTCTCGATGGAGGCAAAAATGTTTGAGGCCTGTGTACTTAGATTTAGGTGCACGTTAAAGAACCCCAGGTGGTCGAAATTCCCGAAGCCCTCCACTACAGCATCCCTCATAATCATATCGTGGTGATTTTGGGACGTTAAACACCAGATATTATTACAGTCGACGACCGATAATTCGGACTCCACGGGGAGCGTAAATAAGTCCGAATTATCGAATGTCCGAAAAAACGAATGCGTCAGAAAAAAAATACTTTTATTGACACTTCAGGGTCCCGGTGGCCGAAAAAGGTTGTCAATGCGTTGCTGCCCGTACTTCCGCTTACGTGCAACCAAGTCCGCCTGTATCTCCGCCAGTGTGATGGGATCGCTGTATGATGGCGAGCTGGTTTCGTTCGTGAAGGCAACGCGTCTGTGCGGCACACTTAGCGGTCGCACAAAGAGGCAGCATGAATGGTGGCGCGGCACGTTTGGGTTCTCGCCTATTAAATGCGTGCACTACGCATGCAACTGCACCAGGCCACATGCACTATCGAGCAGTTGACTGAAGATGCTTATCGTAAGGCTTGTCAGCGATTGAGCCGTACTGGCGCGTTTGCCACTTGCCGCCATCACGCCTCCGTGCATTTCCACTGCTTATCCGTAAGGACATCGCCGCACGGCGCCGTGATAGTGGCCCCTTTGAATTTCCGGTCTGCTTCACCCCATAACACGTCGGCATCGCGACAAAGCTGACTTTCGGACTCTGCTACTGTCGCAAACAGGTCGACTCGCGAAAGCGCTGGTTCAAACCTACTAGATGATAGACACGGCAGAGGTGGGGGCTTCAATTATTGCCTTTCGGACCTGCAATTTGAGCAGAAAGTCCGAAAAATCGGACGCCGAAAAGTTTTAGCATCCGAAATTTCCGACGTTCTTGACCATTGACGTCTATGGGGCTGGCGACGGTGCTGCGAAAGCGTCCAAATTTTCGAGCATGTCCGGAAAATAGGCAGTTGACTGTATCTGCCGCGTTTCGTTATCGTCGGCGCGGCCTTCGGCGCTGGCTGTGAGGGCACCGTTGGCGCCATTTAACTCAGATCTTCTGAGACAGCAGAGCCTAAAATAAAGCAAGTCTCAAGATAAAAATGAACGCGCGCGTAAAATGCTTTACCGCAGACGCATTCGACAGAATGGCGGCGATAGCAGCGCAGCGCAGGGATACAGGACAGGAACCGGAATGTAGGATGTTCGCGATGTCGATAGGATTTCCCACAGTGACCAGTGCCTCCAAGATCGGCATTTCAAATCACAAATCTGAGGCATAAAGTAGCGATTGAAATAGAGCCTCATAGATCACCAAAGCTTTCGTTTTGATCTCTGAGGCCATACTTTGTATGGTACGGGTGCCGGAGGAGATAAGGGCTGGCGATTCGGCGTGCGCGACAGTCTCGGACAGGGTCCGGATTATCGAATGTAGATCTCGCAGCTGTCCGAAATATCGGTCGTCTTTACACATTACTTCTATGGGATCAACGGCGGTGCCGCGCGATTGTCCGAATTACCGAGCATGTCCGAATTATCGGTGTCCGATTTATCGGTCGCCGACTGTATTAAACATGAAAATTTATGATGGATATGTTTTTATTTGCATCCCTTTCGAAGCAATTAGTAAAATATAAATACGCTCAAACTTCATTATAACAAAGTTGCATCTGACACGAAAATAAGTTTGTTATATCCAAAAATTCGTTATAAACGTATATTTGCAACACTGTATCTATGACAAGACTATTCTTCTTTTACCTCGCCATAACCGATAATTCGTTATATCCATGTTCGTTATACCGAGGTTTGAATGTATTGTTATTGCCGGGGCACTTGCTGTACAGTACTCATACATCCACCGTGAGAGTGGTCTTTGTACCTGCTCTACTCCTGACCATGCATGGGTGCCACAGGTGTAGCAAGTGTCGTGTTGGGTCAATGCGGTGTCTAGCAATTTTTCGTTTCCACAAGTGATGCTCTTTCAGCATCACTATGGCACATGTCACGGTTCTGCACAAGGAGGAGCCAGCACACAGTGAAATGTCGCCTTTTAAAAGTGTGCAGTACACTTACAACAGCACTGCACCACACGCACTGCAAGGAGATAGCTGAAGATTTTTATTGAATCAAGCACCAATGCTGGTTGATGCCTGCTTCTACCTTCAATTACTTTAAATATACCAGCGTGGAACCAAAACAAGCATCGGGACGATGCATTCTCGGAAGGGGGATAATGACGCAAGATACATTCAAATTACGCACACCAGCAGTTGCTATGCCCTCCGCGTTGTCTGCGGTGTGCATGCAAAACAGAGGAAGCAAAGCGTCGATGGAGCACACCAGGATCACCGCTGACAACTCAGACACGTGCGACCTGCACAGGACAAGAAAAGGAGAAGAGAAAGGCGTTCTTGCAGTGTATACATAGGCATTTTTCTCTGACTTGTTTGTTTATAGGGCACAAGTTCGCCCAGTTTAAGCTATTAATTAAAGTGTGCTTCTTGAACTTTGTGTGACACTGTCGTGCAAGGGTGGCTGCCATAATGCATTCGTGCTCTTCCATTGATTATTTGCACTGCATCCGAAGGTCGCGGGATCGAATCCCGGCCGCGGCGGCTGCGTTTTCGATGGAGGCGAAAATGTTTGAGGCCCGTGTGCTTAGATTTAGGTGCACGTTAAAGAACCCCAGGTGGTCGAAATTTCCGGAGCCCTCCACTACGGCGTCTCTCATAATCATATCTTGGTTTTGGGACGTTAAACCCCAGATATTATTATTATTATTATTTGCACTGCATCACTGCACTCACACCAAAGTCAAAAGCATTGTTCGGCTGAACGGAGCACTTGCTATAAAGGCAGAAGATCTTTTGTGGTGCATTGTGGTGTGAGCGACTCTGGAATTTTGAGGGTGCAGTTTAGTTTATGCGACAAAGTGATTGCGATGCATACTAGGCTTTGATTGAACAAATACGTTAGGTCTTCTGCAAGCTTGGACGGGAATTTGTGGCTACTTTTTACTGCTTTTTAAAGGGGTCGTGCAAAACTTTTCCAAGTATTCATCAAATGGCTTCATTTATAAAGCTTATTGCCTCGCGAACCGATTGCTGCAAAAATTTTTTGAATGTCTCTACTTGTATGAGCAGAGTTACAGGGATTTGTCGCACACTTCAAGCACTTTCTCTCTCTCCTTTCGTGCCAGCGAGCGCGCAGAGAGCTTCGCAGGGGCGGGGGGGAAAGACAAGCGCACGTCATGACCTTGAACGCATTCTTTTCTTTTTTTTTTTTTCTTCGAATGTGCAACTTCCTTTCAGTGTGATCGCGAGCGCGGACATGTGGCATCCCGTGGCGGCCACAGTAACTGTGCAGCTCACGGTGCTCAAATCAGCGAGTGTCTGTGAACTTTGGGTTTATGGCATCATTTGTAAAAAGAACTTTTCAATATAATCTTCCTTCACGTCAACGCGTTTTTCGCACCTCTCAGACAACATTTGTGTGTCCTTCAAACGTAGTCTGTACTTTTCTGTTCAAGGTGCCTGCGGACTGACTTCTTCACTTCATCATCAGCAGCAATATTCTTGCTTTGAAGGTCTTTCTGCAGCTTTGAGGTCTGCCTGTAAGGTGTGCGGTCGATCTGCTGAAAGCCACAGTTCTTTGCTGTAGCTTTTGCAACACTCGCCATGGAACTGGAGCGTTGTTGTGAAGCAGGCGGACGGCTTGATTGGAAATCCCTCACCTCATCTCGTTTAATGTATGGTGCTGTTCACGTAAACACAAACGCAGAGTTAAAACTCATACGGAGGTCTTCTAATAGATGACGCTATGCACCTATACGGCCATTCTGTTATTGCTGAGATTAGATGTCAGGCTTGAAACTTAGGGAATTACCTGTATGTGAAGTGAAAATACTTGAAGGCATGCATTCCTGCTATAAAGGCAAGTATTGCTTCTTATATAAATGTGTGGTAGGTTTACGAAAGTTGATTGTCTGGCAGGAGTCATCTGTGCAGTGCCATTGTTCCGATAGATTGTTTTCGGGAACAAGGTCTTTGTTTTTGTTTGTGTGCAGGACGCAACATCTATCGAATGGTTTTCCGGCCACGAGCGGTGGAACGCAATGACCTGTTTTTGCCCAACCGGATGGCATACGTCATTGAGCTGGATGATGAATATGCTGACAGCGACATTCCCACAACTCTCATTCGCAGCAAGAAGGACTGCCCAAACCTCGAGGCAATTGCTTCTCTCTTATTTCTTTTTGACCAGCAAGCTTTGGTTTGTTTTTTCAAACATACCTTCTATGCTACAGATAAGCTGTGTTCGCTTGCACATTTCTGGAAGAAAAAAAAATTGTAATTTTCAGTTCTTGTTTGACAATATGTATGATTGCATTATACTACTGTTAAGCTTCACTATTGCATTGAATGGTTGACATTTGTTTAAAGTAAGTGCCTAAAGTACTGCCTATCTTTTTGCTACATCAGTAAAGAAGGTTGGCTATCTTGGGATTTTGCATAACGCAGTACAGAAGTTTTTCGGACTTTATGCTCAAATTGCAGGTCCGTAACGACATTTATTGTAGCCACCAGTGATGCCCCATTGATCAATCGTTTTGCAGGCTTGAACGAGCACTTTCGTGAGTAGATCAGTTTGCACTGTAGTGGATTCAAAAAGTTAGCTTTGCCGCTATGCCAATGTGTTTTGTGGTAAAGCATACCGAAAATCGAAGGGGCCTCTGTCATGGCACAAGTGCAGCGATATCTTTGTATAAATCCACAGAGGCGTGACGGTGGCAGGAGGCAAATGCACCAGCACGACTTAATCATTGACAACCAGATTATGATAAGCATCTTCAGCTAACTGTTCGATAGTGCACATGGCCTGGCGCAGTTGTAAGCATAATGCACGTTTTTAATGGGCGACAATGCAAATGCTCCGCGCCACCATTCACTGTGGCTTCTTTGTGCGAGACTGCTAAGCGTGCCACACAGACGTGTAGCTTATAGCAACAAAAGCAGCTTGCCATTGCTGCATTCATGTGCGGTCAGTGCGAACGGCGAACCATCTCACGGGAAACGCCTGCGCATGGTACAGCAAGCCCCTTGTAGTGACAGTGTGAGCTGGTAGGCAACGTGCTGCACACAACTAGGAATGATTGGCCCCACACGACTGCAGTGAAGCGCCAGAAATTTTTGCACAGTAGCCCATCGTTTACTCGTGCACACGATTCGAGAACAGCCCGCCAGAGCCTTTGTGTTCCATGTCGTCATTTGGAAACACTTTTTGGCACCGCAATAGTGCACCATGGCACGGTTGTGTGAGAGAGCCACACTTTTTTTCACTCTTCACTCGTATTAGCAGTGTTCTTCACGAGACTCAAATTTTCAATTAGTGATAGCACTAAGTTAAGTGGGGTTCTTAGCAGGTACTGAACGTATTCATAGCCCCTGCGAGCACCGAAGTGCCATAATAAGCGTACTGGCGGGCCTTGAGAGCTATTTCAGATGTGTCTGTGGTGATATGACCACTTGAGGGAAGTAAAAAAGCGTGAATTTATTTTTTTGGATGATTTCGCAGTCCCTAAGGAGTGCAAAAAATGTTAATTCATTTCCTGTAAATTATTTTGTTTGTGAGATAACTGAAGTTCACTCCCTATTCTTTAACCCTTTGAGGGTCAAATTTTTTCGTGAAATGCAGTCCAAAAATGTGTGATTTTTTTATTGCTGAAATAAATTCTTCAAACGATTCTATTGAAGAAAAAAGTTGTCTAAAAAAAGTTGTTTTGCGTGACCGTAAAGCGACAAAAAATTATCTTTGTTGTACATACACATGGTTTATTCGTAGTAACATCAAGCAAAATCCTTAAAAAGACACATACGCTTTTTTATAAATAAAAGTTATGCATTGTATTAAACATAGCTCACAGACATACAAAAATAAGCTCACCAGAGTACATTTCCGGTAAAAAATGTTCGTGCTCCCCAAAACAGGAAATGCAACCACGGCGGCGTCGTTTTGTAATTTAGCACTGCACAGGAACAGATGTAATTGCAGGGAACAATAAACGAGAGTAACAAGCGGTCACCCTTTGAGAGATTAGAAACCAGACGGCCATAAGCTTTGCTGGTGCGAGAAGTGATAACCACCCAAAGGACGAAACTGAAACCAGCCGCATCGCATGCACTTGTTCGGATGTGCAAGTGAACGCCACCGCGCTGCTTTGGAAAGCAAAAAAAGAAATACCAACGGAGAGACATCGGCACATGAAAAAAATTCCACATATTCCTGAAGCGTGGCAGCACATTCAAGGGAAGAGAAATGATCGAAAAAGGCACGCGTTTTAAACCAGCCGCACCGCGAGCGCGCCGCTTTCCAAAGCAAAAAAACAACGGAGAGACATCAGCACAAGAAAAAAAATCCACGTATTCTCAAAGCGTGCCAGCACATGCCAAGCAAGAGAAATGATCAAAAAAGGCGCGCACTTTAAACATGCAGGCTATGCCGTACACGTATAATGAAAACCCTTTGGTGCCTGTTAGGTGATGCCGTACATGTACGGTGAAAAACCTCAAAGGGTTACGGACATAACTATCAAAGATTGGGCGAGTTGGCAATACAGTTTTAAACTTGATATACAGCATGGTAAAAAGGAAGAAGGCCTTGTTTAACTCTTTCGTGATCGCGCCTGTAGAACGTGGGTCACCAGACCCGAACGCGCTGAACGAGAATTTAAAAGTACGGGTGCTCCTATCAACTATTTACACCATCTAGTACATTATGTAAGCACTAATATTTCGTTTCCTGCATAGTTAGTTTTTTTCCCGAGCGGCAGCGATTTTTAACAGTGACTCAAAGATAGCGGTTCGCTTGGTTTGTGCGCGAAAATGGCAGACCAAACGCTAGCGAGACCCTCTCAGAAATGTTGTTCCTTGGACGAATCTGTTGTGTTCGCAAGTGATTTTTGTGCTGTTTCTAGCAGAAGTGACTCTGAGGATGATGTCAAATCATGGAAATATAGTCCGGATAATAAAAAACCATAGAATGAGCCCGGATCGTAGTCAGGTGTAGATCAGTACGTTATGCTTTCTGGCACATCGATTTTTTACTCCGATTGAAATGTTGTGAGGATGTTGACATTATTACATCTTTTATTTGTAGCGTCTCAACAGTATATGGTAAAAATTTGGCGACATAACCTTCAACCAGTAGAGAGTAATGTTCAGCCCAAGAAGGCTACCCAGCTGTGATTTCAGAGTAGTGTAGCGCAGTGAAACAAGGTGTCACAAGGAAAATTAGACTTCTGGGCATCTTTTTCACTGCAGAAGTACCGTAAAAACCCGCATATAGCTCGGACCCGCATATAGTCCGGGGTGTAATTCGGGGATAGCAAACGTGAGAAAAAAAGTTTTCACCCGAATATAGTCCGAGGAAAATGGAAAAAATGCATTTATTGACATTTCATTCATCGTCGTCGTCGGACGCACTCTCTTCCGAAGCTCCCTTGTCGGAAATGTTCTCCCACAGCACATCATCCTCAGTGCCATCAAGCGCGTTGGAGATGGAGCACTTTTTGAAGGCGCGGCAAACGAGCGCCTCTGGAATGCAGGCCCAAGCCTCGACTATCCACGAGCAGAGCATCGCTGGCGAGGCCCGTTTCAGCCGTCCGGCAGGGGTCACTTCTGGTTCTCCGGACCTCATCCACTCCACGTACAGGCGCTTGACATGGTCCTTAAATGGCTTATTAAGGCACACATCAAGCGGCTGCAGCTGTGATGTCATCCCTCCCGGGATGACGACGAGCTCGGTGCGGGAGTCGCGCAGCAGTCGCTTTACGGAGTCTGCCAGGTGACACCGAAACGCGTCGAGCACAAGCATCGAAGGGAGCCCCAGCAGTGCTCCGGGCCGTCGACACCACACGGACTTTATCCAGTCAAGGACTAACGATTCGTCCATCCACCCCTTGTCCTGGCAGCGGACGACGACATTTTTCGGGAACTTCTCCCCCTTCGGCAGCGTCTTTCGTTTGAACACCACGTAGGGTGGCAGCTTGCGACCGTCAGCCGTGCAGGATAACATTACAGTCACCCGCGTTTTTTTCGTTTCCAGTCGACCGCACGATAACTTGCCTGGAGCCTTTTTGATGCACCGTCAGCGCCGAGGGCATATCCAGGTAGACCGGCGTCTGATCCGCGTTGCCGATCTGGCCCAGCTGAAAGGGGACTGCCTTTCGCAACGCAATTATGTACCTTTGAAAAGCCACGAGGTGCTCTTCGTAGCTCTCTGGTAGCTTCTGGGAGATCGACGTACGCCGACGTAGGGAGAACCCAGCGCGGCGCATGAAGCGAGACACCCAATGCTTGCTCGCTTTGAAATCCTCCGGCTGAATGCCTTTGTCTCGAGCGATCTCCCTTGCCTTCGCTTGTAGCAGCTCGATGTTGACAGCGAGATGTGCAGCTCGCTGCTCCCGCACAAAGTCTGTGAGTTCTCGTTCCACGTCAGGAAATGCTCCATTTTTTGGTCCGCGGAAACTTTTTCGCTGGCCGCTGCATGCAAAGAGGGCTTCCTTCTGCTTCCGCCAACCGCGAATGCTCCGCTCGTTGACTCCGTACTGCCGCTCCGCGGCACAGTTGCCGATGGTTTCGGCAGCAGCGATAACTTTTCTTTTAAAAGCAGCAGAGTACTGCCTGCGCGGTCCTGACATGGCGTAAAATCACAGGAGCAAAATCGAGGCCGTCGTTATGGGCACCAAGTTGAAGCAAAGGCCACTGACCAACTGACCAGTTAAGACTAACGCCGCTAACACTACCTAGCGCAGAAGCGCGCAGACAGCTGATGATGATGATAGCACCGCGCTATGCCGAAACCGAAACTGAATTTGGGCCGAAAATTCTTGGGACCCGCATATAGTACGGGGCCGAAATTTCGCACCCTAAAATCTAGAAAAAAACCCCGGGCCATAGAGTTTCTTACAATAATACCTAGAGGGGAATCTGGCGCTAGTGTCTACGCGGGCTCCTTGAGACGCGCTTCAACCACCATGGGAATGATGGGAAGTACAGGCTTCGGATTTGCTTCGGATGGATTAGGTTCTTGAGATTCGCAACGGTTGTTTGCCGAGTGTAAAACAAAGTGATATGAAGTTAATTCCAATTAAAACTTGCTTCATTCTTTTGTACGTAAAACTTCTTGCAAAAAGTTTGCGTGATCGTGAGATGGAACTGAAACCTGGACAAATTCAACCACCAGGGTATGCATTGCTCTGCAATTGTGTTCCAGATTTGGCATCACCAAATAATGAATTATTTTTGTACAACACTTGAAAAGAAACACGCTTGTTTTTACCTCGAAAGTACTCATTATCTATTTGTGGAAATAACAGTACTGTATTGAGTGAGAAACACTTAACGTATTGTCTGCTGCGATGCCAGGTGCGTCTGTTCAAGTGGTCTGCCTCCAACGCATCTCTCGTTTTGTTGTGAAGTCGAGTCTAAGGAGCGCGACGGTGCGTCTACTTAGCTTCGCCGTCGTTTTGCAGCTGATTTGAACGAGTTTTGGTAAGACGCGCTTATCAAACAAACGTGAACTCGATGCAGTTTGCTGCACTGACATGGGACGCTACATCTGTGCGCAGCGGTGAGTGCACGACGCTTTGCTAAAACTGTCAAATACAACCTGTAAAGCTGCAGCGTCGCAGCAAAGCAAGAGATCTAGCGGACTTCAGTATCTTTGAACAACAAAGGCGCTGCTTGAATGCTTTGAAACGCACCCCACTACCCACGCCTCGCGAAGAAGGAAACTGAAACTGTAGAAGAAGATCCGTAGAAAGTTCGCTAGCTAACGCTATCCAATCCGAAGCCTGTACTTCCCATCATTCCCATGGTGGTTGAACGATCGCAGCGCCAGTTTCCTCTCTAGGGTATTGTATGAAACTCTATGCCCCGGGCTATACGCGGGTTTTTACGGTAATAAACGTGACTTGTGTTAACGAAAATGAGTGTGCGTGGTTGCAAATTCTGTAAAAGCAGTCTTATGCCAAAGATGATGGTTCTTGGGAAATGTTCACGACTGCAGACATGGTGAATTTCATTTGCCTGCTGATCTATTTGGGCATTGTCGAGCTTCCATGGCTACACCTCCCCGAAACAAGTACATTCAGAAGAAGTCCTACCGATTGACAAAGTGGAGAAAATACAAAAGTGCTAAGAGGACAAGAAACTTGACGACTGGACAGATGCCACTTGTAACGCCTGTGTTGCCCAGTGGCACACCAACCTTAGAAAAAGAAATTTTTTTACATTTTAGAGCTTTCAGACATGATTCCACCTATTTCAGTAATAGCAGACATTGAAATGTGGTGACTTTTTTGTAGCTTACAAGTTATAGTTTTATTGTGTACGGTGAAGCCATGCTTTAGGATGTTTTGGTGCCGTGTTCAGTGCTACCTCTTGGTGTCTGATTATTTTTCTCTGCTGCTATTTATCATAATTTGCTAAAATACCTGTGGCTTAATAGCAAATTTATTTCTCTTCTAAATTATGTTTAAGTATTGCTGTGTTTGAAAAATTATTACAGGGAAAAAATATAACCGTGTAACCTCATGCAGTGATTCCACTCCTGCGCCAACTGCGCCAAAGTGCGCCAATTTGTATTTACTGCGCCATCCTGATAATATCGACGAAAATTGCGCCAAACTGCGCCAAAGTCTCTGGTTTGGGGGCGTCTATCACCGGCAATCGCACGGCCGGCGCGTCAGAACATGTGCAGCTTGATCTTGGGGCTGCCAAAGTCTCAACCGTGGACCAAGAATTATTCCGCTGAATAAATAGCGCTCGCGCGTGCGTCTCGAGTAAGCCACGATGCCATGCACGGTGCCGACGCAGCTTCTGTTGCAAGTCGGCTCAACAGCAAAACGCGCTCTCCGCAGAGGCTCGTGACGTCTAGGCCTATTGGTAGCGAGGAAGTGCGACGGCGATTCATCGGCGGACGTCGTCTGTTCTAGAAACGCTGCTGATAGCTCGTTTCAAGCATCGCACGGCACGTAAGGAAAGCAATGTTCAGTAATAACTACATGTGTGCTGCTAAAATGTCTGTCATCTTCTGTTTCCGGACATCGCGGAATGAAATCTGGGATCGCTAGCAGTAGATATATGGGACAATATCGAATTTTCCTTGCTTCGCGTCTATGGAAGAGCACGCGAACGGTGGAAACGCGTTCACACTTTTCCTCAGATATACTTTATCCATGGATCTTAATTCGGAAGAGCTTTTTCGTAATTGCTTATACCAGCACGTCTGAGTTAGTAATCACTCTGCGGTAAATACCCCCTAAATGCCCTGCCCTTTCGAGCTCACGTGCTAGGGTTCCAATTTGAATTTTTTGCTTGCTTTTTAAAAATGACATCTCATTAATAAAAGCATATCTCCTGGTCGGAGCAGCCGCAAGTGCGCAGCTGTCAGTAGCGGGCCCGTCCCTAACGGCTCAGAGTGAAGCGGCTACCCCATGTTACACGCCCGCCCCTCGTTTTCGGGGGTCAATAGCTGACAGTTAAAAGAACTCAGTTTTGCTTAAGGGCAAAGCAATGAATGCGATACCAACAAATTGTATTGTTAAACGAAGTAAGGCTAGCAGCTAACTCTTTTGGATCCGATCTCGCGCAACTCAACAAAACACTGGTTTAAGGGATTATGGCCGCTCCAGAAACCGAAGCGTTTTCTTGCTCTGAGTTCTCTAAACACGAAGTAAGCGTTGAGAGCGCAGCAAGTTTATGAGCCGTCTCCTGATGCCTCGAGATAGCGCGTGCGCAAACGACTGCGCCCTTCGAACGATGCGGTCCCCTCCCCCCCCCTTCCGCTCCCCTGGCGTCCTTTCATGCTCCTAACGAAAGACGGGCGGGGTGTTTCCTCTCTGTTTGATGAGCAATCGACGGCAGGCCCGCACGCGGGAAGATGTTATCTCATGCGCTGTCCGTGCGACGGAGACAGACGGCCGGCTAGTTTAATCTCCGCTTCAGCCGCGTTCGTCGCCAGCGCTCGCGAGCTTTTACCCGCAGCTAGAATGCGCATGGTGATGTTATTAATTTGGTCTTTATACAGAAAATTACGGCAATGGCGACGGCAAAAATCCGCGGAGAGTGTCCATATAATTGTTATCACAATAAATATTTTAAAGAAGTTGAGGAGCCATTCCACTCTGTGAAGTGGATGATAAGCGAAGCTGTTTCGCGCATGGCAAAGAGGTGACATGGTGGAGGACAGTTTGGTATGTAAGGCCAGGTTGTTAACGTTCAATACGCAATATTAATGTGAAAGCCTCAGGTGCTTTATCAAACACGAAAATTGACCGTTGGCGGCGTCAGTCGATTGATGCAAAAAATAATCATGATGTGATGGCGTCATGATCACGTCATAGATCGTCAAAACTTGTGACCTCATCATGGCGTCATATATCGTGATGTCACGTGATGACGCCATCGCATGACATCTTTGCTTTACCCTGCTTCCGTAATCGGTCCGCCGATCATGGAGCTAGCGCAAAACCAGGTGAGGTGCAGAAAGCTTGCAGACAAGGACGGGGAGGATCAACCCGTCGATCGAGAAAAAGAACCTGGCTTTCGCCTTGGAGTTTTCTTAGGGGAATGCATTAGGGATAGTTTGGCTCTTTGGTATTGAGGCACTGCTGTACATCACGGCGTTTGTCTACAATATCTGCTGATAACCACATAGATGTATTTAGAGTGTTATTTCATGAAGTGCAATTTTATTGATCCGGTATTCTGTTTATTTGCTAGTGTCGAAAATAATCGCCGAAGAGGTTATTCCAGAACACTGAACTGCATGAGCCCTTATTTCTTTTTTTTTATCGAGTGAAATATGGAGTTCTCCTGAGATGATTTTTTCCATGAGATTTGCAATGAATCCCCATAGTAATATTCTGGTGCTTGAATGTTATTCAAATATGCTTCTGTAGTGCACTCCAGGATGTAAAATTCGCTGCTCCAGAGTGCTCCCAGATGCAAAATTATCTGCTCCAAAGTGCTCCAAGATGAAAATTTTGCTGCTCCAAAGTGCTCCAAAATGGAAATTTTGCTGCTCCAAAAATTGCTCCAAATCAGAAGCAGTAGCATCAGTGCTCATGGAATAATGCAGTTTTCACTGGGCATACAAAAAAAAATTGTAACTCATACGCTTGTTGAGCTAGATCATTAAAACTTTCCTCTAATATAAAAAACTGTTGAGTAAATATTTTGCACATCTCAGATTATTTTTCGTTTTTTTTTTCTTTCATGTAGGGGGCATAACATTAAAAATTTTCTATGCAGTGTTCAATAAATCTTGTTTTCATAAATATTCTTGCATATTGTACCTTAACATGAATTTTTATAAGTAATACCATTAGAAAGTACAATCACTTAGCTTCATAATGATATACAGTATTACCCTGTATCTATCATAATATTCACAGCAAAAAATAATTACTAAAACGTACAAAATGTGTCCAATTTTCCCACGGTCACAAAAGAGTTAACCCCTTTCTTTGCCACAGTAGTTAGGCTGAGCACAAGGTTGGCTACTGTATTTAAATGGGGATGGAATGGGGATGAAATGGGGATGCAGCTGGGTGTCTTGACACATCAGAGAATCTAACAAGGCCAAAGTATGGTGATCTCCTACTGTTCCATCGTAAGCCAGAGCAGCACGTGACCCCGTAGTTGGAGAACATCGCCAAAGTTTTGACAAGTGTTCAGTGGCATCTCCGAATACATGTGGTGGGGAAGGGGGGGCTATTCGGCTGCTGCGCTTCGGTCATCTAGGTGAGGCCTCTCCCGGCTTAACACTTTCGTGACCGCACCTATTCCCATCGTTAGTATGGTAACAATGACTTCCAAGTTCAAATCTCGTCGTTTCCTGAGCACTTCTGGACAGCTAACACCATCCAAAGGGTAAAAGAGCGTGTTTTTGATCAGTTTTGCTGGTGAGTTTCTTTTCTCCGTCGTGGGGAGATTTTTAACGCTCGTTCGCAGTCGGGGAGGTGAGCGCTAATGTTTTCGGTTATGGCGTCATCGTCACTCGCGGGTGCTCCATGAAAACAGCAAATTTTGTCAAATTCTGATGAATCTGAGCGTCAATCTCTGGACGGTGGTTGCAGCACATACACGGAAGACAACTTCGGTTCGTCAAACTTCAGTACGGACAATGATAGTGCGTCAAACCGCCCCGGAACACCAGCAGGCATCCCCCATTAAGGTTTGCTCTCTCTTCGGGTCGTTTTATCGCTGCCGTGTGTTGATGTAAACGTATCCGGTGTGTACTAAAGGTCGCAGCTCTTACCTGCAAGGTGTCAACTTCGTTTGGGCTGGAGCATTTAGCGCCGGCTGTAGAAAGAGTGGAGTTTTCTCTGTGAAGAAGGCGCGTAGTGGACCTTGACCTAGCACTCCGGAGTGCCGTGCGATAACTTTTTCGTGTTGTTTTTCACCGCAGAAGTCATCAGAGAGACATGCAACCACACAAATAAGTATATACGTGGATGCATATTTTCGAAAAGCCAACGCACAGTGAGCCAACCTTTGTTTCACCACGTCGAGAAACTGCCTCGCGCTGTGGTATGACAGGCATTAGTGGATATATTTTTGTATGTATGTAAATAATCTTTGTACTTACAGAGCTTATATCTGCACTGTTATTCTTTAAGGGCTTTTCGTTCAAAGCGTATACAGTTGAACCCGTTTATAACGAACTCGAAAGTGTCGCGGAAAGTGGTCGTTATATCAGTAGTTCGTTGTATATGGACTCGCCCTTAAAAACGTGCACTTAGCGGCCAAGCCGTTTTTTTTTTCTTTGCACTTCTATTAAAGGGCTAACAACCCCTTCGGTGACAAGCTAAGCCTTTTCGCGTCGTGAAGCGACACCCGCTGCGTGCTCATGAGTGAATTAACCGCCTTTGCAATGAGCTGACACCATTTCACCGAAGCGCGGTACCGCAACGTGGAGCCGATCATCCCTAGCTAGTTGCGTGCAGCGCGTCGCCTACTCGGCTCGCGGAGTGACTGCCGGGCCGCTTGCTGTATGCCGTTTGCGTGCGTTTGTACGTTCTTCGTGCTTGCTTCACTCCGGACCGTGCATGTGTGCGGCGACTAGCCTCTTCGTTCAACGCGGCGAAAACAAGCATTTTGCAAGCAACGCGCATTCGACATCTCCGCGATGCTCTCGCGGCCCTGCACGACGATGCGCGGCGCACTTGAGTTGTCACCTAGTCAAACACGCAGTATATGCTCGCTGTCAGTGCATCGATGTTTCTCGGTGCCCGCGCCGCTCAACAACAGCGAGCTACTTTCGTTTCTACAAAGCGACGCGCACTTCAAAGCGGTCTTGCACGGCGCGGCGAACTTGCGAACGGCAGCATGGCGCGCTCGTACCGCCGTCAATCCGCAGTGTACGGCGTACGCCACACGCGCAGCCGAGCAGATATCTACAGATGACTGTGATCAGGTTGTCGGCTATAAGTCATAATGGCACGTTCATCGCCTTCGCTCTTTTCTGATGCCTATCCGCGAAAGCATCGCCGCAATCGCGCGGAAGTCGTAATCACCGATCGACCGGTCTTTGCCGTTACCAAAAAGACGGACGACCTTTTGCGGCATATTGTGGCGTCGACGAGTTTAGGGACGCAGTGAACCTTTTTGCGATGGAAAGTTATCGCGGTTATCACTTCTTGCATTTATGCCTTCTTGCGTCCCAAGGCATATGGTCGTAGCTGCAGAGAACGGCGTCAGGAAAGGTTACCGTGCGAAAGCTGACCGCAAGGCTTCATGCTGCCTACTATTTTTTTTTTCTTCACTGCCATTCTGCCACTGAAGAAACGCCTGGAAAGTGAGCTACCTCGCTCGCAGCGTCCGAAATCTGCGTGCGGTGCTCGCCGATCTGGGATATCTTAGTCGCGAGCACCGTGGTCGCGAGTAAACTGGAGCGGGGCACGCGCGAGCGCGCGCCCCTGTCACGCTTTAGAAGGAATGTTTTAATTTTTTTTTTTCGCTTCGTATGCGCCATATTTTTATCGCGACCGTGTCTGAAGTGTTCGTTGCAAAAGTAGGAGGCTTTGAAAAATGTTCGCTATATGTGGACGCAGCTTCAATGGTTAGCATAAGAAAATCGTAAGTGCACCCAAATATGGTCGTTATAACCGATAGATCGTTATATGTGGGATCGTTATAAGTGGGTTCGACTGTATTTCGATTTTTTTTAATGTTTATCCTGTGCAGAGTACCAATGATGTTTTCATGGATTTTTTTTCTTTTTGATTCATTTTTCTTTGTTTCATATTTTTTGATAATATTAAAAATAAATCTGTTGTTTGAAATTAATACTGTTAGATACCTATACTTTTGCATCAATCAATTTCTGTGGCCAGAAACAAAAAAAAATTGCCTGCACTACCCAAAAACAACCGATTTTTCCGCGTTCACGAAAGTGTTAAGTGGGGGGCTCGAAACACTTTTCCAAGTAATGAGTAATCATTGAACTGTTGGAGTTTATTGTGTGGACATTCTATGGCTTGTTTTTACCTGCTCAATTCAGTTTGTTGCATTGGGTGCATTCTGTTATTATCTGAAGATGGCATTTGTATTCTTTCAGAGCCACACCACCCTCACCACCAACGACATTGTGATCAACAAGCTGACTCAGATCCTGTCGTACCTGCGCCAAGGAATGCACAACCGTAAGGGCAAAAAGAAGGGCAAGGGGACTGACAAGCCATCAGGCAAAGTGGCACCAGATGATGCGTAAGCACCTGCATGTAGTTTCTGCACAACAGGCATGAGCGAGAACAGATGTGAAGGCTTCTGTAAGAAACTTTGAATTGACTTTGGCGGCATAGTGCCAGCATTCATTGCTTGTAGCAGCAGCTCTGCAAGCTGTATGTCTGCTGGTTCGACCACACAGCTCCATACCAGGACTGTGCAAAAGACAATGCGTTGACACATGCAAGCGTCACTCTCACTCACTCAGCTTCCCATCGAGAGACACGAATGGAAAACTGCTGTCGTGTGTGGCAAGCAGTACAGTAGAATCTCGTTAATACGGCCCCCCGTTAATTCAGAAATTCGGCTAATTCGTCATTCCCACACCCTCCCTTCAAAAATGTTCATAGCCCTATGGCAACAAACATTCGCTAATCCGACGCAAAATTGCACGCGCACTGGTTAATTCGGACTGGAGGCAAGCCAAAGACGGCTAAAATGAAACTGTGTCTCGGAGGCCATATTTATCGCATTGCATTTTCTTTACCACACATGTGCAAACTTATGGTCTCCGAGATGGGCTCCGGCAGCAACGGTGCACTGTCGATGCCGATCGCGGAGGCCAAGGAAAACCGCATTTTTTTCGAAAACTTATGAAACGGGACGCAAGGTGGCGTATTGGAGCACACATCGTCCTGTCTTCAGCGGAGAACGGATAACAAAGAAACAAGGCCTCAGACGGATAGCGTGCAGACCTGCAGGTGTCGGTTGTGCTTTTTTTCCCCCTTTTCGGTGCGTTGTGACACATTGGCGTATCGGCAGTGTCGATAACAAAGAAACAAGACCTCCGACGATATGGTGTTCCTTGGCCTGCTTCCCTCCGAAGTGGAGCTTGCAGATTAGTACATTACAATTGATGACAGCATTGTCGTCGCCGGTCACTTGAACGATGACGAGATCATCAGGGCTGCCCTCGGTGAGACGTATGAGGCGTCCGACGAAGATCCGTGTGATGAACTACACCCGGTGCATCGTACCGCAAAAGAAGCCGTGGACGCTGTCATCGTTCTAGAGGAGTTTTGTTACGGTGTCCCAGGCAATACTCTTGCACTAGAGGGTTTGTCACATGCCCGCAATCTAGTCCTTGCTGCCCAGCTGTCCACAAAAAAACAAACAAGCATCACGGACTACTTCTCAAAATAAAGGTATGCGATAAAGGAATTGAAAATGTGCGTTTTTGTTATGCATTTGTTAATTCGACATTCGGATAATTCAGACATTTTTTTCACTCCCTTGAGATCCGAATTAACGAAGTTTTACTGTACATAGGTGGCCACTCAAGGCACCTGTGTGAAACTCGCTGCAGGCATTTCCATTACCAGTGTGGCTCGATCGTGGTTTGGAGGCAGCATAGCAGACAATGTGGCAGTAAGCTAGGGGGAATCTGCTTGTATTGCATACGCTTTTGACATACTACTGCTAAGGCAGGCAAGAGAGAGACGCACAGGCATTGTCCACATGTTATGATGTTTGGTATGCATTCAGTCGATCCGGATATATCGAACTCGAAGGGGGCCGTGAAATAGTTCGATATATCGAGAATTCGAAATACAAAATATGCGCATTTAAGGCTTAAATTAAAGCACTGCAGGCCTCGACGCAGTTATCGGAAATCGTAAAAAGTGCGAACATGATGATTTGCTCACATATGCTAAAGAACAAGGTGACAACTTCTTCTTTTGCAAGTTACCGCACTTTATTTTGCATGAAAATAGTCCGCAAACTTGTCTTGCTTCTTGCGCGCCGTGAATTTCATCAAGTCATCGTCAATATCACTGAAGCTTTCTAAATAAGCAAATTCAGCACCTTCGGCCACAACAGTGGTGATTGACACTGAACGCCGATGCAAGCTCTGTAGCGCAGTAAAGGGTTTAGCGGTGGCACCGGTGGCATTGGCATCTTCAAACCGCACGGTCCATTTCCGCAGCACCGGCAACGTGAGCTATGATCTCGGCATCGATTCAGTCAGAAATAGCTACGTCGTTATCCGCACCGATGAAGTCGCTCGCTGTGCTCGCATCCGATACGGCACCCGAAAACGTAATAAGTCGCAAAATTCACTGACGCACCGTACGCCGTAGTCAGTGGTCATGACGCACCCATAGTCGTCACCTGGCGCCAAGGCCCGCAAGGAAACAGTGCACGACTGTGCTTTACTTGACGTCGCTCCAAGCACCGGTCATCATTTTTATCGCTACGAGCGGGACAGTGTTTAGTTCGACTCCTGAATGACGATTTATCAAGAACGATGCGAGAAGTACTATACACAAGTCCACATGCCGCAAGAGACAACGCTGCACCAACAAAAACATTTCTCCACCGTCCACATGTTGGCGATAGTGATGACACTTGTGGCTTTGTCGAAGGCAGCCGGTGCTTTAGCGAGAAATGCGAAAAAAAGCATAGCCTCTGAGATGGGAGTTTTAAAACCAAAAACACCAAAAATACGTCACGATATTGCGCATCTCAAAGGCCATGCTTTTCGTGCCCGCATGCCATCGTGCGCGAACAAACAAGGAAGGGAATGCAAACATTACAACGAAGCTGCCAAGTCACTTCGCATTCTCATTTTGGGGCCCTCGGCAATCAGCGTCTTTGAAAAACACTATGCCCGCACGTTAAAACCTGCGGATCGCGCATCAAATGTACCGGTTCACTGACAAGCGCTGCGCAACGAACTAGATCAACGCATTGGAACAACACCGCCTTTTTGTCACTTGCGCACGACGAGGGATCGGAACTTGTTAGAACGTGGCCGAAAAATGATCAATATTTGTTAGAAAAAATGCATTTTCTGCGCTTTGGCGCGGCGCAGCGTACGATATAGCAGATATTTCGCTGTGCGAGAGTTCGATATGCGTGTGCACCAGTCCTATACTTTTGCATGGGAAATTCAAGGGGATTTCTCAACTGTTCGATATAGCCAATAATTCGATATATCCGAGTTCGGTATATCCGGGATCAACTGTATAACTAAGGCACCAAGCAGCTACTTTGATGCTGATGAGAGGTTGCTTTCTTCCATTCTTGGGCAGTACACAAACAGACAATACACATGAAAGAAAACAGTGCAAGCGTTCGTTGAACAACTGAAAGATGTATTTGAAGGAAACCAGCGCTCGTCCTGTTTTCTTTCTTTCATGTGCATTGTCTGCATGTGCACTGCCCAAAAATGGATAAGTTCCAACTCACCCGCCTTTCAATTCTACTACAGTTGCTTTCGAGTCAAGCAAGCAACTTGTGTGAAAAACCACAATGAACGGATTAAAGTGTGAGGCCTTGACACGGTGGTCAAGTAAATTCTGTCCCTCCAAGTGGGACAGGGAGCTCCGAAAGCCTTAAAGCAAATCTACTGGTCACCACCCTAACAGTGACAGGTGCCCCAACACAACCCCTGAGATGGGCACAAATCAGTCAGCCGTAAAGGAGACATCAGGTTTGCACAGCGGTCCTGCTTTGCTCCCTCTGTGGAGCAGCTGAGCACATCGTCCCTGACAGTGACCTCTGCCAAGCTGCATTGTGAGACAGCCTGTAGTGGCAGCCATGGCCACTTGGCTCCCAGAGTTGTGAACCACAAAGAGGTGTACAGAGCTATTTATATAGGAAAACTCGGATTATCCACAAATATTTCATGCTCACTCACTAAAGAGTTGCTGCTACTCTGCAGGGTCTCAACCAGGATGCAGGCCAAGTGGCTTCTACACGGATTAATGTTTTATTCTGAAAAACTTAGAAGCTTAGCATGTCAACAAGTTCAACGTATCTCAAAACCCGCTGCTTCACTCTTTATTAAAGGGACACTAAAGAGCAAAACGATTTTTCTTGCATTAGTAAAGTAGCCTTCCACGATACCAAAAACACCACGCTTTCTGCGCGAAGACGCTTAATAAGCGAGAAAACGCGCAAAAAGAAAATACAGGTGGCGACGCCACCTTGGAATTCCCGTACCATTTTCCGTGACGTCACATACTATCTTTGACGGCGCCTGCTTGGGCCTACGTAGTTCCTAATCGGTTAAATCGAAGTACATTGTCCTCTGAGGGGGCCAGAGACTTGACATAACGAGTTTGTGGAAATTTCGTCGAGCCAGTGGCGCCAAAATAGGTTAAATGCTTTTTGAATTCTTTTACGTCACGAATTACAAAGTTCGGCGCGAAATTTAAAAATGAAACTTTGAACTTGGTTTTCTCCTCTAATAATAAACCTATGGTGGTGAAATAAACTACACAAGAGTTCTCCGAGCACACTTTATCAATCAAAACCAATTCATTGTTTCTCTTTAGTGTCCCTTTAAGAGAGTGTGCCACCAGTGCTTGCAAACAGAAAGCTGGCCAGTATATCATTTGGTTCAAACTGTGGTAGTTGCGAACCACAGTTTGAACCAAATTTGTAATTCAGTGTTCTATGAGCACCCCGTGGGACATCCTGAATGTGTGGTTTTATGTGCTCTATTGTGTAAAGGATGCACCAGTGCAAACACACAAAAGGGCATTTATTGCTCTTCTGCACAGTAAACCAGACAGCCTAATTGCCCAGTGAATGGAGCATGCCTTTGGAATATGGGGATGCATCAAGGACTGTGCATGGATGAAGAGCGAGTTATGCCCACCCCTACCAGACCGTAGTGACCAATGGGAAGACACACTAGCAATGCCTCTGATGTCCCTGAGCCAAAGAAGAGAAAACAAGTTACTCTTGCAACCACAGGCAGGGTTCTCCATTCGAGGGAGCCCACTTTCACCTCCTACTCTGCTGGATGAGTGAAAAAAAAAAAAAAAAATCTTGGAGCTTTGCCTTCAAGAGTAGAAAGCGATAACTTATTCGGGCCCCGTGTGCATCGCCTCCTCAATTGCTAGCCTGGCTTTGGTTCTCGGTGCATGCCTCAACCATGTCGTAAAGAAACGAACGACTGAGCGCGTAACATTGGCCGTTTCAAAGTATCCTAGACTGCCTACTGCAAGTACAGCTGCACTGTGCCCACTACGCCATAATTATTCCGTTTGCGAATCAGCGAAGGGCCCACTACGCATCCGTAAGGCAACACGCGCAAGGTAAATATAACTGGTAGCGAAGCTTCCATAGAAGCCCATACGTTCAGAAAATGGCGGCTCATCAGCTGCACATGGGGCTTAGCGCCATCTATGTGAGGAGGGAACACTTCCGGCGGAACAAAAATAAAGCGGATGTGACGCAACATCTGGTATTTAAGTGACGTCATTTTGTTGGCCCTAGCGCGAAATTTGATCTAAAAATTGTTTTCGTAGGCCCCTGATCGTTGAGGAGTCGCATTAAGGCGAGCTGACGAGTCCATGACTAGTGCGCTTCAAGTCGACGCCAGCTAAACTAATATCGACTCATGACTAGACAGTGGTGTTTAAGTGTACTGCTGTTTAATTCGCCTTGGTTTACTGGAAAACTTATTCTTGGAACTTTTATTCGGTGTTCGTGGCATCTTCCGCAGTCGGATTAAAGCAACCAGCAGCGTACCCCTCATATTTGCAGCGTTGCTTATTTGCTTCACACATACGCAGGTTTCTTAAAGTGCACATTGATTGTGTGCTTCAGTTCTATCAAGAAGAAATGATGCCTAGTCACGCCAAAATTATGACATTTCAGTTTTATTCAGTGGTCTCAATAACGCAATTTTATTACACTTCACACAATGAGCACCAAGTGTGGTAATATGTACAAAAAGTGACCGGACACAGCGTGCACTGTGTTTTGCCTTATGCTCCGGTAAATTACTGTTATAACGTATACAGGCATGCAAACCGTAGCACGATACATAAGTTGGCGATATGCTCACCAATAGCAGGAATAATAGTAGGCACTGCGTGTTCACAAAGGAAGTCGGACTGCAGGAATACTGATTCACAAAAATCTAGCGAGCACAGTATTTCGAACCTTATCGGTTTAGCGGTTTCTTATCTAGAAGACATGGGTCGCCAGGCATATGTGTGTTCGTCCTTGCACAGCACATGGTTCCCGCGGGTACCAAAGCAAGCACTCGGCGGTAAATGTTATCCGCGTCGTCCTGTTGCCCGTTGGGCACCGTCCTGAACACGTTCACCAACGATGAAATGCACTTCACGACTCTGCGCGCAGCAAAAATTAAATTCTCACGACAATAATTCAGAGAACGTGTGCAAGTGCGGAACACCAAAACACATGATGGGCGTGTCGTCGCAGACAAACTTTACGAGCACGCTTCTTCAGACATGGCAAGGGCAGCACTGAACAATAATGGCGTGCACGTCTCTTCTGAGGGCACTAAGAAAAATGTTTTCCTTAATAATTAGACACTGTCATAAAATCTTTTCACGTTGATTCTACATAATATTGTTCGGGAAAAAATATGTCACTTGTAAAACATTAAAATTGCTTCGCCCTTGAATAAAACCTGGTTTTTCGCTATTAATGTTTGATCCCTCCACACCTAGTCGTGCTTCAATCGCTGCACCCATAACTCCCCTTGCTGATGTTGCTGGCAATGGGTTCTGAACTGCTTTTCACCCGAAGCTTCGCGACTTATTTGGATCGGCCTTGACACGCGATCCTACATAGCTGTCCACTTCGTTGATGCTTTTGATGATGATGAGGATAATTAACTATGTCTGAGCACTTTGTAAGGGGTGGGCCTTTAAAACACCCACTCGGTGCGCAATTCATATTTTGGTGCCTGCCACGATTCTGCCACGCAATAATGCATGCGTTAAGGATACTCCCACTACATGACATTCATATAGTGTTTTTTTCCGAAGCAGTTTCAAGAAATAGCGTGGATCTGTGGTAGCACACCTGCTTGCCATGCAGACGGCCTGGGTTCTATTCTCACTCGAAGCCGAAGTTTTTTATTATTTATTTTATTTGCATCTTTCTCGATTTTTTGATCATAGACAAGTTTGTGATTTTTCGCTCAGAACCAACGACGCCGACACCGTAATTCCTGCGAAACGAGCTCTTTAATGCTATCGCGTTAAAAAAGTTTCACAGTGGGTGCAAAAAAATGAAAATGAAGCCATGACGTGCTGCTCACAACGGGCTGCCTTTGGTCCTCGACTTTCCGAGGGTAAAGAATGCAACATATTGTCACATGGTCATGACGGTGAAGAAGGTGGCAGTCATCATGTAGAAAGACGAAACTCTTTATTCGGGTGAACTTGTGCCCGGAAAATGCAAGGCCAAAGTACAAGCAATTCACACTGTAAACTGATAGCGGCGAAATTGTCGTCGGCTGTCGAGTAATCTGCCAAGCAGTAAAGTGCATCGGGCATTTATACGTGTGCCATCGAAGATTCCAGCGTTATCGCTGGTGGCCGCGTAAGTTCCAGAATAAACTGTAATGTTCACGTTGTGCACGTAATCTTATCTGAAGCTTCTAAAGCACTGGAAAGATCCTAGTCATTTGGGTGCGGTTTGCACAAGGCAGTAGTTACATGTGTAATGGGCAGGTTACATAGAGAAAAGGAGCACGTGTGGCAATATCAAGGGCCCTCAGCAAGCATTGTTGTCAAAGACCCGCATGGTCGTAATTCTGCACATTAAGCAGCGACGGTTCAGCTGACTTGGTGCCCCCTTTAGATGATTGCTCTGCTTGCGAAGACTGCATGCCATCAGGTAGTGCTAGAAGAGCCAGTGACACCAACTGTCTCTGCAGCATGGCAAAGCCACATTTAAAGAGGAACAAGAGCCGTGCGGATAGAACACCAGGGTACTCAAAAAGAGTTCAATGACCCCACGTACCTGTCTGTTTGCTTAGTAGCTGTGGCATGGCACTGCTAAGCAGGAGGTCTCATAATCATTTCCTGGCTACAGTGGCCGCATTTCATTGTGAGTGAAATGCAGAGATGTCTGTGTGCTTAAATTTAGGTGGATGTTAAACAACACCCAGAGGTCAGATTAATCCCATGTATAAGCCCAGAAAGTAAAGTGCCCCTACAGGTGTAGCACTTTTATCGTCACCAGCAGCTGTGTTCAACTTCTGTGCTGGCATAAATTTCCAGGCAGTAATATAACTTCGGAAAGATAAAAGCGTGCAAATACAGGGCAGTATCTATGCTGCTTTAATGTTGGTGTGGTGCTTTTTGCTTATTGTCGTGTTGGCATTTTTGTGTGCATTGAAGTTACTATAACTGTACTAGAGGGCATAAAAATTTGAAATAACCACGTTCTTGGACATGATTAATGTGCCACTCCCCCTCGGGCATCTGCTGTATATGTAATGACAGCACTTGTTTGTGCTGCAGCATCTTTGAAGACGCTGGTGATTATGTGCCCGAGGTGAGCTCAGAGGGCGGCAAGCATGGCAGTCGACGCGAGGGTGAGCGTGACCGAGAGCGCAGGCGGTCGTCCTACTTCGAGAAGCCCAGCTTGGAAGATGAGAGAGCTGCAACACGCAGCAGTGGCAGCAGCGGACATCGCAGTCACGACACGCGTTGGTCCAGTGCAGTCGATGCAGCTGCTCAGCAGCGAGAGGACAGTGGCCGCCTCAAGGCCAAGTTGACCAGCAAGCTGGAACGGGACTTGCCTGAGAGCTATGCCGAGTGCTACCCAGGGTGAGTCCACTAAGCATGATTGCTAAGGCTATAAAGTTATCTTCATGAATATCATTAACCTCCTGACTACAAAAGAAAATGTAGGCAAGAAAAATGGATGCAGTTCACAAAATCTTACTTCATGTGGTTCCACAAGGGGAAAAGAGAGAAGAAGTGATAGCTGGGCCAGTTGGTGATATAATTTGAACATGTTTAACTTAGCGCAACGACGACGTGGACACAAGAGAAGAGGAGACAAACCACAGCGTGTTGTGGTTTGTCTCCTCTCCTCTTGTGTCCACGTCGTCGTTGCTCTAAGTTAAACATGTTCAAGAAAAGAAAGAACATTGCCACAAAAATTTCGTTTTCAGAAGGTGAAAATGGGTGTCGACAAACAGCGACATTAGTTACGAGCATCGTAAAAACACCCCCACTAAATGCGCATTTTGAGTTCTCTAAATATTTTTTATATGATGGCCAAAGACCAATAGCATAAGCTTTGTTCACGCCACTTTTCAGGAAGAAAAAATATTAATTGCAGGGCCTTCAAGGACCCCTGACAGCCAAATTTTTGTTTAAGACTTTTATGCTTTAATTAGTAGCTTTGTGTCTGATAATCCCTAAACTGAATCGTAAATGCTCTAATGTATCGTGTAATTAGTGCTAGCATACCAATCTTGGCATCACTTCAAAATGCCCACCTAAACTCATAAGAAACTAGTAGCGCCCCCTCCCACTGCAGTGGAGCCATGAGATCACGTGTGCTCAAGCTTTGGTGATGTTGAATCTGAGAGCGTGATGCACCAGGCACATTCTTAGAAACGACATGTGACACATCTGCCTGCCAAGCAGCCTCTAGACTGTCAAGAGTGTTCCCTCTGAAAGAAGAACATTCCTTGCTGTGGAACTTAAAGGGACCCTGCAATACTTTTTCCACGTGTTCAGAAAACGTTGCCGATCAGTAGTCGAGGATCCTGAGAACACGTAAGCCAAACAATATAGTGCAGCACGTGGCCTGGAATTTACAATCAATTCTCATAGTCAGCTAGAAATCGCTCCCTCTTCATAAATGATGCCACATATGCAAATTACTGTGCCGCGCAGGCACTTGGCGGCATCCTGCGGCGGCCACGGTAACTATGCAGCTCACAATGCTGAAATCAGCTAACGGCTGTGGACTTTTAAGTATATGGCATCATTTGTAGAGAGAAGAGGGAGTGATTACTGGCTGACATTGAGAATTAATTGTAGATTCCAGGCTGCGTGCTGCACTACTGTAATGTTTGGCTCGCGTGTTCTTGGGAGCCTCGACTACCAATCGGCAGTGTTTTCTGACCATGCTCGAAAAGTGGTGCAGGGTCCCTTTAAGAAGTCATATCCACGAACATGGACGCAGGTCACGAGGAGGTTAAATCGGAACAGCACATTTACGGAAGCCGACTCCTGGTATCACATGTAGACTCACACAACATGCCAGCACATCCAACTTGAAAAACGGCACTCGCACATAGTTTTCAGCCATGCTCAACACACACAAACTCCTGTGCACAAATTGAAGTCTGCAATAATAACCCTGTGACATATTTCCCAATACAAGACTGGAACTTTCGAACTTGGAAGACCTAAAGGGATGCAGCAAATGCATTGCTTCTCATAAGAGAGATGGATTGGTTTACAATAGGAGTGTGCAATTATTTTAAACTTCAAGTATTCATTTGGAATACACTCAAACCTCGATATAACGAACACGGATATAACGAATTATCGGTTATAACGAAGTAAATGAAAAATAGTCTTGTCATAGATACAGTGTTACAAATAATCGTTTATAACGAATTTTCGGATATAACGAAGTTATTTTCGTGGCAGATGTGACTTTGTTATAATGAGGTTTGAGTGTAGTTTGGTATTCGATTCAATTTGGAGGGCACTTTTATTGTTCAAAATAATCAAACACCTCAAAACTTAATAACAAGTACCTGTTGAAATCAGCCCAAAGGATTACCTGTGCTGTATTTTGCAATAGATTTGATGCACAAATAGTTTCACTTGCCCCACCTATAGCGCTTTTACAAATGTTGTGCCAGTATTCAAGTGTACTGGCCAGAGAATGGCATTTTGTATGAGGCCAAGCACGTTGCTGCAGTAGAGTTCGGAAATGATACTGAACAGACCGCCAAAACAAATGGGAAGCCATTGCAAATTAAGAAGAAATGTCTAAAACTCATGAAACCCAGCATTATTCTCGGTTATCCTAAGATGAAGCCCCCACACTGAACATAGCGCCAGTCAGTTGCCATTGCTCCTCCCAATTGAGAACACGTGCTTAGAGGATTAAACTATCACAAGATTAGTACATCAGCACTAGTGTGTCTATACTCCGTCTCAGAAGTTCCCTTCAGCACTTTGGAGCCTACAGGGCCCCTTAGCCAATAGGAAGGGCGAAAATCCCTTGCGATGTATTCATCTGTGCCGCGCCATCCGCTCAGAGTCCCCATGGCATCTACACACCCGCGTTGGACGTGTAAAGTGAACAGACGGCAGCTCCGGAAAAAAAAGAGAACATGGCTGCACACATAGACACTGGTTCGGTCGGCCTCGAATTTATCACGTCGTCGTGCTCTGTGTGGCCCATAAGTTCCAAACTGACACTTGTGTTTGCTTTAGATTTATGTCCTGACGCTTCGACAGCAATGTATTCATGACTATATTGGGCTATTTTCATGAACCGTTATCAAATGCTCTGCTCATTAGGCTTTGCAGGCTTGGCTAAACAAAAGTCTGATCTCGCCCATAACGACAAAACGTATTTGCTGCTTTGTCTTCGTCATGAGATGACACAAAGCAATGGCTCATTTCACCATTTGATTTGTTGCTGCCAGCACTGTGGGCAAGTAACAAGCGCAACTTCGGATCGAAGCAAGTGGTTGCGTTTGCATGGGCGCTGCCATGTTGATTTGTAACCACAGTTAGCGGCAGTTACTGATACAACAATTAAAGAAATACAATGTAAGTGCGATGAAAAATAAACATATCACATATCGATGTGATGTAACACGTGCTAAACAAGTGCTAATGTCTAAACCCTGCGAATTTGAGGTAATTATATCTGGAACTATATTTTGCTGTGCAAGCATGTTGCTTGCTTACAGTAACCCCGTAGCTTCGGTAGTGCTGAATGGTAGTGGTGAGATGGAGTACAATGAGGAGCTTTTCAACACGAAAGTATTTTATGCCGGGGTCCACCAAGACTTTCATGATGTATTTTCGTCACGGAAATACGTCGGCAAAATGAACACCATCAGATGGCAAAGAAAAAGAACTATAAAAAAAAGTTCCGTTCACAGGAGTCGAACCCACGACCTCTCGGCCCGCGACGATGGCTGGCGGGCGTTTAGCCCACTGAGCTACCGCCAAACGCATTACGGAGGCTACATGGACGGGCTTTTAGATCTTTCACACTATCCTCTCACGGTGCTCTTGGATGGATGGATGGATGGAGGCTATAAGCGTCCCCTTTATAACGGGGCGGTGACATGTGCACCACTAGGCTAGAAAAAACAACTTCTTTGCCTCCACAATTACCTCCAGCAACGCACCGTTGCTATGACCGCCCCAATAGGGGCGTTTTCAATAGAAGTGTAATTTCGTCAATGCTTTAACACACAGCGAGGCGGCGGCTTTAGCCCAAGCAACAAAAAGCAAGGAAGCCTCGCTCATAGCATCCATCCATATGGAGAAATAGTTCTAGGACGCTCGCCTGGCTGTTGCACCGCATTCCCCGCTCGCCCTGTGAGAAACAAAGGCCAGGCTAGACACGACGCTCATCGCGTTTCTCTTCGCATGTCATGACGCTTTGAAGGAGTGCGTATCGAGTATTAGTGTTTACTACGTGATTGTTGATGGGCGTTAGTTGTTAGTATGGAGACGTGCCACCAGGCGCCAACCTGGGTGCGTCCACATCAAGCGGTGCTATATCTGCCAAACAACAATAGACATTGTACAAGCTCTCATATACCACTGCACTATAAGCAATTTACTACTTCTGTGACGACCCATTTCACTTTCGTGTTATACACCGATTCCTATATGACGGAGGGATCAGCCACAATTTTTCGTTTTCTGGAGTAGTGGTGACAAGCACAACGGAGTTGCTGCTTCCAGAACATACCAAGCAGCTATGCATTCTTCGTCACAACATTAAATAACTGCATATGTGGCACTGCAAAAGAATAGTGTTGTACGGCGCATATATTTTCTGTACATTATTTGCTGTACAACATACTTTTACCTGGTAGGCAAAAAAAAATTTTTTTTTGCTAGAGTCAGTAGTTGTACTATGCACGCATTAAAATATTCTAAAATTATTTGATTTGGTGCGCACTTAGATTCTATTATTTGAATTCACTTTTAAGGTTGAAATTTTATATTTGCACACCTAGTTTAGAGGGAAGTGGAAAGCCTGCTGTGGACTGCATGGTATGACACACAGCCAACACCATTCTGCAGTAGGCAGGAACAGAGAAGAGTGTACTGCTCTGCTTGCTGAAGCTGCACACAGAAATGTGTACCATTCACTAGCGCTACAAGCTTCACCCAAAACTGATTTTGCCTGTGTTATTTGAAAGTATTCTTTACAAGTCGTTTGGAACCAGATGTGTGTGAGCTGTTTATCCAACCCAGGCTGTGTTGCATGCGTGGCAAGCAACATTCAGAAGACATACAAGTTGACATGTTTTGCACTGCAGCTGTGCTTGAACTGCTTCATGTATTACAGCAACAGCAAGTTTATGTCAAATTATGTAATTTTTGTGCTTCTAGTATGTGGCCCATTATCTGTTTGTTGTGAATGCTAATGACACACTTTTCACATAAGCATGCCTATTTTGTGATGCAAAAATGAGCACACCTACAAAACTTTCTGCAGGCACCTTGCACCAATGTTGTTTCACCTTTCAGAGCCAATTTTTTTTCTCAGAAGCATGCTGCTGCTTGTAGGTTCTTTGCCAGTGACATAAAGTGCACACATCCGTTCATTAGCTATGTTTCCATGAATGCAACAGAAGTGTATTGTATCAACTTTCAAGCCTGTCGAATCTCATGTAAGTGAGGCAATTCGCTATGCTAGCATATATTGCATTAAATGCACCAAGCAATGGTTTAAGATTGAATATGTGCACTTCGAGGGCACATCTGGGTGAATGTTAATGCAAGCGTATTGTATGAGGAATTATGGGAGCGCCTTCATTGCGGGATAGCACTAATAGCATTGGTGGCTGTGGGACGTCTAGGCAAACATGGCAGCCAAAGGAGGATGCACGTTTTGCCTTCCTGCCGCTCGCGAGGTGTGCTTGTGTGTGCCGTTTGCATGTGGTCATCATTCCTCACAATAATAAGTGAAATGAACACAAGTGAGTTGCTCAATTTTTGTTGTCAACACAACAAAGTATATTTTATTTTCAAAAGATACTTGGCTGAACAGCGAGGTGATACCGTAAAAACCCGCGTATAGCCCGGGGTTTTTTTCTAGATTTTAGGGTGCGAAATTTCGGCCTCGTACTATATGCGGGTCCCAAGAATTTTCGGCCCAAATTCAGTTTCGGTTTCGGCATAGCGCGGTGCTATCATCATCATCAGCTGTCTGCGCGCTTCTGCGCTAGGTAGTGTTAGCGGCGTTAGTCTTAACTGGTCAGTTGGTCAGTGGCCTTTGCTTCAACTTGGTGCCCATAACGACGGCCTCGATTTTGCTCCTGTGATTTTACGCCATGTCAGGACCGCGCAGGCAGTACTCTGCTGCTTTTAAAAGAAAAGTTATCGCTGCTGCCGAAACCATCGGCAACTGTGCCGCGGAGCGGCAGTACGGAGTCAACGAGCGGAGCATTCGCGGTTGGCGGAAGCAGAAGGAAGCCCTCTTTGCATGCAGCGGCCAGCGAAAAAGTTTCCGCGGACCAAAAAATGGAGCATTTCCTGACGTGGAACGAGAACTCACAGACTTTGTGCGGGAGCAGCGAGCTGCACATCTCGCTGTCAACATCGAGCTGCTACAAGCGAAGGCAAGGGAGATCGCTCGAGACAAAGGCATTCAGCCGGAGGATTTCAAAGCGAGCAAGCATTGGGTGTCTCGCTTCATGCGCCGCGCTGGGTTCTCCCTACGTCGGCGTACGTCGATCTCCCAGAAGCTACCAGAGAGCTACGAAGAGCACCTCGTGGCTTTTCAAAGGTACATAATTGCGTTGCGAAAGGCAGTCCCCTTTCAGCTGGGCCAGATCGGCAACGCGGATCAGACGCCGGTCTACCTGGATATGCCCTCGGCGCTGACGGTGCATCAAAAAGGCTCCAGGCAAGTTATCGTGCGGTCGACTGGAAACGAAAAAACGCGGGTGACTGTAATGTTGTCCTGCACGGCTGACGGTCGCAAGCTGCCACCCTACGTGGTGTTCAAACGAAAGACGCTGCCGAAGGGGGAGAAGTTCCCGAAAAATGTCGTCGTCCGCTGCCAGGACAAGGGGTGGATGGACGAATCGTTAGTCCTTGACTGGATAAAGTCCGTGTGGTGTCGACGGCCCGGAGCACTGCTGGGGCTCCCTTCGATGCTTGTGCTCGACGCGTTTCGGTGTCACCTGGCCGACTCCGTAAAGCGACTGCTGCGCGACTCCCGCACCGAGCTCGTCGTCATCCCGGGAGGGATGACATCACAGCTGCAGCCGCTTGATGTGTGCCTTAATAAGCCATTTAAGGACCATGTCAAGCGCCTGTACGTGGAGTGGATGAGGTCCGGAGAACCAGAAGTGACCCCTGCCGGACGGCTGAAACGGGCCTCGCCAGCGATGCTCTGCTCGTGGATAGTCGAGGCTTGGGCCTGCATTCCAGAGGCGCTCGTTTGCCGCGCCTTCAAAAAGTGCTCCATCTCCAACGCGCTTGATGGCACTGAGGATGATGTGCTGTGGGAGAACATTTCCGACAAGGGAGCTTCGGAAGAGAGTGCGTCCGACGACGACGATGAATGAAATGTCAATAAATGCATTTTTTCCATTTTCCTCGGACTATATTCGGGTGAAAACTTTTTTTCTCACGTTTGCTATCCCCGAATTACACCCCGGACTATATGCGGGTCCGAGCTATATGCGGGTTTTTACGGTATTTGTTTGGTGACAAGCTGCAAAGGTTGAATGTGTAGCATCTGTACTTGCTGGCAACACTCATTGTAGCGGAGCAGTGCTACAGCAAAGTAAGTGACATGCAAATACATCCACGTGGACAAAAGAAGCAGACCTTGGAGATGCAGAGCCATCTGGCACTCACACTTCCCAGTCCTTTGACAGTTTGTGCGCAAACACGGGACCAGGATCAGAGGGAGCAGAAGTATGTTTACCGGGAGTAGTCGGAGCGCTTTCTTGCACATGTGACACTTGGAGGCACTAGCTTGCTCGCCACTGAGATCCGCATTCATGTAAATGCTGATGTATCAGGAAATCTTAAGGCACAGGGTTCTCCCCAGCGATGGTTTTGCCGTCCACCGCTCTAGCCGACCGCTCACCTTGATGACTGCTCACCCACCACCGTGCACCTTCAAGTTTACAAGTTCAGGTTTACAAGTTTACTAAAAATTCAGGTTTACAGTAGGGGTGTGCGAATATTCGAAATTTCGAATATTTTTCGAATAGTGTTTGCTATTCGATTCGATTCGCACTGAAATTTTACTATTCGAACTATTCGAACTTCCCAAAGACAAATGCTGTCAACGTCCAATTGAAAGTGACCCCTTCAGATTTTCAATATGCTTCACCTCATTACAATCTCGTATTGCGGCAAAGCTGCCTTTCAAGCTCCGTTACGGTCGAATTTAGCGAAGAGACAAAAGTCCAGTTGGAAGTGGTCCCTAGATTTTCAATATGCTTCACTTCCTCACACCCCCGTATTGCGGCAAAGCTGCCTTTCAAGGTCCGTTACGGTCGAACTTAGCCAAGAGACAGTCAACGTCCGTTCGGAAGTGGTCCCTAGATTTTGAATATGCTTCACCTCATCACACCCCTGTATTGCGGCAAAGCTGCCTTTCAAGCTCCGCTACGGTCGCAAATGTATTAACTCAAGAAAACGCTGGTTCCAATATGGAGATGAAAGATGTGGCAGAGTTGGGGGCTCAATTAATGCTGTTTTGGACCTGAAATTTGGGCAGGAAGTCCGAAAAATCGGACGCCGAAGCTTTTTAGCATCCAAAATTTCAGATGTTCTTATATATCGACGTCTACGAGGCAGATTTGGAACTCTGGATTTGAAGGGAGCACACCCTTGTCCACCACATCAGTTGGCCTTCCACAGCAGTTGAAAGAGGAAGAGAGGCTGAGGAAATGGCATCTCTGCCTATCACGTGTAGTGTTGTCGGCAACACTTTGGTTGCACCAAATCATGTACATAAATACAATTCGGCCTCTACATTGCCTCACTCTTGATAAGAAAGACAACTGTGAAATATGACACCAACCTAGCGAAAAGAAACACTTTCATGTTGCTATCTCACAAGAACATACTTGGGGATTCTCTGCAACTTTTTCTGTAATTTCACTTCGAATTATTCGAAAAATGTTTGAGAAATATTCGCAAATTATTCGAAATTATTCGATTCGATTCGCACTCAATCTTCATTATTCGAATTCGCTTCGCACCCAAAATTTTGCTATTCGCACAGCTGTAGTTTACAGTACTGAAGGACAACATTTTATTGCCTCCGAGTGCAGTCGACATCTGATTTTTTGGACTCCGTAGGGATCGTGACATTGTTCAAAAAGTTGAATAGTGCGAAAAAAGTAATTCGTGCTTTCTTACTTCCCCTTTTCACGAATTAAAGTGATCGCAGAACACACTAACTGGTTGGCACAACATACAACAAGCCACTGCAGCGTAATCAGCAAATACATTAGGCTTTATGTAGACTGCATCGGGGATTCATCAAAACTATGTTTTAATGATTAGCATTGTTTAAAGCGGGTTCATATTAATTATGTTTTACTGAGATGATGCTGCGAGTGCTCGTGTTACAGTGGTTCCTTCTAAGTGTTCGTATGCTTCAGTGCGTAGCATTTTTGCATTGTGGTGAAACCTACTTGGTGAAACCTACTTGCACTGGCTCAGGCCTGACAAATCACTAACGTAAAATGCAGTTTCTCAGATGTCCACCTCTCATGCCTGGGGAGAACCCTGGTAAGACAATTTGATACGCTTTTATTGCATTCATGTAAATGTAGCTGTTTACTGCTGAGTCATGAAGGAGTTATTTCCTTCAAAGGTTGCGCGTGCTGTGCCCTTGTGTTTCAGTACACACCTTACTTGCATATCCTCTTTTCCTGCATAGTGCCCCTGAAAATGAAGATGCTGTTGCAGACAGCGATGATGAAGTGGACTACACGAAGATGGACCTTGTGAGTTGTTTGCATGTCTGTTTTTAATATGCACTTGCATTAGTCTAGAAGTGCTTACGAGTACCAGAGGGCATCAGCTTCTTCAAAATAATTGCTACAAAATGCAGGTTCATATTTACATGAAATTTCATGCCAACTAATTGCACTATCAGCTGTTGTCATACCTCATGTTTGTTTGTTTATTATAGTAGTGGTGAAGAAACGTGACATTATTGGGGTATAGACGAGGCATGAGGTAAGAGGTAGCAAAAGGTGCCATGCTTGGTAAAGCAGTTGTGGTAAAGCACAACATCTGGAACTTGCTAATGTGCACAACATGCAGGAATGTCATAGAGTAGTATGAATGGACATACACAGTAGTGCAAGCTGTCTTGTACTGAGCAGTGTGCAACTGCTTAACCCTTTGAGGTTCGGATTATTTCGCGAGAACCAGTCCAAAAATGTGTAATTTTTTCATTGCTGAAATAAATTCTTCAGACAATTCTATTTAAGAAAAGAATTGTTTAAAATTTTTTTTCATAACCGTAAAGTGACAAAAAAATCATTTTTGTTGTTACATACACATTGTTTATTTGTAGTAAAATCAAGCAAAATCCTTAAAAGGACACTAAAGGCAAATATCAAGTCGACGTTGATTGTTGAAATAGCGGTCCAGAAACCTCGTAGTGCTACTTTTACGCCAAGGAAGTGCTTATTTTGAAATAAAATAATGTTTTAGTGGTCCGCATCGCGTTAGCGCACTTCAAATCACCTGCCTGAAATCAGTCTTTCATACGTCACTGCTGCCATGCCCAACGTTGCCCGCCTTTACTGCGCGGCAGCGTGCAATGGCGGCATGCGCCATTCGGGCATCCGGCAATATCACATGCATGCGGCATTTTGTTGAACTTTCTGTCAGAGCGACTTTCACGAGCGCGCAAAATACACGCGGCAGTACGCGATACTGAAACTACCACTGAGACGCGACCGCGTGAGCGAAGCAGGGCGCCAGGGGAAGTGCAGTTCAGCGAAAACGGAACCTTTGAACCATGCGCGCCGTTCCCCATGGCAACGCCAAAGAGGTTCTTTCTTCCTGAATCAAACAGAAACGAACAAACAGCGTTTTATTACGTCTCTTGATGCATGGAGGGTTCTTTTTTTTATTGCTGCTAGTTTGATTACTAGCGATTAATTGTAGGCAGACTGTCATACGTCATCGGGATCATTTTCAAAATGTGCCGCTCGTGGCGCTCATCGTGTGATACATTTAGCTTAATTTCTCGGTAAGTAGGGCACTGCTGTTGATAATATTGCCGTTGTAGACGTTGTCATACATTGAGCTTTCACTCTGACATAAATTGTTATTTGCCTTTAGTGCCCCTTTAAAAAAAAACTTAACAGTGTTTTATAAATAAAAATTGTGCATTGTATTAAACATAGCTCACAGAAATCCAATGAATCAGATTCTGATTCGGCACTTGGGGAATAGTCCGCATCGGAAGAATCGCTGCCCGACTCACCAGCAGCAGAGTAACCGGTGCGCGCTTCCATAGCGTAAGCAGTGATTCCACTCCTGTGCCAACTGCGCCAGAGTGTGCCAAATTCAATTTACTGCGCCATCCTGATAAAATCGACAGAAATTGTGCCAAACTGCGCCAGAGTCTCGGGTTTGGGGGTGTCTATCACCGGCAACTGCACCAGAGGTGCATCAAAACTCGTGCAGCTTGATCTTGGGGCCGCCAAAGTCACAACCAGGGACCAAGAATTAGTCCGCTGAATAAACAGCGCTTGTGCGTGCGTCCCGATCCATGACACCATGATCAGTGCCGACGCAGCTTCCGTTGTGTAAGTCGGCTTGATGGCAAAATGCATCTTCCGCAGAAGCTCGTGATGCGTAGGCCAATTGGTAGCGTGCAAGTGAGGCGGCGATTCATCGGCGGACGTCGTCTGTTCCAGAAACGCTGCTGATAGCTCGTTTCAGGAGTCGCGTGACACGTAATTGAAGCAATGTTAAGTCATAACTACATGCGTGCCGCTAGAATGTCTGTCACTTCTGTTTCTGGACATCGCAGAATGAAACCAGGGAAAACTAGAACAATGTCGAATTTTCTGTGCTTCACGTCCATGGAAGGGCACATTAACAGTGGGAGCGCATTGTCACTTTTCATCGAATATACTTTATTCATGAATCTTCATCCAGAGGAGCTTTTTCGTAATTTTTTTCCACCAGCACTTGCTGGTTGGTAATCGCTCTTGCGGTAATAACCCGTGAAAGGCCCTGCCCTTCTGAGCTCGTGAGTGTTAGGACCCCAATTCGAATATTTTGTTTGTTCTTTTCTCAAATGTCATCTCATTAATAAATGAATGCCTCCTGGTCGCAGCATCTGCAAATCTGTTTAATTTGTGCAGCTGTCAGTAGTGCGCCCGTCGCTGACGGCCCTGGCGTTAGAAGGCCCACTGTGAAGCGGCTACGCTATGTATACGTCTGCCCCTTGCTTTCCAGGGTCAGTAACTGATGGTTAAAAAAAAGTTATTTTTTTTAAAGGCGAAGCAGTGAATGTGATAGCAACAGATTGTGTTGTTATACATAGTAAGGCTAGCAGGTAACTCTTTTGGATCCGATCTCACTCAACACAACTCAACAGAACGCAGATTTAAGAGAATATGGCCGCTTTGGAGGCCGAAGTGGTTGTCGTGCTTTCAGTTCTCTATACGTGAAGTAAGCGTTGCGAGCACGGCAAGTTTACAACCAGTCTCCTGATGCCCGTCTAGATAGCATGCGTGCCTGCGACCGTGCCCTTCGAGCGACGCAGCAACCCCTCCCACCTCCACTCCCATCACTTCATGCTCCTTACTAAAGATGGGCGGGGCATTTCCTTTCTGCTTGATGAGCAATCGACGGTAGGCCTCGTGCGCAGGGTGATGTTATCGCATGCACCCTTCGTGCGACGGAGACGGCCGGCTCGTTTCATCTCCACTTCAGCCGCTTTCATCACCGCTTTTACTCACACATAGAACATACGATGCACGGGGAGATGTTATCGTGCGCGGGCTGATGTTATCAGTTTGGACTTTATACTGAAAATAATTACTATCGCAATAAAAACAAAAATTAATTATGGCAGCTTCGCACTAGTGGTGCCAAGCCTGAAGCAAGAGTTGAGCTGGGTGGCCATCCTTGTTTCTTTTTATTTTTTTTCTCTATTTCTTTCTCTCTGTTTCTTGTATCTCTTTTTGTATCGGTTTCTTTCTATTTTTTCATCCGTGCTCTTTCTATCTTTCTCTTGCCTTTCCCTCTCTCTTTATTTATTGCTTCTCTCTTTCTGCCTCTTTCTTTCATTCAATCCTGCTCTTTGTTTTTTCCATCTCTTTGTCGTGTCTTGTCATTTTCTTCTCTCTTTGTCTTTTTCGGCCTTTTTATCTTTTTATGTCTTTATTTTCTTCATTTATCTCTATTTTTCACTTTCTTTCTATTGCTATTTTTCTCTCTCTTTTTTTTTCTCTCATTCTTTATGTCTCTCTTTTTTCACGTGTTTCACGTGCTCCGCTTCACCGAGTAGTTTTTGTGTAATGCTCGTACTCGGTAGTGGGGCTTGACCCAATTCCTGTCGCGCATACCCACCTGTGGAGCTTTGCACGATGGAGCATAAGTTGCCGATAGCTTAAACAGCTTCACTGTTAAAAAATGAGGAGCTATTCCACTCTGTAAGCTGAATGACCAGCAAAGCTTTTAGCGCCCGGCACAGATATGACATGGTGGATGCCAGTTTGGTATGCAAGGCCAGGTTTTTAATGGCCGGGCTGTTAACGCTCAATACGCATTATTTTTTGCACTTCTCTCTAGAGGGCACTAAGGAATGTCCTAGCCGTATACAGCTTCGCTGTAAAAGGAAAACGAAGTTTGTTATATCATGTAGTCCCCCAGCGAATGCACTTTCGGACACTTTCGCGGATGCTCGGCTTAAAGCAGTTCTCCATCTTCCAGGCAACACAGCGCATGCGCAAGTGATAGTCTGGAAGCATTGCGAGGATGCTCTTGCTACAGCACAGACAGGGCCTCAGAAAGAGGGAAGGGAGTGTCGAAAGACGTTGACTTTCTGAGCCCAGCTAAGGGATGTCATGTTGCGCCCAGCAGTGCAATCGATCGAGGAGAAAAATAAACGTGCCTTTGCCTTTGAGTCACTTTAGGTGAATGCATTGGCGACAGTGTGAATCTTTAGCATTGAGGCACTGTTGTATGTCACGGCGTTTATCTACCACTTCTGCTGATAATTACGTAGATGTATTCAGAATGTTATTTCATAAAGTACAGCTTTCAGTATCCAGTATTTTGTTTATTTGCTAGTTTTGAAAAAAAAAAAATCACTGAATAGGTCATTCGAGAGCACTTAAGTGCATGAGGCCATTATTCTTGCATTATTGAGTGAAATATGGAATGCTCCTGAGATGATTTTCTCCATGAGATTTGCAATGAATCGAAATATTTCTAGCTCTTCATAAGAGCCCTATGATAATTATTCAGGCACTTGAATGTAAATGCAACATGCTTCTCCAGTGTATTCCAGGATGTGAAATTAGCTGCTCCAGCATGCTCCAAGATGCAAAATTAGCTGCTCCAAAGTGCTCCAAAATTAAAATTTTGCTGCTCCAAAAATTGCTCCAAATCAGAAGTCCTCGGTAGCATCATCGCGTAAGCGAACTGCGTCAGTGAGCGCACGGAAGAAAACTCTATGGTTGTGCGCCCGTCCGGAAAGCAAAACGAGTGAAAAAGCTACAGTAATCCTTCGTCTTATCGCCAAGAAGACGTAGTTAGTTTTTCCGAGACCCCCAAACAGGAAACGCAATCACGACGGCGTCGTTTGTGTAATTTAGCGCTGCACAGGAACAGATGTAATCGCGCCCCGGGGAGCAATAAACGAGAGAGTAACAAGCGGTCACCCTTTGAGAGATTAGAAACCAAACAGCCATCAACTTTGCGGGCGCAAGAAGCGAAAACCACCCGAAGGACGAAACCGAAACCAGCCGGAGCACGTGCGCGCGTTCTGATGCGCTACTGAAAGCCGCCGCGCTGATTTGGAAGGCAAAAAAAAAAAAAAGGAAAGAAAAGAGACGGAGAGACATCAGTGCACTAAAAAAATTCCACATATTCCCAAAACGTGGCAGCGCATTACAAGCAAGAGAAATGATTGAAGAAGGCATGCGTTTGAAACCAACCGCGCTGCGGGTGTGCTCGGTTGCGCAAGTGATAGCCGGTGCGCCGTTTTGCGAAGCATAAAGAAAGCAACAATGGAGAGACATCGGCGCATGAAAAAAATTCCACATATTCCTGAAGCGTGGCAGCACATGCAAAGCAAGAGAAATGATCGAAAAAGCGCGCACTTTAAACCAGCTGCACCGCGAACGTGCTTGGATGGGCAAGCGATAGCTGTCACGCCGTTTTGGGAAGCGAAAAAAAAATGCAGTGTAGAGACATCGGCGCATGAAAAAAATTCCACGTATTCCCGAAGTGTGGCAGCACAGGCCAAGCAAGAGAAATGATCGAAGAAGGCGCGCGTTTTAAAAATAAACGCTATGCCGTACATGTACGGCGAAAACCCTTTGGTACCAGGAAGCTTCTGCCGTACATGTATGGCGAAAACCCTCAAGGGGTTAATATTGGAGAAAAAGAGCTACTAAGGTAGCAGACAAACCCTGCGCTGTCTCCAAAGCGTAAGCCAAGTGTAACCCTTTGAGGGTCAAAGACGTACATGTACGCCATTGCATCTATGTTTAAAACGATCATTTCTCTAGCTTGGCGTGTGCTGCCACACTGCGGGAATACATGAAATTTCTTCCTTACGCTGATGTCTCTCCATCTTTTTTTATGCTACAGCGGTGCGCTCGCTAGTTTCGGTTTAATTCTTTGGCCGGTTCCTGCTTGTTGCACCTGCAAAACTGTGGCTTTTCAGTTTAGAATCTTTCAAAAGGGGACCATTTTGTTACTCTCTGGTTTATTGCTCCCTGATAAGCGATTACAGCTGTTTCCGTGCAGGTGTTTGACTGACACAAACAATGCCGCTGTGGTTGCCTTTCTTGTTTCGGGGACTCACAAAAACAACTTCCGTCTTGTCGGTGATAAGACCAAGGATTATTATAGGTTTCGGACTTGTTTTCTCTTTCTGGACGCTCTCACAACTACACAGTTTTCTTCAGTGTGCTTAACTGCACAGTTTGCTTTCACTATGGAAGTGCACGCCAGTTTCTCTGCCGCAAGTGAGTCTAGTGGCAATTCCTCTGAATCGCCGCTCGACTGCCGAATTGGAATCTGGTTCAGTAATTGTCAGCCTGTCATATGAGGAGTTACTTATGAGTTCAGACTCGGATGTTGATGAGTGAGCGACATCTCAAAAGTGTGCACGGCGAGTTGATGCTGACTGGATCAAAAGTGGCTTTTCTCCCCCCCCCCGTGTTTCTACTTAACGCCACTTTCGTGCAGTTGTTTTTGTACGTCTGTGAACTACGCAAACATTTATTTCAACACATAATTTTTTAACGGTCGTATAGGGTTTTTTTTTTAGAATTTATCTTGCTGTTACTCACGAATAGACCATGTGTATGTAATAACACAAATAATTTTTTTGTCACCCAAAAGAATTGTAGACAATTTTTTTCTTAGAGTTGTCTGAAAAATTTAATTCAGCAATAAAAAAAATACACATTTTGGGATGCATTTCACGAAAAAAATCGACCCTCACAGGATTAATGCAGTTAGTAAGTAGTTGGCGAGAAATGAGCAGGTGTTGACCAATGGGATGCCTAGACACTGAGGTATTTGCTTTTGCTCTGGGTGGGCTTGCTTGCTTGATTGTGTGGATGGGGTGAGTGGCCAACGTGGGTCCATGCATACGGTGTGCAGGGCAACAAGAAAGGTCCCATTGGACGATGGGACTTCGACACACAGGAGGAGTACAGCGAGTACATGAGCCACAAGGAGGCCTTGCCCAAGTAAGAAGGAGGCCTTGCCCAAGCACTGCCTGTAAAGGGATTGTGCACAGGGCTGCACAATTAAACTGGCAACACGTGCACTGTTTTGGCCAATTGAAACACAGCTGGGTAGATTAATTTATGACTGCATTCTATAGTGCAGCAAGACACGGGTTCTTTTCTGCAGAGATGTCATGCTTTGGAAGTACAGTTTTACTATACCTCGGTGTGTGTTTCGCTCTCTGGAAAGCTGTAATATGACCAGTTGAAGATGCCATTAGAGTGGCTTGGCATGTTTACTGCCTGTCGGCTAAAAATGAAGTGCTCTCTGCATTGCGATGACAGCATGCAAGACTTGCCTTGAGCCACTGTTAGTTTTCGCAAACGCACTGCACTATAGTCGGTGACAGTTTAAGACAGTTTAAATATGATGACAGTTTAAATATGATCAATCCGCCCACGAGACCGGATTGATCATATTTTGCATGCCTCCGCGCTACAAACGAAGTAGTTCCTAAACAATGGCAATGATTTTCAAGCATATAAACATTATTTGGCAATACTGCACTGATGTTGAAATAAAGAAAGCAAAGCTAGATAAAAAGAATTATGAAGGCAAGGAGTTCAGCGTCAGCTTAACAATATATCTGTTGTTTAAATCGCACCCCCTGCCATGGTCATCTCGGAGTCTATATGAAGAAGTAATGTACATCTCAAAGGTGATGTTTTCGTGCAGTACCTATTATGGTATTAAAACAAAGAATGCCAAATTTAACGTGAAATTTAAAAGGAATAGTTTCTTTACCGTTTCACAAAACAAAACAGGGACATTAAACACATTTAGTAAGGTTGTTTGTAATTTTTTTTACGAAACTTTTGCCGTCAGTTTTCTTAACTGTCTGCTGTAACTATGGCAACAGTGACTCAAGGTGAAGTACGGCAAAGTGGTCTGAGATTGCCTTCGTGAATTTGGACACTTGTGTTGCCGTAAATACTGTATTTGCGTCTCTAGTCGCCGTGCTTGTCATCGTGTTTGAGGTAAAGCCAAGGCTTCATTTGACGCCTTGTTTCAATGAAATAAAAGCTTGTAGCGCACACGGTGCTTAACCGTGGGGTCACTGCATAAGTTGCCGTTACGTTCACGCCAAGGCGATGTACGCGGCTAAAGTGGCGTAGACTATAAGCTTTACGTAGGATTGTTTCTCGCTTCGACAAGCCCTTCAGCCCTTGAACATTCAACTTTGTTATTTATTTATTTATTACATACCTGCATCGCCTCAGTGAGCATTACAGCAGGGGGGGCCCAGTTTTGCTGGAAGAGGGGCCCCTACTTCAATGTATGTGTGCGTCTGTGTGAATATATATATATATATATATATATATTCGTAGATTGTGAAGAGGCTGTCTTCAGTTGCTGTATGAGAAATAGGAAAAGGATATACGCTTCTAAAAAAACTGTTTATTTGTCAACGCCTCGATTGGAGTCCGATCTTTATTCAGGCAGAATTTACGAGGCTTCGATGCGCTTTTATAGCATCGTCCTCCGAGCAGGGAGAGAGAGAGAAGGAAAGAGAAAGAACTTAAAAATGATTAGCCAGAAGACAACGCGTTTATACTCGGACATACAAAAAAAAGAAAGAAAAAAAAACATGCGCATCCTTGAGGAAAAGAAAAAGAAAACATATAAATGTATGTATAGATAATCCCGGTGGACACAGTCGGTAAGTACATTCCTTTTGTCTATTGTCAAGCCCTACCTCTCCGGCTCCCCCCTCCTCATTTGTTCGTGAAGCATAGAGAGGGAGTGAGGCTTCACAAACAGGGATAAGCGTTTAAAAAAGGGCCTATAGACTATAAGCTTCACGAGAGTCTACTGTAGTTAAATATAAACAAATTATCACTGCGTAACACATGCACACTACACATGAAATGCAAGAAACGCACGTTAGACAAAAGCAAGAATTCCAAATATGATATCGTCAAGTATGATCCAACACCATTAAAAACTAAAGTTTTTGTTTTTTTTTTCGCTCAATAATAGTTTTAGCGGCGTCACTTCAGTTACAATCACGGTCGATGCAATCGAAAGTTCCTGTGTCACAGCGATATTATGTAACGCGCATCATTTCGCGGTTTGTAGACAACGATTACCTCGCACGGCGTTTTTCATGCCAGGCGTTCGTGCATTAAACGTGAGACTTACGCAACGGGCACTTCATCCTAACACATCAATTCTGGGCTGGTGAAACTGAATTCCATTAATACGACGCAACTGCGCCAGTAGGCACACGTCACATAATCATGCACGCACTGGCTGACCACCATTATCTTCTTATAATGCACACACCACTGCGTATTCTCCACACCTGCTTTGTTTACTTTCGCATGGTGTTGTGCTAACGGGTTATGTTGGTTGCTTCCTTTCTCTCACGCTTCTTCCGCACATACGTCACTCATATAGGCGAACAGCATGGCGCATATCACAATAGATCACCTAGATTCCCACGTTGCGAGCTCCAAGTAATACACACACGCACACGTGGCAACTCTGATGACATGGCTTTTGCAGTTCGTAAATTTTACACGGATGCGCACATTCCAACTTCACCTTCACCTCACTGCACACAAATAAACGCGACGACAATCGCTGAGTGTGGTGACTTTCTGGCAATATGATTGGTGTATCCGAGCAATGGAGGGAACATACGCTGTGTTGCAATTTCATGCTGCTGAAACGATAGATCACGCTAAAGCATTGTAAAACATCCGAGGTGCTGCCAAAGGTGCACTTCAAATGCAGCACAGTCACAAGCTTCTACTGCATCGAATGACGACCGGGGAGGATGATGTCGAGTACATGCGAATAACAGCAGAAAATAGCTTCTTCTGGAAGAAACAAACACCACAGGAGATTTGAATCCACCTTTTTCACGATGCCCCAACGCATGCTTACTCCCCTAGTAGAAATGTCGCGAAACGTCTCCTAATCTGGAGGCTTTGCTTCTGGCAATACCAGTTCTCCCGGCCCCTACCAAAACAGCAGAGGGCAGCATAGGAAAATAAAAGAGGTAGTTGGACGCGCATAATACAAATGGACAGCGGTACAGTTTACTCTTTATTCTTTGCTTGTCACCGACTATAGTGTTTCACCGAAGGGGAGACACTGGTCTTAACCCTTTCAGGCGCCACCTATGAAGACCTGTCTGTAAATGCGTCAAATCAGTGCAATGCTATTTCAAGGCACTCGGTATTATATTGCAACAAAAATAATGGCGTAATACGTTAAATTACGTGTGTTTTGGTAATAATTCCTAATTACTGTGTAATTAAATATCTATTTATTCTGAAGCCATTCATGCTCTCTTTCTGCAGAAATAGAGTGTAATCTCATGCTAGAAATATAGTGCAAATTCGTTTTCGGTTGTCTATGTTGAGCAAAGAAAAATTATACTTTTGACGTGGGTCGCGGAGAGCGGCACGTCAAACGACTCGTCGAATATGGTGGTGCCTTCAGCAAAGGGACCGTATGCAGCAGTACACAGCAAAATGAAGTTAAATGAAGAGAAATTTTTTATGCAGGAGGTTCATTTCAGCCAAAGCTCAATGTATCTTGCTCTTTCTTAGCCCCTAGTCGATACAGATAGCAAAAACAAGTGGTGTACACAATTGTGTACATAGCATCGCAAAGGGGTAATGAAAAGTCATGGGAAAAAATCTATTTTCTGAAAATGGTATTTTTGTAACGTGGAGGTATTTCTGCAAGTGCTGACCGAGTTTCTGACATCTTGGATTGATATTTTGGCCCCAACAGCAATTTATATTACCAAGACAAGCTATATTTCAATTGGGAAAAAAAAGCACGAAAACTTCTGAATGACGTATGCTGCAGTGGTAGGCATGCAGATTATATCCCTGGTGGCTGCTAATCATCTTACAAAAATATTTTGATATCTTCCGTTACATGGGGTTCAAAACGAGCTTTATCTCTTTTCTTGAATTTTCTCCAAACAAGCCTGCACTCACCCTGCTTGTTTGGTACAACAATTTCTCAAGCTCTCGGACAGTTAGAGCTGGAGTGTTTCTTACTACTATATGAAGCTAAACGCATAAAGCTTGAAATGCTGCCAGCAGATTCTTTTTTCTTTCCTCTATAACTGTACTGTAAACACTGAAGTTCAGTGGGCTTCTAAATGGCTAATTGTCTTTGATGCATTCCCAGTGCTTAAGCGAAAAAGGGGAAAAAACATGCAGACAGGAAAAGAATAACGCTGGAAGCACCGTCTCTCTTTCTTTGCTTGTCTGCATGTTGTTGTCTTTTTCCGTTTTCGCCTAGCTATCACTCTAAAATTTCAGAGCTTCTAACCATTGTTAAAGGTTCTGCCACAGTACGTATTCAGCAGACATCGAAAGAGTTGGTGTTGCGTGCATTTATTTGTTTGCATCGACACACTGAGTGGATGGTTGGTCCAAACACGCACACCTGGCTTCAAGTTCCGTTAACAGAAGAGAGACCAAATATGTTGGACAACGACCTGTGGATGAAATTCCACCAGAGGGGTGTGCTTGGACCTACTGTCTATTTAGTATGTAGACGACTTGCAACAGTGTCCAAGGACTGCAATGTATACATTGGTGCACCAGCCTATACCGTGTATGCCGCCATGTGATTGATGTGACCTACAAAAAATTGCTCCATTGTTGTCATCTCAATGTCTGCACATACAGACACCGCTGATCCCTGTGTGGTGAACTTTGTTTGGGTGCACTAGGTTGGCGCTTTCAGCGCAGGAGGGTATGTTATGAGCCGCTTACCGTGCAGGCTAAGAGTTAATGGACAAGTTGTTCCCTGATTCGCCATCTATGTTCTTGTGGCACCTATCACTCTACTAGTGTAAATATTGTAAATATACACATCTTTCGATGTCTCCTGTAAAAATATTGCTCGGCTTGGCATAGATGTGAAATGAACTCACCATTGTAATGTTGTTATCTTGGTTAGTTTATTCTTTTATCTACTGCTGCACAACAGAGAAATGGAGTAGCCGATGTATGGTTTATCTCAATCTCTTCACAGCATATTACAGAACAAGCTGAGTCATATTTGCAGTTTAAGGATGTCTTTCGAGGAATGACGCCATGGAACTGAGTTGAGATTTCTCCATGTAGAATTGCTCATAATACAACCTAGATTTCACATTGTGCCTTCTCTAGACCATATGCTTCACCAGTGGACTGATGATGCACACACAAGGCACCAAAGTCTGCATGAAATGACTGCGCATGTTTATGTGCAAATGCAAAGCGATGCTGTTGTGGTTAACATTATTCACTGCTGATTGTTCGTGTTGTCTGTTCTTCAGGGCAGCGTTTCAGTATGGCGTCAAAATGGCAGACGGCCGTAAGACACGTCGTGCTGCTGGGAAAAAGGATGACAAGGCCAAGTTAGATCGAGAGCTGCAGAAGATTAATCAGGTGTGTTATTCATCACAGAACCTCAGCGTCTATGACGTTCTGTTGCTGCACATGCAGTTAAAAATGTAAAAACTTGCATAGGATGGATGTCAATGGAATAAGCTCAGTACATTCATCAGTTTACCTGCATCATATCTTCGAAATGGCAGTCTTAAGAGTTTTTCATATTTTTCACATACGACTTTTATTAATTGCCTCAAACCATCTTCTTTCCCTCGTTTTTACTTACTGACCACATTGTGTTGTGCTGAAAATGATAGCATATGCAGTGCACGCTGGCAGTTAATGGCAGATGGAAGCAATGACAGCATCAAGAAGTCTATGATTGTGAGCTAGTATTTGACTCGCAATACTGCTATGGCTAGAAGATAGGTTCCGTATGGCCTGGCAAATTCTGCATGACACATGATGTCTTGCTGGCGGCACAAACTTCAGCCCTGGTGAGCCAGATGCACAGCTTGAGCTGAACGCTAAACAGCGTTCAGCGAAGGTAAGGCCTAGCACTGTCGACCACCTACCTCAATTCTATCTCGGAAGTTCCTTTCAGCATTGTGGAAGCTCCAGGGCTGTTTAGCCAATAGGAAGGGTCCCTGAAGATGTATTCTTCCGTGCCGCGTCGTCTGTTCATTGTCTTCATGGCGTTTGCACATATGTGTTGGGCAAGTAAAGGCAAGCAGGCGGCAGTGTAAAAAAAAATGTACCAAAAGCAAAGAAAAATCGCGCCATATCCACGAAGTGAACGATGATTGTGGAGCTGGCTCGGAGATAATCAGGCAAACCGTGAATGCTCCATACAATGCCCCTCCACTGTCATATAAAGACGTCACACATTGTTATACAGTCGATCCCGGATATATCAAACTCGAAGGGGATCGCGAAATAGTTCGATATATCGATAATTCGAAATATAAAATATGCGTATTTAAGGCTTATATTAATGCATTGCAGGTCTCGAAACAGCTTCTGGAATTTGCAACAAGCGCTAACATGACGATTCACGCGCAACTAGTATGCTAAATAACAAGGTGGCAACTTCTTCTTTTACAAGCTACCGCACTTTATTTTGTACGAAAATAGTCCGCAAACTTGTCTTGCTTCTTGCGCGCCGTCAAGTTCATCAAGTCATCCTAAATATCATTGAAGCTTTCCAAATTAAGCAAATTCAGCACCTTTGGCCACAACAGCAGTGACTGACGCTGAACGCTGATGCAAGCTCTGGAGCGCAGTAAGAGGTTATTTAGTGGCAGCGTTAACCTAGCTGCGGCGTTGACATTTTCATAACCACGCGGGTCCACTTCTGCGGCACCGGCAACGTCAGCCTTGATCGCGGCATCGATGCAGTCAGAAACAGCAACGTCGTCATTTGCACCGACGAAGTCACTTGCTGTACTCCCGTCCGAGAGCGCACCCGGAAATGCTAAGTCGCAAAGTTCACTGAGGAAGAAATGGCAGGTAGCACAAGCGCAAGGGCACAACCAGCAAACAGCCAACACAAACTCGTGACGTAGGTTTGTTTACATATCCGCCGCGTTTATGTCGGCGTCGCGAGGTGCTCGCATCTCGCTCAGTCGCGCGACATGCACTTTAAAATTGATTTAGATATGTTCTAGGCTATATTGGCCCGTGATATTTCGTAGACGTTGTGTATGGCTCCACATACATCTATTTCACTCATTATCTCACCATCGAAATTTTGTGTCAGTGCTCCTTTAAAGGGACACTAAAGGCTAATAAAAATTTACGTCAGAGTGAAAGCTCAATGTACGACAACGTTTAAAACGGCAATACAGTCGATCCCGGATATATTGAACTCGAAGGGGATCACAAAATAGTTCGATATATCGATAATTCGAAATATAAAATATGCATATTTAAGGCTTATATTAATGCATTGCAGGTCTCGAAACAGTTTCCGGAATTCGTAACAAGCGCTAACATGATGATTCGCTCACAACTAGTATGCTAAAGAACAAGGTGGCAACTTCTTCCTTTGCAAGTTACCGGACTTTATTTCGCACGAAAATAATCCGTAAACTTGTCATGCTTCTTGCGCGCCGTCAAGTTCATCAAGTCATCTTAAATATAATTGAAGCTTTCCAAATAAGCAAATTCAGCACCTTCCGCCACAACAGCGGTGACTGACACTGAACGCCGGTGCAAGCTCTGGAGCGTGGTAAGAGGTTGTTTAGCGGCAACGTTGACTTAGCGGCGGCGTTGACATCTTCATAACCGCACGGGTCCACTTCTGCGGCACCGGCAACGTCAGCCTTGATCGCGGCATCGATGCAGTCAGAAACAGCAACGTCGTCATCTGCATCGATGAAGTCGCTTGCTGCACTCGCGTCCGAGAGCGTGCCCGGAAATGCTGCGTCAGAAAATTCATTGAGGCACTGTACGCTGTTGTCAGCGGTCATGACGCACACCTGGCACCAAAGCCCGCAAGGAAACAGTTCATGACGGTGCTTTGCTTGACGTCGTTCCAAGCACCACATATCGTTTTATCGCTACGAGCCGGTGACTGTTTAGTTCAACTCCCGAATGAGGATTTGTCAGGCACGAAGCGAGAAGTACACGAGTCCTCAAGCTGCAAGAGACAACGCAGCCCACAAACAACGAAGGAACAAGTCACCACCGTCGACATCTTGGGGATGGCGATGGCACTCGTAGCTTTGCAGCAAGCAGCCACTGCTTTGGTGCGAAAAGCAAGAAAAAGCGTAGCCTCCGAGATGTGTGTTTTATAACCAAAAACACCAGAAATACGTCACGACGTTGCGGATCTCGAAGGCCATGCTTTTCGTGCCCGCAAGCCATCGTGCGCGAACAAACAGGGAAGGGAATGTGAACATTGCGACGAAGCTGCCGAGTATCTCCGCATTCATCTCATTTTGGCGCCTTCGGCAATCGGCCCCTTTGTAAAACACTATGCATGCGCATTACAACCTACAGATCTCGCAGCAAACAAGCCTGTGCACTTGCAAGCGCTGCGCAACCAACCAGATCAACGTAATGCAACGACACCGCCTTTTCGTCACCTGGGCGCAAAGAGTGATTGGAACTTGACAGAGCGCGGCCGAAAATGACCAACATTTGTTTGGAAAAATGCACCCCCTGGAGTTTGGCGCGGCACAGCGTTCGATATAGCGGATGTTTCGCTGTGCGGGAGTTTGATATACGTGTGCACCAGCTCTATACTTTTGCATGGGAAATTCGAGGGGATTTCTCAACTGTTAGAGATAGCCAATAATTCGCTATATCCGAGTTTGAAATATCCCGGATCTACTTAGTAGCGATTGTGGTCAGGTTGTTGTCAAACCACAAGTGGTCGCAGACCTTGCAGCTGTGGCTGAACGTGTGGTCAAGGAAATCGGCGCCACCAACTTCAGGTAGCGACCGCTTTCAGCGCTTGGCCGCTGCATCCCGCGCCCGTACCTCTTCAAGGTTTTCTTCTTGCCGCTTCCACGCTGCTTCGGCTTCGCGGTCTTGTATCTCGGGATCCGCATGATGCTGACGTCTCTCTGCAGCCTTGCGAGCTCTCACCGCAGGGTCTTGGTGGCCAGCCCGCGCTGCTCGCTCCACCGCCCTGTCTTCTTTGTTCATGTGATTAGTATCGAAGCGCACTGACGGAGTGGAGCGAGCGCCGCATGCTACAGTAGTCTATGCTATATGTAGTTTTGTCTGCGTTGTTATTGTCATCAAGGCTCTCGAAGAACAAGAGGAAGAAAACTTCTCCTTCGCGCCAGCGTGCGCATGCTACAGTTGGCTATGCTATACAGTGAAAGACGGATATCTCGAACTCGAAGGGGATCGCGAATTAGTTCGATATATGAAAAATTCGATATAAAAAATACAGGCCCCGAGACCTTACCAGTGGCAGACTATCACCTACAATCGGCGCATTCAAGAATGACGACTAATTCCACACACACGATGCAACAGAATGTTTTATTTGCGTGAAAAAAAAATCGCTTATCTTGGCCTGTTTCTTCGTCTTCGAAATGAAGTTGAAGACGCTGGCCTCGATCTTATCGAGGCTGTCCAGGTGCGACAGCCCGGTTCACTCTATGTCGCCGCAAAAATGGCGAATCGAGCCGAACGCTGCCGCCACTTCAGCGGCGGAGTACGCGCGTGTAGCCGCCGCCTCGTCCAGACGATCTTCGTCGCCACTTGAGCTGTCGGCCTGGGCATCCTGGATCCCTGCGACCGCAGCTACAATGTCCTCCTCAGCGAGGCTCGCAACAGCCTAAACATTGCAGTCCGCTTCCTCAAAATCGTCCGCAGACACATTGGGTGGAACGGCAGCCGGGAAGAGGGACGACAACTTGTGAAATGCATCGTCTATGCGCTTGTCGTCGCCGTCTTCACTGGTTTCCGCAAGTTCCGCCGTCACAAAGCCTGCCTTCCGGAAGCAGTTGGCCACTGTGTCCGTCTTCACGTCTCCCCAGCCGCCCGTCATTTGAACGGCACCAAGCAGGTCAACCTTCAGCCCACCTTGAAGGACTTGATGATGCTCTGGTCGAGTTGCAGCTTCGCTGTCGTGTTGGCCAGCAGAAACTTCAGTTCGATGTTTTTGAGCTCGCAGCGGAGCACGCACGCAAAAGAGGAATGCGGTGGTATGTGACAACTCACGGAAGTGAACTCCGCCAACAAAGCGCTCGCGATCAGTTGCGATGGCGGCGATGGCTACCCGGGCGCCCGGGCTACCTGCGACGGTAGCAGCGATGTACGAAAGGCACGAGCTGTGGTTGGCTGAGCAAATACGAAAGGGGCGGGCTGTGGTTGGTTGATCAAAACTCGCAGAACAGCAAAAAAAAAAAAAGAAAAGGCGAAAGGAGGAGGCCGCCGGCTCGTTCGTTCCTGCTCTCCGAGCCGACGGTAACGCGGAGAGCGTAGGAGAAAGAGAGAGGGAAAGAAAAGCCGTTCCACAAGTTGGAGAATGCGCCCAGCAGGAGTACAGTCTGAGCCCTCTCGCCCTCACGTTTTTCGAGCGTTTCGGGTGTCGGCAGAGACGCGGTGCCGCGAAAGTCGCGGGGCTCAGCGAGTGCCAAAGCGTGCCTTCCAGCTCGCGTGGTGTTCGATATATCCGATGGCGGGTAAAAATACTGCTCGATATAGACGTGCGACTTTCTGTACTTTTACAAAGGACCTTCAAGGGGATAATTTACGAGTTCGATATAGCCGAAAATTCGATATATGTGGGTTCGATATATCCGTGTTCGACTGTATGTGCTTTTGCCTGCGTTAATGTCATCATCAAGGTGCTTGAAGAACAAGAGAAAGAAGACTTCCCTTTCGCGCGAGCGTGCGCATGCTACAGTTGGCTATGCTATATGTGGTTTTGCCTGCATTAATATCATCATCAAGGCACTCGAAGAACAAGAACAAGACGACTTCTCTTTTGCGCGAGCTGTGCCTGTAGCGGTCGCCTCTGGAACTAAGGTTACGATTACGGCACGGGACTTCGCCCCAGCTTAAGAACCTGGCGAGCCAGCTCCTAAAACATACCTAACAATTTGTCCTCGGCGTGAGATCGCTTAAAGCAATGCCTGACTTCACCATTTCTTTTATTCCTATCAGGACAATGGGCAGGTAGCAAGCGCCAGTTCGGATCGAAGCGGCGGTCATGTCTTCATGAGCATTCGTTGCCTCCATGGCGTTTGCATGGAGGGGTTGGTCGAGTAAAGGCGAGCAGGCGGCAGTGTCAAAAGAAGAAAGAACATACCTAGTAATTTGGCATGAGATGGCATAACGCAGTGGTGGACTTCACCATTTCTTTTATTCCTGAATTCCTGTCAGGGCAGGGACCAAGTAGCACGTAGCAATGGGAACCCCTTCCCACGCATTCCCGGTAACGATTAAGTTGCAGCTGCTTTGCACTTCATGCGAGGGCTTCGAATGACGTCAAACGGCCCTTCGTTCTCCCCGCGTGTGTTTCCTGCTTTCATATATAAAAGGGAGACCTGTCTAGCAACTCGTTCAGTTCATTCTAAGACAGCCATGCATAGACCATGGAAATTAAAGACGCCAGAAAAGCAGCGTGAATACTAGTGGCCGCCAGAAAAGCAGCATATAACTAGTGGCCGTATAACAAGCTGCTTGGTTGACTTTCCGTGCCACGACAGGGTAGCGACGTAAGTGCCTATAACCGGCAGAATGTTGTTGCCTGGGCCTTTCAGCTCGCTCTTGGGGTCTTGAAGCTTTGACGGGACGCCGGTAAACGTACTGGGTACAACTGAAACTTCGGCGCCAGAGTCCACCTTGAAGGAAAGTGGGCGGCCATCGACGAGTACCTCGACGAACTTTGCGTTCGGGCGCTCTCCCGCAACTGCATGCAACTCGATGGAGCTGGCCAAAGGCTTCCGTGTGTGCTTCCCGTTTACGCACTTCTTTTTGCGGCACACGTTCTCGAATGGCCACTCTTGCAACAAAAGTTGCACGACGCACTGCAAGCGGGACAGTCGGCGCGAGGTTGTGACGCTCGTCCGCAGAATGGGCACAGCTGTTGCGTTGTCTTATCAGCTGGCGCTTGCTTTCCCTTGCGAAGGCGAGCGGCGTCGACTGCGAACGAAGATGCCTCTGCCGAGTCACGAGCTCTGCGCTCGTTACCTGCGTCTTCGTGCTGACGAACGTACATCAGCTCTTCGTGTAGCGTCATTTTCGGGTTCCGACAGAGCTTGTCCGAGAGTTCGCGGTCGAGCAAGCCCACAAGAAAACGGTCTCGGATGAGCCGCTCTTCGACGTCTGGCGATGGATAGTTGCAGGACTTGACCATTGTCCGGAGCGCCGTAAAAAATGCGTCGGCCGTTTCACCTGGTTGCTGCGTACGGCGGTGGAAGCGCGCTGACTCGTACAGCTCATTCGGCAGGTGCACGAAGTGTTCGGTGAAAGCCTTCTTCACGGCGGCGACGTCTTTCATATCTGCCTCGCCTAGCATATGGTCGACGCGAGGACAACCCTGGCTTGCGGGCCCATACAGTAAAGCATGGAGCGCACTTGTACCTCTGCCGGAGCGACGTAAAGTCCGGTAGCGAACGAGAAGTCCTCGAACTGCAGCAGCCATGTAGGCCATGAGCTGGGGTTGTCGAAGTCGAACGGCGACGGTGGACGCAGCTGGTCCATGCCTTGCAAGAACGGAGCGGCCGACATCCCAGCGGAGCCCTCAACACCGGTAGTCGTCATGGCAGAGCAGTGGCGGCGGCGGCGGGGTCGTGTCACGAGGATGCAAGCACGGGATCAGCGAAGATGAATCCCGCCCACTTCTGACACCATGTCGAGCGCATCGGGCGAGTAAGTGACACGACAGCCGAGTCCCCAAGCGGACAAGTGACGTCCGGTTTATTGGCAGCCCTTATTACAGAAAGCAGTACATGCCGTGCTGCCATCTGGCGGTACTGCATACACTACAATTGTTAGGAATAATTTTTTAACTGTCATATAAGCTTTCTTTTAGAATTCATCATGCTGTTACTCAGTAATAAACATGTTTATGTAAGAACACAAACGATTTTTTTTGTCACTTTATGGTCACCCTAGAAAGATTACAATTTTTTTCTTAAGTAGATTAACCTGAAGAATTTGAATCAGCAATAAAAAAAATTGACCCTGGCAGGTAGCATTTGGCGAAAAAATTCGACCCTCATAGGGTTAAGAAAATGTTAAGAAGAAAGAAATGGAGAGGGGCCTGTGGAAAATGGGGATGCTTATGAAATCAGCACTGGAAACCCCAACGGAACTTTTACGCAGGAAATTGCCAAACTAAAGATCTGTAATTCTAGGGGTAGCTCCCTTTTGTTTGAAGCCAGGATGGGAGTTTTGCAGACTAAGACGTACAGAGCCAAGTACGAAGGGATAGACACGTTTTGCGGAGCGTGTGCAGAGGAAGAGGAAATAGCTTAACACCCGATACTTTTCTGTAGAGGGCTTCACCCTGCAGTACAGGGCAATAGGGCTGAATTTTTCGAAAGCATTGGGGTTTAGGGACAGTGAAGTCAAAATAGACTTTAAGCGGGCAGAAATAACCAAAAGGAGGTTATCTGATTGGTGATTAAAATTAAGGCAGGAGTGAAATTAGTCACTTCACTCTATAGAGCTAGTACTTTACTATGTATTATGGCTAGGTGGTGTGGTGCCCGATCAAAAGGGTATATATAGCCTTATCCATCCATCCTTGGTGTGAACTAAGTTATACGGCCACTAAGCGGGTAAGGTTTCTGGAACCAGTGAGTTTATAAACGAGGAGTCAATAGCTCCGCTATACGTGAATCTCGATGGAACGCGCCGCGGTTGAATATTTTTTTTGCCCTCCGCGGTGATTGCTGGAACTTTCTGGTGCCTGGTGAAACTCTGGGCAGTTGTCTATCCCATAGCTTTTTTCCATGTTGCCTACTGCAATGCACTTCACCCAGGCGCCAAATGCCGTCTGTGTACTTGTCACTGTGCTTTGCATTGTGCGTTTTGTGAATCCACACTATGTCATTAAGTTGTGATGTTTCACTGTAGATTTAGGGGCAAGAATTGTCCAGGGATTGCATGAAGACTCCAAGCGTCATCAGTTTTCTTATTAGCCATGCTTGAATCTCTGTTTTTTAAAAGGCGATGATTTAGTAGCATTGGCTTATCCGATGTTCATTTTCGCACTTCGACAGTGGTCAGTGCGACACTCTGGGTTCTATGACGATGTAAACAAATGTATGTTGCTGACTACTGCATCGAGGAAGAAGTGAGGAGCTTGCGAGGAAGTTAATGGTTGCCGGCGCCATACTGGATAGGTGTCATATGTTTACGCAGTGGTTATGCTAATATTTTCAAGGATTCAGCTATCTCAAAACTCCACTTACCTTGAAATTTTTTCTGGTTTTCACTAGTTCAAATGTACTACCGTATAATGAATGGCTCTTTATTTCTTTTGCAGATTATTGCCCGTCGAAAGGCTGAAGGAGACAGTTTTGTGGGACTGTATGTACATCACCTTTCTACTGTTCCAGTACTTAGTATCCGGTACTTAGCAAAAGATAGCCGAAAAACCAATTTTCAGAAAAACACACTTCAGGCACATTTATATTAATGCTGATTTAACCTGGGAAATGGGATAAAGCATATTTTAAAAGATATAAAACAGAGAATGGCCTCATTTTTAGGTCTGGCGGACCCATGCCGCCAATTTCCCACAGGATGGGTCCCTCACAAGCGACTACGTACATACTTTGTTTTGCCGAGCACTAGGCCAGAAGTGCGCTTATACCTATTTTGCCGGTAGCTGCCTGGTGGCAGCAATTCTCTGCTTCCCACATCAGCGGTGGATGCTTGACTTTTTTTTACCAAGGCTGTGCGGTTAAATAGTCAATGCGGTAGGCACCAGGTTCAATTCCCACTGCCAAACGGAAACCCACCAGTTTTTCCCAAGGGTAGAGAAGTACACTGTCCTGGCGCTCGTTTGTTCAGTTCACAGGCACTCATCTCAAAAGGAAGCCCCATAAGGTTCTGTAAAGGCCCCTGTGCACACTTTAACCCACCACAGCCTTGGTGAAATAGTCGAGCATTCGTGGTTGCTGTGAAAGGCAGAGAATTGCTGGGTATGTAGTAGTAAAATAGGTACAAGCATCCAGCCCGGTGCTCAGCAGAACAAAGTACTACATAGTCGCTTGGGAGGGTACGGGAGATTGACAGCATGGGACTGCCAGACCTAAAATAACATCTTTTTTACTTTTTGTTATCTTCCCATTTGTTCATATGGCAGCATTCTCATCGAATTGCCCCATTGCCATCAAAGGGGAACTTCAAAATTATACATTTGAATGAAAAGTTATGCATGCTTATTTCACTGTCCTCCACAATCAATGGGGGAGGATATAAGCTTCCATGCAGAGCCTTTTCCTGTCTGTGAATTTTATTTTGAAGTGCTGGAAATGCATCAGTTGTCTCAAATTCAGCCAGCCTAGCTTTCTGCCATAAGTTATGGAGGTCTATTCATGGACACGGGACTTTGGAGTGTGGCCGTATCATAAAGGGCACATTTCCTATAAGCTGGAAAGGTCAACAGATTGTGTGCATTTTTAAAAAATAAATATGAATGCTGCAAGTTGCTTGATTGTGAAGTAATGAAGCGTACATCTAAAGTATTTTTTTCTAGTTTGTGCATACTATATAATATAAACTGTTGCAGGCCTGCTTGCTCACCGTTTTTTCTGATTATGCCTAGAGCTCTTCATGAATGGTGTCTTCTTTATTTCCAGTGCCACACCAGAATACAAAAGACCGAAATACTAGAGTTTGGCTGCATCGCTGCATACAACAAGGGCATCCATGTTGTCTTGTGAACTTTCGTGTGTAGAGTAAAGTCTATGTTTTAGCCCACATGGTATCTGCTCCTTATTAGTAGGAAAGGCTTCTGGCACACATCTGAACCGAAAGCACCACCCAAGGTCATCACACACGTTAACGCAGCCTTTAACACAGTACTGTTCAAGAGCCCATGTGACAGGTAATGCAGTGTCAGTGTTGTTCGTGACTGAAAAATCCTGAGGGATGCAAAGATTAAAAATCTTGCTTCGAGCCGGAATCGAACCCAGGCATTCTGGCGCTGCTGAGCTTGAGAGTGTGGGTGGTTTGATCCTGGCCACAGCGGCTGCATTTGGATGGGAGCGAAAGGCAAAAATAACACCCGTATACTTAGGTTTGGGTGCATGTTAACAGTGGCACCCATTGCAAATATTTTGTCACCCCCACCCCCCATGTTGGTATTTATGATCACTGTGTATTATTATTATTATGATACCCGTTACTAAATGCATTCTACATGTTTCATCACAACATGCTGTTATAATTTACTTTCTTTTTGCTGAATTATTTGAAATATATTTCTTACACAGTTTTACTCGGCGCTTATAGATAACTTTTTTCAGTTTCTGAACTCCTCGCCTCACCTATGGGGAGCAGGCGGCCCACTGCCCTCCCCGCCACCGCATCGCTGCAAGCAGTTTTTGCCCCCAACCATATACAAGATTACAATAGTTCGAACTTGGGCTTTTTGGTGAAGCATTATGAAACGCGCAGCACATGTATATGTCCTGGTCGTATACGTGTGTTGTGTGTTTCATAATCGTATGCAAGAGTCATCTGCTAGAGCATAACATAACTGTGATGGCCTAATGCGTTGTTCGACTTTTACACGGTGATTTACATCAGAGAAAAGGTGTTGCTCTCTAACTTCTTGTTCTTTCACACCCGAGAAATGTAACATTGAGTCAAGCAACGTGAGCCATGTCTTTTCGAAGCCTCTGGTCATGTCTTTCCGAAGCGCATCTTCTGCTTGAAAAGCACCAGCAAGCGACTATCATGTCAGTTAAAAAGTGATTCGTAGAAAAGCTGTTATTGTAACCTTTCCATAGTGTTCCCAAGTCTGTGACCATTGCTTTTACACTATCATGTCAGTTAAAAAGTGATTCGTAGAAAAGCTGTTATTGTAACCTTTCCATTGTGTTCCCAAGTCTGTAACCATTGCTTTTACACTCAAACCTCATTATAACAAAGTCACATCTGACGCGAAATTAAATTCGTTATATCCGAAAATTTGTTATAAACGTATATTTGTAACGCTGTATATATGACAAGACTATTCATTTACTTCGTTATATCCGTGTTCGTTATATCGAGGTTTTAGTGTATATCAAATCTCTGAGGTCAGAACTCGTTTAAAGCAGGGTCACACCGGCATAGTTTTGCCATCCGTAGGGTAATTACCATACTTGTAGGGTATTTTCGGAATTTTTCGGGCAGTGTGGTGTAGTAGGGCGGTAATATAATTTTCAGGGGTGTGCGAATATTTGAAATTTCGAATATTTTTCGAATAGTGTTTGCTATTTGATTCGATTCGCACTGGCATTTTACTATTCGAACTTCCCAAAAACAAATACAGTCAACAACCGATTGAAAGTGACCCCTTCAGATTTTCAATATGCTTCACCTCATTAGACTCTCGTATTGCGGCAAAGCTGCCTTTCAAGCTCCGTTACGGTCGAACTTTGCCAAGAGACAGTCTACGTCCGATTGGAAGTGGTCTCTAGATTTTCAATATGCTTCACCTCATCACACCCCGGTAATGCGGCAAAGCTGCCTTTCAAGCTCTGCTACGGTCGCAAATGTATTAACTCAAGAAAACACTGGTTCCAACATGGGGATGAAAGATGTGGCAGAGTTGGGGGCTTTATTAATGCTGTTTTGGACCTGAAATTTGGGCAGGAAGTCCGAAAAATCGGACGCCGAAGGTTTTTAGCATCTAAAATTTCAGATGTTATATATCGACGTCTACGAGGCAGATTTGGAACTCCGGACTTGAAGGGAGCACACGCTTGTCCACCACATTAGTTGGGCTTCCACAAAAGTTGAAAGAGGAGGAGAGGCTGAGGAAATGGCATCTTTGCCTACCTTGTGTAAAGTGTTGTCGGCAACACTTTGGTTGCACCAAATCATGTACATAAATAGAATTCGGCCTCTACGTTGCCTCATTCTTGATAAGACAACTATATGAAACACCACCCCGCCAGTGCTTCATCAACCTAGCGAAAAGAAACACTTTCATGTTGCTATTTCATAAGAATATGCTTAGGAGTCCTAACTTTTTTTTTACAGCGAAAGCTGTTATGAGATCATTTCACCGGCCGTTTTTGGCGCCGTAGTTGTCCGCCGCCGCCGCCGCCGGTGTCCGTAACCAGTATCGCACGAAATAAAAAAAATTCCAGGATGGAACGAGGTTCGAACCCGGGCCCTTTGCGTGGGAGCCCAGTATTCAACCTCTGAGCCATGCCGGTGCTTGAAACTGCTTTGCAAAAAGGTCCTATACAGGCTTCATGTCGGGAAGGAACCACATTAGCATATGCAATATAGCGTGGTAGAAGAGTAAAATAAGCACCAAGCGTCGCACAACGCGAATTCTGTAACCAGGCGTCACACAATGCGAATTGCGCAACGAGTAGGTTGTTGAATGCTTCCAACCCATTACAAAGGTCTCTGCCATAATTCTTCATCGTCATCAGGCACAGCATCAACAAAGTGCGCATAATGCCCTACATGCGTTTAGCAAGTACCAACGCTCTCCGTAGAATGACGAAAAATGGCACAGTGCCTGCTGCCCTAATTCTCAAAAATTACAATGATTTATAGCGTAGTGGGTTGCTCGCAAGTGCACTTGTATTGGTTGCCAAGGAAGCCCATAAGCGCATGATCCACTTCCTCGGGGTCTCAGTAAAATTACAATGATTTATAGCGTAGTGGGTTCCTCGCAAGTGCACTTGTATTGGTTGCCAAGGAAGCCCATAAGCGCATGATTCATTTCCTTGGGGTCTCAGTAAAGTTCTTCGCCCCCCCGGTCTCTCTCCCACGTCAACGTATGTTATACAGCATGACAGGAGAGGGAAATGGCGACTGGGCGTCACCCAATGCAAATTACATAACTGGTGGGCCGTTTAAAGATTCCAACCCATTACAAAAGGCTGAGCCACAATTCTTCATCGTCATCAGTCGTCGCGTCAACAAAATGCACATAATGCCTTACAGACGTGTAGCTAGTGCCTCGCTTCTCCGCAGAATGACGAATAATGACTTAGTAGGTGCTTCCCAACTTCACAAAAATTGTGATTTATGGCGTAGTGGGTACCTTTTTAGTGTACTTGTATTGTAGCCACAAGAGAGCTTACAACTGGCTCTAGAAACGCCGCTCTTCCAGCTTTCGCTGTGATTGTGCTGCGGGTTCAGCGCAGGCCTGGCGTTTTTTTTTTGCAATTTCGCTTCGAAGTATTCGAAAAATATTCGATTCGATTCGCACTCACACTTCAATATTCGAATTCGCTTCGCACCCAAAATTTTGCTATTCGCACAGTTCTAATAATTTTCTAAGACGTAGAGTAAATTCAAATTTTCGCTGGTTGGCGATCAGTGAAAAATGTAGACGATCGGCGTGACATCTCCGAGGGTGACATTCGTAGAGATCCGAAAACAATCCTTCTTTCAGTAAAATTGGAACTGTTTTATATATATGTCATTTGACTAGGGCAGAGACGAAAAATAATACGTCGCACATCCCTGTGCTAGCATTGTTCTTTTTTTTCGTGGATGTTTTTTTTTTTCCCCTGTTGTTTCCCGTTCTTCGTTGCACGAAGGTGCTATTGAAATTCGCTACGGGGGTTGCTTCCAGTTATTAAAGTTAAAACCTTAGATGCCTCGCCACGTACAAAAAGCAACCATGATCGGCGTCAACACAAGATCATCACCGTATAATAATGTCACCTCATGAGACATCATCGTGACGTCGCCATATTTGTGACCTCTTCAACTCGCACATAATGTGACACCAAATGATGACGTCATCACATAACATCGTCACTTGGCTGACCCAGGAGGCATGTGAAGTGAAATAAGCTTGCAGTGCCTCCGATCCCGGATCCCGCTGAAGTCGCTACCGAGTTCAGCGTCTGCATGGCGTGCAGTGACCTTAATATTACCTTAATATTATTACGCTGCGGTATTTCTAGCCGTAGGGTAAAATGTAGGGTAATAAAAAATTGTGTAATCTAGGGTATTTTTGACCGTGACGTAAGGTATTTTCCAAAAATTGGTTGGCAGCACTGCGTGACAGGCATATGAATGGTGCTTATTTAATTGTCGAAATCAACAAAAATAGTTCGTCTAATGTGTCATGAGGATGCTTTCCACCGTAGCAAACACTTCCTCTACGAATGCAGCGTCGATTCGTTGCGCACAACTGTGAGGGGCCTTTCGTTGTTGCCTTCGGCTGGAAACGAGAGCACAAAGAAGACGCTTGAATTATGGATGCTGTAGTAGCAGTAGTAGATGTTTGTGGAAAAGCTTATTTCTGCAACTATGACGGAGCATGGTGCAGCGTTCTTGGAAATGGAGTGAAATAACAGAGGGCCATCTTCTCGTGCCCAGAACACTGAGCGCCAGGTCGGGGTACGTCTCTCCGCATCAGAAAATGTAGTGGAGGCCTGGCAGCACTGGGAATCGAACCCCGTACCTGCCGCATTAGATTCTATTCCCATTGCCACCGAACATCCACCTATTTTTCTGCTATGCCCATAAATATGTCGTCTTAATTAAGGCATATTTTAGTGTTCTTCAAAATTATTCAACTAGAGTAACCTAGCTTATATTCAATGAAAAGGATCTTCAAAGCGTCGTTGAGTTGAAAAACTCAAGATATTCGACTCTAGTGGAATAATTTTAAACAGCACTTTGTTCAAGTCAAGGGCACATCGATCCATTACGCTCAACGTACTTTGGACATGCTTGAATCCGAGTTTCTTGAGAGATGTACTCCAGAACCGATGTTTTGCAAAAGATATATATAAAAAGATACATAAGGGGCGTCCTGACCCCCCTTATATTCAGGCTGGGGGGGCACCCCTTGCGAGTGTCCCCCCTTGAGATTTATCCTTCAAACATAATATTTGGTTTTCTTGGCAGTAAGGGTTGCGTACTCTTGAAGTCTGAAGTCCTTCACTAGCTGTAGAGTACGAGCTTTCCGAAGTTACTTCTGACGTGCCGCAATCGTTTATTATGCTGGGCTTTGAAATGCGAAGTAAATAAAAAGAAATCCCTGATCATCTACCGTTATTCATGTCGACGATTTCTCGGAAGCCATTCACAATGAAGTGTAATGCAGTTGCTCCCGCTGATCATAAAAATGCTTTACAAGAAAGATTGCAGGGGTAAATCGTGGGAGGCCATTTCTAACAGGTATACACGATTCGGCGAATGGAGCCGAAGTTAAAAAAAAAAAACTACCTTTATGCGTTATCACAAGAAAACGCTAGCATTTTTACATCATGGTCCAACCCGAACGACATAGCTAAAAATATATGCTAGAGCCTACCTACGAGTTACGCTTAGAAACAAACTTCGCCATGCAACGTACGCTTATACTATTGGCTGCACATGCTCGTTCCTTTTTCTAAACTTTATTTGAAAGCATGATTTTAATTTTATTTAATTAAAAATAAAGCATATTTATAAAAACAAAATGGCCGCCATTGCCAGATGTGTCCCCCCTTCTGATTTTCCTGGATTTACGCCACTGGCGAGCAGTTCCTGGCTGATTTCAACACGGGTCTGTTTCTGATCGTCAGTCAACAAACGCGGCATGAATTTTGCACTGACACGACGCATCTCAAGTTTGTCACTTAAAATTTCATGGCATGATCCTACGCTGATACCCACTTTGGCAGCAACTTCTCGAACAGTGGAACGACAATTTCCATGAATCGCAGCACGATCTCTCTCGACGTGGTCATCATCTGTTAATGTCGAAGGTCATACAGGCTTGGGATCGTCACCAACCGATATTCTGCCGTGTTCAAAACGCTTAAGCACTGCGTGTGACTCCGTATGCAGTCCTAAGCAATTGAAATGTCTCCATGTAAGTTTTCTGAAGTTTATAGGAAAATTTCACACACACACGTTTCTCTTCCAGCTCTCTCATTGTCACTTTAGCACTATCCGAAGAACAGCTTGTCCATGTGCTCACTTTAACGACTGTAGCTCGCGAACTAATGGTCGGAGTGAAGCGCAGCAAATGTCAGTTTCTTGTCTAAACTAAAGCCCCCCCATGCGTTTTCCGCCGGCTAGCGGCAGCAGACGCGATGGCGGGGCTTTAGTCTAAACCTGCTGCTAGATTCGCAATTAGTAGCTGAAGCACGTTCCCGCTGGCGGTTGGTGCGCTATTTCAAAAGTTCGCTTTCTTTCTGAACACACCGCGAATATATATATATATATATATATATATATATATATATATATATATATATATATATATATATATATATATATATATATATATATATATATATTAGTCTGGTCCCATGGCAAGGAAGATCTACTGAGGTTGATTTCACAATTCTCTGCAGTCCATCCCACCATCGTACATAAATACTTACTCTCATACTTATTCTGTCTGCACTGTGTACAGAAAGCCAGCCTATCAGCACAATTATTTAAGTTTTCATGGTAGCCTTGTAAAGCACTGCAAAACCGATTCCACACAGTCAAGCTCTATGTTTTCAAGCAGATCTGCACTAAAAATTAAGTGACCGCATTGAGCTGTGAACAACTTCGTAACAACTCAATATGCCAGCAGTATCCTCGCTCTGTGATCAGTGAAGCGGTTTTAAAAGCAGATAATCTTGATCGTCGTCAACTGAACAACAGATCAGCACTCCCAGCATGATGGACTAACTTTATCCTCACATATTCAGCATCAACCCGTAACAGAAGTTATATCTTCCTTCTGAGTGAGACTTGGAGATTTATATAGTCGCGTATACTCAAAGATGCGCAACGTGCAAGAAATCTTGATGTACAGCAAGAGTAGGGGCTTGTGCTCGTGCACTTGCCCCACCTCTTGCTGCAAGTGAGCATGTGTTTCTTTGAGGTGCAGTGGCCATTTTCTTGCTATTGTAATAGGGCTCTTTCCTCGCACCCCTCTCAGAGCGAACGTGTATAAATTCAGCGACTGTACCATTGAAATAGACCGGTCCACGGTCGGAACATCGAATAAATGTAATTTTTTTTGTACGTGCGCCTGCTCTTCACATTACTTATTAATCACTGAATCCACCGAAAGCGAACTTGTATATATACCGGGTGTCGCAGTCAGGGCCGTACCCAGGAATTTTCTGGGGGGGCTGTTTGTGCGTAAAACGGCTAACTTTGGCAACTAGTGGTCGCTGCGAAGGCGGGAAGGTATTATTGCGAAAGCAATTATATGGATACTCTCGGCTGGCTTTTGCCGTTGGCGTCACGTCCCTTATATATATATATATATATATATATATATATATATATATATATATATATATATATATATATATATATGTATATATATATGAACAAAGAAAAATAACTCGGAAATACTTTCCGACGCGCGGAATCGAACGGGCGACCTCTCGCTCCGTTCTCTCGCTCCCTCTCGCTCCCTCTCTCGTGGCCTAGCCGTTGGACGGCTAGGCCACGAAGAGTACCGTCTTTTAGCATGCTAACGGCGAGCTATTTATATACACCATTTACTTCAGCCTGCTTTTTCTTGCTCACCAGCGAGATGGCGCGAGGGGCGCGCTTTAAAGCCCGAACCATATAGAACGTTTTTGCCGGCGTTTCCTGGCGTTGCGTCCCTCGGCGTCGTCGCATCAAGGTCGTCAGAGAGGGCGGCAAACCATATGAAGAGCGTTAGCTCAGCGTCACACAGTGCTACCAGATGGAATGAACCTGACACCTCGTAAAGCAGTGTACAGTTTCCGTCAATGGACCAACAAGATATATTCCTGATTATAGCTTTTATGTCTCATTAGCAGTTCTGTGGTGCAGAAAACTAGTCACAGTGACACAACGCCACCGAAAAGTCTTTTTTTTTATTTGACTTGTAGCGCCAGCTATTGGCATTAAGACGAAGCACAAACTTGTAATATATGGCCTCTGAGCTTGAAGTTGCCGTACATCTTTGAGGCCACGTATTCGGCCAATACACTCATTCCTGCTAAGCCTACCGATGAACTTGAGTACGGCACTCGGAAAGACTTCAAAGATATCACGATCGCTTTGCTGTCGAAGCTTCTAGGGAACAAGCTAAGTCAAATACAAGCATCAGTTGAGAACTTAAGGGCCACACAGTGCACGGCGACGACGTATTAGATCCGAGGCGGGCGGCAGCCATTTTGGCAGCAGCGATGACACCGTTACGTAGCGGAAGTCACTGCCAGCCGCACGCTGATTGGTTCTGCGTCCATCGAACTGCATCCGGCGTCGACGCTGCCGCCCGTGATGTCTGGACCGTCCAGAGGTGGACGTTTCGGCCACCGTCACCGGTAGCGTCGACGTCGAGGGACGCCGGCGTACGAAACGCCGGGAAAACGCCGGCAAAAACGCTCTATATGGTTCGGCCTTAAAGGTTACCGCCCCGCTCGTAGCGTTGCGCGCGCTCGAGCCTCCGTGCACTTCGCCCCTTCAGGGCGTGGTCGCCTGCGTGCGCGCTTATCTCGTGGAGGGAGGAGGGGGGTTGTATCTCTTGCGCTTTCACCGCGATGTCCGCGCTGAAGTTACAGAGCGTACGAAGTCACTTCGCTCGCTGCAGCGGCCGCGTTTGCGAAACGAGCACGCTGCTCAAACAGAAATAAGTAACAACTGTGACACTTGATAGTTCGCACTCGTCCTGTATGTGTGCTTTTCGTGCGTCCTTTGCGCTTGAGCGACGCGCTGGAAATTTCGAGCTGCTTTCCGTTCTTCGCGTTACATCCCAATTTGTTGCTATCGCATTCATTGCTTCGCCCTTGCGGCGAAACTGACTTTTTTAGTGCTACCCGAAAAGTTAAAGCATGACAAAATTTCGTGGGGGGGGGAGGTGTCAGAACCCCCTCCACCCCCCCCCTTTGTTACGGCCCTGGTGCCAGCTATATCTTTAGCCAAGGCTTAAAAAATACAATATTAGAGGCAGGCGAGCGCACTCAGTTGCACATTGCTGACAGTCACCTTGCGCACTACAGAAAATTTTTGTTTGGTAATTAATTAATTTGTTAGGATTATTTAACTGAATTGCTAAATAGTAAATATTGACTTTAGGCAAGAAATGCGACTATCAAAGTTCGAGAGCGTCTTCAGAAACCCCAATTGCATTATTTGCGATAAAGAAAGTCTCACGTATACCACTTTTTCCAAGCTGCAAAGAAAGCCCGCGAAATACAAAAAGAACCACGTGACTAGCGCATTCGCGCGCAGCGAACATACTGCTGTCAGCCGTGGTTTGAGCGAACGAAATAAGCTGCGGCCGCGGTTCTGCTCCGCGGTTGCTACATGTCCTACATATCTATGTGTTACTCTATACCAGTGTTGCGGACGGAGTTGCCACTCCGGAATTGGAATCACTCCGGAATCATTCCAAATTTTCGCGACCCCGGAATGGAATGGAAATGGAATTAAGCGCCTTTTGCAGGGAATGGAATGAGAATGGAATTACGTCTTTTTTCGAAAATAGAGCACGTTTTCGTCTACGCGCTGTTTTTCAAACTTGAAACGTTAGCAAGTCAGAGCCTTGAATTTAACAAAAAAGCAGTATTTTTAAAATGGCTTGGCTGATTACAAGCACGGTACATTGATAAGCAACGCGCCTGGTATCCGTCGTGTGGAACTACGGCGGGGGCATACGCCCGCCCCCCCCCCCCCCTTGACGCTTTGTGATTTTTTTTCCCTTGGCGGCGTTGCAGTTCTTAGTGCATTTTAATGCAGTTCGTAATGCATCCATTTTGTTCATTTACGCCCGGTCGCATGCTAAAAGAGTGAGCTTCTAGCCGTACTTCGTATAACATTCCAATTGCTATCGCGTTCATTGCTTCAACCTTTCGGTGAAACTGACTTTTTCATTGATGTTTCCGGATAAGAGAAATACGTTCCACATATATAACGCAATACATTTCACTCACATCGCAAATATTTGTGAGTAATCTCCCAAAACCAAGTTGGGTGTAGAGGTATGTGCCGTGTACATAGTCCTTGGAAGTATTTTCGACTCTGTCTTTAATTACTTGGGCATGTCTAATTAAAGTCTCAGAACTGCAAGAGTCGGTTGCAGTTCTTAATGCATCTGATGACATCAGCTTTATGGGGCGTTCATTCATAACTCGATAAAGCTATCAAGATGCCTTTCCTACACGTTGAGTAATTACAGGAATGGAATTGAACTGCCCGGCCATTCTCTGAGTGGGAATGGGCTAAGTTTTTTCATTACGAGGAATTGAAAGGAATGAAATTGCGGCAAGTTCTAATTCCTCGGAATGGAACTGGAATGGAATGGAGGCGCCCATTCCGCAACACTGCTCTATACGTTGTCACTCCGTGTTTTTTTTTTTTTTTTTTGCACGTATGAGAATGTCGCCCATTCTACATGTACCCCAAACGATAAATGGCGTCTGTGTGTTCTGGTAAGCAATCATCGCCTTCCGACTCTTCCCTTCCCCTGCTTGGCCGTCTAAGCAGACTGAGCTAATAGCATCCAATGCTTATGCAGCGCAACCATACACACAGCAGTGTACGAAACGCACGCCAATATGTGCAGAAGCTCCGCCCCCATTGCTCTCGCCTGTTATGAAAAGCTCACGAGGTTTTTTTAAAACTTAATTTCCTTTCCCTCTCATCCACGATCTCTCAATGTCACAGACTTGAGTGTAAAATATAATGTATAGGTGGCTTGAGGATATGATTCTCGAGCTCAACTACTGCGGTGTGCACAATGCATGCGGTATTTTGCACATACAGCACAGAGCATGTGCTGAGAAGACCTCACCTGTTGCATTTTGCGGTCGCTCTTCCTCTTGATAGCCAGTCAGTTCTGCGGAGCAAAACATGCAGTTAAACACGGGGCACATGTGGCTGATCTAAATTTCCACAAGACAAAAACAATGTTGCAGAGGGCGGGAAAAAAAGTGGCTCATGACCACCACTTGACCCAAAAACCAGTAAAAAGTACTTCGGCAGATCCCACGCATTGTTGGAATCTATTTCATGCGAAGCTGTCGGCGAGTTGCAGTCTATGCCAGATTGTTCGGTTTGAGTCAAGCGTTATAAAGTAGACGATATCTTTGGGTATATTTAGTAGTTGTGCGCATATAGTTGGCTTGGCAGCATATGTCGGCAAAAAAATTGGAGCTCATCTCAGGCTCTCTCAAGAAATATATTTTGCTCTGAAAGCTCACTCGGACTCAGACTCACCAATACTTTCGTCAACCGGACTCACTCGGACTCAAACACACCAATATGTTTACTCACCCGGACTCACTCAGACTAAGACTCAGGGCTTGACCTGAGTCTGAGTGAGTCGACTCACGAGACGGTAGCGTAAAATTAGCTTTTTTGATCATGGTGTCAATGCTATTTAACGCCAATATCTCACATAATCGGTGCTCTACGATACGGTTTTCGATCTTGTACCTTCAAATACGAGTTTTCAGTGATTTCAATCCAGTATTGACATCTTTATGCAATACACGACTCACACGTACGTAATATTTTTATCAAGAACTTCCTGTGAAAGAGTTTGCGGGAGGGAGGTCATGGCACCTCCCCCCCTAACTCACCCTTTTGATCAATAAATATTGAAGTGGCGCATGAACGTTATTGAGATATATGTGAATAGACTTCAGTATAAACGTAAGCCGATATAAGGCTGATAGTGATGCTGAAGCTGAGTAGATAGGACCATAGGTCGGCAATAAAAGGTGGAGCTCACTCAGACTCACTCAAGAAATATATCTTGCGCTTAGGGCTCACTCTGACTCACACTCACCAGTATTTTCCTCAACTGGACTCACTCGGACTCACGGTTCGATCCGAGTCAGAGTGATTTCGAGTGAGTCGGCTCACGAGTGAGTTTGCCGACCTATGCTTGGCAGGCAGGTCGAGCATACTGACATGTAAAGGAGCTCATGCTCCGACGTAAAGTTGAACTCGATCGCGTTGAAGTGATGTCCTTTTTATCGTGACGAAGTGCTAATGATGCGCATATCATAAGTAGTGGTCGTCGGCATATCCAAGCAACGCTTGACTATAGCTTGCGGAGTCAATATTTATTACAACATTATAAGCGCAGATAGCCAGCACTGCAACAGTTGACGTTACCGCGACAACACACTTTCATAGAGTCTTTTGCCTAAGCAGCCTGAAGCACTGGCGTGGCTCTGTGGTAGAATACTTGACTGCCATGCAGAACGCATGGGTTCGATTCCAACTTGCCCCGCCACGGTGGTCTAGAGGTTATGGCGCTCGGCTGCTGACCCGAAGGTCGCGGGATCGAAACCCGGCCGCGGCGGCTGCATTTTCGATGGAGGCGAAAATCTTTGAGGCCCGTGTACTTAGATTTAGGTGCACGTTAAAGAACCCCAGGTGGTCGAAATTTCCGGAGCCCTCCACTACGGCGTCTCTCATAATCATATCATGGTTTTGGGACGGTAAACCCCAGATATTATTATTATTATTATTATTATTATTATTATTATTATTATTATTATTATTATTATTATTATTATTCGATTCCAACTTGAGCCATGACTTTTAGTCTTTGCTTCAATCAGGATTTTTCGCTCATCGCCTCACTGTCCCTGGGTTAATCACCTGTGGCGCATACCCATATAGCATTGACCGTGTTATCCACTATCCAGGTATGTGCCACACGTGACTGGGGAAAAGAGTTCAATGGCGTATGTGACAAGCAAGTCATGTCAGTCTTGTTGTGACCTGTGCAACGTGTTTGTCATACACTCATGTCCTCCTATGCCAAGTTGACATATACCAAGCTGAGGAGACTACCACGAGAGCGCGCAGGCGGCTAGGTAGGTGGGTAGGTAGGTATGTATAAAGAAAAAAAGAAACGGTCAAAACCGCCTTCGGTTCGCTAAGAAATGCTTCGCATTAAAAAAAAGCACGGAACCAGAAAAGCAGAAATACAGTTTTTCTACTTTGTTACAAATCACCCAGTATAACATACATTGCACTTAGATTGGGACTGCAATTTTGGCTAGTTAGATTTGGATCATGGTGTAAGGTAAAAAACAGCGCAAACAAAAGAATGTATGTAGCCGTAGTGTTTGTGTCATTTGTTTCTTTCTCGTGTGTTTGTGCTGTTTTTTACCTTCCATCATTACATCTGAAGCTTCGTAAAAGCGTACAAAACTGGGCTCGGAGTTAGTGCGTGTCAGAAGTGTAGTAAATGTACCTTTTGTGGTCTCATCGGTTCACTAAATTTTAAACAGGGGGAGTGAGAGCGCCCCGCCACAAAAAGTAACAGGAAGGTGCACGGGTTCAATGTCTGCATGCTACTCGATACGAGACAATTTTTGAAGGGAGTCGATAAATCTGTACTTGGGCAGGCTCTCGAGGACAAGTCTAAATGGCCAAAAATAATATAACTGAGGCCAGAGTCAAGTGGAATAATGACTTCTTCGATATAACTATTTATAATCGTACGTAGTCAAATGCTGCAATAGCTTCAGGACATTTTAAAATGGAATATCTGCTTAACTAAGAAAATTTCATAGTATTGCTAAGAGAAAAGTATTCATTACACACACAGAGGTTTGTGAAGTACGAAAAACAAACATGCGTTTGCGGTTACACGTCGAAATACACAAAGTTCGTATAGTTGACAGCACCACGTACCGACGCCGTGTTTGCATGCTTAAAGGGACACTAGAGGCAAATAACAATTTATGTCAGAGTGAAAGGTCAATGTGTGAGAACGTCTAAAACGTCAATAGTATCAACAGCACTGCTCTATTAATCGAGAAATTAAGGTAAGTGTAGGACACGATGAGCGCCACGAGTGGGACATTTTGGAAATGATCCCGATGACGTCTGAGAGTCCCGAGTACAATTAACCACTACTAATCAAACTAGTTGCAATGAAAAAAGAACATTTCATGCATCACAAGACGTAATAAAACGCTGCTTGTCCGTTTCTGTTTGATTCATGGAAAAAATAACCTCTTGGCGCTATCATGAGGAACGGCGCGAGTGGTTAAAAAGTTCCGTTTTCGCCGAGATGCGCGTCTCAGTGGTAGTTTCGGTATCGCGTACACCTGCTTGTGCTTGGCTCTCGCTATTTTCGCACTGTCGATACTCTACTTCTGCTGCTGCTGGCCAAGCTTAGCTTCGTTACAGTGAACTATACAGTTTCGGAGTGGCCCGTGGCTGCGTCTTGGCAAGGTTGATGGCCGCTGTTGCGCAAGAAACCGTAGCTTCGGCGGCCGGGCAGTAAAGGCGGGCAACGTTGGGCACGGCAACTGCTGCGTCAGAAGGGCCGTTCAGGCGGGTGATTTGAAGTGCGCTAACGCCGTGCAGATCACTGAAATGTGATTTCCTTTGAAAATAAGCATTTCCTTGGCACGAAACAAGCACTACGAGGTTTCTGCAACGCTACTGCAACAATCAACGTCGGCTTAATATTTGCCTTTAGTGTCCCTTTAACGCATTTTGTTCGGCAGGTGTCACGACGAAAATGAGCCCATTCGGCGATTTGTAGGCGCATTGGCGAGGCCATAGGCGTGGGCTCAGGGGGGGCAGGAGGGGCGGCCGCCCCCCTAATCACCTAAGAGGGGAGGGCGCAAAATCTGCCCCGTACATTGACCCTTCTAGTCACCTAAGAGGGGGCGGCGCAAAATCTGCCCCATACATTTACTTGGTAGGGTGGGGGGGGGGGCGCTGCGGTGAACTTTCGCCCCCCCCTAATAGGGAACCCTGCGCACGCCTATGGGCGAGGCCATCAAACTACGTTTTTTTTTGCGCCACGAAAAAGGCCGGGATAATGCAGCCATCGCCGCTAAAAATACACACGAACTTTCAAAAATGGACAACTATGGACAAAAATGGAACTAAAAATGGACAACTATGTCCATCTAGCGGAAAACATCAAGCCAACGCCTGCTTTCTAGAGGAGGCGTTGATCAAGCAAACAGCAAACGCTAGATAATGTGCTGCCATCTGTGAGGCATTGTGAAAAATATGTCTCGACTCTTGCACAGGGAAGTGCTTTAGATCGAGAACCTGTACCATTACTATATAGATACATCGCGCGCGCGCGTGTGTGTGTGTCTGTGTGCGTGTGTGTGTAACAATACACATTAATAAGTATGCACTTAGTGGTTCAAGCGCGCACTAGGGGCCGGATTTCGCTATCGCGTTCAACTTAAAGGCGAAGCTTAAAGCGCCCCTAAACCACCCAGAGGTCAAAATTTAGTTGTGGCGTTGCAGTTGTGCATGAGACTACAGCGAACGCTGGCGGAGTTGAACGCGCGTTCTCGTTTCGCTCTTTCCTTCGATAGGCTGCTTTCGTCAGCCGAGTGCCCTTCGTCAGCGTCCGAGATGGAAACGCAAGAAGCGCGCGCATCTGCTAGCATAAAACAGGCTCTTGTTCGCCCACTGACAGCGTCTCCTGCTCGAGACGTCACCTAATCATAGGTGACGTCACGACGGCTGTTGTCGACAGAGCAAATGCACGGAGAGGAGCAGGCGATCGTCTGTTGGTGGTTTAGTGGCCCTTTAAGGGTCCCCCAATTTTTGGGCGCGCAGCAACTTCCAGTGCCTAACTAAAAGTCGTTATGTCACCTGGGAAGGGGCCCTTTAAAGTCGGAATCTCTAGATAATTATCTTTTCACACTAGCTTGTGAAGAGATAAAGTATCAAATATGCCACAAAAACTTATAGATTGTATATACTAGTAGTGGGGTGATATACGTAAAGAAGGCTATACGACAAATAGATTTTTTTCTTCTTTTCGGTTGCTTATACGTATTCCTAAATGTACACGTGGTGCACGTGGTTTTGTTATAATTTTTATCTAGGTTAGTCTATTTACAACGAGGTAATAAGTTTGGTTTTCTTCCTCTATTTCTCTTACTGTGGCAAGCTGCTGAAGACAGGTGCTACATATCCAGAATGGTGCACGATTGGCTTTGTCGTTAGAGCGTGCTTTGAATTTCAATATTGAGCGCGAAAAAACAAAAACAAAATGAAGAGAGCGTTCTGTTCTCTGTCTCCTGTGTTTTTATTGCGCTCCCTCTTGAAGCTGAACTCATGCTGCAAATCACTTTCTCGCTACAATATCTGCTACAAAACGCTCTTAATGATCCACCGCATTTGCAGCAAAAATAGGTATACAGTATACCACTGCCGAACGAACATTCACTGTACCCAGTACGTCAGCGCAACTGTTTCCACCGTGAGCACCTTTTTACAAGAAACTTCGGCAGATCCCGCGCGTTGTGGGAATTGGTTTCATGCGAAGCAGTCAGCGAGTACTTCTATGCTGTATTTTATGGATTTCAGCCGAGCGTTACGAGGTGGATGGACGTGTTTGTAAGTGTTGTAGCTGTGTGCACATCGTGGTATTACCGGGCACGTCGACAACACTGGCGTTTAAAGCGTAACTCATGGTGCGACGTAACGTCAGCCCTCACGTTAGAGCACACACGTCAGTATTATCGAAACTAAGTGAACTTTATGGTGCAGTCATGTGAATATCATACGTAACTTTCGTTAATGTACTCCTCGGGGGGAGCAAAGCTTCAGTATAGCTTGCTGAATCATACGGATACAAATGTAGTGTTTATTAGACTGCTGTAAAAGCGGAGCCATCACTGGAACCACAGACGTTAATCTGATATGACGCCTGTGTCATAGAGTACATATGAAGTGTTTATTGATTTCTTGTAAAATTGGATCGCCAGCACCACAATCACAACTGACGTTGCACCGACATTACGCCTTCATGGGGTGTTTTTCCAAACCAGTTTATAGACCTGGCTTGGCTCTGTGGTAGAATACCTGACCGCCACGCAGAATGCTTGGGTTCGATGCCTGCTGGGATCCTGATTTTTATTCTTTCCATTCGTCGGGTCAGCGCTGCCGATGGCGGTTTTTCTTAACGCTCTCGCATTTATATTACCAATGTCTGTTCTCGCCGTTCCTGTGTCGATGTAAACTGTCAGTCACCTGTGGCGCATACCCGTACACCGCGGCCCGTGGTAAACGGGTATGTGCCACACGTGTTTGGAGGAAAGGGTTTGACGACGTACGGGACAGGATTTTCACGTTATTCATCTCATGACCCGACAGTCATATTCGTCAAATCCTCTTACCCTTCCATGCGAATTTACACCAAGTTAAGGAGGCGACCACAAGAGCACCCAGACCAGTGTTGCGGAGTTGCCACTCCGGAATCATTCCAAATTTTCGCGACCCCGGAATGGAATGGGGACAACGCTTGGAGGAATGGAATGGGAATTGAATTAAGCGCCTTTTGCACGGAATGGAATGGGAATGGAATTAGGTCTTTTTCCGAAAATAGAGCACGTTTTCGTCTATGCGCTGTTTTTCAAACTTCAAACATTAGTAAGTCAGAGCGTCGAATTTAACAATAAAGCAGTATTTTCAAAATGGCTTGGCTGATTACAAGCACCGTACATTTATAAGCAACGCGCGCGTACCACAGTTCTGTCCTTATATAGACTGTGTTGCTCCGAAGTTCGTCTGTATTCTTGCGTAACCGCGGTTCTGTGCCGTTGGTATCTGTCGTGTGGAATATGTCACCAAGCTACTATCACTTGACCTTGGTAACGTGTTTTGCGTACTTTTCCAGTTCTTAATGCATCTGATGACATCAGCTTTATGTTCACTCTTAACTCGATGAAACAATCAAGGTGCCTTTCCTCCATTGAGGAATTACAGGAATGGAATTGAGCTGCCCGGCCATTCCCGGAGTGGGAATGGGCTAAGTTTTTTTTTCATTCCGAGGAAGTGGAAGGAATAGAATTGTGGTAAGTTCTAATTCCCGGGAATGGAATTGGAATGGAATGGAGGCACCCATTCCGCAACACTGACCCATACGTAGGCGGCTAGATAGATAGATATATATATACGTAGATAGAAACGCTCAAAGTGCCAAAGGTTTGTTTAGAAATGCTTTGCATTTAATACCGTAGGTTAAGGTATAAATGTTAGCCAAACCTGTGCCAACAAAGGCTAGATATTTGCCACTTGAAGCACCTTGCTGTTGATTCCACGTTCGGGCAACACCACCTAGATTACTGTTTCGGGCCCCTGTCGGGCCCCATCTGCGGTCGGGCCGGGCCGGGCCTGGTAGGAAATATTTTTTTCTCGGGTTCGGGCCGGGCCCGGGTTTCACCTTGAGTGACCGGGCCGGGTTCGGGTGGGTAAACTTGAACGAGTTCCGGGCCCGGGCCGAGCTCGGGCTGAGAATCACGGCCCGTGCAGTGCTCTACAACGGCTATCTTTTCTTGCTCTTTTGTTGTGCTGACCGTGGCCGGTGCTTGCTCTTTCATGATTGCTCAACCTTTTTGCACTGTTCATCATTTGTCACGTGTCGTCATTTCTTTGTAGTTTTAGGGTTTATATTTTCGTTTCTGTCCAATAAACTCAGTTGGAAGTTAGCGCTCGTCCTTGTTTGCCTCCGTATCGTAGTCCTCAGTTGGCGCTATAACAATAATCGACACATGGCGGTATTGGATAGTGCCCGGAGTCATAGGCGTGCGCATTCCCCATCGGAGGGGGGGATGGGGGCGAAGGTTCATCGCAGCGGCCCCCCCTCCTATCAAGTCAATATACGAGGCAGATTTTGCGCCTTCCCCCCTCTTCAGTGACTAGGGGGGTCAATGTATGAGCCAGATTTTGCGCCCTCCCCTCTTAGGTGACTAAGGGGGGGCGGCCGGCCCCCCTGACCCCCCCCCCCCCCCCGGTGTGAACGCCTATGCCCGGAGTGCAAGTCCAGCCTGGTGAAAGTTTCTGCCGGAGGACGGTCTTGTCGATCAAAAGAGATGCGTACCAAAGAGGGCGACACACTTGTTCTCCTGCCACAGCGTGCCGGCCATGCAGTCGCAGCGCGGCGGCTTGAGGAACTGGTCGCACACCATGTTGGTGCGCTTGGCGCAGCGCATGCGGCCGTCGCACGGCTCGCCGGGCTGCGCGGGGCTCTCGGAGCATCCGCTGCCTTCTTCCACGTAGCCGCTGTCGCAGAGGCAGACGCGGTCGAAGCCGTCCGAGCCGCACACCAGGTTCGCCTCGTCCTGGCAGTCGCCGTCCTCCACGCATGCCATTCGCAGGCCCATTCCTGCACGCACCAGCGTCCACCAGGCGCTTCAGCAAAACGAGAGCACGGATGAGGAGGGCGCCACGCCACGCCTCCACACACCTTGACTCAGTAGGACCCGTCGCGCACTGTCATGACTATGCAGGTTTTCGGCGATAATGGCGGCCCCCTTATGTTGCATTCTTCCCACCTTTAAAAAGCTGGGGACAAAAGACAGGCCGTTGTGAGAAGCACGCCATTGCATCCGTCGCAATAGCATGTTTTGGCCTTGACCACTTAGGGCGCTCTTATGTTTTTATAGCAAACGAAGCCCCTATAAATGCACCTCCTATTGCTCGAGTGCCATCAATGCCTTAATTGCTTACGATCGCGAAGTCGTTGTACCTACAAACCAATACTTACGCTGCTTCTCGTAAGGCACCGTTATGGGGCTGACTGTAAGAGTTGGCGGCAGAAACACTAAGCAAAGTTCACAAAGCAGTGTCATCTCCATAATCACGGCCAATATTTGAGCTAATCATGGACTTACCGGCAGAGTTTTCATCTGTGTACTCTGTGGGATTACAAGAAAAGAAATTATATGGCTCATATCTTTGTACCTGTTGTGTTCTCATCGCAAAGCTTGCATTGAAGCCATGTACAGCAAGAAGGTAGCATCACTCGCTGCAGCCACCGCGTTTTCTTACGCCATCGTTTTGTTGAGTTGCGCCAGGTTTCATGCAATAGGAGTAGGCTGCTAACCTTACTTCGTATAGCATTCTAATTGGTTACTATCGCATTCATTGCTTCGCCCTTGCGGCAAAATTGCGACTTTTTTCGCTTAGTGGTCACATGCCCGTTCGCGCCTCGAACACCGTTGATTGGCCAGTGACCTTTCCGTCTCGTTCGTGCTATCCCGAAGGCACTATTCTTAGCAATCACTATTTTTCGAGAAAACATTCTCTTCAATTTTCGCTCTTCGTCAGTGGTTACTGGTGGATCATTACGAAGCGTCTATTATGCCAAGCCTGGACGCCGTGCTTTGAGAGAGAGCCACTGTTTGAGCCCACCATCAGAGATGGCAAGATTTGTCGATATGACTCTCGGGGCCAAGCCAACCTCGTGTCATAAGCTACGGACGAATGGAAGCACATCTTGAAAACAATGATGTGCGGTAGCACAGAGCATGTTGTCATTTTACGTTTTTTTTGCACTGTATTTGTAAAGGTCTTCTACATTTATAAGAATTTAGATATCTTCTTTCTTACGGTGATTAAAGCCAAATATCAACATTTACAAATTGTGCTTTTGTAAAAGCCTCGCCAGCAAAGACTTCGAAAAATGTCACTCAGAGGCGGCCAACCCGTTGTGATATCTTTCTTTGATTCACGGTGGTGCTTTCCGCCGAATAATCCTAACAGCAGTTATAGAACTGCAAGAAGTATACGTAAGCTTGTGTGTGAGGCACGCAATTGCCCTCGTAATTTGGTGAGATACACAGCAGAACCTCGTTTATACGTTTTCGAACGAAAAAAAAAATTGTCGAAGCTTGCACTAAACCGCGCAAGGCTTGAAATAGCGAAAATGGACGATTCTGAAGACTTATCTGGTTGCTTCTAGGTTGTTTCTATAGTGTAAAAAAAAGTCTCGGTTTACAAAAGAAGTTGCTGGTAAATCGTTGCTGGAGGCACTTCTGTAAAGAAGTAACAGCAGGCTGCCTTGCATGGAGACTACGCAACTTTTCTGTATCACCATACACAGCAGACTTCCGTTTTTACGTACACATCACATCTGTTAATACTTTTAAAGGGCTCCAAGCAAAAAAATGGGTTTATTTCCCGACGTTTCTGAATCAACTGCATTCCTTCTTCAGAGTGACACCGGAGGTGTCGAGGTGCAACATTTAACTTCTCTCACGAACCAGCTCGGGAGAAGGAGGGAAGGCGCGTCTTCTTTGGTGGTGTTGAGGGGGTTGTAGTTGCTGCGGTTGCGTGGGATTGATGGGCTGGGGGCGGCCGGGGACGGTTTAGTTCACTCGCGACTTTGTTTGGATTGCTTTTCTTGCTGTGGTTAGTCCGTGAATGTATACTGACGGCAGGTTTCCCTTGCATCGGTTCAAGTTGCATTCGGTGTTTTGGATGAACCACAACTCCCGTAACAGCCGTTTTTGTTGGTTAGTTTCTGTTAGGATATCGGTTTTTTCATAGCCAATCTTATGGTCGGCATCTTCCGAGTGTTCTGCAAGGGGGTTCCGTTTTCTTGAGAACGTCCTGATGTCGTTTTTGTGCTGTTTAATTCTTCCGGTCAAGTTATTTGTTTCGCCAATGTATGCGGCCTGGCAGTCGGAACATTTGATTCAGCAGACGACGCCTTGCGCTCTTTATCTTGGTGGAAGGTCCTTGGGTTTTGGTAGAAGAAGATTTGTGTTGGTTGGCTTGTGTGCGACCGTTATGCCTTCCTTCCCTTCTTAAGAGTCTGCTTATGGCTTCACTGGTGCCTTTCACGTAGGGGAGAGAGATTCGCTTCTGGGAAGGCGGCGACGCTGGGGGATCCCTTGGAAGTACTTTTCTTTTTTGCTGCCGGATTGCTTTCCGAATGAAATGGAGCGGGTAGCCGTTTTTTTTTCTAGTTCGTTGAACACGGTGTTTCTTTCTTTCCTTCTGTCCGATTCTAATGTGCAATGCGTTTCCGTTCTTCTTATCAAAGTGTTGACTACTGATGTTTTGTGGCTTGCAGGGGGATTTGAATTAAAGTGCAGGTAGCGGCCTGTGGGCGTAGGTTTGCGGTAGATTTTGACAAGACTGAGAAACTTAGGAAGTCTCCCGTTCGCTTGATTAGTAAATCAAGGAATGGAAGGGATCCGTCTTTTTGGCGCTTACAAATGAACTGAATGTCCGGTTCTATGGAGTTTAGATGGCTGAGTAGGTTGGTGACTTGCGATGTCTTTATAATGCAGAAACAATCGTCCACGTATACCTGAGGAACACCTTGGGTTTCTGTGCAAAGGTGCTCAGGGCTCTCTGTTCGACGTTTTCCATGGTGATGTTGGCCACGGTCACGGAGATCGAGGCTCCCATTGGTGCTCCTCTTGTCTGCCTGTAGTATTCGCCTTTAAAGGAAAAATACGTATTTGATAGGCAGAGTTCCAGGAGTCGACAGATTTCGTCCACACTCGAAGGAGTTCTCTCGTTCAGAACACTGTCGCGTTCTAGGGCATCCGGGGACACGGCGACTGCCAGTTGTATCGGTATGCTGGTGAACAGAGACACCACATCAAACGAGACTAGGCACTCGACATTCTCCAGTCGTAGCTTTGATGTCAGTCCGACGAAGTGATCCGCGTTGCGCACACGAGACGCGGTCTTTCCAGTCAGGTGTGAAATTATCCGGTGTAGGTACGTGGACAGTGATCGCATTGGTGAGCGCGAGAAGTCTACTACTGGGCGCAGGGGGACTCCAGATTTGTGAATTTTCGGGAGGCCGTAGAATGCTGGGGCTGACCAGTCTGCATATTAGTTGGAGGTAAAGGTAGCGAAAGTTTGGTTTGTCCCGGAATATTTCTGCAAGCATCTTGTTATACTTGTGTTCCTGTGGTGGGATCCTTTTATTGCGATAGCAATTATATGGACAGTCTCTTTCTCTCTCTCTCTCTCTATATATATATATACATATATATATATATATATAAATATATATATATAAATAAATATATATATATATATATACATATATATATATATATATATATATATATATATATATATATACTATATATATATATATATATAATATATATATATATATATATATATATATATATATATATATATATATATATATATATGAAAGTCCCAAAGAAAAGTAGTCCAGAAAAATGCTTCCGAAGCGCGGAATCGAACCAGCAACCTCGCTCCGCAGCACTAGCCATTACGCCACAAAGAGCAGATCCTGCAGGTAGCTAACGGCGAGCGTTATGTACACACCCTTTGCCGCTGGCAGGACTCAGATACGGCAGGCGCTTATAAGCGTTTCTTCATTACCAGCGAGATGGCGCGAGGAGCGCAACGGGTGTAGGGAGCCTTCATGTGCGCGCCTCCGTGCCTCCGACGGAGGCACGGAGGCGCGCACATGAAGGCTCCCAAAACGGGCGCATTTAAAAGTCGTCGGCCAGCTCGCTCGATTCTTCAAATATTTGCGCAGGGAGAAGCTTGCCCTTCCGCTGTCTGCTCGCGCGGTATACTCGCGGACAACTTTTCTTGGCAATGAAGGGAAAGCTACGGGGCGGAGCGTCTGCACATGTACTGCTACGCGAAGTAGTCCGGTTTGGCGCGCCTCTCGTAACGCCGTGGAAAGTGATGGCTAGCGTTGCATTTCGACGCAAACGCTGCTTAGCGTCTAAGGTACGGGTAAAAGGTGCGACTTTTTCACGCACGCAAGAAACACAAAGTGACAACGTATAAAGTAAAAGAAATACATATATCTCGCTTGTGAGCGCTGCGTTCCGTCTCAAAAAGCTACATGTAGAAATTGAAGGAGTATTTTATATATCTCACGCAGAAAATACGGACGCAATTGGGGGACTACATTCATTAGCGGTAGGATACGTGCATTGTGGCTCTAGCCTTCGCTTCGTTGCCAAGAAAAGTTGTCCTGCCGGGGGGCAGATATTTATGCAGCGTAGCAGCGCGTCCATCACGGGCCGCTTTTCTTGCTATCGCATTCATTGCTTCGCCCTTGCGGCGAAACTGACTTTTTTTTAGCTTCTCATAGTCTCCAGAGCTTAACAATGTTGATCCTTTCTTCATGTAGTCGCGTGTGTTCAGGAGAACGGTGGAGTTGCCCTTGCCTGCTGGTAGGATTACTATGGTTGTGTCTTTTTGTAGGTTTCTTAGTGCGCTCATTTCACCTCCATGGAGACAGGTTTCTTTCTTTCGTGTGGTTCTTCGTCAAGCCGATAATGCCAATTACCTTGAGTTTCACTTGATCTCTAACATAGATTCTATGTTTCAGATGCCGTTCTCCAGTGCGGCGACCGTCTTCGGAATGGGGGGTTTGTCCATGGTTCCGGAACAAACCAAACTTTCGCTAACCTCTACCTCCAACTAATATGCAGAAACGGGTCAACCTGCCTGGAACATTCGTGATGGCAAGATCGCTGACCGCCAACAATGGCGCATAATACACCGCGACGGCATGGTTGAGCCTCGACGTATCCATTTTCGAGAGCGTACAGCTGCTTTCTCTGAGAAGAGGCATGGCTAACGCACAACGTATGGGCGACATCTTTGATCACACCGCGCCCAAAAGCAATCACACGTATAACTTAGCGAATCGCTGCGCGCGAACAAGAACCACAAAATACCGCATGACGCCACACCACCGCAGCCGACGAGTCTAAAAGGCATAATGGCGCTGCTTCCATAGGCGTGCGCAGGGTTCCGCATCAGGGGGGGGGAGGTTCATCGCAGCGTCCCCCCCCCCTACTAAGTCAATGTACGAGGCAGATTTTGCGCCGCCCCCCCTTTTAGGCGACTTGGGGGGTCAATGTGTGGGGCGGATTTTGGCACCGCCTCTTAGGTGAATAGGGGGCGCCCCCCCCCCTCCCCTTGTGCACGTCTATGGCTGCTTCCGTCTTCCCGGCTGCTAGCGCACCACGTGGTGATACATGAGCTACGGACGTTATTTTGTGCTCTTTTACGGAAGTAGCAACGGAACGGAAACACCGACTGGTTCTTTACGGGCTTTCGCACCGTTTCGTATAAAAGGCAGCGAAATGATGCTTCATACGTCATTTCGGCCATTTTTCAAGAAACGAATCATAGTCTGTCTTTCTAACGGTCGGTTCCGACGTTGAAGCGTAGAAATTTTTTACAGTGTAGGCCTTAGCTAGGTGATCCAGGTTCTAGGTTGCTTATAGGTTGTTGCTAAGCTTTAGCTAGGTAATGCTAGGTAGTTTCTATATATGTATACGTTGATTCTGAGCGCAGAGAGGTTCGACTTAAACCTCAGACAGTCACAGACACGACGCGGTTGTCCAAACTTCAGAGACGGAAACTCGCGCTGAAACCAAGCGTTCGCACCTCTCATTTATCTATGAGCACGTCATAGTTGGAGTAAGCCTTCCATCGCTTCGGGGTCTCCTCACAGCCTCCGTTGCCATTTCCTTTCTCTAGTATTCTCTAGTTGTACGTACTCGGGGTCTTCGGCTCGCCGCCGTCACTTCGCAGCCATTTGTTTGGCTAATGCTGCCTTGTTCATTTTTAGTCGACCAGTGGTGATCAGTATGGTGTGGTATGATGAACTTTATTCGGGTCCTGAAGATCAGCCCTTAGGTTGACGCAGGCGGCTCCCACATCGGGACAGTAAGGTGGGACTTTTCCGCCGTATCGTGGGCCTTCTGAACGGCCTGTACTTGATCTGAAAGAGCTAGTACTCCTTGCCACCAGTCTCTTTCCTTGTCAGTCTGTGAAAGCCACACGACACTGCCAAAGCATATGATCGATAGTAATGATGCCATTACACTTCTCGCAATTGATTTGTAACTCTCGATTAGTGAGACTTACCCAATTTATGTGGCACAAACCCGCTTCTTCGCAGCCATTTGTTGGGCTGATTGTTGCCTTCTTTTTTAGTGGACCAGTGGTGAGTAGTGAGATTTATCCAATTTCTGTGGCACATGCCCGTTTATGATGATGATAGTTTTCTGGATCGACTCACAAGGAACGATTTGCTAAACAGCTGCTAAACACCTGCTGTACTCGGTAGTGGTGCTTGCCCAATTCATGTGGCTCATACGCACTTGAGGAGTTTTTCACGACGGAGCCCAAGTTACCGATAGCTGTAACAACTTCGCTGTTAAAAGCGGTAAAGAACATACTATGCGGGAATATTAAATTCACTTGAACATCACGCAGCTTCACTTGATTACGATATCGCGAACGTTGGCACCGGGCAATCGCACAAAACTGTAACGTGTCAACGAGTTTCTACAGTATCTGACGCTAACAAAATGCCTTATTATTCGCGCGCGTGCAAGAGCTGTACGCGCATCTTACCTGGTGCGGCTGTGCCAAATTTTACGAGGGAGCGTACCGCTGTAATGGACAAGAAAAAAATGGATAAAATGCATCGCCGGTTTGTTTGAATCTTATCCAAGGGGCATCGCTTCATGACATCACAAATCGTTTTCGCAGAAGACATACATGAACAGCTCTCGCTTTTCAGTTGATTTGCGCCCTGGATATTCGTGTTCAAATCATGTCTCATTCCCAGCTCTGAAATTCATGCATACGAATGTATATGGACACTGGCAGTGACACCAAAGCGCTATCCACCCGCAGTTTCGGCAATGCCAGAGCATTCAAGTGCTGCTTCTACGAGTGCTTCTCAAGTTCTGAATAGCTGTTTTATTGCAATTATATGGACAGTCTCGGCTGATTTTTGCCGTCGCCGTCGCCACCGTCGTGCACCGTATATCAGGGGCGCAGCCAGAAATGGCTACGCCCCTGCCGTATATGTATATCTATATATATATATATATATATATATATATATATATATATATATATATATATATATATATATATATATATATATATATATATATATATATATATATATATTGTAGAGAAGCCTTGGGACATGGTAATGGGTTACCCTCTCCAGCGCCTTCTAGTGGGTCGTCCTCTTTGGTTGCTTGAAGAAGAACGCCGCTCGCGCAGGGAGTTCGTGCCTTGCCGTGACTGTCGCCATTACTCATTGTCGTTGAGTGCTGTCTATTAAACACCTTAACAATTTGGTGGAGAGTGCTCTGCTCCCATTCAATGCCCCTGGAGCTCCGATCCCGTACCCTGCCGTCTACCATGCCTCAAGACGCCGCCCAGCAAACGCCTCCTCTCGCAACGAGCACATGTCCCGGTGTCCCCCGTATACGCGATCCACCTATCTTCACTGGCGCCGATAGCACCGACGTGGAGGACTGGCTCGCAATTTACGAGCGCGTCAGCATCCCCAACAAATGGGACGAGGAAGGCAAGTTAAGCAACTTGGTATTCTACCTCGCGGGCGTAGCAAGCTTGTGGTACAACAACCACGCGTCCGATTTTGCGACTTGGTCCGATTTCAAGACCGCCGTCATCAGCGTTTTTGGCCGCCCAGCAGTTCGTAAGCTGCAAGCCGAGCAGCGCTTACGTGAACGATCTCAGCAGGCCGGTGAATCGTTCACAAGTTATATCGAAGACGTCTTAGACTTGTGTAAGAAGGCCAACGGAACCATGTCTGAGTCTGACAAGATCCGGAACGTGATGAAAGGCATTGACGACGATGCCTTCACCATGCTGCTCGCCAAAAACCCTGGCACAGTGGCCGAGGTCATAACGCTATGCCAGAGCTACGAGGAGCTCCGCCGGCAGCGTTCGATGACCCGTCGCTCCCCATCACGCGACGCAGAGCTTGCTGGCTTGGCGGCAATATCTGACCAGGCCGCGTTGCTGGCAGAAGTCAAGTCGTTCGTGCGCGAGGAAATTGCACGCCAGGTCTCTCTCCTCGCCTTTGCCCACCCGCCGCACGTTCAACAGTCGTCGACCACCCTTCTCCCTCCTCTCCGTCGAGCAATTGAACAGGAAATTGCGGAGGTCATGCCTGAGTACCACCCGCAACCTCCGGCTCCTGCGCCCCAGAGTTACGCTCAAGTTGTCGCCAGGACGCCCCAAGTAATTCCTGCGGCTGCCCCAATGAGTTACGCCGAAGCCGCCGCTAGACCTCCGTTCTTTGAGGCAGGTGTGCCGGCTACATATGCTGACGCCATCCCTCGGCCCCGACTGCAGCCCGCCATGCAGTCATTTCAGCAGCCGACCAGTCAATCGCGTCCTGCGACATGGGCGGGACCTACCCCGACAAACCGATGGCGCACCCCCGACAACCGGCCCATCTGCTTTGCTTGCGGTTACGCCGGTCACGTGGCACGTTATTGTCAACGCGTGCAGCCGCCTCGAGTCGCGTCACCTGTCACCAGCCAGTCAAGCCGCGCATTCTACGACCCACCTCCACCTATGTCGCCGACGTCCCGCCCACCACCAGCTACTCGCCGCTCTCCGTCTCCACGACGTCGATCACTGTCACCCATGCGGCCACGTTCGGTCGCACGAGAGCAGGAAAACTAGTCGTCGCAGTCCAGGAGGCAAGGGCTGCGACGCTATCGAACTGTGAAAGCCCTCAGCGAAGTCCATCGAATGTAATCGATGTGCTTGTGGACGGTGTTCGCGCATCGGCCCTTATCGATACTGGAGCCGCTGTATCCGTTATGGACGCAAAACTTTGCCGCTTACTTCGAAAAGTGATGACGCCACTTTCTGGGATGTCCCTCCGTACCGCGAGCTCCCAGAGTATCCATCCTACAGCAGTATGCACTGCTCGCGTCGTCATTCAGGACGTTCTGTACGACGTCGAGTTCATCGTAATTGCGGCATGCTCTCACGACGTCATCCTGGGATGGGATTTCCTCTCCCGCCACGACGCCGTAATTCGTTGCGCACAAGCCGAAATCGAACTCTCACCATTCTCACATTTGACGCCGACAGACAGTCCATCGGCAGTGAGCAAGATCCTCGTCAAAGACGATACGAAAGTGCCTCCAAACTCGTCAACGGCTGTGTCGGTCTACTGCGCCGGTCTCTCCGACACCATTGCACTCCTTTCGCCGTCTGCCCGCGTCTGCACTAGGAAAGGGTTGCTGGTACCTTTCGCGACCGTGCGAGTCACTCAGGGCAGCACCGCTATTTTTGTTACCAACCCATCCCCGTGCATTGTTACGTTGGTTCGAGGGGAATGTCTCGGCAAAGTGGAACCCGTTGAAGACGCCCAAGTTCTGGACGCACCCGATGACTCGCACTGTACCAGTTCCCGCACCATCAGTGCTGTTTCCACGTCTGATTCGTCACCTACTGATGTATTTGGTCCCTCCATTGCTGACAACCTTACGTCGGTCCAGCGTTCGCAGCTTCTGTGCTTGTTGGATGAATTTCGTCATTCTTTCGATGTCGGGCAACCATCCCTCGGCCGCACGTCCGCTGTTACGCATCGCATCGACACTGGCGCCCAACCACCACTGCGGCAACGTCCATATCGCGTGTCTCCCACAGAACGCCGGGTAATTAACGAGCAAGTGGATGATATGCTTCGACGCGATGTAATTCGGCCCTCCGACAGCCCATGGGCGTCTCCTGTTGTTCTCGTTGCGAAGAAGGACGGTTCTGTGCGGTTCTGTGTGGACTACCGACGGCTCAACAAGGTCACCCGCAAGGATGTTTATCCACTGCCGCGAATCGACGACGCGATTGACAGCCTCCAAGGAGCAGAATTCTTTTCATCTCTCGATTTGCGCTCGGGGTACTGGCAAGTACCCATGGCTGATGACGCTCGACCAAAGACAGCCTTTGTCACGCCCGACGGCTTGTACGAGTTCAACGTCATGCCGTTCGGTCTGTGTAATGCGCCCGCGACCTTCGAGCGCATGATGGACACCGTTCTGCGCAACTTGAAATGGCACACGTGCCTGTGTTACCTGGACGACGTCGTCGTCTTCGCTCCGGACTTCTCCACGCACCTCCAACGTCTGCGGCATGTCTTGACCCGTTTGAGCAACGCCGGCCTCCAACTGAATCTGAAGAAGTGCCGATTTGCGGCACGGCAGCTGACAATCCTCGGCTACGTCGTGTCCAAAGACGGAATCCTTCCCGATCCGGCCAAGCTTCGGGCCGTGGCCGAATTTCCCAAACCTACGTCCCAAATATACGTATATATATATATATATATATATATATATATATATATATATATATATATATATATATATATATATATGTAGAAAAGCCAGAAAGAAAAATAATTCAGAAATACTTTCCGACGCGCGGAATCGAACGGCCAACCTCTCGCTCCGCAACGCGCGGCGTTAGACGGCTAAGCCACGGAGAGTAGCGTCTTTCAGCATGCTAACGGCGAGCTATTTATATACACCATTTACTTCAGCGTGCTTTCTTACTCACCAGCGAGATGGCGCGATGTGCGCGCTTTAAAGGTCGTCGCCCCGCTCCTGCGAACGCCGAGGCTCTTCGCCCTACAGGGCGTGGTTGCCTTCGTGCGCTTATCTCAAGGAAAGAAGGGGGTGGATCGGGGGGTTGTATGTCTTGTGCTTTCCCCGCGATGTCCGCGCTGAAGTCACAGAGCGTACGAAGGTCACTTCGCTCGCTGCAGCGGCCGCGTTTGCGAAAGGAGCGCGCTGTTCAAACAGCAATAAGTAACAACTGTGACAAATAGTTCGCGGTCGTCCTGTGTGTACCTGTTGGTTCGTTTCGTGCGTCCTGCTTTATGTTTGAGCAGTGCGCTTCAAGTGTCGAGCTGTGACGCATGACAGTTCGCGCTCGTCCTGTGTGCGTTCTTTTCGTGCGTCCTTTGGGCTCGAGCGATGCGCTGGCAATATCGAGCTGCTTTCCGTTCTTCGCGTTACATTCCAATTTGTTGCTATCGCATTTATTGCTTCGCCGTTGCGGCGACGCTGTGACTTTTTTTCTTCAGTTGGCCAAGCACGTTTGCAGATGCTTAGGAAGTGTGTGGTGGGAATGAGGGGAGTCGTAAGCTGCCCCTGTGCGGGATCAAATAACCTCACCATGCAACCTGACCTGACCTGATGATACGTGCAACACCACCGCGGTATACTAATCACATCACCAAAGAATGGGCTCTGCATGTTCCAATACATTTTTAGTATATCTCACAAAAAATTAAGGCCTCCTAGCACTAGTGGTGCCAAGCCTGGAGGAAGAGCGGAGCCTTCCTTGTCTCTATTTATATTTCTCTTTCTTTATCTTTTTCTATTTCTCTCTGTTTTTCCTATCGGTTTTTCATCTTTCTTTCTCTCACCATCAATTTTTTTACTCTTTTTCGCGCTCTCTGTCTTTTTTCCCTTCCTCGTTCTCTCTATTCCTTCTAGCTTTGCTGTCTCTCTCTTTCTGTCTTGCTCTCTGTAATTCTTCTATCTCTCTCTGCCTATTTCTTTCTATCTCTTTCTATATGACTTCCCTCCCCCACTTCCCTTTCTCACCCCCTTGCTACTCAGGGCTTTCATTATCCCTCTTGCTGTTTCTTTCTACCTCTTTCTTTGTCTCTTTCTCACTTTGTTGTGCCAACTCTTGCCTTCTTCATTTTTAGTGGACCAGTCGTGAGTAGTGAGATTTACCCGATTTCTGTGGCACATAACCGTTTATGATGACGATAGTTTTTTGGTTCGCCGGACAAGGAACGATTTGCTAAACAGCTTCGCTCTTAAATGCCTCAGAACATAACTGCGGTACACGCGTGATGCTGAATGACCGTTTAATATACAAGGAGACAAATACCGACGAGGACTGGCGCATGCTCGTCGGTCTTTCGCTCTGTTGTCCTTCCGCGCCGTTTTGCGTAATTATGGAATATCAACCAGTCCGGTCACGCACCTTGCTTCAGTTTGTTCTCGTGTTTTTTAAACCGATTCTCAAGCGTAGAACGTCGCACAAATAGCGATAGAGGCAAAACGGCACTGATACCTGGGGACCTCCTGAAGTAGAACAGTATGACGGCGGTGGCGATGGTGAAGGCTACGAAGGCGCTGGTTGCGCATAGGAACGTCTTCCATGGGGACTCGTGGCTGCAGTAGGATGACTATTCAGTGGTCGTATCAGCGACTTCTATGTAGGCACTAAGAGCCAGAATTTTATTTCGCAAGTGGGTGCGGGGTAGGTTAGTTAAACTGCGTTTAGTGGCGCAAAGACAACTGAGGCTAAGCTGCGCCAGACAGAAGGTGTTTTGTTATAACCGGTAACTAATATGTCATTATAAAGTTTATGTAAAAGGCTCCTCTCCTTTAAAAAATTGATAACATTAGACAGCGAAACAAGTGAATCATCTCCTAGAATTAGACTCGGGTGCATAGGTACCTCGTGCTTATATAGTTCTTGAAGTATTTTTGTCTTTCTCTTTCAATGTATGGACGTGTGATTAGGATATGTATAACTCAGAGCTGGGCAGAGATAGTCGGAAAAGTTATCCGGAATACAGATATCGAAATACATGGATTGGGAGCCTAAAATACAGATACTGAGATACATTTGCCTTTAACGTAACGGGTTATTTCGGAGATATTTTTGCAATAAGACGAAAAAAGTATTCCGGAATACAGATACAGCAATACAGATACTGAAATACTTTTTTTTTACTTAAGAATGCTGATACTCCGCAAAGACATGTATAAGTGCAGCACAATGTTGTAAATAAAGTTGCAGTGCATTGAAACCTTCAGTTCATTTATTTATTCATTAAAGTACCCTCAGCGTCATTAAGACATTACAGAGGGGGGGGGGGGTTACAAAGTCTATAATTAGTAGTAATGACGTAATTACACGAATCAATTGCAATAAAAAATTACACTATTTCACAGCAACAGTAATAAGCATTGGACACCGAAATCGACATTGACAACAAAATGAGCTATACTAGAAATAGAATCATTTAAGTAAATCATTCGAATCACTAATGAACATCAGTGAATCGAGAAAAAGTATACATTTATTTTGCACATATGATCTGCTTTGCTGAGGAGGTTGCTGTGTCAGTTTCTCAAATAGGCTGTCTTCTAGAGAGCGTCGGTTCGGCCTCAGCACAAGACTCGCGAAAGAAAAAGTCTCTCTACCGCTGCAGACTAGCACTAATTCGTGTTATAGTGAATAAATACCGCCTTCATAGCATGATAGCCCTGCAGCATGACGATATCCTTTCTCGGTTCATGTAGATACCGAAACACTTCCGCCCCCACGTGGGTTGTTCTGACCGTTCAGAAGCAGAAGTCGGTGCCCATCTTCGGAACCCTCAGCCGTCTGGCCCGGTCGGCGCCGGGTCAGACGGCTGACGATTCGCTGCCCATATAGGCTGGTCATAATTACCTATGCGAAATGGAGCCCAATATGCCAAAACTGCACAATTCAAACATTGGCGTCTTAAAATCACGTTATTTGGGGGTGAGAAGGTTTAAGCCCTCCCAAGTCGCTCCTGCCAGCTCTCTAAACAGACGTGGAAACAGGGACAGCTGCTCAGAGCACCCCATCAGAAACTACAGCAAGCACTCGTCGCCTGGCCCGAAAGGGTCACTCCTCAATAAAGCGGTCACCACCATCGACGCTACCAGCACCCATTTCAGCAAGCCGCAACAGGCGATGTTGGCTCCGGCGGTGGGGGAACCTGGTACCACAAAAAACTGTTTCACGCTTGTTAATCAATTAGGAACACACCCTGACACGCTGGAGAGGTGGTTGAAAGCGCTCCAAAGGTAGCCGTCTTCTAGTCACTTCCGCCGCGACTGCGGGAACTGCTTTTGGAGTAATGGCTTGCCACCCGAAAAAAATTAGGCGTGCTGCACTGGCCTTGAGAGACAGCGACGTTCGTCGGCAGAGGCCGACAACACTGCCTCCGCGATTCTGCCGTCTGTGGCGTCGCGCGCTTTACCACATGGGTACAGTGGCTTGGGCCATTCTGTGCCTGAGGGGAAACCATCGCCGCCCTTTCCGTCGGCGACCGGCGGCGCGCCTTTGCTCGTCTTGGCACAAAAATAAACAAAAAATAAACGTCATTCCCCCTTGGAAACACGCCTCAACTCATTTCCGACAAAAAAATGTAACGAGATACCCATGTCCTGCATAGTATCGCGAAACAAACGATACATCGTAAAGGTATTTCACTACTGAGATACAAATGCAATTTTCAAATGTATCTCGATACAGGAATACAGATACTGAAAAGTATCCCTGAAATACTATCGCGATACTGCCAGGACTGTAATGGCTGTTTTTCACATTCCGCATGTCTTCCTTTCTAAGCAAAAAGTTATGCGTGAGGTGCCTAATTCGTAGTCGGCGTAGAACAACCTCAATGAAGCGTTCTTGATGACGGCACGACTTCCATGCACCCACTATGGACTTAAGCAGATGGAGTTGTTAGTAAGTTGGCTGTCTTTAAGGGGGGAAGTTTATTTGCTGAACTGATTTCCATACTGCTATAGAGACGCACATTCGTCTGCCTTTTCGTTGCCTGGTATCCCGAAGTGGCTTGGGACCCAGCAGATACAGACGGTCACACCCTCGCTGTTTAACATTGTAACGGAAAACAGCGCAAGAAGACAGGGATGGAAAGGGGCACACGCACCGTCCCTGTCTTCTAGCGCTGCTTTCCGTTACAATGCTTCAAAACCAAATGGCCCACCGACAAGCATTAACCACCCTATATGAGTGGACAGGTGTATAGATTGTACGCACTCGTGCATTCATACACACGTATACTGTTGGAATTGTAGAAGCTTGGCCACATTGGTTTTGGTTCATCATGACAGCGTATAACACGTGGGGGAAAAGAGCGAAGTAGAAAAAAAGAGCTCCGACTTCCAACCTTGATGGCAATAGACAGTGCTTGGAGTCCACCCTGTTTCAAAAATGTTAACGCCAGCGTCAGAGTTCCTTAACAAGAAAGGGTCATCAATTATTAAATAGTTAAGCTTTTCTTGGCAGAAAGGTGCTACCGACTATTGCCAGGTCCCATTTTTCTGTTGCAACAACCCGTAACGGGCAGCCAATTTTGTGAGTTTTTGCTGAAAAGAACATGTCGAGGTCCAGTTTTTTGCAACTCTCTGTTGCTTTGGGAAGCTTTTGAAATCCTAAGGTGTTAGTAAGTTTTTTGCACGCTTCTTAAGTTTTACCATACACGTGCCGTCATCCTGGTTAAAAACCGAGTGCACTGCCTGAACAGCGCGGAAGAACCGTAAAGCCACCGCCTTTGTCTGCCGGTAACAGCGACAAGTAGTGCGCTTTAAGTACGCAGCAGAGACAACTTTGTTCGAAAGCTTACATCACGACAAAACTTTCTACAACACATCTATCACATTCGGTTGGAAGTCGGCGCTCCTTTTTTCTACTCTGTCATTTTTACCTATGTTCGCGCGCTGTGCTATAAGCCGTCATGTAGTACACGTGTGTGTGCATACACAAATATAAATACCTATACTCGGGGACAACTTTCTGTGGAAATGAAGGGAAAGCTACGGGGGCGGAGCGTCTGCACATGTACTGCTACGCGAAGTAGTCCGGTTTGGCGCGCGTCTCGTAACGCCGTGGAAAGTGATGGCTAGCGTCGTCTAAGGTACGGGTAAAAGGCGCGACCTTTTCAAGCACGCAAAAACGCAAAGTGACAACGTATAAAGTAAAGAAATACAAATATCTCGCTTGTGTGCACTGCGTTCCGTCTCAAAAAGCTACATGTAGAAAATGAAGGAGTATTTTATATATCTCACGCAGAAAATACGGACGCAATTGTGGGACTGCATTCATTAGCGGTAGGATACGTGCATTGTGGCTCTGTAGCTTTCCCTTCATTGCCACAGAAAGTTGTCCCCGAGTATCGACTTGCTTGGACCACCCCCCCTCCTCTCCTCAACCACGAACTCTGGCAACTCTGGCTGCGCCTGTGACACCCAGATATGGAAGCCGATATGCCGATATGGAAGTCACGAGGGCCAAGCGCGCTGCTTTCGTAAAAGGTAAAGAACCATTTTGTGTGGAATTGAAACTAAGCATCCATTGGGCTTTAGTGTGTGCTTGAGGCAAAAAAAAAAAGAAAAAGATATTTTAGCTGTAAAAAATGCGCGCAACGTGACCACCGTGTAACTTTATTCATTTAGGTTCCCATCTAGATACGGGTCGCGGTTCACACGAGAAAGAAATGGCATGAGCAAGTTTACATTCCACTTTAGAACGCATAGCCCTCTAAATCACTATGCAAGCGGTTTCTCCGCTTTGTGGGAAGCAGCCCAACGTGCTTAGAGCTGACATGTCCAGCTTTCCGGGACATCGACTACTGCGGCAAAGTCGACCCCAAGGGAATGCGCTCGGCGTAACTCTATGAAGAGCGATCTTTAAAAAATGATTACTAAGCAATGCCTCATTTTTCGCAATTTGCACTCAAGGTACTTAATGCCGACAACGTTCTTATGCTGTACATCGCGATTAGTTTCAATCCGCCGGCAGGATTTTTTTTCCCGAGACACTTTTGTGCCTACATTGAAAATGCATGGGGTGATTTTTTTAAAAGTGAACTGTAGCGCAACGATCAATTATTCGCAATTTGCACTCTAGTGGCAGATACACTAGGACAACCTTTCTAAATGCTTGCGATTTGGTGTGATTACGCCGGGTGGAGTTTTTTCGGAGAGTTTTTCTCATTTTATATTGTGGGAAAGCCGCCCTACAGGGGTGAAAAGATTGCCTATCGCTAAAATGACGGAAAAGTGCGTGTTGATCGCGTTAAAACTCAGAAAAAGTGAGCAGATGTGATGCAAATTGTCACTCTGACGCACTGGAAATTAGTAATAGTAATAATTAATAATAACGAATCGAACAATTTACGTTAAACTTAAGGGGCCAGATGTCAGTGTGGAAGCCCATGTATAGTATAGATGGTATTTCAATTTGTAGTGTTACAAAAAATGATAGATCATAATTCCATATAATACTTCCATATAATAATTCCATATAATTCCATATAAGACTTGTACTGTTTATTGTTATGACTAATTATCAGTGTAGGTTAATTATCATTATTTGATTGTATGCAATGTAGTGTTCAGTGGTGACTAACGAATAGTATCTGAGATGGCAATATAGCTTTTTAACGCTATCTATCTATCTATCTATCTATCTATCTATCTATCTATCTATCTATCTATCTATCTATCTATCTATCTATCTATCTATCTATCTATCTATCTATCTGTCTGTCTGTCTGTCTGTCTGTCTGTCTGTCTGTCTGTCTGTCTGTCTGTCTGTCTGTCTGTCTGTCTATCTATCTATCTATCTATCTATCTATCTATCTATCTATCTATCTATCTATTATCTATCTATCTATCTATCTATCTATCTATCTATCTATCTATCTATCTATCTATCTATCTATCTATCTATCTATCTATCTATCTATCTATCTATCTATCTATCTATCTATCTATCTATCTATCTATCTATCTATCTATCTATCTATCCGCCTACGACTTTGTGCTCTCATTGCCGTTTACTTCATGGGATGTATACCAATATTGGCATGGCATAACATGACTATGACAAACATAAATGACAGCCCACATCATGAAAATCATGACATGCATGTCATAAACGGAATGATTTCTTTGCCACGGTATTGGCGTTCTTGCAGCCGTTTCGTTAACTCGATATAAACCAAAATTTGTATGCCATGACAACACTGTATGTCAAATATAACTGACAAGTCTTAATGTGCAAATCATGACAGGCATGCCATTTAAGGCATGATTTATAATGTCATGGTCTCGGGACGCTCGCGGCCGTTTAACCTAATGGATATGCAACAAAAGCGGAATTCCGTGACTTGACTGTATCACGAACATAAATGAGAGGTAGTAACATGCAAACCATGATATACATGTCATGTGCGCCATGACTTAGGTGCCACGCTCATGGTGAGCTCACGGTCGTTTCGCGCGCTTGATATAACCGAAATTGGTGTTTTGTGACGTGACTATATGACGAACATTTATGACAGGTCAGAATAAGGAAATAATGAATTGCATGTCATGTGCGCCATGACTTAGGTGCCACGCTCATGGGGAGCTCGCGGTCGTTTCGCGCGCTTGATATGCACTAAAATTGGTGTTGTGTGACCTGACTATAGGAAGAATATTAATGAGAACTAACAGACAATAATGCCAAGGAAAATGTAGGAGCTATAACCAAAACCAACATCTCCTATACTTTCCTGGGCATTATTGTCTGTTAGTTCTGATTAATATTGTGTCTAACAAAAAAAAATCGAGCCCTTAATAGCCACCGTCTTTCCTTCTGACTATCGGAAGAACATTTATGACAGGTGAGAATAAGAAAATATTTACTTGCATGTCATGTGCGCCATGGCCGTTTCGCTTTTTTAATGTGTGCCAAAAATCGTATGGCGCGACATGACCCTATGACGAACATAATGGACAAGTGACAACATAAAAATCATGACATGTATGTCACGCACGGCATGACATGCTTAGCTCATGGTGCGCTCGCGGCCGTTTCACAAGATTGATATATAGTAAAACTGGTATTGCGTGACGGTACTGTATGGCGAACACAAATGAGAAATAAAAGTTAAGAGATATATGTCATGTATTAGAGACTTTTATGTCAGACTTTTGTTACAGGGGAGCTGTAAATGGCATACCTGCTTTATTTTTGAAGTCCGTTCGCGTCCGTCCACTAACAGAAAAAAAAAAAAAGACACTTGACCTCCGCCAAGTGAACGATGACGTCAAGTAATGACGTCTTCACGTGATGTCATCACGACGTCAGAGATCGCAAAATTTTGCGGCGTCACATGACGACGTCAATACATGGTGCCACATGATGTCACTCATTGACATCGTCGATTGGTCATCGGTTGGCTGATCCTGGAGACAGTGCGACTGATATAACAGGTGGCCTCTTCGCGGAAGTTGTACAGAAAGTTTAAGTAGAGCGGTACGCCTACTCGTGCGTGTTTCGCCGCGTCTGTCGCTGGCACGGTCTTTTGTGGTAGTTATGAGTCCACCGTTCACTGTGATTACACCCGAGTAGCAGCGCTTATGAGGAACGCCGACGGCACCAGAGGCAGGAATACACCCGTCAGCTCCGCCGGTCATCCACCTTCAGAGAGTGAAATAGCTCCAAATTTTTTTAGCGATTCGCCTAATTATGTGATGAATGGACGGACATGCAGTTCTCTCGTTGATACTTTGTTGATAATTATTCGTGCATACAAAGAGGAAGAATTTTTCTGCGGAAAAGGTGTGCTGTTGGATAATTACATGACACTGAACTAGATAGCATTATTACTGCAATTACATTTATCTTTAGGCAATGAGAAATACAAATTTAAGTCACCCCTACTGCTAATACTACTACAACAAAATGAGTTGAATTAAAATTAGACTTGCGCAATAAATATATTTCCGAAATATTTGTTCAGTAAGTAATCAGCAGAACAACTAGAAAGATTACAGATGAATTTTGTTAGCAACAGCCCGGTCATTTATCGGAGCATTCTTGGTCTACTCCTTCCCTTTAGTGCAGCAATATTGTTCGTTGCTTGTCAAATAACAACAGCCACCCTAATGTGAACAAAAAACGTTACTCGGAACTTTAGAAAGCGCATAGTGTGAATAACTGCACTCTGTCTTTAGCTTATAGCACTTTATGTTGAGCTGCACTCGAACTAATTTGCTGGATTTCATTTCGTACAATTAGGCTTCTACATATGAACATTTGAAATTGTTAAAAATCTTGTCAGGATCTGCAGTTGTCCTCAACGCGAGCTCTGTGGTGGCCTTTTGTGCGGTTTTAGGAAAAACTTTTCCAACACAACATTCCACAGCCGATTAAAAAAAACGCAAGAACATGCGAAACATATGTCGATCGCAAAATGATGTAGCTTGGGAATCAAGTGGCATCAGCTGCAGTTTGTGGCAGACTGGACGTTTTGAAACCTGTTTGGACCTTTCTTCAAGATTGCTAGATGATGAACTGAATTATTTCACCCAGCTAGGCAGATCTTTGTCAGAGGTGTTTACATATATGCTTAGGAAAAGTGCGTAGCACCATGCACAGACAAAATAGAAACATGCAATAGCTAATGACATTTGTTATATACACCACATAGAAAAATAAAAGTGGAAAGAAAGTCAGTACTTTTGCGCAACACCCTTTCGTTTATTTGGTGACATACGAAATACAGACATGAAAACAAGATATGCGCACTTTCCTGTCAACTCAACAACTAGAATTAAGATCCCACTACTTCAGGTGTTTGTCTACGCACTGTTATACATTTTTTGAAACCCAGGAAATCAGTATAGCATTATATCTCGAAATAAAAATTTTCATGTATGAGATTAAAGAAAGCCTCATCAAGCAATAGAAAACTCCCATTTGGCATAGCGACAACAACGACTTTCTTCCAGTGGGGATCATGAGAGTGCAATATTGCCTAAGGTGGTGTAGCGTGAAGTAGGACAAGGCACGCGGCGACAATGAAGACTTCTACTGCTTCGCGCTACACCACTTGAACAGAAATTGGAAGCCATCTAACCATCTAGCCATCTGTAGGCTCTCTACGGTGAGCATGTGTGGTGTTTGATACAGCTTCGCTGGACATTCGCTGTCGCAGGGCGGGATGGCGGCCAATTTTTTTCTTACGCCGATGTCTCTCCGTTCCTTTTTTATGCTTTACTACAGCGGTGTGCCAGCTAGTTTCGGTTTCGTCCTTTGGGTCGTTTCTACTTCTCGCGCCCACAAAACTGATGGCTCTCTGGTTTAGAATCTCTCAAAGGTTGACCATTTTGTTACGCTGCCATTTATTGCTACCCGGAGCGCGATTACACGCCTGTTTCCGTGCAGGCGCTGACTGACACAAACGATGCCGCTGTGGTTGCGTTTCCTGTTTCGGGGACTCGCCTCCGTCTCGTTGGCGATAAGACGAAGGATTATTATAGGTTTCTGACTTGTTTCTTATTTCCGGATGCGCGCAACACCATACAGCTTTCATCGGTGCGCTCACCCGTGCGGTTTGCTTTCACTATGGATGTGCGCGCCGGTTTCTCTGCCGCAAATGAGTCTAGCGGCGATTCCTCCGAATCGGCGCTCGACTGCTGAATCAAAGCCTGATTTAGTAAATCTCAGCCCGTCACACGAGGAGTTACGAGTTCAGACTCAAATGTTGATGAGTGAGCGACATATCGAAAGCGGCGAGACGATGCTGACTGGATCAAAGGTGTCTTTTCTTCCTCCGCGTCTCCACTTCGTGCACTTATTTTTGTACGTTTGTGAACTATACAGACGTTTATTAGAACGGACAATTTTTTAACAGTCATATAGGCTTTGTTAAAAGAATTTATCATGCTGTTACTCAGGAATAAACCATGTTGATGTAACAACACAAACGTTTTTTTTGTCACTTTACGGCTGCCCTAAAAATTACGACAATTTTTTCTGAAATACATTCACCTGAAGAATTTAAATCAGCAATAAAAAAATGGACCCTGGAGGGTAGCATTTGGCGAAAAAATTCGACCTTCAAAGGGTTAAGAAAATGTTAAGCAGAAAGAAATGGAAAGCATTTGGAAAATGGGGATGCTTACGAAATCATCACTGGAAACCGTACGGAACTTTTAAGCAGGAAACTGCCAAACTAAAAATCTGTAATTCTTGGGGTAGCTTCCTGTTGTTTGAAGCCAGGACGGGAGTTTAGGGGCTGGCGTTTTGTTTTTAGTCCACGGAGACGGAACCGTTGCGGGGTAGAGATATGCACCTTCGCTGTAAGAAAAGCAGCAGCTAATATTTCTTTTTTTCGTCTGAGAATGTAGGGAATACGATAGAGAATAATGCCACAAACGAAGGTACAACCATTTTTGTCATTCCTTGCCTTTTTTTTTTCATTTAACACGCAGACGTCAACGTGCACCAGCTATACCGTAGCCTCATTTGTTGCATTGGTGAAAGCGTTGCCTGGGCATGCAGTAAAGCGTCCGCAACGTCGGCCATGAGGGTTGATTGCTTTCCTACTCAAATGGAAAATGAGCCCTAGCTGAAGGACTTTTGAGCTGCTTTCACAAGATGGCTTGCGAAGCACAGACGTCACTGAAACCGCCATGTTGGAGCAACAACATCATGGGACGTGAAGCGTGTGATATCACGTTATGTTATCAGCACATTGCGCGCAGGTTCTTTCGCTATTCATGCACCGAGGACGAAAACGTTCCGGCGGCGTTATCACATTGAAGCAGGTTAACCACCGCGTGATTATGCTGCTTTGAAGTCATCATAGCCGCTATGTCGGAGTTACGTCCAGAACCTGCGTCCGTGACGTCACCTGCATGCAAGCTATCTGCGGGCGGGCGCAAGCAGCAAAAGGGAAATAATGACGCGTTCTTCTCGCCTGGACGCACATTCGGAATAGTGAGCGTAATCACGAAACACTCACTTGGCCGCGTTGTTAGCGAGGACGACTTGCTGGTCGCCCCTGAACTCGTCGTTTACCTGCACAAAGCGCGCCGAGTGGATGGCTGACTTAAAAAAAGACGAAAAGTCTTCGGCAGTTAAAAAAGACTGAGACAAACACCGCACAACTGCCATTGCTCCTTATTTCATCGTTGCTGTGTACGCGGGGTACCCTTCAACACTCTTCAGGAAGTCTGTTCAAAATTTGATCACGAACACTCGGCACATTCACTCACGCACACGACCACACACCCAGGCACCAAACTCGTCTGTTTGGTGCCTGGGTGTGTGGGTGTGGGTGTGTGCGTGAGTGAATGTGCCGAGTGCTTGCACTCAAATAATTTTTGAAATGGTGTACCAACTAGCCGAGCAACAAGTTCTTCAGGAAGTCGTCACCATGAAGTGTTTCTAGGTCAACTTCCGCTGCCTTCGGTTGCACACCGACGCATACAAAAAAGATTAAAATGTCACTGATTCGCCGCAAGGGCGAAGCAACAAATGCGACAGCAACAAATTGAAATCCCATACACAGTAAGGCTAGCCAGCAAAGCAACCTACGCGTTGTCTATCCCTTCAGCGCAGACTGAGCGGTGAGAAGAAAGCACGTACAAAGGCATGAGCCTTCTGCTTGTCAAGATAGGGCGCGTGCGACCGGCCCCTCAAAGTGCGCAGTTCCTGCACTTTCAGAAAAACCAAAACAGGGTCACGGAACCCTGACTCCATTCGGTTACCCCTTTTGGAAGCTAGAATCAGTAAATGAGAGTTAACTTTTCTGCAAGAGTCGATTGACTTTCGTGCAGCGCGTTTCGATTGGCTCCGTGTTGAAGACGCCGCCGTATATATCATATATATCACGTGGTTGGCGTAATGTGCCGTGGCGCTGCGGCTCCCCGTCTGCATGCGCGACGACGGCGGGTGCCACGGCGGCGACGGCGCCTCCTCCCTCTGTCTCCCCTGTCGCTTGGAGTGCGTTGCGTGCCTTGTAGTTTTGTGTTGGAGAAAACGTGCGCATCTTCGCTTGCGGTCACGCCATATTGTACGTGGAGGCTCCTAGCTGAAACTTACGCTTGGAGGGGGCCATATTCATGGAGCTGCGGACACGGACAACGTGCGCCTGTTTACGGTGAGTGCTTTCGTGGGCACTAATTATACAGCTTTAGCTGGGCGTCTGCGGCAGCTCTGCGGAAAGTAGGCTGCCAGCCATTTCAATGACAGCGTCCGTGGGGCTTTTGCGGACGCCCAACTAAAACTGTCACGAGTTGGGACCGTTATGCGCATTTTTGTACAAGCTCCCGTAATATGAGTGTTGCAATCAGTTATCAAGGGCGATTGTTAATAATAATATCTGGGATTTAACATCCCAAAACCACGATATGATTATGAGAGACGCCGTAGTGGAGGTCTCCGGAAATTTCGTCCACCTGGGGTTCTTTAACGTGCACCTAAATCGAAGTATACGGGCCTCAAACATTTTCGCCTCCATTGAAAATGCAGCCGCCGCGGCCGGGATTCGATCCCGCGACCTTCGTGTCAGCAGCCGAGCACCATAACCACTCGACCACCGTGGTGGGACGGCAATTGTTTGCTGATCGCAGATTTTGTCTGCACCGCTGAAGGCACAAGATGTCGTTTTGAGATGCGCCTTCGTGTAAGGCCTAATAAAATTTGCATTAATATTGAGGGTGAAGCGTGCGTCCATCCACGCGTGGAAACGAAAAAAAAAAGTCAGACTGTGTGCAGAACACTTAGACGCGCTAAATACCATGGTTTTTGTTTATTAAAGACGGTAATTTGAGGTGCAGGTAGAGTACGACCTATTATTTTTCTTACATCGTGAGTACGACGCTTAAAGACCGCACGCGGCAGTCGGCTTGCGCTGCTGCGGCCGTGGCCGTGCACGCTTTGTCCCTCATTTCCGTTCGCTGTTTCCATAGTTTGCCTACATCTGCGATGACTTTCGGCGTTATAATCGAATAGAGTGAGCGTAGGCGACTCCGTGGGAACGGTGATTCTAGCATATGACATGACTACTCTCAATGCAGACTGCGTCCGGTCCGCGCGCGTTGGGTGTCGTTCGGGCGCTCGCACTCGCATATGAGTCTATCTAAGTCTTTAATTAAGGATCACGTTTGTAAAACACGCGGACAATAACAGCTTACGGCGTGCCCCTTCATGACTGTCGAAGGGTGCGTTGGGTGCCCCGGCGCAAAGCCGGGCTTATTCCGGGAGCAAATTTTGAAGCGATTTTTCAGAAAAAATGTGTTTCATTCGCGCATAGTCTGTGCCCATTGCAAAACGAGTTTTCCGCCTTCTTTAACGTGTTTGCTTTCATTGAAAAATTTTAAATGCCAAGCATTTCTTAGCAAATTTCAGCGTATCTATCTATCTATCTATCTATCTATCTATCTATCTATCTATCTATCTATCTATCTATCTATCTATCTATCTATCTATCTATCTATCTATCTATCTATCTATCTGTCTGTCTGTCTGTCTGTCTGTCTGTCTGTCTGTCTGTCTGTCTGTCTGTCTATCTATCTATCTATCTATCTATCTATCTATCTGTCTGTCTGTCTGTCTGTCTGTCTGTCTGTCTGTCTGTCTGTCTGTCTATCTATCTATCTATCTATCTATCTATCTATCTATCTATCTATCTATCTATCTATCTATCTATCTATCTATCTATCTGTCTGTCTGTCTGTCTGTCTGTCTGTATCTATCTGTCTGTCTGTCTGTCTGTCTGTCTGTCTGTCTGTCTGTCTATCTATCTATCTATCTATCTATCTATCTATCTATCTATATCTATCTATCTATCTATCTATCTATCTATCTATCTATCTATCTATCTATCTGTCTGTCTGTCTATCTATCTATCTGTCTGTCTGTCTGTCTGTCTGTCTGTCTGTCTGTCTATCTATCTATCTATCTATCTATCTATCTATCTATCTATCTGTCTGTCTGTCTGTCTGTCTGTCTGTCTGTCTGTCTGTCTGTCTATCTATCTATCTATCTATCTATCTATCCGCCAACGACTTTGCGCTCTCCTGGCCGTTTCGTTAATAGGACATATACCAAAATTGGTATCGCACAACATGACTGTACGACGAACATAAATGATAGGTCATAACATGAAAATGATGACATGCATGTCATGAACGGCATGATTTACATGCCACGGCCTTGGATAAATTGATATATACCAAAACTGGTGTGGCGCGACAAAATTGTCTGACGAACGTAGGTGACAGGTCATATCGTGCAAATCATGACACGCATGTAATGTACAGCATGATTTACATGACATGGTCTCGGGGCGTTCGCGACCGTTTAATTATATGGATATATACCAAAATTGGTACGACGACGCATTTCTGTATGGCGAACATAAATGGCAGGTGGTAGCATGAAATCATGACATGCGTGTCATGTACGCTATATCATACTTGCCCCGCTCATGGTGCACTTGCGGCCGTTTCGCTATCTTGACAGGTACCAAATTTAGTATTGCGTGACGTGGCTGTATGAAGAACATAAATCACGGATGGTAACATGAGAATCATGACATGCATTTCATGTGCAGCATGATTTACATGCCACGCTCATGGTGCGCTCGCGGCCGGTTCGCTAGCTTGGTATACCCCAAAAGTGGTATTTGGTGACGTGACTGTATGACGAATATAAATGACAGGCGGTAACATGAAAATCATGACTTGCATGTCGTGTAGGGCATGATTAACATGTCATGCTCATGGTGAACTCGCGGCCGTTTCGCTAGCTTGACATACAACAAAACTGGTATTGCGTGACGTGACTGTATCACGAGCATAAATGACAGGTGGTAACATGACAATCGTAACATTCATTTCATGTGCACGATGATTTACATGCCATGCTTATGGTGCGCTCACGTCCTTTTCCCTAGCTTGATATACACCAAAACTGGTACTGCATGACATGACTGTATGACGAACATAATTGACAAGTCCTAAACGCAAATCATAGCATGCATGTCATGTACGGCACGATTTACATGACACTGTCTTGGTGCGCTTCTGGCGGTTTCGTTAACTTGATATACACCAAAATTGGTATGTCATGACATGAGTGCGTGACGAACATAAACGACAGGTCATGCATTGCATATACCAGAATATACGTTTCAGTATATTAAAGATTGTACATGCATGAATGCATGACAAACATGCGATATACAGTGCACTAGATGTCATGACATGAATGACTTCATTTGCCTCAAAGGCAAACAGTGCGATGTATGCAGCTCTTTGCTGGCTGCTTCGCATTACATCGATTCCCACAGTGCGTGGGATCTGCCGGATTCGTTTTAAAGCGAAACGCACGTGACGCAGGTGTATAGAGTTGCGATGTGTTGCATCATTGGGGGTTTTATAATCAGTCCGCGTGTGTTGGTTATTCCTAGAATCCCAGATCGCTTCTCCCGCCTCTTCACTCCAACTGACAGCCACACTCGGAGAAACAAAGGTGCCGTTATGATGTGTCGCCTCGCCACTCGTGATGGGAAAGTCATCAGTGCCGCTCGCCCTGCCAACGAGGCACTCGGTCCTATATACACTCCCTCTGGTTGGACAAGACGAACGAGAAAAAAGGACGAGTGGCACCAACGCAAAGGCGTCTAATTTCATCGGTTGTTTAACCCTTTGGGCGACAGTGGGGCACATACGTCCCACTTTTCCGTCTGCAGGAAAAATTGTCTCCCACATCACCCGTTGCAATTGGCGCAACGCTAAGTCACCCATGTCTTAGCCAAGTCTTCGTAATCCCGAGGAAAATTATTGTACCATGCTTTCAAAGGGCGTAAGTAGTGTTAAAATGGCGCTGAATTTCGACAAATATTTATGATAGGTTCTGAATTTTCTCTTCTTCAGATAGAAAGACCCTACCGATCTAAACGCCGGATTATTTCCTCTTTTTCTGGTTTTTCAGACAGGCCATTTTAACTTCCAATCAACACGCGTTTTTGTAAGTTTGCGCGATAACTTGACCGATAAGTGCATCGAAACACAATCCACTGCGAAATTGCCGTGCTCATCCTTCAGCGTAATTGGGGATTTTGGTGCGTGGAAACATTTTTCTTTATATCATATAACTCTTGAAAATTAGGCACACATTCAGGGACAACAGCCGTACTCGGGAATTTCGACAGCCAAAGCAAGGACAGGCAAACGCACACACACACAAAAAAAATGGCTGCTGCATACGGTGAAGTAGGCTTTACAGGAACAGACCACGACGCTATGAAGGCTCACAAGAGACGCAGGTGCAGGTGGTGTTCTACTGCTGGAAATGAGGTCCGCACAACTTTCTTTAGCACAACTTGAGAAGTGATAACCTGTGCCACTAGATTTGGCCGTTTCCATTCCAAATACCCGTTGATAAAATCGCGAGATGGTGCCTTCATGAGACAGTGGGACAATGTTTTCCCACTTTTTGAAAACACTCTCATGAGTCAGCGGGACATATATGTTCTGCTTTTTTTTTTTCAGTAAACTACTGGCTCGATTTTGATGAAATTTGTTTTATACTCTTTCTTTGCAGTTTATATCAATATACCACAGCCGGTTTTTACGTCATGTCAAAAATATAGGCAAACCTACAAAGGGTTAAAAAAGGATCCCGCCATATTGTGCTGCAAGTTTTTTACCGAGCGACATGTTGACGGGATCGGGGCGCTCGAATTATTTCGTCAAACCGGGAAGTTCGTAAGATCGGGGATCTAAAATTGTAACGTAGCGTCGCCGGAAAGATACCGCGGCATTTTATTTGCCGCTAATACATGCCTGCTCATGTGAAAAATCCGCGAAGGCATCCCGAGCGTGAATTCCTCCCATGTGTGGGCGATGCAGGCGAGGTAGACGGTCAGGTGAAACCGCGACAAGCTGTCGACATTCAAAGACAGGGAGAACGAATGCAGTTAATGCGCGAGCAGGAAGAACAGGCAAGTTCCAAGCAGGCGATCAGTGCCAGCTGTCGCATAAACCGTTAAATTACGAAAACACACACCTGTATTCCTGTGGGAGTATTTGCAGGCACAAAAAAAAAAAACATTACCGCCTAGCCAGTGGCGTAGCCAGGAATTATGTTCGGGGGGGGGGGGGGGGGCGCTCACGTTGCAGCGCGACCTCCTCATTGAATTTTTCGAACGACTAAGTATATGAATAACATGTATTACCGGTGACAATTTGTATTAGATGCTGCAAATCACTTCTTGAATGCTGCGCACTGTCGACAACGAGTAAGAAATGTGTTTTTTCATAAAAGTATTATGTTGGCAGGTCCGTAAAATCTTTCTAGGGATAACTGTCTTCAATCTTTTCAAATTTGTATATATTTTTTTTTGTGTGTAAGAGGTACGGCAAATATCACGTAAGCTTTGGAACTGCATCAGTTTTAAACTGAAGAAGCGCCTGACAACAAAAAAAATGAAGTTCACGAAATAACCAGGACGAGATCAAATATTTTAATGCAGATTGTTTACGAAAAATGTTCATCTTTTTGCACAAATTATGTGGCCAGGGAAAAACAAGAATGGGAAAGTACACCTCGAATACGGGCAAAACATAAGTCATCGTAAACAGTGCGCAGTATGCTTACACAAAACGTCACAGATGTACATTTAAATATTCAATCAATATACGGAACTAAGCAATGATCACTATACATATTGCCCAAAATAAGGCAAAAGAACATGCTGCACAATCGCAGAAACTGATATGTCCTTGGGCCAAGCTGCTGTCTCGTATGCACCATGTGGACAGAACTATAAAGGAAGAGCGCAGAAATAACGAAAGAAACCATTTCAAAGCTGTTTTAAAAGTGCGAACCACTATTGTGCACTCAATATAAAAGAAGGGTTGTCGCTTCTAGTTCAAAAAGCAATGAAGAACAAAAAGGACAAATGAAAGTAACAAACAGTGCCGCTAGTAATGCTTCCCAACAGCTGAATTTGTTTGGTAACGCCGCGTATGCCGACCTCTCAGTGAACAAGGTGAAGCTCTCGATTGGCTGTTAATGTCCACCTGATGCCCGTATTCGTAACTTTATATTAGGTTTTAACAGAGTGTGACCTTGGGGGAGTTGGTGCATAGCTTAATAAAATATTTGTGGCGCAACTGAGACAAGCAAGGAAAAAAAGAGAAGACAGGATAGGGCGTTAGTCAACTAGTTTATTTTACTCACATCACCCATATATATATGCTTCCAGATATGCGCACAAAGATGGGGCGAAGCACAAGCGACTATCACATAGCACAAACAAAAAAGAAACACAGAAAAAAAACTATCGCACAGCGCTATCTAAAAATAGGCATTCCTTCTTGTACAAAGTGATCGACGGGACACTGACGCACTCATTCCCCTTCCTCTGTATGTGATATGCCTCAAGTACTTCACGTGCTAACGTTTCCCTGCTTCGTCCTATAACACGAGTTTCTGCGAACAGTGGTGCGCAGCCGCGCGAAGCACAATGGAACGGCAGGTGTGAACCCACACCATTCTAATTGACAATATATGCTCCCTAAGGCTATCATTAACACAGCGGCCTGTTTGGCCTATGTACGACTTGCCACAGCTCAACGGAAATTCGTAAACAACGCCCACCATGCAACGCAGAACTGGCCGGGCGTGCTTCTTTTCGCATGAAAGCTTGGCTTTTTGCGAAGAAATGCGGGCACAAAGCTTCGAGAGCTTGTTGGGTGCCGAGAAGACCACTGGAACGTCATGCCTGTTTGCAACTTTTTTCAAATTGTGGGCAATCTTGTGCATGTAAGGCAGAACCAGCGGTTTCTTTTTCTGCACAACCTCGGGCTGCCTGCTGCATCCTTTTTAGCTTCCGGAGAAGAGATTCGGACACACTGGTTAAGACCGCTAAAGGGAAGCCGGCTGCCACCAGCCTTGAAATCTGCTCCTGAAAACTGTCGTCCATGGTGTGCTCGCACGACTTCAACAACGCAGACCAGAGACACATTGTCGCAATGGCTCTTTTCACGGTTTTCAAGTGTACAGATTCGTACGGCAGGAGGTCTTTACGTGCACGGGGGCTGTACATCCAGCACGAATGTGTAGCGTTTAATGACAGGTTAATGTCTAAAAACTGCAAATGATTGTCTTGAGGTAGCTCATGCTCATTAGGTCACGGTGTTAACTGCTAAAAGGTACAAAATTCCCACGGTTTTAAAAGGCGGTTAATAATAATATTGCGTCCGGGCTCATTGACCTGAACTCTGGAACAGCAGTGTCTTTTCCTTTCGTTTTCGCTGATTTTTGTCCTGCTCGGTATCAAAGGACAGAGCTGAGCCGGTGAGGAAGCTTAGCGAAGCGGTCAATGACTTCCGACACGCTGATGTCGACATTTCTGTGGGCGTACAGAAGTGCCAGGCCAACCATGCGTTCCTCAGATATCGTGGAGCGTAAGTAGTCCTTAAGTAACCTCATGCTTGAAAACGTTCTCGCTGCGCTGGCAGTGGTCACTGGAAGGGTGACTAGAATCTGGAGTAGCTTGTACACATTCGGATAGAACCTGCTGTCGCAATGAGAGAGGGCATCGGTTCTGGTACTGGGGCGCTGGTTTGCTGCTTTGTTCACCCACTTTGTCCACCATAGTAGCAGTTCTCCCAAAGCAGCCCTCGTTTAGACGTCATGCGCAAGAACGGTCAGGAAATTATCTGCTCCTTTCTCCCGATCATCTTGCATTGGTAGTATTGCGGATGGTACAATTACTGAAAAGTCCTTTAGAAGCACCCTGTGCTTTTCGAACCGTTGGTTTAACTGGGCTAGTACCTCGTCCATGAACTGAATGAACAGGGCTCTGCGAAAATATTCTTCCGCGCTTTCGAATGCATTGCTCCCAAGCTTTTGCTTCCGGACACCGGCACGACGGCTAGTGATCTCCACATTCAGTTTTTCTGTCAATGCCTGCACTTGTGCAAATATTTTTGAGAAAGAAGCATTCGCGTTCTTGCGGTCATTTTCAATTGTCTGCTGTACCGCTTCTACGTCGTCAATGGCAGCGCTCATGTCGATACTCCTCGTCTGCAGCTTCGTTGACAGTGGCAAAGTCAGTGCTAACACGTGCTCCGCCACATGCAGGCTTACAAGGAACGCTGATGACAAGAGTGCCAACATTAGACTGTTTGCCTGCACTGCACTTTCGCCGCTTCCGTTAAACTTAATCTCCTCTAGTGCTGCGATAAACGGCTCAAAGAGGCTCACAAATGAAAGCACTGCATCGTGCTTCTCGACCTAGCGCGTTTCGCATAGTCCCAAAAGGCGCTGCCTTGTAACTCAGGACAGCTCAAACATCATTTTTCGCAAAACGTGTGAGCGGCTAGAATATTTACGGGAAAGACTGACGTCGCCTTTAGAGTCCCAAAACAATTTCGGATGTCTGCGACGGAGCATGCCGCACACAGAACTAGATTAAGGGAGTGACTGGCGCAGTGACTGTAGAGTGCGGCCGGATATTTCTCACGAACAGCAGCTTGAACGCAATTCGTTTTTCCGGCCATCGAGCTTGCACCATCGTAGCCTTAACCACGGAGATGCTACATGTTAATTCCCATGTCTATAAGGAACCTTATGATGGTGTCGGCGAGGGCCCGGCCACTCTGGTCATGAATTGGCACAAAGCCTAAGAACAATTCTTCGATTTTGTTCGCATCCTTATGAAGGTACCTTGCACAAACAGTAAGCTGCTCGATACCAGCAATATCCGTCGTTTCATCAGCAAGTACCGAGAAGCAGCCTGCAGCGTTTATTTTTGCGGCTAGGTTTTCCTTGATGATTGCAGCAGAGGTTTCTATAATCTCGTTTTGTACATCTGGACTTAAATACGAGGCATTATTTGGGCAACTTTCCAAATGCTTTTTTAAGATCTGTGTCGCCACAATCCGCTCGCATACGAAGCAGCGCTCTGAAGTTGCCTGTATTTGTAGAGGAGGCTGTGCTTGAATCCATGGGACCACTGTCTCTATGGCCAGGGAGAGCCAGACCTTGCCGCCCGCTAAAGAGAACTGTCTCAACAATAGGCTGTAACTTCCTTCGGTTCTCTCTTATTTGAATTTGCCTGCCATGGTCCAGTTGATCAACAACACTGGGCACACATCCTGAGAAGGTTTGAAGAAAATTATTGGCTACCAGCTGAGCGTCAGTGTGATATTTAGTGGCTTCATGTGCACCGAAGACTTCGAGGGCGCGCTTCCACTTTTGAAATGGCTTCGATACGAAGGCCCCAGTGCGCGCATTTTGGCCCTTGCCAACCTCACTTCTGCTAAAACGGACACACACTCGGCAAAACGCACCCTCTTGAAGCGCTGAGTAGCTAAGCCATCGGTACCTGTCCATCCAAGCCACCTAAAACATTCGTTTCTGCTTCAAATTGACCATAGACTTAAACATGTAGGACCATTTTTGAGGCATCTGTGTAGAGCCCGATATCAAACTTGCTTTTGGTAACATTTTGAGGGTCTGAAAAACATAAATAATTAAATAAATAATAATAATAAGGCTGAAGCCCAATAATTCCCCCCCCCCGGGTAACGCACCTGGTCGGTGATGTATGAGAGCACGAAAAATTTCGGGGGGGGGGGGCTGAAGCCCCCCTCCCCCTGGCTATGCCCCTGTACCCAGCGTCATTTGATATGCAAAAGCAACACCGACAGTGGCGTTCAGCCTCGTCAAAGTAAGCCTAGTGACTATAATAATAATAATATCTGGGGTTTTACGTCCCGAAACCACGATATGATTATGAGAGACGCCGTAGTGGAGGGCTCCGGAAATTTAGACCATCTGGTGTTCTTTAACGTGCACCTAAATCTAAGTACACGGGCCTCTACCATTTCGCCTCCATCGAATTGCGACCGCCGCGGCCGGGATCGAACCCGCGACCTTCGGGTCAGCAGCCGAGCACCGTAACCGCTATACCACCGCTGCGGACCCTAGTGACTATAGGTGGCTACATGTTTTAATGCGATCGCGTTACAGCGCACGTCCGAAGAAAAGCCGTGTGTGTAAAAATTGGAAAGAAATCACTGCAGTTTTGCTCATTTATTTCCGGAAAAACATCGTTAGATCGAGTTCAGTGCCATGAAAGCTTCGTTAATTCGAGTTGATGACAGCATTGAACCCTATGGGTAGCTGCCGGGGAATGAAAATGTTTTCTTTAGATCTGGAAATTCGTAAAATCGGGTTTCGTTAGATCGAGTTTTAACTGTATTCGCAAGTTGTGTTTTACACGTTAATGGCAAATACACTGTTCCTTGACATGTCTCTTTGCATTTGGTGTTTTGTTGTGAGTTTTTATTGTATCTACATAGATCCCTTATTGCGAACTGCTTTGCAAACTCTTATTACAATTCCGTTTTCTATTACGTCCTATTTTTCAGGTACCACTTTTCATGGCCCCTCACGGGCAACAGAAACGACAACATAGCAAGTCACAAGTCTGATGCCTCCAGCCATCAGTACTTTTTAACACGAAAGTGTTTTACCCCCGGATCCACCATCACTTTCATGACGTATTTCCGTCACGGAAATACGTCAGCAAATAGAACGCCATAATTGGCACAGAAAAAAACTACGAAAAATTTCCGTTCACAGAAGTCGAACCCATGACCTCTCGGTCCGCGACGATGGCTGGCGGGCGTTTAGCCCACTGAACTACCGCCAAACACATAGCGGAGGCTACATGAACGCGTCTTTTATCTTTCACACTTTCCTCTCACAGTGCTCTTGGATGGATGGATGGATGGATGGATGGATGGATGCTATGAGCGTCCCTTTCATAACGGGGCGGTGACATATGTGTGCCACCAGGCTCGAAAAAAAAAATACGCCTTTGCTACGACCGTCCCATTCGGACGTATTCGGCGTTTCCAATAGAAGCGTAAATTCGTTAACGTTTTAACACACCGCGAGGTCGTGGCTTTAGCCCGAGCATCACTCATAGCATCCATCCATATAAAAAATAGCTATCCGACGCTCGCCTGGCTGTCGCACCACGTTCCCCTCTCGCCCTGTGAAAATTAACAGCCAGGCTAGAGGGAAGACAGAACGCGCGTAGCGTTCGATCCCGTTCGCGTTTCACGAAGCTTTGAAGGAGTGCATATCGAGTATTAGTGTTTATTATGTGCTTGTTGATGTCATATTTGCGCGGGATTCACCATATCCGGTGTCCACGTATATGTTAAAAACTTCAGCTACCGCAAGGCTAAATCGTGATCATGGGCGTTAGTCTTCGGTACGGAGATGTGCCACTAAGCGTCAACGTGAGTGCGTCTACATCAAGCGGTGCTATATCTGCCAAACAACAGTAGACATTGTACAAGCTCTCATATACCAATGTACTATCAACAATCAACTACTTCTGTGACGACACGTTTCACTTTCGTGTCATACCGATTCCTATGACAGGGGTCCACCAAGACTTCAGTGACGTATTTCCGTCACGGAAATGACGTCGAAAAAATTTACACGATCAGATGACAAAGAAAGAAGTTCCGGCAACGGGCATCGAACCCACGACCGCATGGTCCGCAACAATGGATGCCGGGCGCGCTATCCACTGCGCCACGGTCACAGACTCTAGAGGCTTTACAAATGCGCCTTTTATACCTATCACTCTCCCGATCGGAGGGGTGGTGTTGCCCTCTGGGAGCGGTAAAGTAATTCGTCATTATTGTGGCCTCCGCGATTAGCACCTGCAACGCGTTTCACGTCCGTCCCATTCGGCGCGTTTTCAATAGAAATTCAATTTTCTCAATGCCTTAACACACCGCGAGGTGGCGATCTTAGCCAAGCGTAGTAAAAGCGTCGGCCTCGCTCAGCATCACGCTAATCCAAACCAAAAATAGCTCTGCGACGCGCGCCTGCCTCACCTGGCTATAACACCGCGTTCCCTGCTCACGTGCTCGCCCCGAGAAAATCGCGGCCGGGGGGCGGTACGACGCGCTTTGCACCTGGCCGTGGTGTTCAATCACATTTTAACGTGCCGCGGGATGGCTACCAAGTTCTGCGTCCAACATGCGACGCTCTTCTGGCTATCACACCTCGTTCTCTGATTACGCTTTCACCGTTAACTACTACAGCTACCAAAAGGGTTTGTTTAATCATATAACATGGACGTTAGTCCTCGGGATGGAGACGTACCACCGATCATCAAAGTGGGTGCATCCACGTTAAATGGCGCTATAGGCACCGTGCTGTCGAGTTTTCCCGTGTGACTGCAGCGCCAGCACGCACAGCCTAGCGGTAAAAAAAGCAACTTTGAGACGGCGCCGGTCAAAGTTTAACGCGATGCGCGCGTCTTCCTCTCTGCATTAGTGGGCGGACTGTAGCCTGGCTACACGAGGGACGCGTTGGCGCGTCTGTTTTCTGCGTGCCCCGAATGTCAGCGAACTTGGCACGGGCCAATGCGAGCAACGCAGCTCCCTCTGGTCAGTGGACGGTGCCTATAGCTGCCAGACATTAATATACATTGTACAAACTCCCTTTTATCAATTTACAGTAAACATTCAGTTACTTCTGTAAGGGCACGCTTTACTTTCGTGTTATTCCGATTCCTATGACGGAGGGATCAACCATCTTTTTTTTATTTATCCCTAATGATAAGGAATAAAAAAATTCACCGACGATTAAGATAATGCCAATGCGAATTCTAAGCGCAGCTTTTAAGTGTTTTGATTTTGCGATAAGTTGAGGCAAACATTCGAGGGAGACATGCATGTATGAACACAGTCGCATACCACGCCGGGAGTAGCGTGACAGGCGCGGACAATTTCGTGCAGCCCATTTCACAACAATCGCCGCCGACGTAGCACAGCGCCACTGCCTCACTAAGACCGCAGAAGGCAGAGCATGGGCGCCGCCTTTTTAACGCGAAAGACTTCACTAACGTATTTCTGTCACAGATATGACGTTGTAAAATGTACACTAACAGATGATAAAGAGAAAAACTAGAAGAACAAGTTCAGTCACTGGGAATCGAACCCACGACTGCTCGTTCCACAGCGCGCGGCGCTAAACGGCTCGGCCACAAAGCGAACGTTCTTGAGTGCGCTAACGGTGAACCTCGGGCGATACTCGGAGCTCGGCGGCACTTGAATATGTTTTCGTTATCACCAGGGAGATGGCGCGAAGGGCGCGCTTTAAAGATCGTCGCCCCGCTCGTTGCGATGCGCGCGCACCCTCCTACAGGACGTGGTCGTTCGCGCGCGCGCGCTTATCTCGTGATGGCGGGGGTCTTGTGCGTCCACCGCAAAGGTTGCGTTGAAGCTACAGAGCGCACGAAGGTCACTTCGCTGGGTGCAGCGGCCGCGTCTGCGAAGGAACGCGCTGCTCAAACACGATAAAGTAACAACTGTGACAGTTGTTAGTTCGCGCTCGCCCTGTGTATACGTGTACGTTCGTTTCGTGCGTCCTTCTTTGTGTTTGACGGTCAAACACCAATGGACATTGTACAAGCTCTCATATATCAATGCACAATTAACGCTCAACTACCTCTGTGAAGACGCGTCTCACTTTCGGGTTATACCGATTCCTATGACAGAGGGATCGTCCGTGTTTTTTAGACGGTACGCCCCTACCATTTAGTGTCCATCGCAGTCACCGATAGCCTGTTCAATCGACCCCCGTGCACGAAGCAGCCTTTGATAATTCGTTTGAGGATACTAAAAGCGCCGCACGTTAGGCGGCAGCCGCTCGGCATTTTTTATTATTTCGCGCGCTTTAAAGAAAGACCAGGGAAAAATTAGGCAGGGGAGTTATCTTACCATAGATTGAAAAGTTAGATGTTTCTGAACAAGCGCTGCAAGTTTTGTATTGAAGATTTTTCGCTAGAGTTACTATTTAAAAAGTTCCTTAAGGATTATTTGTTAATTGCCGAGCTTGGCGGATTGGAAACAATATTCTGACGTGCTCTATATGGCTCAGAACAATACCGCGATAATTGGGGACGCGTAGCGCCTATGTTTAATTTTTTAATACTTGGTGCTTTTTATCTGAAACACCCTGTATATAAGTGATGATTAGCTCAACAGTGTCACTTGAAACAAGGACAACGCAAACGAAGCTCTTTCAAGCGGTATTCGTACGGAGGACAAATCCTCGGGGGATAAAGGCGGAACCTATCCCAAGCAGCCCTGGCCGACCGCCGACGATTGGCTGATCACAGGGAAATAGCCGGCAGCCGACTTCACTGGCCACCAGGCATCCGAAAAGGGTCGGCCGGAGGTGCGCTGCCAGCTACGTCGGTACTAGGTCGGCCTGCACGATTCGCGCCACTGTCGGTGGCCCAGTGAACTGAGTGAACGCCGAGCGCGCCAAACGCTTTTCGGGGCCACAAGTCAGCAACACGTCGTACCGGCCTTGGTTATCGACAGAGGATTCGAACAGCGTGTATTTATTTTAGGGCAGCATAAACTATTTTTAAACATTAAAAATCATCTGTGACAGACAGCATACTTGTGGTCCTCGAGCTGATTACACCAAGTGATAGAGAGTATTTGCTGCGAACAATCCAAATACATTATTGACTAAATAAAAAAAAATATTAGCGAGTCATTTAATTCGTGCATGGTTTCGCCAGGCGTGCGTGTCTGCTTTAAGAGATTTTTTCGAGACCATCATTCGCCAAGTGTGCGACGACTATTGATATACATGGGCGTTTAACTATGCTTTTGTCATTGTGCGATGCTTTAAAACGGATTCTTATAAAAATAAAGGTGACTGAAGCAACAGGTGAATTTCTACCTCAAATTTCATCGCATAAATATTAAATCATAACATTTCATTCCAATTGGATATGCATTGAAAACTCAGTGGCTACAGTTAATCAGTTGCAGTAGGTGAGGCAGTGTAATTTGAACGTCATAAATGAACTTTATTTACATCGGCGATTATTTATTTTTATTTTTCATGCAAGTAATGTCACCCACTTCGAGTCATTTCTGAACTTTTACGGACATTAAAAACCGTTCTGTATAACTTAAAAGAAGCATCATCTGTATACAGACAACATGAAGCATGAAAATTTTTGCATGTTGCCCGAGCAGCGCTGCACCCTAACGTTGGTCTGTGGATAGAGGGACGCGATGTTGTGCTCTAACAGCTAGTCTTTTATTGTATAATTTTCGCAATGAAATGAGCAAAAGTTCTTATCTTTCGCTGACGGGCATAAACCAGACAAACGGAAATACCATATATGCTGTGTGAAAAAAAACTCAACAAAAGGCGTGGCCACAATGTAAGATTTTAGTGCCAATACACGAACAATATAAACAAGAAATATTCATTCGAGATTGCTAGAACGAACACATGGCAATGGCAATCTGCACTGACGACTCGTACTATGGAAAATAGAACGTAGACGGTGGAAAAGTGCGGGAAAGAGGGATCGCGCAGGGAGCGTGAAGAGAAAAGCAGATTAAAGAATACTGAAACGATTTTGAGACATCGTAAAAGGGACGTTGTTTGTTTCCTTGGTGTGCAATGTTGACGCTCTCCAAAAACACCGGAGTCAGATAACACGCATAAAATATTTCGCTTTGATTTTAAAGTTTTCGTCGCTGAACATCAGGCGAAGCCAGCCCCACCGCAATGGAACTATCGCGGACGAGTCACACAGTTCCATGAGTTGCGAATCTGCGTCTCATGCAGCCTAATGAGAAGTCCTGTCGGGGTCAGGGACGAATTAACTCACGTTTTTGAGGCACGCGAGCAGGTGACGGAAGAACTAGTACGTGGGAGTTATGTCCCGTGAAGTCAACTGCATGGCACGCCACTGAGGAAGCCACCCTGATACGAAACGAAGGTGTCTTTTTGAGGGTATAGATATTAAAACGGAAATTCGAGCATTCCAAGCACCACAATACTTTTAGATGCGAAGTATCTTAAGGCGGAGCTCAATCCGGTGGTGGTGGTGGTGGTGGTGGCGGTGGTGGTGTGCGGCGTGACCACCCTTACTGCGCATGCGCATACCCTCTCCACACACCTCCTCTCCACTCACCCTCTCCCTTCCCTCCCACTTTCCCTCCCCTTCCCCTTTCCACGTTCCCTCTCCACTTTCCATCTCCCCTCCCTCCCCTCTCCACTTTCCCTCTCCCCTTCCTCTCTCTCCACTTTCCCTCTCCCCTCCCCCTCTCCCTTCCCCCTTTCCACTCTTCCACTGAAACGCGGGCTAGACATGCCGAAATTCTCTCCTGCGCAACGCCGCGATGAGCTCGAGCGCATGCGCGTCCCCTCCCCTTTCTCCCTCCTCTCCTACGCTGCCCCCCTCCCGCCCGCCTGTCGACCGCGTTCCCCGCTCGCCCTGTGAGAATTAACGGCCGCGCTAGATGGAAGATACGACGCGCGTAGCGTCCCTCTTCGCGTTCCACGACGCGAGGTCGGTAGCATGCCCAACGAACGCCAACGAAACGCGATCGTGCAAGTGCTCCGGCTTCGCATCGCCTCATGGTCCCCTTTAGCGGGAGATGGTGTAATTTTTTTTAGGGTTCTCGACACCAGTGCTTTTATTTGGAGCACAATCCAAAAATATTTAACATTCGTGTTAGTACTCCTTTAAAAAAAAAAGAAGAGGAAGAAAAAAACATGCGCTAGTGCGGCCCGGAAGCTCCCGGTGGGGAGAGGGAAACTTCTTTTTTTTTTTGTCCACTGTTTTCCGATTTCCTTTCTCAGCGTTTTCTAGCGCCGCGTCCTCTTTCGAAGAAGCCGCATCAGCACAAGCCGCACATCTGCAGGCACGCCGTCAGCGCCCAGCATTGCTTCAGCAGCAAAGATAAGAAAATGGGACACATGTCCAAAACAGCACCACTAAAGTACTTGCGTTTGTCAAAATTTACGTTTATACGCCTAGGTAGCAACAAATTTTCGAGTTAACGTGAATTTTTTTAAATTGCAATATAGTTACACCTATAAGCTCTGGCTGAAACCACGGAAACGGAACTATATAGTTACAACGGGTATATTCCTTGATATGCCTATTTTAAAAGCTTCTGTTATCCAATCACTTTGTCAGAGGTCGCCTTGTACACGTGCACGTTTGTGACATTCATTATTTCAGCACAGCATTTCAAATAAAAATGAACCCTCGTTTTTAGTAAAAGACAAAGCAGGTGCAGCGTAACCTACATTATAGAGAAGTTAAAATACTGCACAATTAGGATATCCTAACGATGCACTGCCTCAAGATACGAAATAAGGCCAGTCAGAAATCTCATTATGATCATTTTATATGTCTTGGAAATACAGTTGAAACCTGCAATAACGAAATCGGTGGGGAAAGCACAAAATTTTGCTCTTGCGGGAATTTTGTTGGCGCGAGAATGCGGCAGAAAAGACATGGAATTTACAAAAAACACATTTTATTTCCAAAAGTCAGTAAGTTTGCTTTGGCGGGCCTTACCATGCGGCAATTTCATGCCTCTCGATTGGGAATCTCGTTTCCCACGGCACAAAGTTCGCCCCATGCACTGGTCAGTGACGGCGGCACTGCGCTGTCAGCAGTACCGTCATCAAGTGCGCCTACAAGCGAACCTTCTTCCGGCTCCACTGGATCAGCGCGGATCAGCGCAGAATCGTGGACAGCGCGAGCTGCACGCATCACCGAATTCTTCGGCGATGTCCATTTTTTTTTCCTGCCCTTTTCCACCTCAAGGATGAGTGCAGCGTTATCTTCCAGCGTGATGAACTTCCGCTTTTTCGTTGGAGACGGCATCTTCGCAGGCAGCGAAATCGGACGAAGCAATCGCAACACACAGTTCACGTTGCACCAAGCGACCAAGCAAACGCTCCACAAATGGCTCCACACACGCGACCATGCGCGCAAAGCCGACAAAGCCAAGCACAGAGCCAAGCCAACGAACGAAACTCCATGAGGAATGTGGATTGGGCTACGTAGTCCGCGATAACGAGGAGGTGTTTCGGCAAGCCATCGTCATCATCATCATTGTCGCCAGCTTTATGTTTTTTTTTTGTAAACAGTGATGGCGGCTGCTTCTCAAGTGCGCTGTAGCGATAGTTTTGCACAATTTAAGTGTAGCATGAATGCATTTCAGCAGTTTTCGAATGTAGTTAATGTTGCGAGAGTAGATCATTTGCGCACTCGTGTTTCAAAAATTTCCTTAATGAGGGACTGCGGTATGAATATCTTTCGTAGTAGCGAGTTACGAAATGCATTGACTCCTACGGGCATTCGCCGGTGCTCCGAAAATGTTTCGTTGTGGTGTGAATTTCGTTCCCACGGCATTTCGTTATCGCGGGTTTCGACTGTACTATGCAAAAAGATAAGCAAGCGAATAGGACGCATGGAAATGCATGAGAAACATTCCGCGGATCTGTCTAATCTTCTGACTCACACGTATAAAAGAATCGCATAATGGAGCACCTGCGGCGGGTAATGCGCAACGCCCACTGGTGTTCTGTTGGATCAATGTTAATCAAATGTTTACTAGTTTCATTATTTCACAGGATGATAATATCAATGGGAGCAACTTACACGTGCTTAAAAGTGGGCGCTGTAGCTTTATATTTCTATGACTGAAATGAAGACGCGTTAGACAAATGCGTAGCTAATGACTGGCGGTAATCTGCCGTCTTCGGTGCTTCTCGTATGCAAAACGAAAAGAAGTAATAAAATTACATTGCTTATAGCAGACGCTTCTCGTGCCGTTGACGATATGTGTGGCTGACTGGAGAGAGGCTGCGCAACGTGAGCGCACCGTACGTTTCTACACATATAAGAGATTAATTACCAAGTCCCTTGCTGACACTCCGTGCCCATTGGACCATGTGCACTGCTCGACACCCGTTAGATTGATTTATATATTTGAACACCATATAGAGTGATGAGGATTTGTCAGCAGAGCTCATCAATTTAACGCCGTTGTTATAGAAAACAGAGCAAAATAACGCGACGTGGTGAAACGTATTCGTCTCTGGTCGAGTGACAAGCTGAACGCTGGAGAATTTTAATTTGAAATTCAACATTTAGGGTTTCGAGCTAACAAGCGCGAGCGCGTTCGGGCAGTATGTTGAGTAGGGATGTTCGATTAAAATTTTTAATCGATTAATCGTTAATCGTTCGTCGATTTAGCCTTTCATCGATTAATTGCTTTCCATGTGATGTTTCAATCGATTAATCAATTAATCTACATTTTTGATGGGTGCTTTAAAAAATATATCTCATTGTTTGAGAGGCATTGTTTTTGTTTGATCTCGACCGAAGTCTTTCTATCAGACGCGCTAGAAATCACATGTGCGCATTTGCGCCTTCGTGAGAATTCGCACTTTCGCCCAATGATTACAGGGGGTCCGTCGTTTTTGGGTGATGTGAAGCAAGGGAGAAAAGGATAAGATTCGCTCGTATAGACCACTAACCATTACATCGGTACTATACAGGTTGACGATGCAAGAAGTAAAAATGAAAATAGAAACATGGGCAGAACATAACGATATTTTGGGAGAACTTCAGAACGGATTTCGAATCGACAGGCGGTTAGACGATAACCTGTTTGTTCTCACTCAGTGTATAAAAATATCTGAAATAAAAAATAAGCCCTTGTAAACGGCTTTTCTAGACATCACTGGGGCATACGACAACGTTAATCAGGAAATTTTGTAGGATATATTGAAAGGAATGGGCATAGGCGACAACTGTATACAGCTTTGTAGGGAGATATACCGAGAAAATAGAGTTTGCATAGAATGGGAAGGAATGAGTAGCAAAGAGAACGTGAGATTAGCAAGGGGCGGAGACAGGGATGTCCTTTGTCCCCGCTGTTATTCATGCTGTACATAGCGAGTATGGAAAAAGCGCTAGAAGGTAGCAACATTGGTTTTAATTTGTCACACAAACAGGGCGGCATGACGATTGAGCAGAAGCTTCCAGGTTTATTTTATGTGGACGATATCGTCTTATTTGCCGACAGTCGAGATGATATACAGCGGCTGTCGGATATATGTGGAAGGGAAGGTGAACCTCTTGGACTAGGATTTAGTGTAACGAAGTGTGGATTGATGGTATTCAATGATCCCTGTGATCAGACGGTGTCAATACAAGGTGAAGAAATACCGAGGGTAAGCGAATACAAGTGCCTTCGAGTATGGGTAAATGAGAGTTATAGATACATGGAGGTACAGGAAAAAGCCTCGGCAGCAAAAGGAAACAGGAATGCTGCAATAATGAAGCACAGAGCGTTGTGGGGATACAATAGGTACGAGGTGCTTCGAGGTCTGTGGAAAGATGTAATGGTTCCGGGGCTTACTATTGGGAACTCAGTGGTGTGCATGAGGGCAGAGGTGCAATCGGGAATGGATAAAAATCAAAGGACTGTGGGACGTCTCGCGTTGGGTGCTCACGGGAAGACGACTAATGAGGCTGCAAAGGGCGATATGGGATGGACAGGATTTGGGGCGAGGGAAGCTCAGAGCAAAATAAGGTTCGAAGAAAGGCTAAGGAAAATGAAGGAGAGTAGATGGGCTGAGAAGGTGTTCCGTTATTTGTACAGGAAGAGTGTGGACAAATAGTGGAAAAAAAGAACTAGGAGGCTCACGAGTAAATATACGGCTCGTAGTGTAAGCAATATGTCAACAAAGAGCGTTAAGCGAAAATTCAGAGAGGCGGAGAGGATTTACTGGACGGCAGCTATAGAGAAAAAAACCGGCTTTGAGTAACTACGGAAAGGGCAAAAATGAAATAAGGAGGGAGGCATTTTACGATAATTCAAGGGGAAACGCTTTACAGTTTGAAGCGAGATCGGGCTGCCTTAGAACGCGTAGATATAAAGCGAGATTCAGTAAAGAAGAAGAACAATGCACGAGCTGCGGGGAAGATAAGGAAACAGCGGAGTATGCTGTGAATGAATGTGGAGATATCCACCCAGGTGTACGTTTGGGCACGAGCCTACATGGTGCCTTAGGTTTTATAGAGACGACAATGGAAAGCTGAACACACCCGCGATTGAAGTAAGTAAGAGACGGTTAGAGTATTTGTGGCAGACAATTAGACAGAAAGGACAAAAATAAATATCGGAAAAAATAAGGACATTCTGCTGTAAAGGGCAGAGAATTGGGCTGAGAATTTAAGTTTTTTTTTCTGTAGTAAGATAGATTTAATTGAAGTAGACACACTAGGCCAACACTAAGAAAAAGAAGAGTGGTGGTGGTGGTAGTAACTTTATTAAGAACTCCGGCAAATTCGTGGCCTGGGCCTAGGCCGTCCCCGAGGAGGACCGGAGACCCTGTCTCCTCGCCGCCTCACGGGCTTGCTGGATGGCCCAAAATTGATCTTGCAGATTTGAGCTGCACAGCGCGGCCGTCCACCGCGTTGCAGCTTCATCTGGGGAGACTGCATTTTCTTACGCCTATAATCGTGCATTCCCAGAGAATGTGCCTAAGAGATGCACGAGTCCAGCCGCATAATCTGCAGCTATCGTCTGAATAGACGTCTGGGTATATCCTCCTGAGGTGAACGGGGTAACGGGGTTGGGGAAGGTCTGGGTTTGTAATTACCTCCAATCTACCGATTGGGCCCTGACGAGTTTGGGGCTTGGGGGTGGATAAATACACCTGGATTTTTGATAAAATTTTGTAATGTCACAGTATCTAGTCATTCTGTCCCTCGCTGTTCAGCCCTCCACTGGATTTCCATTCCTTGGAGAGGACCTTTCTACACGGGCGCGGAACGTGAGACCTCGCGCTACGCGATGAACCTCTCCATTGAGGTTGGGTACGGGGGTGTGGGGGGACGTATGAGCCGGGAACCATATAATGTGTCCTTCTTCCGTCTCTTCAGAGGTGATATAATTCGCGTCCGCATTGAGGATAGCCGCGGCCTCTGGTGAAATTCTGCCTTGTGCATAATTTCTGACCGCCGCCTGTGAGTCACTTATGATATATCTGCAACCGGGACAAACAATGGCTAGGGCGATCGCCACTTCTTCCGCTGCCTCAGGGTTTTTGCCGCGTACACTACACGAGCTGACCAATTGTTTATCAGCATTGAGGACTGCCACTGCGAATGCACGTCGATCCGCGTATTCTGCTGCGTCTACAAACAGCGCTTCCTTGTCCCTAGCGAATGCTTGTAGTAAAGACCTGGCTCTAATCTCTCTTCGGCCCTGATTGAGTTCGGGATGCATGTTATTAGGTAGGCTAGCCACCTGGAGCTTTTCTCTGATCGAGCTGGGGAGGGATGTCTTGTCGCCGTGCGGCTTGTGATAGGATATCTCCAGTTTGTCCAGGATGCTCCTGCCCGTTCGTGTCCTGGCTAGTCTCTCGAGTTGCGAGATTTGTTGTGCCTCTGTCAACTCTTCGAGCGTATTGTGGATGCCCAGCTGTAATAGAAGTTCCGTGCTTGTGCTATCAGGAAGGCCCAGCGCCATCTTGTGTGCTATTCTAATTAGAGTGTTAAGCTTGGCCTTTTCTGCATTGTACCGGTTAGAGCACTGCACTGGCTCGGGCCTACCCGAAAACCCGGGCCCGGCCCGGCCCGTGGGCCGGGCCGGGCCGGGTAAAGTAGTTCTCACGGCGGGCCCGGGCCGGGCTCGGGCCTCGAGCTCCGGGCTTAGGGCCGGGCCCGGGTTTGAGGTGGCGGGCTCGGGTCGAGCCGGGCCTGGACTTTGCTAGGTTCTTAAATGGACACCATTGTGAAGCACTGAATCGGTTTAGACTGATAAAGTGAAGTCTAAGAACTCGAATGTCATTCATTTCACCATCATAAGTTTATTATGAGACGAGAAAATCACGGTCAAAATTCCATTTTTTGTTTAATTTCGCGCCGAAATCTCCGAGCGTGACGCCACGGATTTCAAACTGTATTTGTCGTATTTGGGGACATTGGTTCTATAAATTTTCCTCAAACTTGGTATGCTAAGTCTATGGCCCCCTCAGAGGTCAATGTACTTCATTTTTAGTGATTAGGAACTACGTAGGACCCATTAGACGCCGTCAGAATCTAAAATGTCACGGTGTTTGCTGCGCGAACTTAAAGAGGGCGTCGCCACCCGCATTTATCTTTTTGCGCGTATTGTCACTTACCAAGAGTTTTGTTCCGGCGAGCGTGGTGATTTAGGAAATGCGAAAGAGTAATTTGCTAATAATAGAGAAATTGTTTTTCTTTCTAGTGCCCCTTCATGTTTGTTCGGCATACGTTGTGCGTGCACACACACACACACACACACACACACACACACACACACACACACACACACACACACATATATATATATATATATATATATATATATATATATATATATATATATATATATATATATATATATATATATATATATATATATATATATATATATATATATATATATTTCACATTTTCTCTCGAGAAAAAACGCTTTTTTTATGTGGGGCAAGCTATTTAGAGAAATTTTATTAGAGACAAGTACTGAACTTCTTTTGCTCCTTGCATATGGGGCTACTTGATTTATCTTAAACGGGCGAGCTAAAAGTAGATATACCAGGCGCTTATATATTTAACATGTCGATATTCTGTGCTTTATTTTCATTCGTTATGATTTTATATCGCAAATGTTATTCTGTAATCGCAGTAATCACTGTAATATAATAAATATATACCTGTAGCTTATCGCAAGAGCGATCACAGAGCTCCAAAGTGAGCAAATGTTTTTGAAGTTTCCAGCCCTCCACTAAAACGAAAGGACTGCACGGACTCTCGTTACATAGAATACCTATACATAGACATTCTTTTTCCGTGGCTTCGTCACGGCTCCCAGTGGTCATGTGACGCGAGATGGACGTGCACAGCCTGCTTGGTGTGCCCAATTTGTTAACATTTGAACTTCCACCTTTATCCGCTATGTCAGGGGTCTCAAACCCACATCAGCTAACGGGCCGCATTCACGAAAATTTACTCTCGCAAGGGCCAGGACAGTAACGCAGCTAAAAGCGCGGGAGGGGGGGGGGGTGGTTAGAGGGGCTAGGTCGTACCAAATGTCAGCTAACGTTGCCATTTAAGAGAAGAGCTTTCCGATATGTCACATATGGGTCGTTTCTGAAGGGTATTTAGCGACAGGATTCCAACAACATATCGATACCTATCTTCAACATGACTAAAATAAGGACGCCGATTTTGAAGTATAGAGTTTTGTTTCACGGTTAGGTATCAACACATGGTGGCCGCAGGGGATGCCTCACGACAAAAAAGCTTTAGACCTGTCATGCCTGTGTAACTTAAGAACCTACTTATAAAGAAAATGAAAAATTGGGTCCCCTGCGCTATACAGGTATAGTGTGAGAGCTACATGGCACTGCCACAACACCGTTGGAATGTGCAGTAATAGCATAGGTTCAAACAGCATAAGGCGTTAGGCAAAATATATTCGCTTGACGAAATACCAGGCTTTAAAAAAGACAGTTACGAATTCCGTGACCGGTGATGTCCCTTTACCTCAAACTATATGCATCCAATGAGTAAGCGTCGAGAAGCTTATTCGCGCCTTTATTACCAAACTGTAACGAACACCAAAAATAGATCGAAATCGCTTCGTCCACCTCCTGCCAATCGTATACCCGCGTAGTCCAGTGATCACCTTCTACCAGTGCAACATCGTTAGGAAGGCATAGAGCATTATGACAGAAAAAAAGAGCGCGGTGCAAGCCTTACAAACATACACGGCTGAAAACTGCAAGCAGAAGCCCTCAAATAGGACTTTTATAGGTGATACTGAATAGTGTCACGACGTTCGGGAACGATAGAAATGAAGCGATATGCTTCACAGCTACGTTCATTCTGTAGAGGTCCACAGACATCCTAAATTTGCTCCAGTGGTGGAAGTTAAGAACAACGACTGCCGACGCCTTCACATTTCGCAAGACAGATGTGCACCCCTGCGGCTAGCGCATGCAGTGCGAGAAACTTTAGCGTGGCAGGATATGTGATACAACGGTAGATGGCGTGCTTAACGCCGGAATCTCTAGATAATTTGATTTTTTGCGCAATAACACGTGAAGAAATAAACTATAAAATATGCCACAAAAGACTTATGGACTGTATATAGTAGCAGTGGTGATATATGAAATAAATTGATATATGAAAAGAATGCTACCACAAATACTTTTTTCGTCCTTTCGGCTGCCTATACGTATTTCTAAAAGTACACGTGGCGCACACGGTTCGTTATAATTTTTATCTAGGTTTGTGTACATACAGCAAGGTAATAAACTTGACTTTCTTCCTCCATCTTGCTGTGGCAAGGTACTACCATGCTGAAGACATGTGTTACATATCCAGAAGGGTGCATGATTGGCTTTGTCGTCAAAGCGTGTTCTAAGTTTCAGTAAAGAGCGCAATGAGAACGTTGTGTTTTTTCTCTCCTCTGTTTTTATTGCACTTCCTATCGAAACTGAATTCATGCTGCAAATCACTTTCCTTGCTGCAATATCTGCTACAAAACGCTCTTGATGATCCCCATTGCATTTGCAAAAAAAGAAAAAAAAAGTTATAGTATACCATTGCCGAACAAACGGTCATTGTACCCAATATTTACACTCAACTCTTTCCACCGTGAGCCCCTTTTTATACGAAATTACCGTAGGTTTAAGTAGAATTGTAAGCGAAATATTCGCCAGCAAAGCGTAGATATTTGCTACCTAAACACTTTGCTGTAGATTCAATGTTCTGGCAACATCACCTATATTATTGGCTCGGGCCTTTGTCGGGCCTGATCTACCGTCGGGCAGGGCCGGGCCGGGTAGGCGAAATTTTTTCTCGGGTTCGGGCCGGGCTCGGGTCGCGTATTGAATCGCCGGGCCGGGCTCGGGCGGGTAAACTTGAACGAGTTCCGGGCCCGGGCCGGGCCCAGGCTGAAAATCCCGGCCCGTGCAGTGCTCTAGTACCGGTTGTGGTAGGCGGCCACGTAGGTTATGTGACTAATGACGAAGGAGTGTATCTTATGAGCCTCATCGTGTTCGTGATTTTGGTCTCCAGATTCGTGATCGTTGGTCCGTTGGTGCCGTTGGATTCTATGATGAGTCCGAGCACCGTTATCTGCTTGAGCCTTGGTATTCCATGTCCTTCTTTGGTGCGTACGCAAATGTCTTCGTGCTCAGCATGCCTGCACTCATGCCTGCTCAGCACGCCTGCTCAGCACTTGGGGGGCCTTCCCTTAAGCGTCGGGCGGTAGAGGAGAAGTTCAGGTTTTTCTGGCGAGCAGACAAGACCGGTTTCTACGAGGTACTGTTCCACTACCTCAACCGCGGTCTGTAGCCGCTGCTCGATTTCTCCGTCGCTTCCCTCGCATACCCAAATCGTAACGTCGTCTGCGTATATGACGTGATGCACTCCCTCTATGGCGTTTAGGCGTTCGGGGAGGCCGATCATAACGAGATTAAACAGCATCGGCGAGATGACGGAGCCTTGCGGGGTGCCGACGCTGCCCATACTCCTGTCTTCTGACGTGAGTTTGCCCAGCGTTAACGAGACACTCGTGTTAGTGAGGAAATCCTTAACGTAGTTGTACGCTCGGTTGCCTAGATTTAGTGCGGCCATCTTGCGTAGTATGGCTGCGTGAGCTGCGTTGTCGAAGGCTTTCTTGCGGTCTAATCCTAGAATGGCCCTGGTACCTCTCGTCTTATTGTCAAGTACCTGGTGTTTGATTTGCAACATTGCATCCTGCGTGGAGAGATGAGCTCGAAACGCCGAGCATGGTGTCCGGATACGCTTCGACGTCGTCCAAGTGTGCGTTGATACGACTGAGGAAGGCGTGTTCCATCAACTTTCCGACACACCAGGCTCGACAAAAAAAAAAAAAAAATCCCCTTACTCTTCTTTTTTACGTCGTGCGGCAAAAAGAAGAGTAAGGGGATTTTTTTTTTTCTCGAGCCTGGTGGCACACTTGTCACCGCCCCGTTATAAAGGAGACGCTCATAGCATCCATCCATCCATTCAGACGCTCATAGCATCCATCCATCCATTCATGTCACAGATTGAAGGATCTGTGGCCATCATCCATGGACGATTCGGCCGCAGGTCGCATTTCCTCGAAGCCTGCCTCCCCGAGCGGACCGAAATCGGAGGCGTTGTCGGCTACCACACTGGTCGAAAAGACGCACGGGAAACATGCAGCGTGGCGAAATCCCGCGAAAGGCAAATCAGAGACGAGGGGGAAGAGGAAGTAAATAAGAAGCTCGCACTCGTAGGGACGCAATCTTTTCTCCGTTTGTACGTTAGGTATTGTGGAAGCCCTCGATAATACTATAATTGCAGATTGACGTGATTTGACGTCACCCATGAGAGATTGCACAGCAATCCGTTAGACGGAAAGACCTAGAAACTATCGAAGAATCCATTTGGCTAGAAACCAGCCTTGAGCGCAGTGAAAAATTGTTGATTGGATGCTTCTATTTACCGCCCAGCATGTCCCCTGACTCGTTTCATGATGTCATGTCTTCCATTGAACTTGTGGTATCTTCTCATAGTGGGCACAGAATTATTGTTCTTGGGGATTTCAATGCACCTGGAATTGACTGGAGCACGCTTACTTTTTCTCATTACAATCATTTCATAGAGAAAAAGTGCAGCCTGCTCTTGGACTTTCTGGCGTTTAATTCCCTACTGCAACATAACTCAGTCGTCAATTCTAGTGGCAACGTCTTAGACCTGTGTGTGTCAAACGATCAACCCCTTGAAGTTTCCCGCTCCGACATCTCTCTTGTACGTCCGGACAAATTCCACCCACCACTTAACGTAAGATTATCCGCATCAGCCGAAACAACGAGCTTCAGCAGTTACGTAAACAAATCTCCGAGATTTGCCTTCAAGCGAGGTGATTACACGGGCCTCTATCATCACTTGTCTACCGTTGAGTGGTCACAGGTTACTGACAAACCAAATGTTGATGAGCAGGTTGATCGGTTTACGGAGCTTGTACTGAGCAGCATGCGTAATTTTATTCCCCAATATACACCTAAACAACGTAAATATCCCCACTGGTTCTCATCTGAACTTATCAGTGCACTGAAGCATAAAGATCACGCACACAGGAAATCTAAATGTTCTCCATCCAGCGAGTGGAAGGAAGAGTTCAGCTTCCTTCGAACTCTCTCTAAACGCCTATATAAACGGGATCATAGTTCGTATATTGAATTCTTAGAAAAAAGCGCCTCTGACAGGCCGGCTGAGTTTTGGAAGTATGTACGTAAACGGTCCAGCAAAAGCGGAGAGTCCTTCAGACTACTGGACTCAAATGGGGTAGAAGTGCATGCCGTCGCTGACTGTTTTGCCACGCATTTCTCATCCGTTTATAAGGCCTCAGACTCTAGCACTGATATCAGACAACAGCCCAAGGCGGTTAGCTCATCCAGTGCTTTGTCGCTGGATGAAAATCTTATCTGCGAATGCATTAAGCGCTTAAAACCATCCTTATCATGTGGGCCAGATGGCATCCCCTCCGCCATACTAAAAGCTTATGGTAGTATATTTGTCCCAGTACTAACTACGATATTTAATAACTGCCTGGACACTTCCACATTTCCAAGCATGTGGAAAACTGCTCGTGTTTTTCCAGTATTTAAGTCGGGCTCTAAAACAGATGCTTCTAATTATCGCCCGATTTCTCTACTATGTGCCACATCAAAGATCTTGGAGCTGGCTCTTCACGACATATTGTCTTTTAGTGTGAAAAACTCATTGATTCCTAATCAACATGGTTTTCTCGCTGGCCGCTCAACTACCACAAATCTTGCTAGTTTCATGACGCAGATCTCCACACCTATTTCTCAGAGAGGACAGGTTGACGTACTCTACTGTGACCTGAGCAAGGCTTTTGACGTAGTCAGCCACACACTGATTATGGTTAAACTTGCGCAATTTGATGTTGACTTGTCGGTTGTGAATCTCCTGCAGAGCTATCTGCTCAATAGATATTGTTATGTAGCGGTAAATGGCCAATCATCTTCTTTGTATAAAGTGACTAGTGGGGTCCCTCAAGGGTCAGTATTAGGCCCACTCCTATTTTTAATTTACGTTAATGATGTTTCTTTTGCCATTCGTAATTCTTCTTTCCTCTTGTATGCCGATGACATCAAGATTTTTAAGGAAATTCATTCAGTTAACGACTGTCGCTTGCTGCAGTCAGATTTGCGCTCTTTTTCCGAATGGTGCAACGCTAATAACCTTTCTCTGAATGCCTCGAAGACAAAATTCATGTCTATCACTCGCAAAACATCTAGCGTGTCATTTCAATACTCTGTCAATTCTGTGTCCTTATGCAAGGTTTATGAGATCAGTGATCTTGGTGTTGTTGTTGATAGCACGTTAAACTTTTCTGCTCACGCTAAGCGTGTTGCTTTGCGGGGTCTTCGCACCCTAGGCTGTGTTTGCAGATTGTCTAGAGAATTCCGTTCTCCTATGCCCTTCCGAAAATTGTACACCGCGCTATGTCTTCCTCAACTGGAGTATGCGTCCGTGATATGGAATGGCATTGCTCAATCCAGCGGTAACACCATTGAACGAGTCCAGAAAAAATTCCTCAGCATATACAACCATCGCTTTGCTAAAAATGACTCTGGATCTCGTTCAAGTACTGCTGAATTATTATCACTGCCATCACTTCACTGCCGACGAAATCGCTCTGATCTCTTGTTTCTTTACAAGCTAGTCCACGGTATCATATCCTGCCCTGTACTTCTCAATTGTGTAAATTTTCGAATTCCGCGTAAGTTAACCAGAGAGAACAGACCGTTTTATGTACCCGCCTGCTTCTTCCAACACTCTACCGTTCACAGAATACAAAGTCTCTATAATGTTAATTTTCTTGATCTTGACGTTTTTCATAGCCCACAATCATTGTTTTTATCCGATCTTTGCACTGTTTTGACATAGTGTGGCACAATGTACAAAGTCTTCCCTTCTCAGTCTTTTCACATAGTTGTATATATGCAATCTAATTTTTTATTCCCCGTCAATATTTCTCGTGTTGTCTCATTTTACTCCTCCCCTTTTGTGTTCATTTCTCTTTGTCTACGTGTTTTTGCTCTTTTTATTTCTGAAAACTGTCTGTATTGTATTGTTTATTTTTATTGTTTTTTTTTGCGTGCGCCAGCACAAAGACCTTACGGTTGTTCCTGGGCACGTTAAATAAATCATTGATTGATTGATTGATTGATTATTATTATTATTATTATTATTATTATTATTATTATTATTATTATTATTATTATTATTATTATTATTATTATTATTATTATTATTATTATTATTATTATTATTAGTCCCGCACCATGTCCCGCACCATGGCTCCCAGTCGGGATGCATGCTTGCTATGCTCCTGCCCGTTTTTCGGTAAGCAGCAGTTTTTCCGCTGTGAAAGTTGCTCTAAACGCGTTCATGCGAAATGTGTAACCTGGTCTGATGAAGAGCTGCAACTCCTGAAGTCTGGATCGCGCTCATTTTGCTGCAATTTATGTGATCTGAGCCGTGCTTCTGGTAAGCCTAGCGAAAGTAGCTCGTCGGGGTGCAGCGGTGAGCATTGCAGTTCTCAAACCGGTTCCCTCTCCACGTGTACCCCTCCGGGTGACGAACTCGCCGGGCTGCGCCGCCTCCTCCTCGACGCATTGGAGGGAATCTCGTTCCTCAGCGACGAGGTATCCCAGCTACGCGAAGACAACGAGCGGCTCCGTAAGGATCATTCCCGCGGTGTTGAACAACAAGCTCGCGTGGTCGCCTCCCTTCGTGCAGAGGTCCGCTTCCTGCGTGAGGAGCTGACGCGCCGCACGGCCGCCGTGGCAGTGAAGGCACCTGTGAAACCCCCAGCGCATGTGACCGTTGACCCGTCTGTGACCTCCAAGCAACCTGCGTTCTCCGAACAACCCCTCTCCAAAATTCTTTCATCTTCGGCTTCGCCGCCAGCTGACGTAGACACGTCGGAGCGTGTCAGTGTGATGCCTGTGACAGCCTCTTCTGCAGCGGTGACTGAGGGTGAAAGAAAGAAGAAACCCGCCTCGTTTGGAGTTATGAAAACATCCACTATATCTGTAGCTCAACGGCCACAAAGGCCACAATGGCCAAAGGCCATTTTTGTTACGAAGCTGAGCCCGGACACCACTACTGCTGACATTAAAAAACATATTGCTTCATTGGATCTGTCTCCCATCTCCTGCCGGCGACTTCAAACAAAGTTCCAGTCATATTCTTCATTCTATGTTGAAGTTGACGAGGAAACACTACAACGCCTGAATGACCCTTCGATGTGGCCCCTCGGATGCCTCTTCAAGCCATTTCGTGGGGAGCTGCGCGATGACATGCTTCATCCCTCTGAGATAGTGACTGGAATCCAAAGTGCCGTGTGACGTAGACATATTCTACCAAAATGCTCGGGGTCTGCGTACCAAGACACTCGAGTTTTTCTCTAATGTTCTTTCGTCTGCTTTTCCTATTATTGCTATCTCTGAAACCTGGCTCGGCACTGAAATTCCCTCATCTGACTTTTTCCCCCGACCTACACCACCTTCCGCAGTGACCGAGATTTCAGTGAAACCAAACAGAAAGGCGGTGGCGTGCTGATTGCCATTGACAATTCACTGAAATCCGTTAGACGGAAAGACCTAGAAACCATCGAAGAATCGATCTGGCTAGAAATCAACCTTGAGCGCCGTGAAAAATTGTTGATTGGATGTTTCTATTTACCACCCAGCATTTCCCCTGCCTCGTTTCATGATGTGATGTCTTCTATTGAACTTGTGATATCTTCTCATAGTGGACACAGAATTATTGTTCTTGGGGATTTCAATGTACCTGGAATTGACTGGAGTACGCTTACCTTTTCTCATTACAATCATTTCATAGAGAAAAAGTGCAGCCTGCTCTTGGACTTTCTGGCGTTTAATTCCCTACTGCAACATAACTCAGTCGTCAATTCCAGTGGCAACGTCTTAGACCTGTGTGTGTCAAACGATCAACCCCTTGAAGTTTCCCGCTCCAGCATCTCTCTTGTACGTCCTGACAAATTCCACCCACCACTTAACGTAAGATTATCCGCATCAGCCAAAACAACGAGCTACAGCAGTTATGTAAACAGATCTCCAAGATTTGCTTTCAAGCGAGGTGATTACACGGGCCTGTATCATTACTTGTCCACCGTTGACTGGTCACAGGTTACTGACAAACCAAATGTTGATGACCAGGTTTATCAGTTTGCGGAGCTTGTACTGAGCAGCATGCGTAATTTTATTCCCCAATACACACATAAACAACGTAAATATCCCCACTGGTTCTCATCTGAACTTATCAGTGCACTGAAGCATAAAGATCACGCACACAGGAAATCTAAACGTTCTCCATCGAGCGAGTGGAAGGAAGAGTTCAGCTTTTTTCGAACTCTCGCTAAACGCCTATATAAACGGGATCATAGTTCGTATATTGAATTCTTAGAAAAAAGCGCTTCTGACAGGCCAGCTGAGTTTTGGAAGTATGTACGTAAACGGTCCAGCAAAAGCGGAGAGTCTTTCAGACTACTAGACTCAAATGGGGTAGAAGTGCATGCCGTCGCTGACTGTTTTGCCGCACATTTCTCATCCGTTTATAAGGCCTCAGACTCTAGCACTGATATCAGACCGCCTAAGGCAGTTCGCTCACCCAGTGCTTTGTCGCTGGATGAAAATCTTATCTGCGAATGCATTAAGTGCTTAAAACCATCCTTATCATGTGGCCCAGATGGCATCCCCTCCGCCATACTAAAAGCTTATAGTAGTATATTTGTCCCAGTACTGACTACGATATTTAATAACTGCCTGGACACTTCCACATTTCCTAGCATGTGGAAAACTGCTCGTGTTTTCCCAGTATTTAAGTCGGGCTCTAAAACAGATGTTTCTAATTATCGCCCGATTTCTCTACTATGTGCCACATCAAAGATCTTCGAGCTGGCTCTTCACAAAATATTGTCTTTTAGTGTTAAAAGCTCATTGATTCCTAATCAACATGGTTTTCTCGCTGGCCGCTCAACTACCACAAATCTTGCTAGTTTCATGACGCAGATCTCCACACCTATTTCTCAGAGAGGACAGGTTGACGTACTCTACTGTGACCTGAGCAAGGCTTTTGACGTAGTCAGCCACACACTGATTATGGTTAAACTTGCGCAATTTGATGTTGACTTGTCGGTTGTGAATCTCCTGCAGAGCTATCTGCTCAATAGATATTGTTATGTAGCGGTAAATGGCCAATCATCTTCTTTGTATAAAGTGACTAGTGGGGTCCCTCAAGGGTCAGTATTAGGCCCACTCCTATTTTTAATTTACGTTAATGATGTTTCTTTTGCCATTCGTAATTCTTCTTTCCTCTTGTATGCCGATGACATCAAGATTTTAAGGAAATTCATTCAGTTAACGACTGTCGCTTGCTGCAGTCAGATTTGCGCTCTTTTTCCGAATGGTGCAACGCTAATAACCTTTCTCTGAATGCCTCGAAGACAAAATTCATGTCTATCACTCGCAAAACATCTAGCGTGTCATTTCAATACTCTGTCAATTCTGTGTCCTTATGCAAGGTTTATGAGATCAGTGATCTTGGTGTTGTTGTTGATAGCGCGTTAAACTTTTCTGCTCACGCTAAGCGTGTTGCTTTGCGGGGTCTTCGCACCCTAGGCTGTGTTTGCAGATTGTCTAGAGAATTCCGTTCTCCTATGCCCTTCCGAAAATTGTACACCGCGCTATGTCTTCCTCAACTGGAGTATGCGTCCGTGATATGGAATGGCATTGCTCAATCCAGCGGTAACACCATTGAACGAGTCCAGAAAAAATTCCTCAGCATATACAACCATCGCTTTGCTAAAATGACTCTGGATCTCGTTCAAGTACTGCTGAATTATTATCACTGCCATCACTTCACTGCCGACGAAATCGTTCTGATCTCTTGTTCTTTACAAGCTAGTCCACGGTATCATATCCTGCCCTGTACTTCTCAATTGTGTAAATTTTCGAATTCCGCGTAAGTTAACCAGAGAGAACAGACCGTTTCATGTACCCGCCTGCTTCTTCCAACACTCTACCGTTCACAGAATACAAAGTCTCTATAATGTTAATTTTCTTGATCTTGACATTTTTCATAGTCCACAATCATTGTTTTTATCCCAGCTTTGTACTGTTTTGACATAGTATGGCACAATGTACAAAGTCTTCCCTTCTCCGTCTTTCCGCATAGTTGTATATATGCAATCTAATTTTTCATTCCCCTTCAATATTTCTCGTGTTGTCTTATTTTACTCCTCCCCTTTTGCGTTCATTTCTCTTTGTCTACGTGTATTTGCTCTTTTTATCTCTGAAGACTGTCTGTATTGTATAGTTTATTTTTATTGTTTTTTTGCGTGCGCCTGCACAAAGACCTTACGGTTGTTCCTGGGCACGTTAAATAAATGATTGATTGATTGATTATTATTATTATTATTATTATTATTATTATTATTATTATTATTATTATTATTATTATTATTATTATTATTATTATTATTATTATTATTATTATTATTATTTCCTAGCATGTGGAAAACTGCTCGTGTTTTCCCAGTATTTAAGTCGGGCTCTAAGACAGATGTTTCTAATTATCGCCCGATTTCTCTACTATGTGCCACATCAAAGATCTTCGAACTGGCTCTTCACAAAATATTGTCTTTTAGTGTGAAAAACTCATTGATTCCAAATCAACATGGTTTTCTTGCTGGCCGCTCAACTACCACAAATCTTGCTAGTTTCATGACGCAGATCTCCACACCTATTTCTCAGAGAGGACAGGTTGACGCAATCTACTGTGACCTGAGCAAGGCTTTTGACGTAGTCAGCCACACACTGATTATGGTTAAACTTGCGAACTTTGACGTTGACTTGTCGATTGTGAATCTCTTGCACAGCTATCTGCTCAATAGATCTTGTTATGTTGCCGTGAATGGCCAAACCTCTTCTTTGTATAAAGTGACTAGTGGGGTCCCTCAAGGGTCGGTATTAGGCCCACTCCTATTTTTAATTTACGTTAATGATGTTTCTTTTGCCATCCGTAATTCTTCTTTCCTCTTGTATGCCGATGACATCAAGATATTTAAGGAAATTCATTCAGTTAACGACTGTCGCTTGCTGCAGTCAGATTTGTATTCTTTTTCCGAATGGTGCAACGGCAATAACCTTTCTCTAAATACCTCAAAGACAAAATTCATGTCTATCACTCGCAAAACATCTAGCGTGTCATTTCAATACTTTGTCAATTCTGTGCCGTTATGCAAGGTTTATGAAATCAGTGATCTTGGTGTTATTGTTGACAGCGCGTTGAACTTTTCTTCTCACGTTAAGCGTGCTGCTATGCGGGGCCTTCGTTCTCTCGGATGTGTTTGTAGAATATCTCGAGAATTCAGGTCTCCCATGGCCCTACACAAATTGTACACGGCAATATGTCTTCCGCAACTTGAGTATGCGTCCGTGATATGGAATGGCATTGCTCAATCCAGCGGTAACACCATTGAACGAGTCCAGAAAAAATTCCTCAGCATATATAACCATCGCTTTGCTAAAAATGACTCTGGATCTCGTTCAAGTACTGCTGAATCATTATCACTGCCATCACTTCACTGCCGACGAAATCGTTCTGATCTCTTATTTCTCTACAAGCTAGTCCACGGTATCATATCCTGCCCTGTACTTCTCAATTGTGTTAATTTTCGAATTCCGCGTAAGTTAACCAGAGAGAACAGACCGTTTCATGTACCCGCCTGCTTCTTCCAACACTCTACCGTTCACAGAATACAAAGTCTTTATAACAATAATTTTCTTGATCTTGACGTTTTTCATAGTCCACAATCATTGTTTTTATCCGAGCTTTGCACTGTTTTGACATAGTATGGCACAATGTACAAAGTCTTCCCTTCTCCGTCTTTCCGCATAGTTGTATATGTGCAATCTAATTTTTTATTGCCCTTCAATATTTCTCATATTGTCTTATTTTACTCCTCCCCTTTTGTGTTCATTTCTCTTTGTCTACGTGTTTTTGCTCTTTTTATTTCTGAAGACTGTCTGTATTGTATTGTTTATTTTTATTGATTTTTTTTTTTGCGTGCGCCTGCACAAAGACCTCACGGTTGTTCCTGGGCACGTTAAATAAATGATTGATTGATTGATTGATTGATTGATTGATTGATTGATTGATTGATTGATTGATTGATTGATTATTCCGTCTATTGCGCGTCGACCACTCAGAGAAAAAAAGCGTTTTATTGTACCGAGGTCTTCTAGCAGATATGGAGAAGCGTGCAGAAATGTATATATCCCTAAAATCTTCAATGAACTACCGCAAGAGTTTTTTTCGGCTACATCAAAAAAGCAGTTGAAGAAATTATTCTCTGAGCTGTGAAATTACATTAGGAATGGTCTACCTCTATGTTATATATGCTCTTGTCCCCTCTTTGCTCCATTTTTATTTACTGTCAGTAAACAAGCACTGGAGTCTATTATCCGTCTGTTCGTTGGCAAAAACAAAAAAAAAGTAATTAAGTGACCGCGTAACCACATCGCTGTATCCGGCTCTGCCGGGCCTAGTCACACAAGTCTTCGGAGACTTCGACAGGCCCGTTTCTTTGTACTTTTTATGGATGTGTACAATAAAGTATTATTATTATTATTATTATTATTATTATTATTATTATTATTATTATTATATTATTATTATATTATTATTATTATAATAATAATAATAATAATAAGGCTGTCGCAGGCATCACACTGACAATCACTGTTTTTATCCGAGCTTTGCACTGTTTTGACATAGTATGGCACAGTGTACAAAGTCTTCCCTTCTCCGTCTTTCCGCATAGTTGTATATGTGCAATCTAATTTTTTATTCCCCTTCAATATTTCTCATATTGTCTTATTTTACTCCTCCCCTTTAGTGTTCATTTCTCTTTGTCTACGTGTTTTTGCTCTTTTTATTTCTGAAGACTGTCTGTATTGTATTGTTTATTTTTATTGATTTTATTTTTGCGTGCGCCTGCACAAAGACCTCACGGTTGTTCCTGGGCACGTTAAATAAATGATTGATTGATTGATTGATTGATTATTATTATTATTATTATTATTATTATTATTATTATTATTATTATTATTATTATTATTATTATTATTATTATTATTATTATTATTATTATTATTATTATCTGTTGTCTTACGTCCAAAACCACGATACGATTATGAGAGACGCCGTATTGGAGGACTCCGCAAACTTCGACAACCTGGGGTTCTTAAATGTGCACTTAAATCTAAGTACACGCTCCTCAAGAATTTTCGCTTCCACCGAAAAAGCGGCCGCCGCAGCAGGCTTCGCGACCTTCGGGTCAGCAGTCGAGCACCGTAAACACTAGACCACAGAGGAGCCCGAACTGTGATCGTGTCTAATGTATCAGACATTAGAACATAAAAACGCAAAAAATGATAACTTTAAGGGCTCGTTTTTCGTTGTTAAGCACAAAGAAAAACATATATACCCCATAAAGTGGACCGGGGGATGACCGCCGCTGTAGATCAGTTGGTGGAGCATTGGACGTGTTATTCGAAGGTTGCAGGTTCGGTCCCTGGCAGCGGCAAGTTTCTTTTTCGTTTTTTCGTCCGCTTTACTTTCTTCATATTTACATCATAATTACTACAAATAACATCCCCTATAATTTCCTTGGCTCATTAGAACACATTGCATTTCGCGACTGTCCTCCTTTCGTGCAACAGCAGCAGACGGGGGCCTCTATAGACTGGCTGACGTGGGAGTGATAGCATTTGTTGAAAGCTGCATTTCTAGGGTCTGTTAATACTGATAATTATGATACATGGTCTTACGTAATAATTAACGGCATAATTAAGCGAGAGTTTGCTTAAGTTGTTTTTATGATCTTTCAGGTATAGGGAACGCGTTGGCGTATACCTGAGAGATAATAAAAACAACTTGAGCTATAGCTTAGTTATGCCGTTAATTATCGCGTAAGACCATGTATCTTAATTATCAGAAGCCAAACACGACGCCCTAGAATAGCTCTGCAGGCCATTGACTTCGCTATAATTCTGCCCCTTTGGACGGTGAAGCGATTGAATATTACCTGCCCTTCATGGTCCAAGGGGCTAGTGCCATTCCATAATTTTAGCACTATTGCCATTTTTGACGGTATATACAGCAGTATTATTAAAAGAAGTGGCAAGCAGTTGTATGACTTGCATTGTTTTCTCCGAAAAGTCTCCCGCTGGAACCTTGAGCTGACGTGCTAGTGCATTGAAGGCCAGGCAAAGCAAAACTTCGTACGACCTTGTGGTTGTTCAGTTAAAAATTTTTTTCTAGCTTAAAACAAAAACTACTTTTTTCAAATTTCCTGTACGTCATACCCACAAAGCATACTACACAGTGATGTAAAACTCACATTTTTACTTGGATTGCTACATTGTGAAAATGAAGCCGCAATATGGGTCAAAACGCTATTTTTCCCAAACTTGTCAGAATATTGTAGCAACGTTTCTTCATTCGATCCCGTAGTATTTTTATCACTTACTGTAGGAACCTACAAAGCCCTCAATGTGAATATATTACTCGCGGAAAAATCGGTGTTTTTTTCTAAGAAATGCTAAACATGCAGCATCTTGCGACTTTTCGTCAAGGCCAAAAATAATGAAAGTTGAAACAAAAATGAATAAACTATCATATTCGTGAAAGAGCAGCGCCTTTAAATTCAGAAAAAAAAAATTGTTTCGTCGTAATGGCTCAAACCAGTAATTTTATATAAATTGTTATGTACGACACAGTTTCACATCCGTGACCCAAGTTCGAAGCGCCTTCTAGGCAACACAAATGTTTTTCCCGAAATATAACGCCTGAATAACTTCTGACGTTCACACATACCAGCCCAATTTGTTTTGGCATGATTGGAGACGGTCGAAACTTTACTTCGTACACTTGATATATATATATATATATATATATATATATATATATATATATATATATATATATATATATATATATATATATATATATATATATATAAGGATCACTTCTTTCTGTCACGATCATCATAATTCATCGATATTTTTCCCCCGTCGCCTTTTCCCCAGCGCAGTGTAGAGGAGGCCGGGGCGTACTAACTCAGGCCACCCTCCTTGCCTTCTAGTATATTTGCTCTCTTTCATTCATTGTTAAACAATAATCCTTTATTTGCTCAAGAGTAAAATACAACGGCAAGAAGAACCATGTCAAGAAATAAACAACGCATATTACAATGTCGCACCGATTGGACCACTGTATAGTGCAGTTAAACAAGAAAAAAACAACAAATAAAACATGAGAGTTACATAATAATAATATGTGGGGTTTTACGTCCCAAAACTACGCTATGATTATGAGGGATGCCGAAATGGAGGGCTCCGGAAATTTTGACTATATGGTGTTCCTTCACGTGCATTACATTGCGCAGTACACGGGCCTCTACCAGGGGCGTAGCCATAAATTTTTTTCGGGGAGGAGGCCACCTCCTTGATCTGAAGTGGGGTTCGGGCAGGCAGATGTGATCGAGTGTCATTTTGAGCTCTGTATGTCATGGCAAAAAAAATTTCGGAGGGGGCACGGGCCCGGTGTACAAATATGCGCTGTAGTGAAAAAGAGTAGCTGCGCTCGACTTCTGCGTCGCGCCATCGCTCGCTCGCACTCATGCGCATCGGCAAAGGGGCGGTGTGTGTGTGGGGGGGGGGGGGGGGGTTGCCGCAATCGATTAATCGAAGAGTTTTAATTCGATTAACTGAAAGGCGGAAATCGATGACGATTAATCGATTAACGGTGCTTATTTAATCGATCAATCGTTCATCGATTTTACCATCCCTAATGTTGAGGAATAAGTCATGTACTGCAGCTACAAAAGCGTGATGGCGTTTCGGTCAAACAAGGAAAATAGCAATGGCCGTCAACGTAAGGAAAATTTCCTCGGATGATTGTCTACTTCCGGCTAAGGAATAACATTGAGTTTTCTCTGAACTGACTGAAGTTAACCTATTAATTGGATGCTAGCTACACACGCGATGGCGATAATGATGAGCGCGTGCATTGGCATCAATATGGAAGTTGGAGTTCTTCAGCGCTGTCAAGTTATTCGATCAGAGACGTATCGTTAAAACATTTTTATAACGTTGAGAAACCGCCATATTTGAACACTCTGGAGATAAATGTATTTGCCGCTATAGAATGTACATAACGGATCAGAAAGTGAAATCACGCGACTTTATCTTCAATGTGGCTTTACAATGGTCCGTTGTACTGCGGTAAAAATTGACTGAAATAGCTCGCAAATGGCACGTTTATTGTAAGCGACCATGTACATTACACCATTGATTAGTAATAAACTTTATTGAAAATGAATTAATTCAATCTTTCTCCCGTCGGAAAGGTTTTGGCTGCTTTATAGCGAGCCCAAAAATTATTTATTCGTCGCAAGAAACTTGCGAAATATAGTTCTCGCGGACTGTACAACATTGGTGGAAAATTTCACCTGGGTGTTTCAGGGGTGTGAAAGCTCTAACTGATTATATGCAAAGCTGAATCGCGAAGTGATCTTAAAATCTGGCGTTCTTGTAGCTTATTACAGGTCCATTTGTCTAAGGATGACGTCGCATTTGCAGTTCTGCTCCAATCAATAACCCCATCACTAATTTTATGTTTGCTGTGCCTCAGTTTTTTCGAATCCAGCCGAATATTTCTGATATGCACGTTAAGTATTTGACTAGGAAAACGTACAATTACGGAGGTGGTTAGGATGCGGAATTTAAATGTCGAAGTTTTTCACCTGTTTCACAAGAAACTTCAGAACCTTTAGTGATCAGGCCGCCGAGAATCCTCCGCCGCATTGTCATGAGTACCTTTCAAGCCCTATCTCTTATGAAGCGCTTATATGCTCAATGTACCAGTGGTGCGACACGAGTGTTTTTCAAGTGTCCTGAGCGTTTACAGTTTCTGCTCGAAGCTCAAGAAAACGTACCGCCTTTGCATGCATTAGACACAAAGCGTTTGAGTTGAACCAAAGCAATAAATGGGAATAAATGCAAGTGCCCGAAGGAGGAGGAGGAATAAACTTTATTAGGAGAAGCGAGCAAGTGGCCGGGCCTAGGCCTCCCATGAGGGGACGTCAAGGGCTTGCCTCGACGCCGCCTCACGGGCGTGCTGGGTCGCCCAGGTTTGTTCGTCGAGAGCAGAGCTCCGCAGAGCCTCGCGCAGCCTCGACGAAAGGGTCGTGGTGTTAGTGTGTGTATACTGTGCCGGGCACTCCCACAGCATATGCGAAAGCGTCGCCGGGTGAGTGCCACAGCACCGGCAGTTGGGGGTAGTGTACACGTCCGGGAATATGAGGTGGAGGCGGGCAGGGGAGGGATACGTGTTTGTAGTAGACGCAAAGTGGTGGCCTGTGCCCGGCTGAGCTTGGGGTGAGGTGGGGGAAAGACTCGGCGGGTCATTGTAGGCAGTCAGGTTGTCCCTGGTGTCCATCTCGTCTCCAGTAGCTCCGGCGCAGTTGACAAGGCCTCGCGCAATGGAGTGGGTGACCTCGTTGAGGTTGGAGAGACGTGGGTGGACAGGGCCCGCATGGGCGGCGATCCATGTCAGGGAGATCATGCTGTCTTTGAGTGTGGTGCCTAACAGAAATTCAATTTTGATCGTGATATTATAGCGCGCCAGGCTCTATTAAAATATCTGTGATTTTGAACTGTCCACCGAAAATTGTGATCCCCGCCTTTTCTATGAGTTTAAGTGGAAGAGGTCGGCTCTTTTGGAACGCTGGCAAAGTGCTCACGCTTTAGCAGGGTCGTGAATATATGTCGGCGAGTGTTCCACACTCGCCGCCATGGCTGCGATCGGCGCTGACTAACACTCCTAGGTTTAAATGCACATATACACCCCATAAAGTGGACGGGAGGATGGCCGCCGCCGTAGCTCAGTGGTAGAGCATCGGACGCGTTATCCGAAGGTCGCAGGTTCGGTCCCTGCCGGCGGCAAGTAATTTTTTCGTCCACTTTACTTTCTTCACATTTATATTCTAAATACTATAGATAACACCCCCTATACTTTCCTTGGCGTTATTGTCTGTTAGTTCCCATTAATATTGTGTCTAACAAAGATAAACGAGCCCTTAAAAATCATCTGCTTTCCTTCATTCATAGCGAGGGTCTCGTCCTGGCAGACTTATTGCCTTCAGGTAGTATGCGAGGGATTATTGGTCAGCTGCCAGCTTGTAAAAAGATCACGTGCTACGTGACGCCAACAGGCAAAAAAAAAGAGTGTTCCACACTCGCCGCCATGGCTGCGATTGGCGCTGACTAACACCCCTTGGTTTAAATCAACATATATACCCCACAAAGTGGACGGGAGGATGACCGCCGCCGTAGCTCAGTGGTAGAGCATCGGACGCGTTATTCGAAGGTCGCAGGTTTGGTCCCTGCCGGCGGCAAGTCATCTTTTCGTCCACTTTACTTTCTTCACATTTATATTCTAAATACTACAGATAACACCCCCTATACTTTCCTTGGCGGTATTGTCTGTTAGTTCTCATTAACATTAATCAGGAAATTTTGTGGGATATATTGAAAGAAGTGGGCATAGACAGCTTTTGAGGGAAATATACCGAGAAAATACAGTTTGTATAGAATGGTAAGGAATAAGTAGCAAGGACAGCGTTGAAATTAGCAAGGGGCTGAGACAGGGATGTCCTTTGTCCTCGCTGTTATTCATGCTGTACATGGTGAGGATGGAAAAAGCGCTAGAAGGTAACAACATTGGATTTAATTTGTCACACAAACAGGTCGGCACGATGGTTGAGCAGAAGCTTCCAGGTCTATTTTATGCTGATGATATTGTTTTATTTGCGGACAGTCAAGATGATATACAGCGACTGGCAGCTTTATGCGGAAGGGAATGTGAGGCTCTAGGACTAGGATTTAGTGCAACAAAATGTGGATTGATGGTATTCAGTGATCACGAGGACCATGTGGTCTTAATACAGGGCCAAAAAATACCGAGGGTAAGCGAGTACAAGTACCTCGGGGTATGGGTAAATAGGCACAAGAGGCACAAGAGAAAGCATCGGTAGCAAAGGGAAAGAGGAATGCTGCAATTACGAAGCACAGAGCTTTATGGGGATACAATAGGTACGAGGTGCCGCGAGGGCTGTAGAAGGGTGTGATGGTTCCGAGGCTCACATTTGGGAACTCAGTGGTGTGCATGAAGTGAGAGGTACAATCAGGAATGGATGTAAATCAAAGGACGGTGGGCCGCCTCACGTTGGGCGCTCACGGGAAGACGACAAATGAGGCTGTAAAGCGTGATATGGGATGGACAGGCTTTGAAGTGCGGGAAGCTCAGAGCAAAATGAGATTCGAAGAGAGGCTGAGGAAAATGAAGAAGAGTAGATGGGCAGAGAAGGTTTTCAGGTATTTGTATAGCAAAAGCGTTGACACGCAGTGGAGAAAAAGAACTAGGAGGTTCACCAGTAAATATGCGGCTAGCAGTGTGGGCGATATGGCAACAAGGAGCATTAAGCGGAAGGTCAGAGAGGCGGAGAGGACTTATTGGAAGACAGCGATGGAAAAGAAGCCGGCTCTGAGTAACTACCGAAAGGGAAAAAACGAAATATGGAGGGAAAGTTTTTATGATAATTCAAGGGGAAGCGCTTTACTGTTTGAAGCAAGGTCGGGCTGTCTTAGAACGCGTAGTTATAAAGCGGGATTCAGTAACGAAGAAGAACAATGTACATGATGCGGGGGAACTAAGGAAACGATGGAACATGTATTGATTGAATGTGGCGATATTGACCCAGGTATACGTGTGGGCACGAGTCTACAGGAAGCCTTGGGTTTTAGGGACAACAATGGAAAGCTCAACACGTCCGCGATAGAAATAAGTAAGAGACGGCTAGAGTATAGGTTGCAGAAAAGTAGAGATAAAGTACAAAAATAAATAATGGGGAAAAATAAGGTCATTCTGCCTTAAGAGGCAGAGAGATGGACCGTGAATTTATATTTTTTTGGTATAATAACATAGATTTAATCAATGTAGATGAGGTATTAGGACAACAAGAAGCAAGGAAGGTTTTTTTTCTTTTTTTTTCTTCGAGCCTGGTGGCAGACATGTCACCGCCCCGTTATAAAGGGGACGCTCATAGCATCCATCCATCCGTGGGAGGCCTATGGCCGCAACGTCGCCCGCGCAAGCAGAGAGAAGGCGCGGAGGTTGCAGACGGCTGCCAGCTGGGCAAGAACAATGCCAACATGGCTGGACGACAAGGTCAGTCACCGAGGACAAGTTGACGCTGGGGGAACAGAGCCGGGGGGGGGGGGCGGCATACCGACGCCCTGGAAACCATAGGTCGGCCACGGCCGCTGCGGCCGTGGGTCGGCAAACTCATGAGTCGACTCATTCGGAATCACTCAGACACAGATCGGGCCGTGCGTCTGAGTGAGTACGGGTGAGTAATATTTTGGTGAGCTTGAGTCCGAGTGAGTCGGGTAGATGAAAATTGTATTGAGTCCGAGTCCGGTTGAGGAAAACATTGGTGAGTCTGAGCCCGAGTGCGCCCTAAGCGCAAAATATATTTCTCGAGTGTGTCTCAGTATGCTCCACCTTTTATTGGCGACCTATGGTCCTATATACTCATCTTCAGCATTACTATCAGCCAGGGCTGGGCAAAGATACTTTAAAATTGTATCGCGATACGATACAAGATACTCGGGCAAGAAGTATTTGAGATACAGATACAAGATAGTTCCGAAATAATTGTATCCGATACGATACTTCCCAATTGTATTTTAAGATACTTCGATACGTTGGCAAATTTGCTATTATAGATCCATATAATGAAGCAGCAAATATCTATGTGCAAAAGTGTTTACTTCGAAATTTCTTAACTGCGGCGAAGTTTGTTTAATTTCAATGAAATATATGTTTATATCCCAAAAGTTCTGTCTTTCTTGCTCAACGCACATTAGTTTCATTCCGAAACAACGTATTTTGGATTTGTTTGGTTGCTTAAGATGACAGCTCTTTGTAAGCTGCGCTGTGAGTGGTTTTTTGCTTGACACTTCTTTAATGGATGGGTGTCGCTGATCTACTGGGAGCAAAGAGGCAACCCGCTGGTGAGGATCAGGTAACATCAGACCTGTTGAAAGACGGTGGAGAGATTATGTTAGAAAAACTGGCCACCCTGTATAGAAGTGTCTCTCGACGGGGAGGATACCAGAATCTTGGAAGAATGCCAACATCATCTTGATCCATAAGAAAGGGGACGTCAAGGACCTGAAAAATGACAGGCCCATCAGCTTACTGTCCGTTGTCTACAAGCTATTTATAAAAGTAATTGCTAACAGAATTAATACGACATTAGAGTTCAATCAAGCAAAGGACCAAGCAGGATTTCGTACAGGCTTCTCAACAATAGACCATATTCATACTATCAATCAGGTGATAGAGAAATGCGCGGAATACAACCAACCCCTATACATAGCCTTCATAGATTACGAGAAGGCATTTGATTCGGTGGAGACATCAGCAGTCATGCAGGTACTGCGGAATGAGGGCATCGACGAAGCCTGTATAAACATAATGGAAGAAATCTACAGCGGATCCACAGCCACTATAGTCATCCATAAAGAAAGCGACAGAATCCCAATAAAGAAGGGCGTACGGCAGGGAGACACAATCTCTCCAATGTTATTCACCGCGTGTTTACAGGAGGTTTTCAGGGCCCTAGATTGGGAAGAATTAGGGATAAGAGTTAATGGAGAATATCTCAGTAACCTGCGATTCGCTGATGACATTGCATTTATGAGTAACGCGGGAGACTAATTACAGCTCATGATTACTGAACTGGATACGGAAAGTAGAAGAGTATACAGGTCTGAAAATTAATATGCATAAAACTAAAATAATGTGGAACAATCTTGGCAGAGAACAGCGTTTTGCGATAGGTGGCGAGACACTGGAAGTTGTAAAGGAGTACGTCTACTTAGGACAGGTAGTAACCGCGGAGCCGACGCATGCATGAGAGTGAAATAACTAGAAGAATAAGGATGGGATGGGGCTCATTCGGCAAGCATTATCAAATCATGAAAGGTAGTCTACCACAATCAGCCAAGAGGTAGGTATATAACAGTTGCATCTTACCGGTACTTACCTACGGAGCAGAAACCTGGAGACTTGCAAAGAGGGTTCAGCTTAAATTGAGGACCACGCAGCGAGCGATGGAAAGGAAAATGACAGGTGTAACCTTAAGAGACAGGAAGATAGCGGAGTGGGTCAGGGAACAAACGGGGGTTAATGGTATCATGGTTGAAATCAAGAAGAAGAAATGGATATGGGCCGGGCACGTAGCACGTCGGCAGGATAACCGGTGGTCATTAAGCGTAACTGACTGGATTCCAAGAGATGGCAAACGCGTGAGGGGGAGACAGATAATTAGGTGGGTAGATGAGATTAAGAAGTTTGTAGGTGTAACTTGACAGCAGAAAGCACAGGACCGGGTTGATTGGCGGAACATGGGAGAGGCCTTTGCCCTGCAGTGGGCGTAGACAGGCTGATGATGATGATGCTGCTCTACTTGGCGACCAGCTAGCGGGTTGCAATCTACTTGTAAGAACGTCGTGAAGAAGCGTCCGCACGATGGCGCAAATGCCGCTGTGCAGTCTTGTATGCCTTGTCCGTAAGTGTATTACTGTTTTCTTAATACCGCATCACCCGACAGGTGTGGAGCAGCAACAACGCTGGTAGCGATATTTTTTATGGCGCATCGTGTGAAGACGATAACTAAAGAGTCAGCGCTCACAATTCATTGAGGACGTGAAGCTGCAATTTTTTTTCATATTCTACTTATCTGCTGGTGTAAGCGTTCGTTAGCAACATATTCACGAACGTGCAATCTTTTACCATTTCTTCTCGGAGAGGACTTGCGCCGCCTAGAAACGTCTCAGACGTATCCTAGGGATACAAAGCGTCGCAGTTTATCGCTGCAATTCACACTATTGCCAATTCTTGGTCTGCTTACCCGCTTATGTGTAACAATAACAAAAAAAATTTACTGTGACCTAAAAAAGGAAAAAGAATATCTCTAAGTCAAACAGCCTGGCGGCTCCGTATTAAACAATCACAGTGAATAAGTGTACATTTTGTTTCACGTAAGGAGAACCAAATATTTAAAAAGCAAGTGGTTAACCGCGACTGAATGAAACCAACGGCATACGGTTTACCGTCAGGTGGCGCTCGTTGTAGGATTATTTATTTGTTAATTGGTTTATTACCTAAGGGCACTTATGCAACATTTTTAATATTCACTTTAGGGCCAAGTGCGCTTCGTCCCGTCACAGAGCGCATTTAAAAAGGACCGATTCAGTTTTTCTTTTTCTTATGGCGGTGTACATGCTGCGCGGTGAATATATTCTGGCTTTTAAAGAACGCCCGCGGAATATGAAATCCAGACACGTGACTGCACTCATGCTTTGCCGTACTGCAGCGCCCTCAAACGTTCTTCGAGCGAAACAACCCGCGCGCGGACCGTCATCCTATCGCTTTTCAGGGACGATGGCTTTTGCTTGCCGTGTACGGCAGCCAGAAATCTGGACGCACTGTGGAGCCGATGCCTATATAGAGCCGCGGCCGCTCATTTTGCCAAGGTCCACGCGCCGATTGTTGAGCTCGAAGCGCGTTTGAGAGCGCTGCAGTACAGTAGCGTACGAGGGCAGCAACGTGGTTATATTTCTCCGGCTATCTTTAAACAGCGGAAAAAATCACTACGCAGCATGTACGTTTCCACAAAAAAATTAGGTCGGCCGTTTCCGAATGTCCTCTACAACGTAAAGAAACGCACGAAGCGCAAATGTTGCACAATTCATCTTAGTTAATTAACGAATTAGGCGATATACAAAAACTCCCTAATGAGAGCCAAATGACGGCAAACCATGGTGTTGGTTTTATTCAGTTGAGGTTAAGCACTTTGTAAATATTCGATTCCATGTACATAACAACCTGCATAAACACAATACAGGCGGCACCTCTAAAAGCTATGGCAATGTATACCGTCAACTTAGATTTTAAGGTCAGACAATACAAAACTCGGTGCCTATGGAAAATAGCATAAAAGGGCTCGTGGGAACGCTCATGAGAAAACGGAGTACTAGTTATTATCTTTCTGGAATCCCTTTCCTAACAACCTTAACATTTTTTCACATAATTTCGATTAATATAATGCAAACTCAATTTCGGTATTTTACTAAATCGTAAGCAGAATTCTTGTTACGGCATACTCTAGGGGGCACGCTCAGATTATTTTAGCTTTGTCCTCAACATCGCCTTGACATAACAGTATAATTATTGAGGTTTAACGTCCCAAAACCAGGATATGATTATGACAGACGCCGACATAACATAACAGTAAACTCACATGGAATGTAGATATATAAATAGTAGCAAAGACGCAGACAGTTAAAAAATAGGAATAAAGCAGGGAAGGAATGTAGGAGCAGGCTACAAACGACATATTACAGTATACAGACGAGCAAAAACCATACAGATGTCCAGGTAATGCGTGGACAGCATAGAGGGCACTTGTGCTAACAATCAAATTATCATTAAAATAACTTCTTGAATCATTTAGCAGGAAGAACAAAGATACAGTACGTCAGAGCTTGATGAATGTATATAGGTAATATGTATGTATTTATTATTTTTGTGTGTGCATGTTCCCGTATCCGTGTGGGTTCTTGTATATATACATTTCATGCTAACGTTATTCAATTCTGCACATTGCCTGCACCATAACATCTGTTGTACATATGTAATTGTATGTTCACGAAGTCATGTATATTATGTGAAAATAAGACTGTTGTGTGTGTGCGTGTTAGCCCACAGTAGCACGTGTTGAAGACGTCCTGTGGAAGTTTGGACATCTGTGTAAAAATGTTTTATGTTTATAGAGCTTAGACATTTGTATATGTTACTGTCCTTGATTACGGCACTGTACTCAAGTGTTAGTAGCGTCCTCTGATGAAATAAACTTTTTCTAAACACGTCAAAATACCTTCTGTTACGTAAATGCTTGTTCTATTGACTAGTATCGGCACCGGGGGTGCGGCAGTTGTGAGATTCTCATTTGCATATAAGTGAATCTAATCGTATGTAAGTGAAGCTTACATCCACGGGATTTTTCAAATCGCTGATGTGTGAAAGCAGCGAGACGCAAAGCAGCCCCATTCTTGCATTCTTGAAACTTCAACGAAGCACCACGCGAGACAAATTTCGATAATGACACTATATAGCGGCATCAGAATTCTAGCGGAAGACGCCGCACGCATCGGAGTACGCAACGAAGTGCCGTCGCTACGAACAAAATTCACACCGACACAAATAAAAAGAAAGAAAACCTCTAGAAAACAGAAGGTCGGCTGCGCGTAGACATTCGCGCTCTTGTTTTTGTCGAGATGGCTCGAGCGCAATCAGGTGACTCTGCTCCACCAATGCGGACGCGTATACCAAATCGCCTGTGCTCGCTGCAACACTCTGGCCTAAAGATAAAAGAATGTTGCAGTTGTTTAGTTTTATTCTGGTGGCTTACTGGGAGCAGTATCGGCTTAGAAGCGGAGTTCAGACGACATTTTTTGTTTCGCACGGTGATGTTTCTATAGCAGTATCTTGTATCTTAAGATACACGATACATTATTGAATGTATCGTAAATACAGATACAGACACTCGTCTTGCGAGATGTATGGCGATGTAGATACAAGATACCCAAAGAGTATCTAAGGTAGTATCTAAGATACATGTGTCTTCGATACTGCCCAGCACTGCTCTCAGCCTTATATCGGCTTACGTTTGTACTGAAGTCTATTCACATATATCTCAACGTACTAGCGTTAATGCGTCACTTCAATATTTATTGATTAGAAGCGTGAGTTCGGGGGGGGGGGGTGCCATGACATCCCCCAGCAAACCGTGGTCAGGTATTTCATAAGAATGTCATTACTGGATGGAAACCACTGAAAACTCGTATTTGAACATAAAAGATCAAAAAGCGTTTCGTAGAGCACCGATTATGCGAGATACTGGCGTTAAAGGGGTGGTGCCACCAAATTTGGGGCTTGCGCGTTCTTTGCTGTAGGTGTTTCTTATAGCTTCAGGAAGCATGATGCACGCACCAAGATTCATATATTCTCGCTAAATAACTTAATATCGCCTTTTGATGTGGACAACTTTCGGTTTCGGTTTCTGGGCGCCGAGGTTGGGCAGTGACGTAGAAGTGTAGGAGGCGTGGTCACGTGACCACACAAGGCTGTGACGCACATAGCCAGGAAGCGATCGAAACTCGGCGAGTGATGTAGCAACCGATGCTTTGCCGGTACTATAGTGAACTAGAATGTATTCTAGTTCACTACAGCCGGTACATACGTTGCGGAAGTGGCGGAGGTCCGGAGGTCACTCACGTTAATACAGTAGATTTGGTGTGACGTCACTACAACTTTCGTTGCCTATCCTAGAGATCTACGTCAGTGTTGGCGCGCTAGCGATGGGTTTCGATCGGGAGAATGGGCATTTAGGTACACTTTGGCAGCGAATTAAAATATATTCCAAACGTTTTCTGTGTTCGACCCTTCGTGTGGAATGTCCTTGCATACAGAGGAAACCCATAACAGGCTTGTTATAGCCTCGAAATTTGATGGCCCCACCCCTTTAAGTATCATTGACACCATGATCGAAAAAGCTAATTCTTGAGTCGACTCACTCCGGCTCAGGTCAAGTCGTGAGTCTAAGTCTGAGTGAGCCCGGCAGAGTAAATGTGTTGGTGAGTTTGAGTCCGAGTGAGTCCGGTTGAGGAAAATATTGGTGAGTCGGAGTCCGAGTGAGCTTTCAAAGCAAAATACATATCTTGAGGGCGTCTGAGTGAGCTCCAATTTTTTTGCCGCCCTATGCTGGAAACTCTCCCGAGCGTGCGTTACCCCGGAAGAACTCGGAAGGTCAGCCCTTCCCTTCGGTAGAGCCCTTTCCCCGTGGATGCAGCTGCATGGACGCTAGGAATAGGCTTGCCAAGGTCGGCGAGACCATGTAACTGCAAGTGGGGAAAGTGGGTGCTCAGGAAGAGACGAAAAGGCTTGACCGTGGGAAGAAGGGCAGTCTGGTCTGAGCGGTGTTACTGCTAGGCAGTGCTTGGGTCTCCCGAGGTTGGACGATGTCCAAAGTAGCTGCCCAGAATTTGTAAATACCTCCTAAACATGTTCCTCTTGTAACCACTACCTGCTCTACAAGCCTCTGCTCGCTCGTCGCCGCAAGGACCGTCTCGAGTCACCAGCCTGGTGGTCAGCTTCTGGCTGAATCGCGGATCGCGGGTGAAGAAGGCAGCGTTACTATGTCCTTGTTCCTTCTTGCGCTCATCCTTGACCTATAGAAGTACTGACGACTCTCATGCGTACTCTAGCTTGAAATTACATGTGGAATGCAGTTACGCGTAATTTCGAGCGCGCTGTAACCGTGGGAAAGCTATATACGTTTGGTTAAAAAGCACACCTCAATAACGAACACGCCAATTCGACTGCGCTTAATTCGTACAGGACTGTTCAAGGATTGGCGATGCCGTGTTGAGTAGGCAAAGAAAGTGCATTACCGGATCAGACATGATTTCCGAATCTTCTGCCCAAGCCGTCGTACGAGAACGCCCATTCATGTCCTCCTCTTTATTTTCTTCTTTTCCTCGCTCCGCCATATTACTGCTTAACTCTGGCTCATACAGGGGATTGGGGTGGATTTTTTCCCTTATGTTCCCTAGAATAACACCTCTACATGTTAAATAACGCGTTGATTTTAATTGCCAATTATCACTAATGAACTATTTAAAGCCGGCAGAATTTAGCAAGACACTATTTTAGTCTCTATGATAAATTCCTCAATGGCGACGAGAACATCACCAGTCATCTTTTTTTTTCGCCGTTATATTATACCTACGTCATTATCTCGCTCCGTATCTTTAACCATTATATACGTTCTGATGTATATTTATATGGCACACGGCAATGTTAAAATGACGTTATTCGCAGTACTCACAAACTATAGGTGGGGCGCTGTGCGTTTCAAGATGGCTGCCGGAGGAGGGTCAATTCGTTTGTGCAAGACACGGGTACAAGCATAGGGAACGCCACAAAGCCGTCCTTGCGTTCCGTTGAAGAAGTAACTTCGCGTTCCTGACTACGCAAGTAACATGTAGACGGCGCAACATGTTCAGAAACCATCGCGATGTTAAACATGCGGTCCCGTGCAGCAGCGATTGCGTTACTCGCTAGCGGTGCATTACTACGGCAAATCCATCAGGCAGACCGCCGGTTTCATGGCCCATACTCCGTAGTAGTAGTCGTTATGAGCCAGGAAGTAAAGTTCAAGCATGCATAGGGAAAGATAGGACGTGCGGACGCACGCCTCTGGCTGCTTTCACTGGAGCGCATGGAATGAGCTGTACTGAAACGTATCAGACCAAAATACTTGCCCAAATCTTGGGAAGTGCCAAATGCTCGCCACCTCATTTTTTTTGCAGCGGCACGTGTGAAAGGTTATACATTACAGCTCCGCGACCGTGCGTCAATGATTCGTTGCGAAATCCTGTGCGTGCTCTACAGAAAGGGGCCCTGCAACAGCATGGTCAGAAAACGCTGCCAATCGGTAGTCGAGGCTCCCGAGAGCGCGCAAGCTAGCACGCGGCCTGGAATTTACTCTCAAAGTCAGCTAGAACTCGCTCCCATCTTCTCTCTACAAATGATGCCATATACCCAAATTACAGCGCCATATACCCAAAGTGCACGGCCGTTGGCTGACTTGAGCATCGTGAGCTGCATAGTTACCGTGGCCGCCACGTGCCCGCGCGTGCGATCACACTTGAGTACACTTAGGGTAAGCCAGCGCGTTCGAAGAAGAAGGAATGAAAGTGCTCAAGCTCGTGACGCGCACTGACGAAGCTGGGGAGGCATCTTCTTGCCCCCTTGTCCATCCGCCTTGTCCATCCGGAAACGCACATTACAATCCGGATTGTAATGTGCGTTTTCTTTTTTTTTATGCCACTCCTCACTCACCTTGTTTCCCTTTCCCATTCTCCTCGTTCCGCTCCCCCGAATATGCTCTCATGGTATATATTCGGGAGAGGAAGATGAGCGGCTGCCGGCAGGTTATTCGCACTTAAATGATGCGGGAGACACTAGTTCGGCCACAATATATTTATTATATCACCATTGAAATTACAAGAACGGCCATGAAAAACACGCGAGTCTCGTGGGGCCACTGTTCGCAGCAGGAAAAGTATTTGTGGAGAGCAGAGCTGCCTGGATTTAAGCATATTGTAAAAATCTCCTATACGGACTATTGTAAAATGTGATACGACTCGAGTAGCAATTTAAGTGAGCAAAAACATATTTAAGCTCACGGACTACAAAGGTTTATCTCAAATGTTGGTGCACAGCTGTTTGTTCACACACACTAAATGCGCAAAAGTGACAATCTACAAGAAATCGGTTGCACAAATGGTGCTCCCATAATATATTTTAATTTGATATAACAGTATCACAGAACTGAATAGTGAAGTAAAATACAGAGCAAAGGCAGCAATTGCGATATCGGTATCAGTTCCCTAAGAACAAACTTTGTAAATAGTAGCAGCGGAAAGCTATGTTGAAACTTTGCACAAAGGAATAATGGCACCGTTTAAATTAGGTGCTTGTTTGCTTATTTAAGTCAGAAATGGGTAAATAAAGGCACGAACTACACAAATAATGGCAGTAAAGCCAGTGCATGCTAAAAAATTTCTAACAGAAGAAATATTAAAGGGGTACTGCCACAAAAATTTTGGCCTTGCGTTTTTTTGCTGCAGTGTGTTGCTGGGGGCCTGCTAGTCATAACACGACACATCGTTTGCTGCAGCGCCCGACAGATAATTAATTACAGGTTCCTCATTACCGGCCAGTTTCGGTTTCAAAAACTACAAGCCTCCGGGTGCAACTGTCACCACCTAGCGGGTGCAGCGCTCGATCAAGTCAGCACACAGAACTGTGACACACTTCCGCGCGGTTCGCGAGCAGCCGCCTAGAAGTAGCTGTTAGAACGAACGCGGCAGAAAAAACATGGCGTCTATGACGTCATCATAACTGGTTGCAGCGTGGTCACGTAAGGGAGGTGGGGGGTCACCAAGGGTCACCTTTAAAGGGACCGACAACTGACTTTTCTCGACCCATTTTTTTACGGCGCGACAGAAAGCTCGCCCTTAGCAGTGTTTGTATTTGCGGTAGTTAATCCCAAAGCAGGGTGTCGGAACGAAATGTTTTTCGTTTCGGTTTTAGTTTCGTTCCACCGCAAAAAGTTCCGTTTCGTTTCTGTTCCGGAACGAAAAAAAAAAATTGTTCCGTAACGGTTCGTAACGGTTTTTTTTTTTTTTGTATGCAAAAATCTGAAGTTAAGGTAATCATAAAAAATCACGCCATATCCACGAAGTGAATGGTGATTGATGAGCTGGCTTGGAGATAATCGGGTAGACCGTGACTGCTCCATACAATTCCTCTACTGTCATATAAAGACGTCACACGTTGTTGAAGTAGCGACTGTGCTCAGGTTGTTGTCGAACGTGCGAGCGTGCGCATGCTACATGGATGGAAAAACTTTATTTCGTCAGAAAGCAGCTGCGGACGATTCCTTGTTAGATGCCCATCAACCCAAGGTTGACGGCGACCTGTGTGGCCCACTCCACGACCCTCGTCTGGACGACTGCTACAGTTGGCTATGCTATATGTGGTTTTGCCTGCGTTAATATCATCATCAAGGCGCTCGAAGAACAAGAGGAAGAAGATTTCTCTTTCGCGCGAGCTGCGCCTGTAGCGGTCGCCTCTGGAACTAAGGTTACGCTTACGGCGCGGGACTTTGCTCCAGCTTAAGAACCTGGCGAGCCAGCTCCTAAAAACATTGGACTTAGTTACTTGCCCTCCTCTTAAGAAAGTGAGAGAAAGGTAAAACATGTTCTTCCCACGTTCTTCAGAGGTGCGGAAGTAACTGTACCACAAATTTCTACCCACTAGCACTAACCACTATACCCATCAAAGTCAAAGTATTTATTATTTTCTCAAAAGTCAATTACGATTTTTTTAGCGGGCTCAGTGCTTTGCGTCAAGGGAGTGAGCACGATCTCAGAAGCAGCACGTCATTGAGTGTACTCTCTGATGTACGAGACTGCTGTCGCCAGCAGTCTCGCCAGGCCGGTGCGGGACACGCATCACAGTCACAGCGAAAGCTGGATGAGTGGCTTTTCTAGAGCCCGCTGTAGACTCTCTTGGGGCAACTAATACAAGTACATATGCAAGGTACCCGTGCACTACGCCATAAATCATCGTAATTTTTGTTAAGTAGCGAAGCACCCACAATGCCATTTTTCGTCATTCTTCGGAGAATCGTGGTACCCGCTACACATCTGTAAGGGGTTATGTGCACTTTGTGCTGTGACCGATGACGATGAAGAATTATGACTGAGCCCTTTGTAACGGGTTGGAAGCATACAACGACCGACACGTTGCGCAATTCGCATTGTGTGACGCCAGGTTATTATTTTACTCTTCTTCCACGCTATATTACATATGTTAACACGATTCCTTGCCCGACATATGACGCCTGTACAGATTATTTTTGCGAAGGAGTTACAAGCACCAGCGTGGCACTGTGGTGGAATACAGGACTGCCAGGCAGAGGGCGCGGGTTATAATACCATCCGATCCTAGAAATTTGTTTCTAATTTCAATTTTTCTTATTTCGCGCGATAGCGGTAACGGACACCGGCGGCGGCGGTCAACTATGGCGCCAAAATCGGCTGTTGCGATCTCATAACAGCTTTCGCTGTAACAAACATCACCGCCGACAATGCCCTCTCCAAGCTGGTCTGCGTGACATACGCGCAAAAATCCACTAGCATTAATATAAACATCTCTGGTTGCCTCTGTTTTCGTTTTTCGCACAATTTGAACATTGGAATTCCTGCCTGAGGTACGCGCGAATACTGTACCCTGAGATATGCATAATTGCTCACGTTGCATGACCTGAGTTGTTCCGGATTGCCAAGTTTTCTTGTGAACCAAAAAACGATTGAAAAAATTTCGGTTTCACTCCGGAACGAAATAGTAGATAACGTTTCGGTTACGTTTTCGTTCTGGTCAAAAATATCGTTTTTTTTTCGTTTTTCGTTTTTGGTTTTCGTATCTTTCCGACACCCTGCCCAAGAGCATGTAGTTATTTTACAAGCAGTATTTTTCAATCTGAAAGGCTCTAAACACGGATGCAGCTTTCCTCCAGCAACGCTGAGAATTGATAGCGATGCAGCCAGCCCTTTTCGCAATTTGTGAACGCTATCGTTGTTCTGCTTTCGCAGAAATTCCTGTAACTATGCTTAACCACCTTTATTCATGGTTTTTCAACTATTTTTGAAAATAACAAGCTGTTACAATGAGACGATGTGGCATTATACACCTTCCCTGTATTTGTACCGCGTTGTGTGCGCATGGGTCCAAGGTTGCCTGCGCCTGTGTCATGGGTGGCTTGTCCCGGCGTCGTTACTCTCTCGATGCACGAGCCAAGCCAAGTCATCGAAAACATCACTGCGCATATCGCGGCCGCGTCGAGTAGCAGCGCGCGTCATTTCTGAGACGAAGTGTAGGTAGCAAAACTATGTCGCTCCAAAATCTTAGCGACCTGGAAACTGCGTGCACGGTTGCATGAGCACGCTGAAAAGTTGCTCAAGACGCGCTAACGAGCATGGGATCATTACGTCACGCGAAGGCAGCGCCACTTTAATGCATACTACTAACGTAGGCCTATATGTACATTTTTATGGAGTAATACCTTTTAATATAAAGAAACGAACAATATTTTAATACTAACAAAAAAAAATCGTCGACCGCGTACAGCAATCAACGGTCACGTGGCCGGGTTCATCGGATCGTTCATGCTTCTGCCGCCAGAGGCGCGACAGGGCATTGTTCGCGACTTTCAGCTAAGAAATAAAAATCCACCTCTCAAGAAAAAAACAGAGTTGGTTTGAGTTAATGCGGCGGACAGTTTTTCCATCAGTGGAGTCATTTCATTCTATGTTCTCGGCAGTTGTCGGTCTCTTTCAGGGTGTCAAAAGCCCGAGGGTGTGGATCGCTCACGCAAACTTCAAAAATGATTTAAAATACCTTCCAAGCTATATTCGCTGTTGATATTTTGCAGATGATATACGCATGTTCACGGGAATCGATCCCGCAGGCTATCTCGGCCCCGGAATCTTGTGTCAGTACCCCTTTAAAATCAGGTACATAGTCAAGCGATAACGGCCTAAACATAGGCAAGAACTATACAAATAGTGGCTGTGGAAACATACGTTCAAAGATTACACAGGAGAACGATGGCACAGGCTAAAATCGGGTGCTTATTTAAGTGAAAACGGCTTACATTAGGCAAAAAGTTGCTACAATTGAAGCAGCTTGACGGGCAACAAGGTCAGTTCACAGATAAGCTACCCAAGACATGTTATGCTCAAAGAATGCCGTTAGATGTCTCCTCTTTGGCGGGGAAAGAAGCGACAGTCAAAACATATATATGGCTTCTGTTTGGTTTTAGAAACAGATCACAAATAAGAACGAAAGTTACGTGCTGGAGCTCATCTTCAACTGCAAACTGCACCTCCTACTAACATGAAAAGTTAACCATGACAAAACATTAAATGATCCCAGTTCGAAAATGACAAGGTCTGATACAAGTCTTGTTTTTGACTCTCACTTATGCAAAGCAGAAAAAAAATTCTGACACACACACACTGCTCTGCAAAGATGCTTTATGAACACTTTATCAAAACACAACACTAACAGGGTCATCATTGCCACTGCTGCGACTTTTCATGCGGACGCACACTTTAAAGAAAGTAACACAAATGGCAAATTAGCTTCTCCCAACCATTTGATATGTAGAGAGTCAAGGCTCTTTGCACTTGAGTTCCTTCCAAAGAACTTCGGTGGAACAGAAGCCTCCACTTTAAAAAATGCGGATCCTAACTCAAACAAAAACACACACACAGACCCAGTCTGCGTTTCCATGACGTCAAATGACAATACAATTTAAGGCTGTGTATAGTCACAGCTTAAGTTGGCTTTTTGGCACATTGAAGGCACAGGAGTTCCATTTGTACCTGTATTACGCTTGTGACCGGGAATATACTAGACACAATAAAACAAACCAATATTATGTTAAAATTCTACAGAAATTAGCAAGAACTCTGCTATTTTGAGTGAAAGTATCAAGATTGAAATATGAAACAATGCAATGTACTGACAGAACAATGCTATATTAACAGTATTTTTTCCCTGCATGGTGGTATGGCAAATCAAGAAGTAAAAAGATTACCAGTTTTGTGTAAGGTGCTAGCCCCATGGAAAAAAGTCAGCGTTGCAGCCGATGCTAGCCGAATTTTGATCTGTGTTTATCGGCATTCTGCGGTACAGCAAGTGGCCGCACATCGACATCCACGAAAAAAAAAAAAAAAAACGTGCCGCTGGATAGCGAAATGGGATGGATGATGGATGAAAGAACTTTATTGAGGTCCAATAGGTCGTGCTAGTTTCCTAGCCCGAAGCGGGCCGCTCCCACGTTGGGACCGAAAGACCTAGCCTTTCGGCCGCTTCGCGGGCCCGTTGGACTGCCCATAATTGTCCCTCTAATGTCGGATTGCGCAGAGCTGCGTCCCACCGCTCTTCAGTGTTTTCCTTGTCGCTGCGTAACGCGGAGCAACGCCAGAGCATATGAGTGAGATCTATTGTTTCGTGGCATGTTTGGCATGTTGTAGGAGTAGAGAACTCCGGATAAATCTTGGTAATTAACAGCGGGTTTGGATAGGTTCTTGTTTGTAAGAGCCTTAGCGTAATGGCCTGTGCTCTATTTAGCTTACTGTGCGGAGGGGGGAAGACCCTGCGTCCTAGGTAAAAGTGCTTTGTTAGCTCGTTGTAAGAGAGGAGGTGATCTCTGCATTCTGAAACCTCAGCATCTTCTTGCCTTGTGGCTGCACGGTTGGCAAGTCCTCGTGCAGCATTGTGGGCAGATTCGTTGAGGTTCGCGGGAGCACCGTTGATTTCTCCCATGTGAGCAGGAAACCAGATGATCGTGTGTGGTTTGATTACCTTTCCCTTGAGAATTGCCAGAGCCTGTCTGGAAATAACTCCTTTGGCAAATGCTCGGACGGCTGCCCTAGAATCGCTGTGGATCCTCGATCTATTTGGGCCTAAAAGCGCCAGTGCGATGGCCACTTGCTCAGCAATTTCTGATTCTGTGGTGTAGGTGGAAGCCGAGTTGACGAGTTCACCTTCGCTGTTCACAAGTACTACTGTGAAGGCTCGTTTATTGGACATGAAAGCCGCGTCGAAATGGGAGATACTTTCTTTGTCTTGGGTGGGCCACACAGCTTAGCCGGACCTCTTACTGGAAAGAGAGCAGACACGTTTAAAACAATACATAAACGAAGACACGCCTCTTAGAAAACTTAGTTTCAACAGTATGTGCTGCCAATGAACACGGTGATACTTTGCATATGTAAGCACAAAATTTGAGGCATTGAACTCCAAGCCCGAAACATTGCATTTCTACCATATAGTGGGTCCTTATGAAGCCACAAATTATTTTTTTTAAGAGTTAAAGCCAGCTTTTAAAGGAAAACTAAAGAGAAAAGCAGTTTTTGTCGTATAGGTAAATTGCTCTTCCACAACGCCAAAATCACCACACTTGCCACACGAAGACCCATGGTTAGTGAGAATACACACTAAAGGAAAATGCGGGTGACGATGCCACCTAGAAGTTCCCATACCAATCCCCGTGACGTGATAAAGTTTGGTTGCGCCTACTACAGCCAACGTAGTTCCATATCTGTAAAAATATGTGTTGTCCTCTGGGGATGCCAGAGACTCAGCATACTAAGGTTCAGGAAATTTCACGAAGAAACACCTTTAAATCCACGACGTCTCGGATTTCACATTGCTGCGGGAAATTAAAAAAAAGCTTTTAGCGTGATTATCTCCTTGATTAATAAACCCATGATGGTGAAATTAACAGTAGAGTTTTCAGAGTATATTTCATAGATTTAAAGTTATTTATTGTCTCACTTTAGTGTCCCTTGAATCACCTAAAAGATAGTATTTTCTGCAGAATATACTTATCTTTAGCAGTACGTTATCGCGTTCGCTGCATTTGACCTTTTTGGCTTTCAGTTATCTCACCAAGGCAGTGTGCTTTGCCTTATGCACATTACATATACAGTAAAAACTCGTTAATTCGAATTTCGGGGGCCCGGGAAAAATGTCAGAAAGTAAACGAATGCCAAATTATCAAAAGTATCAAGAAAACGATAAACAAATGCATATTACATCAGTACGCTTCCATTTTCATGATGAATATGTAAATCCTCTACTTATATTGCAAAAGAGCAGTGCAAATGCGGCAATTTTCGCCATTCAAGATTTCGTTCACAATGTGCCCTCAACTCAAGACTCACGTGTCTTAAGGCGTAACGTGCTCTGAACACATTCCTTTTTTACATACCGCCACCACCAACACCACCACGTGAGGTGAGGATAATTTTATCACCGGAAGAATTAGCAGCAGCTGATCGGCCGTCCATCGCAATGTAGCAAGTGAGTTTTATGCCACGATCGAAAGACACGATCGTAGCGTCCAAGCAGTTCTAAAGGCAGGCGGCCTACGCCCAGAGTCAAAACGACACTGCTGAGCGCCACATGCATCTTCGCTGAATAAGCCTGGCTCATTATTGCACAATCATGGATGGCGACTACGCAGTTCTGAACAAACGCGGCGAAAACAAAACTACTGCTTGTTGCAGTTTTGACCCCACTTGCTATCGACGCGATCATAGACAGCTTCCACGCAGTTGCGCCGAGTAAAATTGAAAACTAAACAAGTTTGACACATTCGCTGAAGCCTTTGTCGCCAACAAGAAGGCTTTACAAAAACTGGTTGCCAACAACACAATTGTGGTAAGATTGTGAATGGTGACCACACCTTTATGGAGGCCCACGGCCGTTTCCGTTGTTTGCAAACACCGTTTTCATTCTTTTGTACCGCACATTTGTGGCAGTTCGCGCGCTCCGAGGATCATCCGAATTAACCGGGTTGCGGCCGAATATTACCGAATTAGCGAGAGCTTGATGCCATTGAACAATACATATGCTTGCCGGGACCAGAGAACACGTCCGAATTATCAGATCTTGCGAATCAATGGGAGTCGAATGAACAAGCTTTTACTTTATACGTCCAACTTTTGAGCATATACCAACCGGGTAGCCTTCGTCGTCTCTAAATACAAACTTTATACCCCTGTCACACGGACACCACCGAGCTCCGTTTATCTCCGTTCGGCATTGAACTCCTTACTGGAGCTTAACCAGAATGGAGTTCTGGCCGTGCTACACGGCTCGGTGCAAGCTTTCGACGGTTGCCGCATGGGGCAGAAACAGCGCTGCTGCGCTCGTCGAAACGTCCAATTTTAAATGCGAAGCATTTCTTAGCGAACTTCTGCGACTTTGAGCGCATCTATCTATCTATCTATCTATCTATCTATCTATCTATCTATCTATCTATCTATCTATCTATCTATCTATCTATCTATCTATCTATCTATCTATCTATCTATCTATCTATCTATCTATCTATCTATCTATCTATCTAGCCGCCTACGACTTTGTGCTCTCCTGGCCGTTTCGTTAAACGGATGTATACCAAAATTGGTATGGCATAACATGACCGTATTACGAACATAAATGACAAGTCATATCATGAAAATCATGATACGCATGTCATGAAGAGCACGATTTACATTCCACGGCCTTGGGGCTCTGGCGGCCGTTCCGTCAATTTCATACATACCAAATTTGGCATGGCGTGACAAGAGTTCATGACGAACATAATGACAGGTCCTGACGTGCAAATCATGCACGCATGTCATGTGCAGCATGATTTACATGACATGGTCTCGGGGCGCTAGCTGCAGTTTAAATGAATGGATATATACTAAAACTGGTATGACAAGACATTTCTGTATGACGAACATAAATGACACGTGGTAACTTGAAAATCATGACATTCATAACATGTACGACAAGATTTACATGCTACACTCATGGCGCACTCGCGGCCGTTTCGCTAGATTGATATACATCAAAATTGGCATTGCGCGATGTGACTGTATGAAGAACATGAAAAACAGGTGGTAACACGAAAACCATGACATGCATGTCATGTATGTCATAATTTACATGCCAATCTCATGGTGCATTCGTGGCCGTTTCGCTAGCTTGATATGAACCAAAATTGGTATTGCGCGACGCGACTGTATGACGAACGTAAATGAGAGTGGTAACATGAAAACCATAATATGCAAGTAATTTTCGATTCGCACTCAGACATTCATATTCGAATTTGCTTCGCACCTAAAATTGATTTTGTTATTCGCACAGCTCTAGATATTACTCATTCCTTGAATCCATCCGATGTGGTACATGCACAGGAAAAACCAATGAGAGCTAGGCTCTTCTTCTATGAAATTCTAACCTACGATTGTTAAGTGGTGCTTCCTCTGACAACCATAATTCAGCGAAACGGCTCGAGCACCCACACCCTGTTACGGATTTTTTCATCATTCCTACTGTTGCCATTTTTTCCCATACTAACACGTAACATCGCCTTCCGCGAGAATGTTCTTTTGGCTGTCGTGACAGACGTAATATAATCGCGTCCCCGGTGGTGGGTATGAGCCACACTTTCGCCAGACAACTGCTAGGACTGGGGTTTGGTGCGGCGCCAGCTCGACTGCATCGTCGACTCTGCGCGCCCGCAGCAGGTGAGAGGTCTTGCGACGAGACTCGGCGATTTCACTCCAAGTATGCATTGTGCTATCCTGGTAAACTGAATGACGTTGCAGGCTTTGATATACGGCGAAACATCGGGGCGGACAACGCACGCTTCTTCTAGTTTAAGAGAATCGGAATAGTTGGCATTGATTCAAAGTCTCTACGGACACGAAACGACCACGCGTTGGTCCTGGCATTTGTGTCGCCCTTCGATATTTGCTCCGTAGGGGGGGGGGGGGGAGGGGTAATGGGGCAGCTCAGCACTAGCGGTGCGAAGACTGATGGTGAATTCCATTGGCAGATTCGGAGCACTTCCGGTAGCAGTTTTCCTGCTCCATTAGGAGCAAGTCTGTGCCAGTGGCGGATTGAGAGTGCTCCCTGTATGTTTCATTGGCAGATCTGGAGCTGCTCCGGTCCAGATTCACTTCACAGAGCAGCTCTCTGTACTCCGCGAAAATCGGATTCCACCGGAAGTCACAAGCTCCCCGCGCGTGCGCAGAGCGTGGTGTACCGCGTGTGCGATGAAATGCGCTGTCCGACCGCGCCCGTGAAGACGAAAACTGTGCGAACCGCGAGGAATGCTGGGCGCTTGCGAAGCAGATGTGCGCTAGCTCCCCCTACCGTTTGCTCTGGCGAGGGCGCTGGTGTTCCATTGGCAGATTCCCTTCGGATGCTCTCCACGGAGTGGAGTGCTCCGGCGTAGAGTTCGTCGGCCACTCCGAACCCGCCTATGGAATTCACCATGAGGTAGCAGCGCATCGAGTGCTCGCGCTCCCGAGGAAGAAGCTGCCCTCCCAAGCCCTTCCTCGCTTAAAAGACACGGTTTTGCCGGGATCATGTCACGTGATTAGTGGTATGTGATTTTACTTCACGTGACTAGTGCTACGTGATTTTCGCGGGAACATGTCATGTAACCAGTTTTACGTTTTTTTGGTGGAAGCATGTCACGCGACTAGTGTTACGTGATTTTACGTGACGTCCCCCTGCTCTTTCTTTTCCTTCTTTCTCTATTTTTTGCTTTTCTTTATATCTCTTTGTCTCTCTCTCTTTCTTTCTATCTTTTTACCGCTTTTCTTCCTTCCTTTCTCTGTCTGTCTCTTTCTATCCCTTTAATTCCGTCTCTCTCTCACTCTCTGTACACGTTACCTCAGCCATACGAGTTGCTGCATCCCACGCAGGAGAAATCACCACAGCGGGAGAGAGCGCACGTGCTAGGGAAGACAAAGGGAGAGTGCGCCGGCATGATGATGATGATGCGATACTATACCCGACAAGGCAACCGTATTGGGCGCCGAAACGTCAATTCTGATGTTTTTTTTTGCGTTCTATTTTAGTTGGCGAGTGTACGTTTTCTTCAACCATGATTTTTCCTCGCCAGACGAGTTTTCGTCAAACCCTAGACTTCCTTGGTGCACCACTTGTAGCATCTCGAAAGGCACGCGAAAAAGCCCAGCTGCATTCAGTACAAAAAAAAAAAAAAAGAAAAAACGTCGTTGTGCGCACTCCTCGCACAACGACGTTCGTTGTCCCATCGGTTCTCACTATTGATAGCTATTAAGATTGGAGGGGAACAGGTAACGTGAAAACGAAACGCCACAAAAACGTACGGCGACAAAGCCGACCAAAACACTGGTTTAGCGAGTCGAGGTTTTCTTTAGCCCTTTTTTTTTGTGGTTTTCGTAAAACAAGTGTGTTAGAATATTTTGTCATTTCTCGAGCACGCTGTCATAGATGATCTTGCAGCATGACTTCCGATGGCAGTCCCTTCCATTGTGAAATCAAATATTTTTTGCTAATGTATTACTATTGAAATCATCGCGAACACCACAATTAGCTATGCGTAACTGATTAATGCGCCGATCAAAGCATATATGACCCAATAAATGTCCTTGGAAAGACATCCTTGAGACTTCTGCAGCCGGTAAAGAACAAACATCCCCTAGACTTCCACCGTATCTTAGATTGCGGACGTTTTGTTACATCCCGAGAAGTAAGTCCTCCGTTTATACGACGGACGTTGTTTCCCTGACGTGGACGTACGGCTCTAAATCGGACATCCAGTGTATAAGTGTGGTCCGTTGAGAATCTGCAAACACCAAGTATGCAGACAAGCAAAAAGTATTTGAGAACGATCACAACTAAGCGTATAAACTCGGGCAATGTGGTTGTGTCTTCAGGGGTGAAGTTACAGCCGCATACGCGTGGATCCTGGTGTTGATCAGGTACCGAGAGCCCGACGCTCACTGCACCGACGAGCTCAGGCGAGTCCGCTCGCCAGTTGCCTTGCATTATGTCGCAGCTTTACAAGTCACCGATCGCTAAATTTGCAGTAGATAACGCAGGTAGGGCCGTTTAGGGTATCTGAGAAAATAAACCTCGAGATAAACACTGTCGCACAGCTCCCGTCAACATGGAGCTTCTTGCAACACAGGCAGAAGATGTTCGCTGTGCTGCGGAGGTTCAGTGACGTAGACCCGACATGTGAAATCAAATAGGTTGCCGGTGCTCCGTATAATGGGGCATTTCTACGTAGAATAGAAGCGGGAAATTGAAAATTTGTTCGGCTGAGCAGCTGCGATGTGTACTGTTTCGCATGTGTAAAGTCTTGTAACAAATGATATATTTGACACAGAGAGCACGGTTGTTAAAGAAACAAAAAAAAAAAACATGGCTGATCCCTCCGTCATAGGAATCGGTATAACACGAAAGTTAAACGTGTCGTCACAGAAGTAGTGCTTATTGTGTAGTGATATATGAGAGCTTGTACAATGTCTATTCGTGTTTGGCAGCTATAGCACCGTTTGACGTGGATGCACCCATGTTGACAGCATGTCTCTATCGCGACGACTAACGCCCATGATCATTATTAAACCGTTGTGGTAGCTGACGATGTGATATTTGGACACAGCGAATCGTGAATCCCGCGTAAAGATGATATCAACAAGCTCATAATCAACACTGGTACCCGGTATGCGCTTCTTCAAAGCGTCGTCAATTAAGGAGAGAAACGGCACGTGTGCGCTTTCTAGTAACGGGTACCCGACGCCTGTGCTCATGCATACATAACACACACTGCGCTTCAGCAACACGGGAGGTAGAGGTTCGTAGCCTGAGCCGCAAACGCGTGCGTCCCGCTGGCCTCTGTCTCGCAGGCGCTGCTCTCGCTCCACCAAGGTACGACATTCGCCCGTCGAAATCGCGTCCTTTCTGCAACGCATATTGCAGCGGTTTTGTTAGTCGGTGCTCTCGCAATTGAAGCAGTAGGCCGCGGAGAAATCCCGTTGGTTATAGTGTACTAGAACAATTTCCTAGTGACGCGTCCGGGAAGGAGCGCGCGTGCCCGTTTGTGTAGACGCCACCAGGTGCCGCCGCTGCGCCTTTTTCTAGTAGACCGGCCGCTGTCTCCCGGTGCGTTTGACGTTGTCTGAGTCTGTAGGCGTTCCTTATGCAACGGATTCTTTTATTACAGCACAAAAAGACTGTATTTACTGTAGTATAGTGTAAAGAAAGTTTCTGAAAACCACGTCAACACACTAGTATCGACAACGTCGTCTGCTAGCGTAAAGGCTGCAGACCGGCGGATTCATTGCAGTTCGGGACATCGCCTCAGCAGTATGTATTCGCAACTTTTATCATACATTGCACAAACCCAGCATGTATGGACCTGTTTTTCTTCTATGGCGCAATATCTATCACATTTAAATCGCGTGCTGGTCACAAACTACATAAAAGTGCACAGCAACGTCTGCGCTGCGTTCATATGCCAGAAGGCGTACAAATAAATAAAGGCCTCGACAGACACACATTGATTGTGATAAAATTTTTGTACTTTGTTATCGGTTACAGAACCGCATCTAAACAAAATTATTCCGGCGTTTCCTTACACCATTTCACGGCGTACAACGAGACGACGAGACTCTCTTTTTCTTTTTAGCATCGTACATAGAAGCGTCTGAGAAAAAAAGCAAACAAAAACAAGTCCTCCACCGTTTTTTTCACAAGTGCTACCACGTTGAAAGTATAGCGTCGCACTACAGACGAACGAAGTAAGCAGTCGCAAAGCGCGTCCGAACCGGCCCAAACCAGCCCGAACCGGCTCGGCGACTAGAAAAAGGCGCAGCAACGCCACCAGTGGCGTCTACTGGCGTTTGCTTCAACCGGCCTATTGTCCCTCCCTCAAGGACGCGCCACTAGGAGAATATTCTAGTACACTATACCGTTGGTGCACGTGGAAGCTACTCCGTTGAGCCGACGCACGCTAACACGAAGCCAAAGGCAAAGAACGTAACTGCGTCAAGCGTGCCTCGGCGACGGCAGCGCGGCCAGTCTACCTCTCTGGTATCGAGAGGCTTTAACCATTACCTCCGATATCGCGTGCAATCTCGGAGGAAGCGCTAGTAAGTGTCGATCGTGAAGCATTACTTCTTTTCACACCTCACAGACGGCGGCACCGCCCCGCTCCGCCCGCCGCGAAAGAGAATGTGCGAAAGATATAAGGTGCGTTCGCGCCGTGTCCAGCATCTCCCGAGTTAGCTTACTCGGTAGCGCGTCGGGCGCTTGCCGTCGCGGCCGCAACGTCGTGGGTTCGATTCCCAGCGGGGTATATTTTTCTTGGTTTTTTTCTTTCTCACCTGTTGGCGTCCATTTTATCAACGTCATATCCGTGACGGATGTACTTGGTGGACCCCGGCATAAAACACTTTCGTGTTAAAAAAGCATGGCTGATTCCTATGTCATAGGAATCGGTATAACACGAAAGTGAAACGTGTCTTCACAGACGTAGTTGAGTGTTGCGCATTGTTTCGGTACAAGAGCGAAGGAATGAATGCTATAGCAACAAATTGTAATGTCACGCGAAGAACGGCAAGCAGTTAGAAACTCGCACGCGCTGCTCGAGCAGAAAGGACGCACGGAAAGAACATACACAGGATAAGCGCGAACAACTGTCACAGCTCGACAGTTAAAGCATGCCGCTCAAACACAAAGGACGACGCACAAAACGAACGTACAAGTGTACACAGGATGAGCGCGAACTAACTGTCACAGTTGTAACTTATTTGTGTGTGAACAGCGCGCTCCTTTCACAAAAGTGGCCGCTGCGGTGAGCGAAGTTACCTTCGTGCTCTCTGTAACTACAATAAACGTACACACGTACAGCCCCCCCACCATCACGAGATAAGCGCGCGCGCACGAGCGACCACGCCCTGTGGAGGCGCGCGCACATCGCAACGCGCGGGGCCACAACCTTTAAAGCGCGCTTCAAGCCCATCGCGCCATCTTGCTAGAGATAACGAAAACACGCTGAAATGCCACCCATCTCTGAGTACCGCGAACGCTAAATGGTGTATATAAATAGCTCGCCGTTAGTATGCCGCAGAACGTGCCATCCGTGGCTGAGTAAGGCGCGCGCTGCGGAGCGAGGGGTCGTAGGTTCAACTCCCGGCGACGGAACTTTTTCTTCTAGGTTTCTTTTGCCATCTGTTCGTATATATTTTACAACGTCATATCCGCGACGGAAATACGTCAGAGGAGCTGTGTTGGACCCGGCATAAAACACTTTGGCGTTAAAAAAACCTGCTTGGTCGGCGTAGTGTTTTATTTCTACCATGCCATTACATCCTGACCAGACGAGATTTCGTCCAATTCTCGATTTCATTAACACAGAGAGCTTACCTTGGTCTGCAAATGAATCTTAGGACTTCCTTTACGTATTCAATGTCTTTCTACGAAATCGTCAAAACCGTCTCAGGGTTCCTTTAAAGGGGCCCTGCAACACCTTTCTTAGTTATATTGCAATAGTCTCATTATTGACGTATGACTCTTCACGAGTCATATGCCGCAAAAATTTTTCGAATCCGTCAAGTCTAAGTGGTGCTACCAAATTATAGAGATCACGTTCCGCAGCTTTCTCCCTCAACTCAACGACGCGGGCGCGCGGAAAGCTAGGCAGCGAGTCGAGGGAGGCAGCGCAGAGGAGCGAGGCTCCGCCCAAGAGCGCCGGCGGAGTTTTTTTCTTCATTTTTTTCTCTCTGACGTCTAGGCGCAACCACGTGGTCTGTGCCGCCACTTCCGGTCGGCTTGCGTCGTTCTCGTCGAGCGGAGCCGATGTCGCGCGTGCTTGAAAACTGCGCGTCGGTTTGCTAATGTTGGGTGTGCACCTCGAACGCCGTAGTGTTTTCATCGCTCTGCCATCCATGGAAGCAAGCCTGCGCGCTCGTTTGGAACGAATGACAGCTGAGATCGGTTTCGGCCCATACTCCGATACACCGCCTCGTAAGACGGCACTGGCAGACGACCACGAAGCGCCGCCATTACCGGACGCCAGCATTGTTATCGGAGACACGCTGCGCCCGTGCCTCGGTCGGTCGTGAGCACGGTGTAAGAAAAATAATTTAGGTGTGGACACTCCGCCCGACGGCGCGTCCACATAATGTTCGCCTCTTTCCTCCTCTCGGCCCCCATGTCGCAGCGCCTCCCACGCAACCGCGGCCGGCGCATGTACTATAGAAGACGAGCTGCGTGCGTAGCGTCCGTAACGGCGTTGCGCACGTGAGAAGTCAGCGAGCAGAAAGACTGCTCACGCGCTCTAAGCAAGACGCCGCGCTTTTACGTACGCAACGCTGTTAGGGACGCTATGTGCGTCGGGTGCGCCGTTTACACCGTGGCCAGTCGCGAGAAACGCGGTATGCGTTCCTTGCTCTAGTTGCTAGCGTGCACGGTTAAAAAAAGGCAATGAGGTGAAAAAAAAATGAAGAAAAGCGCGCGTTCGCCTCGTCGCAATAGGTTTCTTAAGCCCCCATGTCGCAGCGCCCCCCACGAAACTGCGGCCGGCGCATGTATTAAAGGCGAACATTATCTGGACGCGCTCTCCTTCGCGGCGGGCGGAGAGTGTCCACACCTAAATTATTTTTCTTACACCGTGGTCGTGAGAACGTGCCGACGATGCAGTTCTCAGCTGACGAGGCAACACGCGAACGGCTGCCACTCTCAACGGCAACCGGCGATGGTCAAAAGCACAGAAATAATCACGTTTTCGGCACTGCGCATGGCGAAGAAAACGGAACCACGCAACTACGAGCAGACGAGCTGTCGGTGAGACCGGAAGTGCTAATATTAATGTTTGTTCGGTGTTTTTAACGCGATAACAGAACATAAACATACATATTATCTACTTATTGAACTCAAAATTAACAACGAAAGTAATAATGAGGGTGTTATCGTGATTATAACATCAGCCAATGGTGGAACTGCCGACAATCGTGTCATATTTTGCGGACTAATACATCATTTGTCGAGAGAAGAGGGAGCGATTTTCAGCTGATTTTGAGAATTTATTGTAAATTCCAGGCCGTGCGCATCGCTGTAATATTTGGCTCGCGTGTTCTCGGGAGCCTCGTCTACCGATCGGCAGCGCTTTTTGAGCATGCTCGAAAAGTGTTGCAGGGCCCCTTTAAGATTATCTTAAATAGAACTGTCAAACCTTCCTAGAAAAATGTTGCTAACCACAGGAGCACCTTTCGGACCAATGCTTTCGACCTGTGCTTAGCAAAATTTTTCTAGGAAGAGTTGACAGTCCTATTGCAGATAGTCTTATTTTTCGGATCAAAACGTTATTTCGATAAAGCTGTGCCCATTACAACACTACTTTCTACGCTCAGCGCTAGCAGTAAATGCCTTAAAAGCGTTCACAATACGCTCTTAGAAGGCCGTTCATCTAGCTTTCTCTGTGACTGGCTTTGTGTTCCGCGCAGGCCAGGTCTTTACAGCGAAACTGTAAATCGTTAGGGCACGTATGTCGTCCGTCACTCGCGGGTATAAACATACGTGCCACAGAAATTGGGCAAACCCTACTACTCACAAGTGGTCCACTAAAGATGAAGAACGGAACGCACGGGCCACAAAAACCAAATAATTAAGATTGTGCACGAACGCCGAGCGCATGCGACAAGCCAGACAAGACGACGCGTGTCGCGAACTGAGAATGCGGCAAAAAAGAAATAAAGCGTGCCCTTACAGAAGTAACTGAATGTTTGCTGTAAATTGATATAAGAGAGTTTGTACAATGTATATTAATGTCTGGCAGCTATAGCACCGTTTAACGTGGATGCACCCACCTTGATGACCGGTGGTACGTCTCCATCCCGACGGCTAACGTCCATTTTGTATGATTAAACAAACCCTTTTGGTAGCTGTAGTAGTTAACGGTGAAAGCGTAATCTGAGAACGAGGTGGGATAGCCAGAAGAGCGTCGCATATTGGACGCAGAACTTGGTCGCCATCCCGCGGCACGTTAAAATGTGATTTAACACCACGGCCGGACCAAGGATGTTGAAAAAAAAACTTCTGGAGTGGAGGCGGCGCGCCGCCGCTGAAGCCGACGACCGCCATATTGCTCCAGGCAGAAAACGTGTCGGTCGTCGCTTGAGCCCGCGCGGAAGTTCCACAGATGGCGAATTTCTGCACTCCTTTGGTGACAAGCGAGTGTTGTGGATGTATCATTTTTTGGACTGCGATCCACTCGATAACCACATTTACAATTTGTCAAAGATTACCAAGCTGTACATATAAACGCCGGGCCTGCGCGGAGCGCGCAGCACAGTAACAGCGAAAGCTGGAAGAGCCGCCTTTCTAGAGCCCGTTCTAAACTCTCTTGGGGAAACTAATACGAGTACACTTGCAAGGTACCCACTACGCCGCAAATCATAATTTTTGTGAAGTAGGGAAGCAATCACTATGCCATTATTCGTCTTTCTGCGGATAAGCGAGGTACCCGCCACATATCTGTAAGGCATTATGTGAACTTTGTTGATGCTGCCTGTGGCTGATGACCATGAAGAATTATGGCTGATCATTTTGTAATGAATTTGAAGCAAATAACGATCTGGTCACTCGTTGCGCAATTAGCATTGTGTCACGCCTGGTCGTTATTTCACTCTTGTGACACGCTACATTACACATTTAACGCGATTCCTTGCCCGACACGACAACTGTGAGGATGTTTTTGCAAAGGAGTTCCAGTCACTAGCGTGGCTCTGTGGTAGAATACTCGACTGCCACGCTGAGGACCCGGGTTCAAATCCCGTCTGAGCCTATTTATTTCATTTTTTCTTATTTCGCGCGATAGTACTTACGGACACCGGCGGCGGCAGCAGACAACTACCCCACTGCCGTTGTGATCTGATAACAGCTTTCGCTGTAAAATCAGGCTTCACCACATTTCAAAAGAAATCAACCGGAAAAAAATTCGGCAGATCCCCCGCGTCTTGGGAATCTGCTTCATGCGAAGCAGTCAGCGAGTACTTTTATGCTGTATTTTATGGCTTTGAGCCAAGCGTTACGAGGTGGATGGATCAACGTGTTTTTGTAAGTGTAGTAGCTGTGTGCACATCGTGGGCTTACCAGGCACGTCGACAACACTTGCATTTAAAGGGTATCTTTATGGTGCAATGTAACGCCAGCGCTCACGTTAGAGTACATACGTCATTATTACCGAAACTAAGTGCACATTATGGTGCAACCATGTGAATATCATACGTAACAGTCGTTAATGTATTCCTCTGGGGTCGAGCAATGTTTCAATATAGCTTGCTGAAACATAGGAATACAAATTTAATGTTTATTACGCTGCTATAAAAGCGGAGCCAACACTGGAACCACAGACGTTAATCTGATATGACGCCGCGGTATCGTAGAAGTACATACGTACTGTGCATTGCTTTCTTGCAAAATTAGATAGCCAGCACCACAACCACACTTGACGTTGCACCGCCATTACGCCTGCATAGGCTGTTTTTCCAAACCAGTCTATATACCTGACGTGCCTCTGTGGTAGAATAATTGATTGCCACGCAGAATGCTTGTTCGATTCCTGTTGTGATCCTAATATTTATTCTTTCCATTCGTCGGGTCAACGCTGCCGATGTCGGTTTTTTTTAATGCTCTCGCATTTAATTACTTTTATCTGTTTTCGCCGTTCCTGGGTAGATATAAATTGTCAGTCACCAGTGGCTCATAACCATACACCCTGGCCAGTGGTAAACGGCTATGTGCCATACGTGTCTGGAGGAAAGGGCTTGACGACGTACGCGACAGGATTTTCCCGTTATACATGCCATGGTACGACAGCCATATTCGTCAAAACCTCTCACCCTCCCATGCCGATTTTGGTCTACACCAAGTTAAGGAGGCGATCATGAGAGCACCCAGGCGTAGGCGGCTAGGTAGATAGATTCGTAGATAGAAACGCTGAATGTGCCAAAGGTTCGCTAAGAAATGCTTCGCATTTAAAACTCCCAGAGCGGAGTAAGAACGCGGCTGATAAGGACTGTTATTTTTAAAAAATTTGTAGACGAGCGTAAACAAGAGCGGCAGCAAGCTAGTCTATTCATCTGCTTTCGTATCTCATCTTTTGCTGTGTTTAGTTTCTAAGGGCGCGTGTTTCATACGGTTAGTTTCGTGACTGTCTGCATTATGATGCATTTTGAAGTTATTTTGAATCTATTGCTTTATCAGTGCACGTATAAACCACATTGTATATGCTTCTTTTTTCTTTTGAAGTTGTAAAAAAGCCGGGGATGAATAAAATTTTATGTACCACTTATTAACTCCACCATGTGCTTCATTTCGGGAATGCTGGAAGCGAATTGTACGTGTTATCATGCACGCTTCATCCCATGTATTATGGCGTAAAGAACTGCCTTCTTCAATCTTGAAGGACAAAAAAAAAATCACAGCATATCCGCGGAGTGAATGATGATGAGTGGGCGAAGCTGCGGAGGTTCATCGGTAAACCGTGAATATTCCGTGAATTCTGCCCAGTATACATCATCACCGACGTGAGATCGGGCGCGTTTATACTAAAGGTTCGATGAGAGTTATGACGACTTGCAGCTCACTTTAATTTTACATGTACGCTGTGAATTTTCATTGTTTAGAAAACCATTGCTTTAGAAAACATCTGGCGTCTTTCGTTAAGCAGCTGGCGTCTTTTCGTTTTGCTTTAGAAACATCTGGCGTCTTTTCGTTTTGCTTTTAGAAAACATCTGGCGTCTTTCGTTGGTTTATTTCATCAATCAACGGCGTTTTGAACAAAATTTTTATTGTTTAATCACGCACAGGAGAAATCTCACCAGGCACTACCTTGGAGGTAAACAATGGCTGCTAATGGGAATGAGAGACAGAAGTCGGCTTTTAGCTAACACTTACACTTCTACTTCTACTAACGTTTCCTACTGGAACATGCCAATGGCTGCTAATGGGGAATGAGAGACAGAAGAATTCGGCTTTTAGTTAACGCGCACGCTGCGAATTTTTTATTGTTCAACAACGCACAGGAGAAATCTCCTACCGGCACCACCTTGGAGATCAAGATCTGGTACTAGCGTTACGACTGGTTACGCACTACGACTACGAGGGACGAACGGGTGCCGCTTTAAGGAGCTTCGCCCCTAAAAATTAGGTCAAATAAGTGGCACTAGCTATCCAGTTCTCATGCTGAAATGCCCCCGCGGAAGCTCACAATTACGCTGTCCGCACTCAAGCTGCGCTGCCTCTTGCCTGGACCAAGATGGCTGCCAACCGGTTTCCCAGGCTTCACCCGCTCGCGTGGGCGCGCATAGGGGACCTCCACTCCAGAAGTTTTTTTTAAACCTCCTTGGGCCGGATGCAAAGCGCGTCGTACCGCCCCCCGGCCGCGATTTTCTCGGGGCGAGCGCGTGAACGGGGAACGCGGTGTTAAGGCCCGAACACACGTACGCGTTGCAGCGCGTCAACGCGTGACTTTTTGACGCGGCGTCGCGTCCTCTCCCTGTGGAGAGGGAGGGCGCGCAGCTTCGCGTAGCCACGCGCCCTCTCTCCCCATAGGGAGAGGGCACGACGCCGCGTCAAAAAGTCACGCGTTGACGCGCTGCAACGCGTACGTGTGTTCGGGCCTTTACAGCCAAGTGAGGCAGGCGCGCGTCGCAGAGCTATTTTTGGTTTGGATTACCGTGATGCTATGAGCGAGGCCGACGCTTTTACGACGCTTTAGAGTTACTGTATATGCTACCTTTAGGTAGCAGAGTTGCGCATAGGTCCGGCTAGCAACCACAGCTATGCGGGGAAGTCGCACTCCATTTTTGCAGGCGACATGCCTACCGCGTCGCCGATAAACATGTCTGGCGTGTCGAAGGCCGGCGATAAACATTGGCTGTCGATGACTAGTGTTAATTGAGTGAGCTGCAGCGGCGGCGTCGAGAAATACAAAAATTGGCCCGAGCATCAGCTTCTCCGCAATGCATGGTTGCTAGCGGCGTTGGAAAACAGATGCGCAACTCTGCTACCTAAAGGTAGCATATACAGTAACTCTACGACGCTTGGGCTAAGATCGCCACCTCGCGGTGTGTTAAGGCATTGAGAAAATTGAATTTCTATTGAAATCGCGCCGAATGGGACGGACGTGTAACGCGTTGCAGGTGCTAATCGCGGAGGCCACAATAATGACGAATTACTTTACTTTACCGCTCCCAGAGGGCAACACCGCCCCTCCGATCGGAAGAGTGGTAGATATAAAAGGCGCGTTTGTAAAGCCTCTAGAATCTGTGACCGTGACGCAGTGGATAGCGTGCCCGGCATCTGTTGTTGCGGACCAAGCGGTCGTGGGTTCGTTGCCGGAACTTTTTCTTTGCCATCTGATCGTGTAAATTTTTTCGACGTCATTTCCTTGACGGAAATACGTCACTGAAGTATTGGTGGACCCCGGCATAAAACACTTTCGTGTTAAAAAAAGAGGCATGCTGCTCAAATGGCTCCTCAAGGTCGTGCCCGAAACGCCAAGCGAATGCGCAAGGCTGGCAAGAAGACGCATGTGGCGGCAAAAAGAGCAAGGTCTGGGTACGGGCTAGTTGGTATTCCATTTTTTTAAATTGTGATCACAGGCAAAAAGAGGCATGCTGCTCAAATGTAAAGCTTCGAAGGTGCATACACTAAACTCAAAGGGACATTCTGGGCTGACATTTCGGATTTAGTTGCAGTGTGTGGGATCGGCTATGCTTCGAACTATGTCACCTCATGGGTCTCGTGCTAAACAGCTTCACTGATCATCCGCATTCAAAGAGTTGAATGGCTACTATATTTTTCCCAGACAATTTTTTTGTATAAAACGCCAAGCGAGAGTAGAGGCGGCATTATATCTGGTGTTTTTCTCCTTTTGTATGTTTCTGCAAACGCCTGGGCAACGGGCGCTAATAACGAGAGTTGATATTGCAGGAGGGGCAAGTGCCTCTTGGTTCCTCCGCCGACGGTCTACTGCAGCCGTTAAGTGATGACCGCATGACAAGGCGAACCAAATTGAACGCGCGTTCAGAGAGGGCACGGTGATCTCATTGCGAGGCCCTGGCTTTCTGATTGCTGCGGGCCGGTCCTTTGGTCTAAGGGAGAGAACGGGAATCATGGACCGCATCCGAGCACGAGCAGCGCACCGTTTCAACTGGAGGCCCCAGGCGTTCAGCCAATTTGTCCTCCCAGCAGCGCCTCCGCGGTTGGGCAGCACACTTCAAAGCAACGACGTCGAGATGAGAGACGTGGAATCTGAAGACGCCGCTATGACCTCCCTCAACGACGTTGAAATGGAGGATCTCTCGAACGAACCGGTGGCACTCAACAACAAAACGGCGACGCCTTGTCGGCTGTGTGCCATGCTGGCAGCAAGCAGGAACGCGACACTCGGCACTAATCAATAATCTCCGCCGCGTCCTCGAGAAGGACACAAATTTGGCTAGAGTGGGACTCGACTGATGACCAGATTCAAATGATACTACGGTGCAGAAATCAATGGCCCAGTTAAAAATTGCTACAATCTTTTGCACAGTAAATTTCACGAAAACCGCAATGTCGGCTGAAATGTATGCGCCCTTATGATTGGAGAGTCACCTCAGTTCCCAGCGCGCCTTTTTGCACAACTTGATGGTCGACCGTGCGTCAAAAAATACTCCTAGATAAAAATGGTCATCAATAGTGGACTAGCATGTAACCAACGAACCACTTATCCGAACCCACTGAAGACGATTGCAAAGGGAAAGCGCTTACATTCTCCGCAAGCACATAATGCGGCTCGTGTGTCTTCGATAGGGCCCCTCACCAGGTCTGGCCATCTTGAGCTGAGCAGCGCAATGCTTACATTGCGATCGCGTCTGCCAAGAGTTACATCACTACGCGCCGCGGAAAAGCTCACATTTTAAACTCAACGTCGTCTGCTCTTCTAGCGGGCGCCGCGCTCAAAGCTAAAGCTATGACGTATGACACCGAGTGTGACGTAATTAAAGGTGCTGCGCCGCGCACCGTTATATATAAGGTTATACATGGTATATGAAGCTATATAAGGTAAGGTTAGAATAGTAGTGGATAGGCTTAACTTTTTGTCAGGAATACGCCCGTAGACGAAACAGTCAGGTTACGGTAGGGTAGGGTAGGTTAGGTTAGGTTTGGTTGACTTGGGTTGGGTTAGGTTACTGACGAAACAGTCAAAAATAGCAATATTCAAGATTTGCAAAGGCTGTACAAGTTCAGGCTACGTTAGGTTGGGTTAGCTGAAATTAGCAGTGGGCAGTTCACAACTTCAAGATTTCCAAAAGGTACATAAAATGTATTACTTGCCGTGTGCTTTTGGCACTGGGGCCAGGGGATTCGTGGGTAGCCGAGGCAGTGTGAGAACGAAAACACCACGGAATGCTCCGACAAATAACGATGAGTCCACATCAATGTGTCAACGAAAACAAACGTCAATCTCGAGGACTTCCAAAGGCTATATAAGGTCAAGTTCGCTAATTTACTTAGAGCCTTAACATTTTGGTTGAAAATGCACCCGCAGCCCATTTCATTAAAACTTGACGAAAGAGTCGAGAATACCTAAATTCAAAGATTTGCTAAGGCTATATACTAGCCTAGGTTTGATGGGTTAGATTAGGTAGGCATGCCACGCTTTGGCGGCATCTCGAAGGTAGTCGATGGCTACCCACCATTTCTGCTGTTCCGTCCAGGCCTCGCGATCTCCCAGAGCGTTGATGGTCGCCACCCAATTTTCGGCGTCGTCCTGGATGCCCCGGAACTGCGGTAGTTCGCAGGCAGCCGGGGAAAACCCGGAGTGTGCCGAGGCCAAGTAGTCCAGTTGTGTGGGAGCTGCGTGAGGGCACGCCGGAGCTCTCTGCGGTTCTCGAGTGAGGTGGCTTCAAGGTCTTGAGAGGCGGCAGCATCCAACAAAGCATTGGTTGCGCACTATGCTGGAAAGGCGGCAGGAGCTATCTCGGGTCTCGACGCTGTCAAAACGTTAATCTTGACGCGGAGTTCCGCGATGAAACGCAACAGCTTCACGGCGCTGTCCCATGATACGCACGCGGAGATTGTGGTGACGTCCAACAGATGGGAGGTGGTAGTGGTGCTCACGGCAACGGGGTGCTTGTCCGAGGGAGCTTGTACAGCATCCCAAAGCGGCTCAGATGCCGATGGAGTCCTCAGTGAGTCGTTTTCGCAACGGTAAGCGTGAACGGCGTCACCGGGCAACAGGAGGCCGTGTCTTGGCGGCGCCGGGATATGCCTCCCCTTGGGCCACCGAGGAGGCCTGGACACCGTCCTTGAATGGTGGCATAGGTGCTTCCGGCAGTAGGGACGTGGGCTGCATAATCGTGGGCGTTCTTTGGATGGAATGCCCCCGCAGCGCCGATGATTCACGAGGACGCACTTACGGTTCGTGTTGCGTAAATTCAAGATTTCCTAAGGCTGTATACTAGGCTAGGTTATGTTGGGTTAGGTTAGGTTAGCTTAGTAGTGGGCACTTAGCAGCATCAGCATTTCCAAAGGCACCCTGTATGCGTCTTTATTTTTTTTTATTGATTTTTACATGCAGCCTCAATGAGGCTACTGCAGGAGTGGGAATACAACAAGAAATGAGCATGCATGAACAGGCTTCAAGAAATTCTTTAGGTGGTAAGGAACAGACACTTCCGGGCAATGAATTCCAGGCTTCTATTGTTGAAGGAAAAAGAGCTATATTTTAACATGTCAGTGCGGATGGAAAAGGTTGCAATTTAAGGGCGTGCTCGCTCCTCGTAGACAAAGGCCTGGAGAACTTAAGGTAACTGTCTGGAGTGTCGAGGAGGGAAGAATTTATTAGAGTGTAAATATATTTCAGGCATTCAACATGGCGATGCTTCGCAAGTGTACTGAGACCTAGCTGGGGAAATAAATTCGACGCAGAAAAATTGTTGTCATATCTTTTGTATACAAAACGCACAGCTCTTCTTTTTGAATGGATTCTAACTTTTTTGATATCACATTTCCTATGTGGGTAAATAACCTAATCTCTTAAGGGCTTTGTTAAATGTAAGATCAATGTGTCTGGGCCACGACAAATTGTTTGTCATAAGGATACTGAGGTACTGATACTTAGGTAATCAATTCGAACACCCTGCTCAAACTAAGAATATTAAAACCATACTCAAAAGTCAAGAGGCATGAACGTCGAGTAAGTGACGTAATGATGGTCTTGGAGAAGTTAATATTCATTTGCCAAGATTTGGACCAGCTACAAAAATTAGAGACGGAATTGTTGAGGGTGGCATGATCAATCGGAGATTTAACAGTATGATACAGGACGCAATCATCTACAAAAATGCGTATCTTCGCAGGGGTGTGCAAGGGGAGGTCATTAATAGAAAGCAGGAATAAGAGGGGACCTCGCCCCGAACCCTGGGAAACACCTGATGAAGCAGGCATCAAAGGCTAGTTAGTAGAGTTGAAACACACATATTGCGAACGCTGCGAAAGAAAGTCGGATATCCGGCCAACCATGGATGCCCTCTTTATGACAGCAAAAAGAAAATCACACCATCTCCCGCTAAAGGGGACCATGAGGCGATGCGAAGCAGTGTTTCCGCATGTAGAGCCCGCGTTCTAGAGGTGGAGTGGTGAGGGGGAAAGGGGAGAGGGGAAGTGGAGAGGGGGAAGGAGAGAGGAAAGGGAAAGGGAAGTGGGAAAGGAAAGGGGAGAGGTGATGTGGAGAGGGGAAGGGGAGAGGGGAAAGGAAGAGGGGAAGTGGAGAGGGTTTGCGCATGCGCAGTAAGGGTGGTCACGCCGCACACCACCACCACCACCGGATTGAACTCCGCCATAAGATGCTTCACATCTAATAATTTGTGCAATAGCTTAGGATGTGAGACAGTATCGAAGGCCTTAGCAAAGTCCATGAAAGTGCTATCAACCTGGTCACCTATGTCTAAACAGCTGCTGATGTCATGAAAGAATTCTGTGGGTTCAGTAGTGGTGCTAATACCACGTCTAAAACCATGCTGTGAAGTGCTTAATGTTTCGTTCGTTTCAAGGAATTCCATGACATGTTTAGAGATAATACGGTCAAACTTTTTTACTTGAATGGGCTGTTAAGGAGATTGGTCTATAATTGCTTAATAATTGAACATTACCCGATTTAGATAAGGGAAGAATTGAAGCACGTTTCCTTGAGGAAGGAAATGTCGCTGACGAGAGAGATTTTCTGAAAAAAATTGTGAGGTATCTGCGACACCAACTCTAGAAAAGCTGTCGGGATGTCACCAGGGCCGCATGATTTTTTGGTGTCTGAGTTAAAATCAGATTGAGTATGCCCTGGAAGGACACTGACAAATTGTCGATTCCGGGGTGAGATTCTGAACTAAAAGCAAGGATGATCGAATTGCCAGTCTGAATGAAAGTAGGCGTTGAAGGCAGAAGCGATTGTCTGTGGATCAGAAACTGAAACGTTGTTAATTGTCATCGTGTGAGATGAAGAACGAGATGATACGATAGCTTTCCAGAATTGGCGGGGATTTGCTTTCATTAGTTTCGGCAAGGTAACTTTGCAATAAATGCTTTTTGCGGCCTTCATTTTAGCACAAAATTTGTTTTTGGCGCTAACAAACTGTTGTTGAGTCTCCAGAGCGTTTTCATTGACGCAGTCTGGTCACGCGACGTGACAAAGGCCCCCAGTCATCCAAGGAATTTCAGTGTTTCTTTTCTTCGTTTTCAAAGAAATAAGCTATATCAAGTCATAACCTTATCTAACGTATATAGAGCGTCTCAAACATCACGCAGCACGATTTTAAAAATAAGGAACGTCGTTACGCGAAGCACACATAGAGTATAATGTTCCCGGTATACTGTAGTAACAACTAATTTTTTGTTAATGAGGATCAGTTAATTAGTCCTAATCATGTTTCTAACTCGACGAATAGTCACCTAATCATTAAAATGTCAATGAGGCATATGTATCCATGTTCAAATGACACCTAACTGCGCTATTTTCAACAACGTACTAATTGCGTGCTTGCTTTTTTTGGCTGATAAGGAAAGCCAACGAAATGACACGTCGCTAGACTGCAGCACGTATCAGGCGTCCTCAAACAGGATCACTGTGAGGTAGCAAGTCAAGACTACGCTCCCACCCACGTGTTATTTTCTTATTTCATGTTATCACGCGTTATTTTTCATACTTCGCGTGCTTTATCAGCCGGAAAAAATGAGTACGTCATTAGTACGTTGCTGAGTATAGCGCAGTTAGATGCCTATGCAGTATGCCTACATATGCCTCATTGACATTTTAATGATTAGGTGAGTACTTGTTGACTTAAGAACATAATAGGACTAATTAACTAAACCTCATTAACGAAAAAGTGTGTGGTGGCTACTACAGTATACTGGGTAGAAATATACAGGTGTGCTTCGCGTAACGACGTTCCTCTATATTTAGATGCGAAGCATCTTGTGGCTGAGTTCAATCCGGTGGTGGTGGTGGTGTGCGACGTGACCACCCTGTATCGCGATGTGATACAAGATACTCAGACAAGAAGTATTAGAGATACAGATACAAGGTACTACCGCAATAAATGTATCCGATACGATACTTGCCTACTGTATCTTAAGATACTTCAATACATTCGCAAATTTGTTATTATAGATCCACATGATGTCGCAGCAAACGCCAAGGCACAAAAGTGTCTGCTTGAAATTTCTTAACTGTGACCAGTTTTGTTTCATTTGAATGAAATGTCTGTTAGTATCTTAAAATTTTTGTCCTGCTTGCTCGAAGTACGTTAGTTCAATTCCGAAAGAACTTACCGGTGTTTCTTTATAAGCTGCTTAACAGGGCATCCTTTATACACTTCGCTGACAGCGCTTCTTGCTTGTCTTTTTGTAATTGATGGGAGTCGCTGCTTAGCTTGCGGACCAGCTAGCGGGTTGCCATCTAATCCCAAGAACTTCAATAAGAAGCCTTCGCACGATGGTGCAAATACTGGCATGGTGTTTTACCTTGTCCGTAGACCACCGCTACGCAATACCGGACAGCAGCAACAAAGCTGGTAGCGACATTTTTGTGACGCATATAGGGGACATATAAAACTGCAGCGGCTGTTCATAGGCCCGTATTCTGAAACACTCCTTACCTCAGTGAGGGGGCCTTAACTGCTTGAGGACGCCTTATCGCGTATTCTGGAACGCTCCTTACTAAGGTTCCCTCACTGAGGCCCTCCTTGGTGCTCCCTCAAGTTAAGGTAGCTCTAGGGCTACCTTAAGGCCTCCTTACCTTGCTACTTGCACTGAAAGGGCGCTTCTCTGCAGTACTTTGTCAGTGACAGTGTGTCCGATCTCTTATTTTCGATCGATGCCTCGCATTTCTGCACAAGCTCGCTCTAATTGTATCCTCGTCTTGTTGGAAAATTGCTTGCCAGGCGTGTGTGAGCGTGCGGCCGAACGGCTGTCAACATTTTTCGTTAAGATTGCGCAGCGCATTTTACAGGAATAGAAAAAAAAAAGAACAGACTCAAGGAATGCGACACGGTAGGCCCCCTTATTGCACACCGCTCGTGCCGCCGTCTTCCAGGAATGGCAGTTCTTGTTTGGATTACGCTAACAATGGCATTCTTCACATGCCATACGGGTTGCTTCCACAATGAGACAGGTGCGGTCGTCCGGTTAAGAGAAAGTCACATTGGTCTCAGCGAACACAGGGGACACAGAGGTGCAGCCGCATGCGCTACAATGTATGCCCAGAAAACCCTCCTTTCCTTTTCTGCGAATTATATCTCAGCCACTGAGATTAGTAATCCGTCGTGATACAAGCGAGTGACCAGTGCCTGAAAGCTGGCGCCTACTCTGTGGCAGCATGACTATTTTAATGCTTTGTACAAGTTTAATGCTTTGTACAAGCAAGCCCGAACAATAAACCTCTTGACAAGCTTATACTGTGCGGAGTTGAGCTTGTACGAGCCTAGTTTATATGTCCAGCAAACATGATCACGGGTGAAATCGAGCCTAAGGTCAAGGAACCCGACAGAATCCTAGAAGGGAATACCATGTGTTATGACGACGGGCGACATTCTTCAAATATTCCGACCATTTGTGACAACTCAGCCTCCACCGAAATGCGGCCGCCGCAACCGGGATTCGATCCCGTGACCTTCGGGTCAGCAGTCGAGCACCAATCTACGTATCTGCTGATGTAAAGTTCGTTATCGATATACTCACTAACATGCAATTGTTGAACAAATTTTCTTCAACGAAAGAACATATGCAACCAGGAAACATCTCAGACGCATTGTATTTTCATTACGAAGGCGACAGTCTGTACTGCGCTAAGTTGTGCCAAGAAAACTAAGTAACTGAAAGTACAAGCAAAGCACGCTGCACGCTGATAGCGGCAATCAGAGCCATCGGTCGTCGGTAATCTGATCATCGGCGGAATGCGTCCTTTTTTATCAGGGATCAAGCCTTCCAGCGTTATCACTGGTACTCGCGCAAGCTCCCGAATAAACTAGAATACTCGCGTCCTACGCGTAATTTTAATAAACAATTGGGAAAAATCGCGAAGCTTCCGAAGCATTGCGGCGCGGCTTACGCCAAGTGGTGCTAACAGCTTTTGCTATATATATAGTTAAACCCAATCACACCAAAATAAAGAAATAAGAGCGCGTGGCAGTATAGTTGCACAAAGTGTCGCAGGACACCGCCGCTATTCGCGCTGTCGCCACTTACAGCTCCGATTGTCTGGCGATTAGTAATAGTAAAAAAATCCAGGAAGGCCTAAAAAAAAGTAAAATAAAAACGAGGTTCTGTATCAAATATTCAGTGAATTAGTATAGGAACCCGGTACAGGCGGGACCCCTAATAGTTATGACAATTAAGAATGAAGCATCGTCAACTTACCTGCTAAGGTAAGACAATAGAAATCTCATTGTGTATGGTAAATTGCCTGAAAATACTCTTTGGGACGCTCATGAGAAAAACGGAGCATTTTGTATAAATGTTTCTGGAATCCTCCATCTAACACCTTGAAGATGGCTCCTAATAATTTCCATTATTATAATGCAAACTAAATTTCACTATTTTATTAAGCGGTAAGCAGAATGTTTGGTACTTTATACTCGAGACCCGCCACGGTGGTCTAGGGGCTATGATGCTCGATTGCTGACCCGAAGGTCACAGGATCGAATCCTGGCCGCGGCGGACGGATTTTCGATGGAGGCGAAAATGCTTGAGGCCCGTGTATTAAAGACGATAGTCTTTCTCGGGGAACTTAGACGCATAAATTTTGGTCTGTCTTTCTGTTTGTCTGTCTGTCACCCGATTCAGGCACCCGGCCAAAGCTTGACCACTTTCTGTACGCCCAGCCATCTTGCACTGGTATCGCCGTTGATACTTGTGAACATTGTCGATCAAAAAGCAAATGTTGCGCATACCTGAGGCGCAACGTCAATACGTAAGTATTAGGTGGTGGGTTCCTGTACTAGCAAATACATAGATACTTAATTCTAAAGACCCTAGCGTTTCTTGCGCTGCGCTGAAAATGCTATAGTGTTTTTGGGGCTGCGCTGCAAATGTGACGTTAGGAGCCAGATGCTGCGATTCAACATAGAGGAGGAGGACTCATGTAGTACGGCCGGCAGAAGACTTTCGACGACATTTGCAGCGAAGCACGCAGGCACGCGGCCATTTTTTTTAGGTTTAGGTTCATCTTCAAAAGTGCGCTTACTGAACACAGACACAAACGAAAAGGTACAGGACGTAAGGCAACGAGGTTTAGGTGCACGTTAAAGGGACACTACAGAGCAAAACGATTTTTCTCGTATTAGTAAACTACTCTTTCACGATACCAAAAACACCACGCTTGCTGCTAGAAGACGCTTAGTAAGCGAGAAACTGCGCAAAGAGAAAGTTCGGGTGGCGACGCCACCTTGAATTTTCCCCACCATTCGCCGTAACGTCACATATTCTGACGGTGCCTACAAGGGCCAACGTAGTTCTTAAACGGTAAAAATGAAGTACACTGTCCTCTGAGGGTGCCATAGAGTTAACATGCCAAGTTTGAGGAAATTTTGTTGAGCCAATGGCGCCAAAATACGATAAGTACACTTTGAAATCCATGACGTCACGCGTGGAGATTTTGGCGCGAAATTGAAAAATGAAACTTTGAACTTCATTTTCTCCTTTATTAATACACCTATGATGGTGATGTTAACGACATTATAGTACTCAAAGTACAATTTATCCATCTAAACCTATTTATTGTTTCTCTTTAGTGTCCCTTTGAAGAACCCCAGGTGGTCGAAATTTCTGGAGGCCTCTACTACGGCGTCTCTCATAATAATAGCGAGGTTCTGGGACGTTACACCTCAAACATTATTATTACTGCATGCTCAAGGCACGTCCACATAACTATATTTGTTTTCAAAACTTTCTTGGCAGAACAGTAAACTCAAGTGAAGTATAAATGAGTAAACAGTAGCAGAAATATCGTAAACATTTAAAAGTAACAATAAAGCAGAGAGCTTATTTTGGCATCACGCTACAAAAGATATATTCCAGCGACAACACCGGAAAAAACAATAGAGACTTAGGTAATGTATGGAATGCAAAATAAGGACAGCTAAGAAAGCATTTGTTCTAACAATCAAATTAGGATTTCAAAAACTCTTCGAATAAAGACAGCAGGAATAAAACGATATGGTACACCGAGATATATTTTGTTAGGTAAAGGCTTGTTCTAATAGATCGAGCATCGGTATCGGTAGAGCTATAGTTCTTGGAACCTTATTTGCATATAAGGCAATGTTGATAAGCCAGCTTGCTTCACTCGGCACATTATGTCGTGAAAATTCGAGTGTATTAGGGCGTTAGGAAAGCACCAATATTTTACTACAGTTAAAACTCGATCTAACAAAACCTGATTTCACAGAGTTCCTGATCGAATGAAGAAATTTTCATTCCCCAACAGGTACTCGTTATCAACACAGATTAACAACGTAACTTGGTCACCAAACCCGATTTAACGATGTTTTACAGCAAAAGCTGTTATGATAGCACAACAGCCGTTTTTGGCACCGTAGTTGTTCGCCGCCGCCGCCGCCGGTGTCCGTAACCGATATCGCGCGAAATAAGAACAAATATCCAGGATGGAACAGGGTTCGAACTTGGACCGTTTGCGCGGGAGCCCAGATCCATGCCGGTGCTTGAAACTCCATTGCAAGAAGACCCTATACAGGCATCATGTCGGGAAGGAACCACATTAACATATGTAATATAGCGTGGTAGAAGAGCAAAATAACAACCAGCTGTCGCACAATGCGAATTGCGCAACGAGTAGGTCGTTGATTGCTTCCAACCCATTACAAATGACTCAGCCATAATTCTTCATCGTCATCAGGCACAGCATACAAAGTGCACATATTGCCTTACAGATGTGTAGCGGGTACCACGGTTCTCCGCAGAATGACGAAAAATGAAATAGTGGCTGCTTCCCTGCTTCGCAAAAATTATGATTTATAGCGTAGTGGGTCGCAAGCGTATTTGTACTAGTTGCCAAGGAAGCCCACAAGGCCCCCATGATCCATTTCCTCAGGGCCTCAATAAAGCTCTTTCCCTGTCTCTTTCTCACGTTAACGTATGTTACCTAGCGTGGTGGGAGAGTGAAATAACCACTGGGTGCCACACAATGTGAATTGCGTACCTAGTGGGTCGTTTAAAGCTTCCAACCCATTCCAAAGGGCTCAGGCATAATTCTTGATCGTCATCAGCCGTCGCATCAACAAAGTGCACATAAATCCTTAAAGACGTGTAGCTGGTACCTCGCTTCTCCACAGAATGATGAATAATTGCGTAGTGGGTGCTTCTCCACTTCACAAATATTGTGATTTTTGGGGTAGTGGGTACCTTGCTAGTGTACTTGGTCGATTCCACAAAAGATCAAAAAAGCTGTATACTTGATGTTTCCGATTTTCTTCATAATTTTGTATGGTGTGCGCAGATGACTGCATACCACGAAATCGCAACTCGTTTTCAAATAAACAATTTTTTCAATACAGAATAATTCAGCAAGCGTTGCCGGTTGACGACGACCATTTTACGAAGAGTGCGTTTTCGTAAATTCGCAACCATGCCGACAGCCACCGAAGCTATATATCACAAACATATTTCTTTTTAGCGCAAATAAAAGTGAAGAGGAAATAGCCGTTATCATTTCATGGAATTCTGAGCAAGTTTTGTATTTTTAGAAATTCTCGAAAAACGCTGCGTCTTTGAAAATCAGTGAAACTTGGGATGCTATGGCTACTTCTGTGAACATCTTAGCTTGTTCGTATTTGCAGTATGAATAGGCCTTTATGTGAATAATGAACCTCTGTATTTGTATTTCTCTAATAATTTTCAAAGTAATAAATTTTCATGCTCGAAACATCAAAAAGACAAAAGTGCTCCTCGATTAAAAATCTATAAAAAAACACCATCTCAATTTTGTTCAAAGTCCCCCAAAATGTTTTCAAAGCACTGCAGAATGATATTATGAAAAAAAAACATGTTGCATCGTTTTTATTGGAACAAAAGCTGAAAATGTCAAACATTGTGTTTCCAGAGCGTGGTCGCTACTGCGTGAAGGACATCTCTTGTGACAAGAAAATACAGTAACATGTCCTTTTTCTTCTCTGAGCTTCGCTAAATATCAGTAACGATGCATTTTCGAACTGTTTTGTAAAGAAAAAGACCGTTCCAATTAAAGTGCATTTGCGACACCACTTATATTCCTCGTCGACGGGCAGCACGGACATTTTCATTCCTTTGGATTATTTTTTGAGTAAATGCGCTTATATAAAAGCAACGAAGCTAAACGCGAAATTCGTGTAGCTGAGGCGATCATGCGTTGTAAGAATGTGAGAAATCGCAAATGGCGACAATGGCGAACGGTGAGTACCGCAGTGAAACCTAAGGACAACAGCCACACATGGTTTGCCAGGCTTCTGCCCGAGAAAGTGCTTGGATGTCGATTGCGTTGGTTACACGGTACATTTTTCACCGCTCGTCGCTCTCCCGCCCGGTCTCTGGGTCGTGTGGCGGATCGAGCGGCCCGCGCTCCACGCCTTCGTGTAAACGGAGTAGCGCGCGTTGCGCGGACGGGTGCAAAGGTCGGCTCGATAGACGCCCGCCTGAGCAGACGACGGCAACGAGCACGGCTGTGCCAGTCAGCCAAATACCACCTATAGATAGAGGTTAAGCTTCCAAATTGTGCTTCACTTTGGTGCCGTCACTGTCCTACGCTTTGGAGGTGGCTATGGCTAGGCGTTATAACCATGACAGAGTTTTTTGTGCGGACTACCTCAGTGGTGCACAAGAAGAAAATTCGGCTGCAGCGGAAGTTTCATTATGTAGAAGATATCGGAGTCTCTGTTTTGCAGAGGGTCTTGAAGCAGGATGCGCGCTCAATTCAAGAGGGAGACCAGATCTGCCAGCACTGCTTCAAGAGATACAAGGACGTGATTTTATCCTACCCGGACTCCGGCGGTGCTGGTGACGCCTTTGTTCCTGAAGAAGAGACAGTCGGTGAGATGAACAAGTTCATGGAGTTTTCTAGCAATTTCACCACTGAGGCTCCCCAGTCGTATTCCTCAAATGCGAAGAAAAGCTTTTACATAAAGAAAACAGACAGAAATTTAAAGCGCCGTTTGAATGAAAATTCAATCAGGAGTCAGTGCCATATTTGGGAAAAACGACAGTCCTGGGCCATCGTACTAATTGTGGTGACAGTATTGAATAGCCGGCAAACTTGGGAAAAGCCTACCAAGCATCGACATCATACGAAGAGCGCCTGCAATTGTTGACACTACTGCCAGCAAACCTTGACACACGAATAATTCGAGTCGCCATACCAGGTTTATCAAGTTACACGCTTCAAAAGGCACGAAGTTCGCGGGAGAAGCACGGCGTGTGGGCTGTCCCTGATCCACAGCAGAGGTCTCGCTTAAGCGCCAAGGATGCTGGAAACTGCCGCGGAATATTACACAAAAAATGAATATGGGTGCTCACGGCAAAGCCCAAACAAAGAGGACGTTGTGGCTGTTCTTGTCGATGGTGAAAAGCAGTACATAGCCAGAAGATCGATGACTCGCTCAATACGGGAGGCATATCGTGCATTCAAAGAGGCTACTCTATGGCGTTGTCAAAATTTTATTCACTCCGGCCTAGTTGGGTTCTTCTTGCTCCACACCAAGAAGTTTGTCTTTGTGTGTATTATGCCAACACCACGCTTTGTGTTTCTGCATTAAAAAGCTTGATGGGTGATATCAATACCATCGAGGACTTGAAGGAGTTGTGCATACTGATGTGGTCGGAGGGTTGCCCATAGGACCGAGAACCAGCCAGGCCTCAGGAAGAAGTAGAGCTCGGGAGCCGGAGCTGATAACAAGAACGTTTATTTACATGACTATTTGGTAGCGTGTCTTTTGGAGCGTCTCGACGCTCGCGTTATAAAGCCTGGGTCTTCCCCAGATTTCCTGTTGAAGAAAACCATTGAGTCCAGGACAGTCCAATCAACAAGTTGTCTTCATCTCCGCCGCCAAATGCGAAAGGTCAAGCACCGCCTCGTTCCCACCCCAGGAAAGAGAGAAGCGGCGCGCCCGGCTCGACGGACGGCACCCTGGAGGTGAACAGAAGACACAATCGGGCACCATACACACAGTGAAGGGATGACGGCGGCGCAAATTCCTGAATGCTGGCGTACCGTCAGGTGTAGTCTTTCCTCTCCTCGATAGCGGTGCGGGCTTCTGCTGACAGCCAGCTCCTGGCCAGGTCACCAAGCCATAAAGACACCGCGGAGTGTGCTTGAAGCCGCGTCACCTATGTAAGTGATAGGGGCCGCAATCCACTTCAACAACAAATTTCAGTTGTATGACCTGTCACGTAAAGCATAAAAGACAACACACTGGCTCACTGGTGGAGTCTTAAAGCATCAAGCTTCTCTTCACAACCTACAGGCAGTAAGTTGCGGTGTAATACAGCCAGCACTTGAACTGGGGTGCAATGCAGGATGGCCCGAGCTTCTTGGGCGCACGAGTTTGCTCAGAGCTCGCGCTGCAGCGGTCATGACAGGAAGACAGTGAGGAGCGCGCGATAGCAGCGCTGATAAAAACGGCTACAAGAGCGAGCATGGCGTCACAAACCGACGTGCGGCTTTCGCGGCGGTTTTCAAAGGAACACCGCGTGCGAGCGCACCACTCAGTCAACATTTCAACAGTGCAGCGACGTAAGCGTGATTATCGCGCTATCTGTTTGCCAACTGATTATCGCGCCTCCCAAGGGCGTGTTAGTGGGTGTTTTTCTTCTTTCGGAAAGTTCTTTCGTTCCACCTGCAGCATGGAAATTTCCACTCTCGAAGGCAACAAGGACGCACACGCGCCACTCTGCTGCAGCTCGTTCCGCTTCTCTCGATTATAACAGATAAATAAATGGACAGGTTACTGCAATACTTACCTAACAAGTCTGAAGATTTTTCTGCAGTAACGAATCGGTAGAAACAATGTCTCCACAAACAAGTAAATAGTAACATTTCTCGCAGCAAATGCCACCAGGGGCGATTGCTTCATGGTTGTGAGTGATACGTCGTAGGCGAGGTGAAATTGAATGCTAGACATCGCAGCCACGTGATGATATAAACTTAATTCTTCGTGCGTGTGTGCATAGTCTGTGCGATTAAGCTCATAGATGAATCGTGCCGCTCGCTGGCGTTGCGGCGTTCGCACAGCTGCTCGGCAAGAGCAAACGCGGTGGGCGGATCAGATGTTCGCCGTGGGCGTCTGTGAATCAAACTGATTGACGCGCGAACTCGGTGACAAACTCGTTAATTCTGAAAAGGCCCCAGTTCAACTCGTGACTGTCATAGTGCCGGTGTGCCTGTTAAAGGGACACTAAAGAGCAAAACGATTTTTCTCGCATTAGTCCTCCACGATACCAAAAACACCACGCTTGCTGCGAGAATACGCTTAATGAGCGAGAAAACGCACAAAAAGAAAACACAGGTGGCGACGCTACTTTGGAATTCCCGCACCATTTGCCGTGACGTCACGTACTTTTGACGGCGCCTGCTTGGGCCTACGTAGTTCCTGACCGGTTAAATCGAAGTACACTGTCCTCTGAAGGGGCCAGAGACTTGACATAACGATTTTGTGGAAATTTCGTCGAGCCAGTAGCGCCAAAATACGTTAAATGCTCTTTGAAATCTTTTACGTCACGAATTACAAAGTTCGGCGCGAAATTTGAAAATGAAATTTTGAACTTTGTTTTCTCCTCTAATAATAAACCTATGGTGGTGAAATAAACTACACAAGAGTTCTCCGAGCACACTTTATCAATCTAAACCAATTCATTGTTTCTCTTTAGTGTCCCTTTAAGCGTTTCATGCGGTGGACGCTACTCAGCAACTTCTTTGCATACAAAATAATTTGGTCACTTTGCACAGCTTGTGCAAGGCTGGAGCCATCGGAGGAGCTTGTGATCACCTAGCTTCTTCCATCTTTTTGCGTGGCTCGTCAACTTAGTATGCTTGGTCTGCTTCGGAGTAAAGACCGTGTCATTTCGGTCTTAATATTGGTGTTATTAATTAGGTAGGTCGTAATTAACATGATATTGAATAGTCCTGTCTTAATTGCTACTGTTTTTATTGCGATAGCAATTATATGGACAGGCTCGACGGGTCTTTGCCGTCGCCGTCATGTCCCGTACGAAGTCCAAATTGATAAGATCCCCTCGCGCATCGCATGTTCTACCGCGGGCAAAAGCGCGCGAGCTCGGGCGACGAACGCGGCCGAAGCAGAGATCAGACGAGCCGGCCCATTTCCGTCGCTCGGAGGGTGCATGCGATAACATCACCCCGCTCGGGAGGCCTGCCGTCTAAGCAGACAGGAAACGCCCCGCCTGTCTTTAACGACCACGAAAAGACACGAGGGGGAGGGGGGTGTTGTCTCGCGAGCAGCAACTTTGAACTTTGAATGTACAAGTGAATTCATTTGACGTCTAGTCAGAGTAGTATTGAATGAAAAATAATCGGTTGCCGTAAGGGTCGCATTTCGCCTCCATTGAAATGCGACCGCTGCGGGCAGGATCGAACTCGTTTCCTTCGGGTCAACTTGCCGAACACTGTGAATGATGGACCGTCGCGACGGCGAACGTTTAATAATCGCTACATAGTTTTCCTACAGCATAAACTGTGCGAGTGTTTGTCAGACTGGGCTAATTAAGGGCCATTTTAACGTTGTGCTGCTAAACGCGAATAGGCTCATGCCACGCATGTTATTTGGTAAAACTATACGTTTGCTGTACGTTTGATGAGTCATCATTGCCTTAATTTCTTTCAGGTGGCGTACAAGGATACGTGCAAGCACACTGCTCATCTAAGGATATCTTCCAATTATAAGAAAACCTGCTGCAAGTGTTCAAATAAATTCTGAGTTTCCCCACCATGCTGCCTTGGCTGTGTGCAGTTGGCTGGACCAGCAGGTCCTGAGCCAATCAAAGTAGGAACCAACTAAGTTACATGCGATAGCAGCCAGCTGAGATCGGTGCAAGTTCTGGCCAATTTGAATTCTACTTTATAATTAATCCTAGAATTTCACCTGGGCATGCGCCACTTGAACCAATTGGAATACAACCAATTGGCCCAAAGGGTTATGTGCTGACTGCACCATTTGACCCAATTGGAGTGCAACCAACCGGCCCAATTGGAATACAGCCAATTGGCCCAACTGGTTATGTACCGCTGCACCATTTGACCCAATTGGCATACAACCAATTGGCCTAATTGGTTCAAATGGCCCAATTGTGTACTAATTCACAAATGGAACCAATTGGAACCAGGTGGAAATTTTCCAATTGGTTCCAATTATTTTTTTAACTGGGAATAAAAACGATGCGACAAGTTTTTACATAATAACATTCTGCAGTGCTTTGAGAACAATTTGGGTGACATTGATCAAAATTGAGACGGATTTTTAATTTTTATTATCGATTTTTGAATCGAGGAGCTCTTTTGTCTTTCTTATGTTACGAGCTTGACAATTTATTACTTTCAAAATTATTAGAGAAATACAAATGCAGAGGTTCATTATTCACATAAAGGCATATTCATACTGCAAATATGAACAAGCTAAGATGTTCACAGAAGTAGCCATAGCGTCCCAAATTTGACTAATTTTCAAAAACCCAGCGTGTTTCGAGAATTTCTAAAAATACAAAATTTGCTCAGAATTCCATAAAATCATAACAGCTATTTCCTCTTCACTTTTATTTGCGCTAAAAAGAAATATATTTGTGATATATAGCTTCGGTGGCGGTCGGCATGGTTGCGAGTTTACGAAAACGCACTCTTCGTAAAATGGTCGTCGTGAACCAGCAACGCTTGTCGAATTTTTCTGTATTGAAAAATTGTTTATTTGAAAACGAATTGCGATTTCGTGCTATGCAGTCGTATGCGCACGCCACACAAAATTATGAGGAAAATCGGAAACATCAAGTATACAACTTTTATTTATCTTTCGTGGAATCGACCACCTGTATTAGTATCCCCAGAAGAGCTTATAACGGGCTCTAGAAATGCCACTCTTCCAGCTTTCGCTGTGACTGTGCTGTGCGTTCCACGCAGGCCTTGCGTTTTTTTCACTTGTAATCATGAACCAACCTAAACCTAAATGCGTACCCTACTACAGTTCTTGTTATTCAGCGGTATATCAACTTTCTACTGCCGCGCAGAAAAGAGCTTATCTGCGGTATAAGCGTAACACTTGTACATACTTTCGTAGCAGAATCAAGGCTACCACAATTTGTTTCGAACGACGGGCGGTTGCGTAGATGTCACTTTGTGAGGAAGACTGCGACTGATAACTGTTATGCGGATAGACTGCTCTCCAGACAGAGAAGCACGTAGCCACGGCTGCCGAAGAGCGGGTCGCGTTAAAAAATGAAAGGTGGAACATATTTGTACCCAGTGGGAAAATAGCCAGGTCATTGATTAAAAGAGGGATGCGTATTGGGCGTTGCGCCGCTGTCGATCGCAGCTCTCGCGCTCGCGTGGTCCGTAAACTTTTGTGGTTGACTGTACAAGAAGTCTGCTGGCAGAAGCAATATTTGTTCAGTTGCGAAGTTTTTGCGTGCGAATAAAAAGATAGCTGATCCCTCCGTCATAGGAATCGGTATAACACGAAGGTGAAACGTGTCGTCACAGAAGTAGTTTATTGTCTATAGTGCATTAGTGTGTGAGAGCTTGTAATAATAATAATAATATCTGGGGTTTAACGTCCCAAAACCACGATATGATTATGAGAGACGCCGTAGTGGAGGGCTCCGGAAATTTAGACCACCTGGGGTTCTTTAACGTGCACCTAAATCTAAGTACACGGGCCTCAAACATTTTCGCCTCCATCGAAAATACAGCCGCAGCGGCCGAGATTCGATCCCGCGACCTTCGGGTCAGCAGCCGAGCGCCATAACCACTAGACCACCGTGGCGGGGCGTGAGAGCTTGTACAATGTCTACTGTTGTTGGGCAGATATAGCACCGCTTGATGTGGACACATCGCGCTCACGTTGACGCCTAGTGGCACATCTCCGTACGGACGACTAACGCCCATGATCATGATTTAACCCTTGCGGTAGCTGAAGTTTTTAACATATACGTGGACACCGCATATGGTGAACCCCGCGCAAAGATGGCATAAACAAGCACACAATAAACACTGATACTCGATATGCACTCCTTCAAAGCAGCGTGAAATGCAAAGAGAAACGCCACGTGCGCCGTGTTTTTTCTCTAGCCTGGCCGTTACTTCTCACAGGGCGAGCGGGGAACGCGGTGCGACAGCCAGGCGAGCGTTGGGGAGCTATTTTAGATGCGAAGCAGCTTATGGCGGAGTTCATTCCGGTGGTGGGGTGCGGCGTGACTACCCTTACTGCGCATGCGCAAACCCTCTCCAAACACTTCCTCTCTACTCCCACTCCCCCTCTCCGCCTCCTCCTCCCTCCTCGTTTAGATAAAACGTTCGCGTTAGGTCGTACACACGGTCAGTCACTGCGCCGGCTCCGTCTGTGTCATGATTTCCAACGTCAACGTCGGCACCAGTTGCAGTAATACCTTAACGCCTGCAGAGATCGCGGAGCAGCAGAAGGCTCGACGCGCCGAATCGCAACGTAAACGCCGGCAAGCGGGCCCCGAGCTCCGGGCTAGGGAAGCCCGGCGCCAACGGCAACGTCGACGGGAAACTGCTACGGGTGAAACGCGGGCTCGACATGCCGAAACGCTGCCTCGCATCGCCTCATGGTCCCCTTTAGCGGGAGATGGTGTAACTTTTTCGATATGGATGAATGCTATGAGTGAGGCTCGGGCTAAAGCCGCCACCTCACGGTGTGTTAAAGCGCTGACGAAATTAAACTTGTATTGGAAACACGCCGAATGGGACGGTCTATGACGGCGCATTTTTTTTTTTTTCGAGCCCGGTGGCACAGATGTCACCGCCCCGTTATAAAGGTGACGCTCATAGCCGCGATCTATCCATCCAAGAGCACTGCGAGAGGAAAGTGTGAAAGATAAAAGGCGCGTTCATGTAGCATCCGTGATGTGTTTGGCGGTTGCTCAGTGGGCTAAACGCCCGCCAGCCATCGTCGCGGACCGAGCGGTCATGGGTTCGACTCCCGTGAACGGGACTTTTTATATAGATTTCTTTTCTTTGCCATCTGATGGCGTTCATTTTGCTGACGTACTTCCGTGACGGAAATACATCATGAAAGTCTTGGTGCACACCAACTTTCGTGTTAAAAACAACACGCCTTATCGAAGCTGATGTAGGCATGAACAAAGCCGTGCGCGTGCACATTGGGGTGGGGAGGCCTAATCAGCCAAGTCTGCTCCATAACCTTATTCAGTTGTTCAAAGTAGAGCGTTATGCAAGTTCTTGACGGCAATGGTTGCCGAGCAGCAGTGATCGAGAACTGTTTAATGCCCATCTCCGTAAAGCTGGGGACCTTGAGCAGGCTGAGGAGCACGTCATCACTTCATTTTTGCATCCATTGCAAAGCTTGTGTTTCTCACGTCAATGCGAGGTGACCCTCACAAGCTTTCGCTGTAGAGTTCCTAGGTTAAATTTCTACCTTCGCAAATCTGGTTTCTCATGAACTAACCTCTGTCACCGTTTTTAGATTATTTTCAGTTTGCAAACTAGCTTCGAGAGGCGGCCAGGTTTTGTCGCCGTCGCGAGAGGTTGCGCTGGCGTATTGTTGAGATCGGTTGAGATGCAGTACGACGGGCGACGCTTGTTTCAGCCGCGTGCTTTTGCTGCCTTGTTGGTTTGTGGTCGCGCGTTAATCACTCCAGTATTGTGAGGTTCCACGCGTTCCACCAAGGCATGAGCTCTTTGCAGTGATCGTGCATACGTATTTGAGTAGATACCGCGAAGTGTCAGCGCGGATTCTCGACATGCCGAGGTGCAGCGCGCCGTGTTGTTCGGTGTATGCTTCGGCTGTGGTAAGTCCCGTACCGCGACATTTCTTCATGGGAGCTTTTTGTATGTTTAGAGGCATTGAAACCAAGTTGTTTTCACTTTAGCCGGGTCAGTTTCGACCGGGTCAGTTTCGACACTTTTTGAACCCTTCTTGGCGCACTTCGAGACTGTGATGTGACAAGTGTCGGTTGTCCCGTTCACAAGGACACCACTACTGCAATAGTATCTGGGGTATTTACGTGCCAAAACCACGATCGATATGATTATGAAGCGAGCCGTTGTTGCCTCCGGAAATGCAGACCATCGGGTGTTTAACCTGCACTGACATCGCACAGTACACGGTCCTCTAGCACATCCATCGAAATACGACCGCCGCGGCTAGGATCAAACCCGCGACCTTCGGGTCAGCAGTCGAGTACCGTAACCACTGCACCACCGAGGCGGACCACCACTGCTGCAGAGCTTAATACTTCACTCATACATGGTGTTAAGAATACATTTTGCTGCCAAAGACGCTTGCAAAAGCCTAAGGTCTTAATTCAGAATAGGTCGCATCCGCAGAAAAGAAATTAAAGCTAATGTGAAGGCTTCCCGTACAGTTCCGTCATCGTAACCAGCTTGAACCGACGTAGCGACCGCGGGGTGTGCGAATAGTGATATTTGAGGCCGAATGGAGTAGAGACAGAAGCGAATAGAATTGAACATGGTATATATATTTTTAATAAGCCACGAATCTGAAACAGCCGTTCTTAAACAAATATAAATTGATGTTCACGTCCTCTTATTCCTATCTTAATTAATTAATTAAATATATTCAAATGTCTCAAAACTAGACATTACATGACAAGTAATGCCAGACATAAAGGTCGGTTAGGACGATGTCAGATGGAAGGGTATTCAATGTTTTGTTTTCGTCTTTTTTTTTCTTTTTTTAAAAGTATACTGCAGGCCCTTCACGGCCCGTGCGAGTGGGTACATGAATACATGAAAGTATATACATTGTCGAAAATTCCTGTCGAAATTTGGGTTTCGCCTATACTCATATACCAGTTTGCTGTAAAAGAAGGTCGATACGTATTAGAATAGGCGCATGCTATTCGTACACAGCATTTGTAGGCGTATGGTTGGAGGAACGCTCTGGAATGACAGTTATAGGGATGACAGCTACAGGGATGACAGTTATCGTACTTCTGCGCCAATTTTCGCCTTACTTCGTTGCAGTTGACATTTTGAAATATTCATAAAATATTCGGGCTTACAAATGAGGGCTATTCGATTCGATGATAGAATCGAAGAAGGCACTGTTTCATTTCAATATCGAAATTTTCGAATAGTCGCTCACACCCCGTGAATACGCCACTGCAAATAATGTACCTATTGCATTCTGTTTCACGAAATCGAATGAAAATGACAAGACGTGTTTTTCTGGCTGTCTTGCTGGTTTTTGATTTGGTAGGCTTTTCAACAGCAGGCGTAATACGTATTCAGGTGATTTCTGGGATATGACTGAGCATCACGGGAGCCTATAGATGATTTGCGCATATACTCGCCAAAAATTAATCCCGGTTACAAAGGGAAACGGAATGAAGGTAAGCGCACTGTTTGCCTTATCTTTCACTTATATTAATATTATTATTATTTTCATGCCCTGTCTTACATGCTACTTGTTTCTTGTTATAATGCTGAGATACAACTAAAACGGCGCATTTAACTCAAGCCAGGTGAAATGAGAGCGACTACCACATCGAGTTAATCGTTATCGTAGTCGCTTGTCGGCCCCTTTCAATCAGTAGCGCAGTAGCAGACGACGCGCCGAGACCAATCCTAACGCGACCGCAGCGCCCCCGCCTGGTTGGCGATCGCGGCGAGCCGCTCCGCGCCACTGGAAGGCCGCGCTCTTTGCCAACTGAAGTAATCTAAAAACGTTGACCTCTGTACAGTTTGCAATCAACCGGAAACGATAGATCACTTTTTTACTCTCGTGCCGCCATTTTGCCTCACTCCGCGGATTGTTTCCTGGAATGCCGACTGGTAAGCTGTGGGCTGTGGTTAACATTCGCTATACTTCTAGCCTGTTGTCGTTTGGGACCAATCAGTTTGGTGCAAGCCACAGTGCTATTTTGACTGCGCTACATAACTTGCTTCAAGCATCCGGAACATACGCTGCTATTGCTACCGACCACAGGAAGCATTTTTTATCCTTGCTTTTTTTTTTTCAGCGCGATACGGATGAGGACGGACAGACCGACACGCAATAATACACAGACGAGCGGCAACTTAATCTGAGCGTCCAAGCAGAACTAAGTTCCTCAAGCGAGCCTGCGATAATACAGTGCGAAAGATTATAGAAGCATTTTGTGTAGCAAAAGCGGGGATTAAGTGCATCAGCACTCCGTCGCTATCAGAAAAAGAGAAGAAAAAAATTCTGGATGGTTTCCTCTGCAGTAGTGCTCTTGCTCAGAGACTGCTTGCCCGGTATGGTTTTAACGCGATAACGTTAAGGAGCTCGTTTTGCAGAAATTACGGTGTCGGCGTCGGCAGTTGTGAGCGAAAAACCAGCGTTTTCTGCAAATAAACAAACATGAAAATAAAATAAATAATAAAAATCTTCGGTTCGAGTGAGAATTTTTTAAAAGAGATTCTTATAATAAAATAACAAGTAAATGAAGAGAGTAGTGAACCCCCCAACTGTCGCTTGCAGAGTAGGACACCTCAGCAGTGGTTCACAAAGGAAGGGACAAGGAGGGATTAAAAGAAATGGATAGGAAAGATGGGGAGGGGTTAGAGGAGATCGCCGACGGGGCCCCGATCGGCGAGCGGACATCGCGGACCAGGCAACCGTCAAGCGTGAAATCCTCTGAGCGACCGTAAATGAGTTATAATCGAACCCATGCCTTCTCTGTGACAAGCAGGTGTTTTACCAAAGAGCTGCGACATTGCTTGAAACTGTTTCGTAAAAGAAACACTATATGAATGTCATGTAGTGGGAGCATCGTCTCCTTAAAGGGGTGGTGCCACCAAATTTGTGGCTTGCGCATTCTTTGCTGTAAGCGTTTCCTATAGCTCCAGGAAGCATGATGCACGCAACAAGATTCATGTATTCTCGCTAAATAACTTAATATCGCCTTTTGATTTGGACAACTTTCGTTTTCGGTTTCTGGGCGCCGAGGTTGGGCAGTGACGTAGAAGTGTAGGAGGCGTGGTCACGTGACCACACAAGGCTGTGACGCACATAGCCAGGAAGCGATCGAAACTCGGGGAGTGATGTAGCAACCGCTGCTTTGCCGGTACTACAGTGAACTAGAATGTATTCTAGTTCATTACAGCCGGCACGTACGTTGCGGAAGTGGCGGAGGTCCGGAGGTCACTCACGTTACTACAGCAGATTTGGTGTGACGTCACTACAACTTTCGTTGTCCATCCTACAGATCTACGTCACTGTTGGCGCGCTAGCGATGGGTTTCGATCGGGAGAATGAGCATTTAGGTACACTTTGGAAGTGAATTAAAATATATTCTAAACGTTTGCTGTGTCCGACCCTTCGTGTGGAATGTCCTTGCATACAGAGGAAACCCACAACAGGCTTGTTATAGCCTCGAAATTTGATGGCACCACCCCTTTAACGGTTGTAATATTGCATGGCAGAAGCGTAGAATCGCGCAAGGTGTCAAAGCATCTTAATTGTGCAATGAGCGGTTATTTTTAAGGCCCGCCCATTACTAAGCGCTAAGACATATTTTATCATCATCAGCAGCAAAAGCATCAACAAAGTGAGCAGCTGCGTAGGTTCGCGTGTTGCCTTGTAGTGGGCCCTTCGCTCATACGCAAAAGGAATAATTATGGCGTAGTGGGCACCTCGAAACTGTACTTGCAGTGGGCATTTTAGGATAGTTTGAAACGGCCAATGTTACGTGCACATACGTTCGTTTCCTCAGCGCGTGGCGCTAACCACTACGCCAGAAAGCGAAGATCCTTCAGGTAGCTAACCGCGAGCGTTACATACACACTCTTTACCGATGGCAGGACTCAGAGACGGCAGGCGCTTATAAGCGTTTCTTCATTACCAGCGAGATGGCGCGAGGAGCGCGACGGGCGCATTTAAGAGTCGTCGGTGAGCTCGTTCGCTTCTTCTTATATTTGCGCAGGGAGAACCTTGCCCTTTTTTAATTGGCTATCTCTTTTTATTTACGCCGCGTTTCGTCCTTTTCTTTGATGTTGCAAAGCGTTTAGTATTGCTTCATTTAATGCTTCTCGCCCATTTCCCTTTATGATGGACAGTGGTGTCAATCCCTCTCGTGGGTATGAGCCAGTTCCCCTAGGCGACAAAACAAAATTTAGCACAATGGGCGCTCCTTCTATCGGAGAACCCTGCCCTATGGACATCGAAGTTCCTTGTGTTGTCCGTGACCTAATCTCACAATAAAAGCATGCATTTCCTCATTAATTCACGCTATCGTTTTTTGTTCTCAGTGGGGCTCGACATGGGAACGATGATCAGCGACATCAGCCCGCCGACGACAAAGTGCACCCTTGCCGCGTGCCAGGTACGCAGCGCAGCGCGTGGTGGTTTGGAAGCTTCGGTGCCAAGATGTCCCGGCCCCAGCCGGACCCAATCTAGCACCAAAGGTCCTAGACGCCACAAGGTGAGCGATAACGCTGATTTCGCAATTACATCTCCGCGCTACACAAACAACCGTGCCGTCAAGAGGGGCTGTTGAGTCGCCGCTACAAAATGTCGCTGTGCTTGCTTCACTAGTGAAGTATGGCATGGTTTAGAACAAAATTTAGCGTGAATGCGCAGATTCTTTAATACCGCGAAATCACTTGTCACTGTTTCGAGCTCTCGTGTACTTGGTTTCGCGACAAATGGCACGGAAAGATTGCAAATTGTCTCCGTTATGTTCCGCGATTTCGAAAGGACACTAAAGTGAAACAATAATTTAGTTTAGGCTAATAAATGATGCTCTGAAAACTCTAGTGCCGTTAATTTCCCCATCATAGGTTTTTTAATAGTTAAGGACATCAATGGTAAAAAAAAAATAACTTTTAAACTTCCCGCCCAAATCTCCGGTAATGACGTAACTGATTTTCAGTGGGTTTTTTTCGTATTTTGGCCACATTGGCTCAACGAGGTTTCTCACAACTTGGCATGTTAAGCATCTGGCTCCCTCAGTAGACAATGTACTTTTTGCCGATTAGGAACTACGCAGACCCTAGCAGGCGCCGTGAAAGTCAGTGACGTCACGACGACCGGTGCGGGAACTTCGAGGTGGCGTCGCCACCCACATTTTCTTTTTGCGCGTTTTCACGCTTACCAAGCGTTTTCTCGCAGCGAGCGTGGGATTTTGGGCGTAGAGTTTCCTAAAATTACCCACAGAGGACTCTGGCGCTGCGATATTTCAGCCACCATGGGAATGATGGGTAGTACACGGATTTGCCTAGTCTTCGTACTTTCGGGCTTCGAACGCACTTGTGGCTTTGTTTATTGTTGTGTTTTGGTTTTCTTTCGAATAAAAGAATGGATCGTTGTGAACATCGTGACCAGATTTGAATCGGTGAGCCTAAAGAAGTTAAAGTGGGGAAGTGGAACTGCTGACTTTTGCTGAACTTTGTTTTGCGACAAAGCGGATGCAGGCGACGCGGAGCCAAACGGAGCCGAAAGAACGAAGTTTAGACAAATCCGTGTACTAGTACCCATCATTCCGACGGTGTCTGAAGCGCCATGCGTTGCAGCTCCCATAGACACTAGCGCCAGAGTTCCCTCTAGTAGGTATTGTATGAAACTCTATGGTTTTGGGTATTGCTACAGTGTACTAGAAGGGGGGGCAGTGGAACGAACGAAGCGGCTGCGCCGCATGATGCTCCGACGGGCGATCGTAGCGGCGGCGCTGTAGTCACTTTGTACTTAGAGTCACTGGAAAAACTGAAGCTGTCTAGAGCGTCTGCACCTGGCGCGCGCGCGTCGTAGCCCACGAAAGCGTGTAACTACGCGTTTTTAGCGCGTATAATGCGTTACTGAGCTTTAATCGGAGTCTCAACGCCTGCTACGCGCCATGGTGCACGAGTGAATATGCAGGTGTGCCTAAATTGCGCCGAGATATCCCCCGTTTGCCGACCCACAAAGAAGGCGACAATCGGAATTCGCACTCGGAATTCGCTTGACTGCTCACTGTATGTTGTATTGTTTGGAAGCGAAAATTCGTGCCGCGCTACATCACAAGTGACTACGTGTGCACTACGAAGAGTAACGAAGTATCAAACCGGCGAGGAAAGCCTACGATCGTTCTGTCGGCATTCCCTACGATATACAGAGCATTGATCCCTATATTGTTTTACGAGTAACCTGAGCACAAATAACTCCATCACAACATTTATATAAGTGAGGACTCAGTTTTATTGCGCCTGTTCTGTGCTGTTTCTACAATGCCGAAAGGATATCTTGTTTCAATTGCGTGGTTCAGTGGCTACTGTGCATCCGGTATGCGACCTCCCATCCGTTATGCGACCTCCTTTCAGGCCTGGATTTTTATTTTGGCCGTAGACATTTTTTGTGAGTGTTTTCCTGATAGTTAAGGCCTTAGAAGACCAAAAACAAAAAATTGAGCAAGTGGTGCAAGTATTTATGAATTAATTAGCATGGAATCAAATTAGGTCATCAGGGCTCAGCGGTTGTGAAATTAGGAAAATGGCTTCTTTGTTTCTACTGCTCACTAGAGTACACAAAATGTGAACCACGTCTCCTTTTTCTGTGTGATACTCTTTGAAACAGCTTCTGTACGACGTCCCGAAAACGGCGCTTGCCGCGCCGCCTCACCTGACCCGCCTCGGCGTCACCCATGACTTCGGTCGAGCTTTTTCTTCTTTGTGGCTCCCAGCTCCGCAAATATGTCGCAACTTTGGTGTCAATCACAGTGGGGATCATTGAAGAAGTATTTCCCAAAGAATGAGCAGTTTTGGTTTGATTTCCAAGGTGCTAGGGGAACATTTGTGCGGTATCGTCAATTGACGACGCCAGGCCCGAAAGGGTTAAAATACCAGAAAGCTGAGCATAATAAAAATCTTAGGCATACTAAAATACACAGATGCATATATAGCCCGTCTATTATTCTGCCTAAATTCACTATAACCAGTGCTTCTTTTCTATCGATAGCTGATATTTCGCTGTTTTCCAGGTCTTCTATTGGTGCTATTGCAAGCAAGTGCACGTTTGTCTGTGATGATGTTTTATATTATAATTAAGTTCAACTGTTTTATCTATAACTTGTTAAAAATGTAGCCAGTAGGGGCGGTGTTGCTCTACGCTTTGCAATATTTAGTTAATTTGTATATGCATGCAATATACACACGCACAAATACAGTCAATAATGTGTCCGGATGCGAACGACCGTTATTTGTACGCGATCCAATTAAGTTAGACTTGTGATATCTTCGAGCCTCCATAATGTCGAGAAAGTCACATATACACAGCGCATGTGTAAAGAGACACACCATACACAGCTTCGCCAACGGTAAACATTTCGCGTGCTTTCGGCAGGATAATATTTTCAACACAAAGTTTTCTGATCACACTTAAAGGAGCACTGACACAAAAATTTTGCACCTTGTTTTTTTTGTTACAATACATAGCTTATGATCCACTTATCACGGCTGCAAACCTCGTTTGCGCGAGTGCGCGACGGTTATTTATGTAGAGACGTTTTTAGAGTGCCCAGTCGCAGTTTCGGTTTCAAAGAGCACCGAGCTAGGCAGCATCCTCCGGTGGACGGGAAAACACAGCTGGCCACGTGAACACGCGAAATTGTGACGTAGGCGGCGCGCGAGCGTGGGTGCGGTTAGAATTACTGTATAGGGAACCCAAGCATCAAGTTTGCGGCGCGACGACAGCGCCGCGCCAGCCGCGCTGCGGCTCTGTCGGAAAGCTCTGAACCTTCGCGCGGCCGACTCAGCCCCTTTCACGGTAGCGGTAGCGCACGTGCGCACGCGTTCTTCTCTCGGTGCGGGTAACTGGGAGGCCGTCAGCTGGGTACGTTGAACCGAGAGGCTTGCTGTGCGAAGCTGCGCACTTCCACGATGGCAGAAGCGACCCCGCGGAAGCGCAAGCGTGGTCCGAAGTATTGCGGTTTAGTGGCCAGCCACAACAGTGCAGACAAGGCACACGATTCACGTGTTAAACTGTATCGGTTCCCGGGCGTGTCGCACGAGAAATAAAGGCGGCAAGCGTGGATTGCTGACAGCGCTGTCTCCCCTTCTATTTTGGCTGTCTGAGTTCATCGCTTTCGTTCGTTCCGACTACCTGAATCGGTAAGTAACGGGGCGCATGCACGCAGCGACTACAGTAATGATTACTCGCTGTCTTCTCGCATTGTTAAAGTCCAGTTACGGTTGTAGGTGAAGCAACTCTGTGTTTTGATTCCCCGTGCTCGTGAGACCTACCCGTCGTTGTTGAACGTTCACATTCGCGTTATACCGTTAGCGTTGCGCGGTCGGTTGAATTCAACTGAACTCCGCACATCGTCAGAAGTTCGGCGCCTGCATTTCACGCGTCGGGAAGGCTGCTTTATCACGCCGGAACGGACGTCTGTGCATTTTCAGCAAGCTTTGACATCGTTCTGCAGGTTTGCTTTGTTGTCACTTTACTAGGGTGATATATATTTAAGCCGCTAAATATAACTGGCACTTAATACATGCTTTGCAGTTGCAACCTTGAAGTAACCACCTTCTGACTTTGTGCGATTTTCTAGCCGCGTTCGCGCAACAGGTTTTATACGCCTGTCAAGTCGATATAATAAAAAGAGACTGCAAGCATGACGCGAGAGCCGAAAAAACGAGGCGAGCAGTTCATCTTGCTTCACAGTGGTTGAAGCTCAGCTAGCTGCCTCGCGTCTTAATCGGCGGGTGATTCTCCAGCGGCACGGGGGACTTGACTCAAACCTTCTCAGGAAGCAGTGCCATGGCCGTATAATCTTTTTTTCGCACGCCGCAAACGTTTGTTCACGAAAGTACACGGCTGCTACTGTAAGCATGCCATATCAAAACAACAATCATATGATTCGTAGTCCACGCCGCAGAACATCGATAGCGTGTACGGCTTCATTTCGGAGTGCATGTGGACCATTATTCATCTTTAACATGACAGAATGAGACTTACCTCGAAGTATAAGTCCTACACGTTGTAATCGCGACTTGGGAAATGCATTTCGCTTTGAATCGGGCGTGGTTGTCGTCGATCGTCTGCTCTTCACCGTTAACGTGATAGCCTTTCTCATTTTACCAAGTTCGCTTTTCGGAAGCGCCAGTCAAGCTTGAAGATCCTTTTGAAGCCGCACTGCACGCGGTACATTGTGAGACGCCGCAAGTGCACCGCGAGAGCTCTGCACGTGCACGGAAGCGAGCGGCAACGCGGTGGAAAGAAGGGAAAACGCTCGCTGATCACGCCCCAGTTTCTCTTTTTCTGCCAGAGATGGCGCTGCCTGTCAAGAGCAGCAGCGCCGCTAAGCGTTGCTTGGGAAGCCTATATGCTACCTTTAGGTAGCAGAGTTGCGCATCTGTCTTCCAACGCCGCTAGCAACCATGCATTGCGGAGAAGCTGCCGCTTGGGCCATTTTTTTTTTTTTTATTTCTTGACGCCTCCGCTGCAGCAAACTGAATTAACACTAGCCATCGACAGCCAATGTTTATCGCCGGTCTTCGACACGCCAGGCAGGTTAATCGGCGACACGGTAGGCATGTCGCCTGCAAAAACGAAGTGCGGCTTCACCGCATAGCTGTGGTTGCTAGCCGGACCTATGCGCTACTCTAGAGTCACTGTATATGCTACCTTTAGGTAGCAGAGTTGCGCATCTGTTTTCCAACGCCGCTAGCAACCATGCATTGCGGAGAAGCTGACGCTCGGGCCAATTTTTGTATTTCTCGACGACGCCGCTGCAGCTCACTCAATTAACACTAGTTATCGACAGCCAATGTTTATCGCCGGCCTTCGACACGCCAGACATGTTTATCGGCGACGCGGTAGGCATGTCGCCTGCAAAAATGGAGTGCGACTTCACCGCATAGCTGTGGTTGCTAGCAGTGACTCTAGGTGCGGTGGGCGCCGAACCAGGTCAAGTGGCGCCAGCTATGGAGGATTAGAAACAACTAACAAACGCGTAATCTATGTCCTCCGAGCATTCGGAAGCGCCCATCTCGACTCGCAAAGCTTACAGCATCGATTATTTGACTATGGCTCTCAAACACGGCGCCGAATCGGGACGAATACATTGCTGTCGAAGCTTAGGGACATGAATCTAAAGCAAATGGAAGCATCAGTTCGGAACTTACACGTTACAGAGCGCACGGCGGCCACTTGATAGATCCAAAGTGGACGACAACCGCTTTTGGCAGTGCTGCCATGTTTTCCGGAGGCGCGAATGCCTCACCGGCGAAGCTTGCCGTGCAAGTTGGACAGCTCTCGCGCGTGCGGCGACGGCCGACGTTCTGCGGCACCGCGCCGTTGCGGCAAGCTTGCCGCTAGCGTGAGCGGGCCATAACATCTGCCAACGGGCACGACGAGCGAACAGCGGAAGAGAACACAACTAGCACACGCAAAGCCGCAGGCACGGAGGAAGAAATGGCAGGTAGCACGGCACAAGCGCAAGGGCACAACCAGCCACCAGCCGACACAAACTCGTGACGTAGGTTTGTTTACACATCCGCCGCGTTGATGTCGGCGTCGCGAAGCGCTCGCATCTCGCTCAGTCGCGCGGCATGCACTTTAAAATGGACTTAAAATATGTTCTAGGCTATATTGGCCCTTGATATTTCGTAGACGTTGTGTACAGGCTCCACATACATCTATTTCACTCATTATCTCGCCTTCGAAATTTTGTGTCAGTGCTCCTTTAAAGGGACACTAAAGAGCAAAACGATTTTTCTCGCATTAGTAAAGTAGTCTTCCAAGATACCAAAAACACCATGCTTTCTGCGTGAAGACGCTTAATAAGCGAGAAAACGCGCAAAAAGAAAATAATACAGGTGGCGACACCACCTTAGAATTCGCGCACCAATTGACATGACGTCACATATTTTTGACGGCGCCTGCTTGGGTCTACGTAGTTCCTAATCGGTTAAATCGAAGTACATTGTCCTCTGAGGGGGCCAGAGACTTGACATAACGAGTTTGTGGAAATTTCGTCGAGCCAGTGGCGCCAAAATACAAATGCTCTTTGAAGTCTTTTACGTCACGAATTACAAAGTTCAGCGCGAAATTTAAAAATGAAAGTTTGAACTTGATTTTCTCCTCTAATAATAAACCTATGGTGGTGAAATAAACTACACAAGAGTTCTCCGAGCAAACTTTATCAATCTAAACCAATTCATTGTTTCTCTTTAGTGTCCCTTTAACTTCCAATAAAGCGGCTCAATTGCTTTGAGTAAAATAGACGCTCAACCACCACCAACAGAAAGATTTCATGATAAGGGGGACCATTTCTGTTTATTTTGCCACTACTTCTTTCTCCTGGCGTCTATCGTTAATTCAGAGTAATGTGACAACTAGCCCAGAAACGAGTCTAGCTCAGTTACACCGAGCTCGTGAACCTTCACTCTAGCAACCACCCCGTCTTCATTTTTATATGTTGCGTACCTTCCCAGTCGCTTCGGCTACAAGAACTATTTTGCAGTATCTCTCGAGGGCATTTACGAAGCAAGCATCCATTAAAAGCTTTAAAGTTTCGTCCATCAAGGCTTACGACAAGACCTAGTTAATAACGGCGCACACAGTACAAAATCCGCATAAAAAATAGCGCTGGTGCCACCGACGCGCTTAGCAGTTCTCGCGCGCTGCACCCACGCGCCTTCAGTACTCAGCGACTGCAGCGCCGCCGCTACGGTCGACGCTGAAGGCATAAGGCGGCGAGGCACGTTCTCGCCACTCAACAGCTCTAGTACACTCTAGTATTACTAAGGAGTAATTTACTAATACGAGAGAAATCGTTTTTCACGCCGAAACCTCTGGAGGCCGTGTGGAGCGCGCCATGTCAACCGTTAATTTGCCTGCCTCTAACGGAGGCGACCTACTACGCAACACCGACGCTTTGAGCTGGTGTGAGCCATAGTGTGAGCTGGTGAATTGATTACGTAAAATACTGCGCGAGTATTTTCTCGCACACAGTGAAACAGGGTGTAGCAATTGTCTTTGTAGCCATGAGCGTTTACACCGGATTCAGACGACATAGCTGTTTACAATTGAAGAGTGATCGCTTTCCTGTCATCGTTTGCTCATTCGCCCCTACGCCACATTCAAGCCTAATCCAACACACGGGCATAAACTGAGCTGATCGCGTATCTTGCATCGCCGCACTAGTCACAGTGCACGCTTTCGAAAAAAGAAACTGTCATGCGGTTCCGGCACCAACATGCATCCTGCAGCTTTCGGAGCGACGAAGAGACAGCGGCCGCGACGCCATACGATGTCTTCCGTAGTGCAGCTGCATGACAAGGCTCCATTAATGGAGCCAAGCTCGCTTTTATCGCGACCGCAGCGAAGCTCGTCTGCACTGTCGCGGTATGCACATGACACGTGGCAAAAAGTTTGCATGTGAAAACGACCAAGTCCGCAGTGTGTCCTATGATGACTACTTTTAGTCTGCTTCATGTCATCGCCAAAAGCGGGCGCTTTCCTTTTTTTGAAGTTTGCACGTGGTTGGTCGATGCGGCTTTCTTTCTGTTTCGCTAGATCTGCGTTGTAAAGAAGCTTGCAGATAACAGGCGTAGCGCATACTTTAATGTCGCCAAGTTTTACGCCTACCTTGGTATTTACATCAGGTGTGAATAAATCGCTGAAAAAGAGGCGACAGCAGCACTGAACTTGAGCACAAGACGAAGGTACTCGCGGGCTGTTTGTTCAACTGGGCTTAACACGAAGCTTCCAATGAGACGGAGAAAATCTCGTCGTAGTATTTACGAGGTACGGATGCGCCTAGCAAGCGAGAAAATAAAATGCAGGTGGCGACGTCGCCATGTGGTCACAAATGTTGACGGCGTCTGCCAGGAATCGTTTGTGACTTACAGTATGTTCTCAGAGACGCAGGGTCTTAACATAGCAAGCTTCAGAAAGTTTCATTCAACCAACGCGGCCAAAACACGCAAAAGGACTGAAATTCGCGATGTCACGTTGACGTTCATTGGCTCAAGTTTCGGCGCGGAATTCAACCATGAAAGATGTTGACCGTCATTTTTCTTCTCGTAAGTAATATATGATGGCGAAATCAATCACAGTAGTGCTCTAGAAGAATATTTTTTTCTGTCTGACCGATTTATTGTTTTACTTTAGCAGGCTTCAATATGAGGGAAACCGCGCAAAAAGGCGTCTGCAAAGGGAGAACAGAACAGCACAAAGCGCTTGTGCTATGCTGTTCTCCCTTTGTGGACGCCTTTTTGCGCAGTTTCTCTCACAATGAGTTACCAACTCTCCCCAACAGTCCAAAGCAGGCTTCAACCACAGTCGGAGTGAGCATCTTTTGCAGAGGAAAACCGGGGCCCGTCGACCTGTATAGGCTTCATGCGCCGTCCAAGCGTGAAGTCCCGGCGGCACAATTACCACAGCAAGAAAACCTACCTTGATGAAAGCATATTCATAGTATCTTCCCAATATTCACGTCAAATGAGCATTACGAGCTTCAAGGCTGACATGGTTCGACGCAGAGTGCTTTCTAGACTAAAATTTTTGTTCGCTGGTTCTTATGGAAACATTAAGCGACATGCATCGCTGACAATCAAACTAGAGCAGTATGCCAACTACCCATTCATAGTTACACTCATAAATATTTCCGCACACAATTTTCTCTGGGAATATGCGGGCACCGTGCATACGTTAGGAGCCGCCACAGTCGCGCGCTTCCTCCAGCGCCATAGCGCCCACGGCACTAGATTTGGCGGGATAAGGTAGCAGACGACGCAGGCGGCGGCAAGCCACTGCGCCGTGCTTTGATGCTTCGCTTGAGGCGTTCCCGTTTGCTTCCAAAAGATGTCAAATTGTTAGCAGCTGTCAGAGAACGTAGCGTTAGCGCGTGTGCTTCTTTTCGCCAAACCTCGTGTATCCTCAGCGAACGCGGCAACATAAAATGCATGAGCTGGGGGAAGACAACGGAGGTGACGAGCCCGTTGAGCGAAACTGCGCACGTGTAACGCGGGCCGCCACGCTCACTAAACAATCACAGCTTATCCCCCTCGGGCTAACAAGCAGAGAACTGAGTGGCAGCATGAAACTGGCGATACCAGCAATTGCACTGTCACGGCAGCTGAATGAAAAAACGCTTTCCATCTGTGTGAACCTGTAGCACTCAGGAAATATCGATGGATTGCATGCCAGGTGCGCCTCTTCGTTTGACTTGGCATTTCCTACAAAGTGCCTGCTGCATATTCTGCTGTACAGCCCGGGTGCCCAATTAGACCCATCGTTGCTGTAGTGCATTGTAGCATCCATAAATTCTCACTCGCAAAGAAAAAAAAAACATCTCTTCACAAAATTCACTTTTGTCGTCGAACGAGTGCGATCCACCGTTCACGCCGATTCCGTTCATATTCTCTAAATAGAAAGCGGTATACATGCGTGCCCGGAGAATTCCTGTAGGTGTTATTGCACCCAACAACGCAGCAATTATTCCTGGAGTTCGGCATTCCTACGAACAGCGCTACCGACACAAAACGAACTGCCCGCGAAAATACCTCGCGCCGTCACAGCAGGAGCGTGGAGCGAGCAGAGGTGCAATCGCGGAGCGATGTTTTATGCTATATTATTCACCATCACCTGCGGGAAGGGCCATGGTAGGGGCTAGTTGGTTGTACATGTTAACACTTGCGACGCGCTGTTTTTGAACACGAAGAGAGACGGAAAAACAACAGGTACTACACACACGAGCGCAACATTAGGTAGTACACACACGAGCGCAATGAGCACACACTACCTGTTGTTTTTCCGTCTGTCTTCGTGTTCAAAAACAGCGCATCGCAAGTGTTAACCACCTGCGGCTGACTGATCGCGTTGATAACGCGGACGGACGGTCGCTCTCGTCACTGGCCAAGCGCGAAAAGCACGAAAAGTATAGTCATCGTAGAAGGCAGCGTTCCTCGATTTCACCCCAGTGCGAGCGCGTGAGAGCATCCCGCCAAATCTGCGCTTCTTGCCGCTAGGGGCACCTTCGCTCGAGCAGCGGAGTTACGTCTGCACGGAGCCTTATATGTCAATGCATTCATTAACACCATTTGCTATTCAGACTTCAAACTGTAATAAACGTATTAGTGTTGTTCGTACTTCATATGCAGCCTGTTAGGGCGTTATAGGTATTTATCATAAGCGTTGTTTTCCTGTCCACGTTAACAGCTAATCTAAGTAGAATGTGCATTTCTTGTTCATTTTGGTCCTCGCTCTGTGAATATGGTTTTGTTTCTTTACATTTCTGAACTGTAGTCAAAGTTGGGGCCCGTGGGAAGGGCCTGCATATAATTAATCTAATTGGTTGCAGCGGGCGCGCGGCCGCCGCCATGGCGTCGTCGCTGTCCAGCGGCGGCGGCGGTGGCGGGCGGCGGAACAGCCTGGTCGTGTTCGTCGAGGGCCAGGCGTTTCACGTCGACCGCCCCTTGCTCACCAGGCACAGCCAGTTCTTCAGGAAGACCCTCGACAGGCCGGAGAACCGGAACAAGCACAAGGTGCGCCATCATCGTTGGATTTTTTACACTGTAAAAATGCTAAGCGCCTGTCGTCTTCGAAGTTACATTGTACTAGGTAATTAACAAAAACTCGTTAATTAACGTCCTCGATTATTAGGGCAATTGTTTGACGCGAGCTCGTCGTCGGACCTTGCCTCAACGATACGGCAGATTCTTCGAGAAGAGCTGCTTCGGCGTGAAGAACTAACTTCGTCCGCACCACGTCTCACGAGTGCCTGCTCAGAGCACTGCCAAGCCCTGTTCGAGCATGGCAGTCGGTGAACGCTACAGATGTCTGTTATCAGACCGAAGTGCCACGTGCAATGACGCCACCTTCGCTGAGGTCTACATACCAACCGCGCCCTCGCTTCAACCGTCGATATCGACGACCGCCCACTGGTTATGAGGCGGAGCTCGAAGGTGTTGCTTATCCCCAGTATCCATACATCCATGATTACTTGGACGAGACGCCTGTGCAGCGACCGTCTTCCCCGGTGTGTTATAGCTGTGGTGTGCCTGGTAACACCGCGCCGTTCTGCGAGCGGCAGCAGTCATCTCGATACGAACGACCATCGACTGGTACTCGGCGCAATGATGGGCACACCGGTTCTCGATGGCCGGTCCACACGACACTCGGGAATGCTTTCACACAAAGAAGCTTCAGAAACGCCTCACAAAGCTCTTACCGGAGCTTGACGCCGCCATCAGGACCTCGACCGCGTCGTTCTCCATCGCCACGGCCGTCGCTTACCGTCGCCACCACCGTAAAACTTAGCAGCGCGGGGGTGAGTTCTTAGCCGATGGGGGTGAGTTCGCTGAAAAATTGCTGTAAACAGATATACCTCCTCCCGTTTTTATATCAAGGAACAAGGTGCATGTGAATGTCGATGGAGTATGGCTTTGGTGGACACAGGTGTCTCGGTAATGAATCTTGTACTTAAGCGGGCTCTACGCCGCAAGGTGATGTTTCGGTAGGATCAAGAAGGAATGTTTGTTGCAGTGGGCGGCGAATCATACTCTCCTGTTGGAATGTATACTGTGGACTTATCCTTGGGCGGTAGGCTTTTCACGTCCGAATTTTTGATAATCTCTGGGTGCTCTCACGACGAAATATTGGGTATTGACTTAATGAAGCAGTGCGGCGCTACAGTTGATTGCGAAAGTTGATTGCCGAAATGGGGAGTCATCAGTAGACGACAGCCTTCCTTCCGAACTATTGAAGGACAGCAACCCCGGCCACGAAAGTACACTTTTGCTGTCTTTGGGAATACCACCGTGCCACCCCTATCAGTTGTGTGGGTGACTTGCGCTGTTCTTAACAGCGCCCCGCTTGATGGCACTGTGCATTCCATTCATTCAGCCTGTGCTAAAAAGAACACCGTCATCCTGCATTGCCTGGTGCTATTGGATAATGGAAAAGCTGCTTTGTGAACATTTAACTACCCCACAAAGCCCGCAATACTCCTGGACAGTATGAAACTCGCTTCCTTCCGAGCAGATGCGCTTTCTACGGTGGCTTCTTGACAGATGCAGATGCTCCAGGCGAGGCGGTAAATCTACAGCCTTCGAACTCGCGTGTTCTTCGCATGGTCAACACGTAACACAGTACGAGTAAGTACCGCACCTTGGTCGATGCCCCGCCACGGCACCTCTCTCTGTTCGACTTTGCGCTAGAAGACAAAATGCTTCAGATCCCTGATTCTCGCGCACGTCACAGGTGCGGTGCATCCGATAATATTATCGAGTTTCCCCGGCAGAACCAAAGATGAGCAAATTCGCGAAATGGTGGAAAAGGGGGTAATTCAAGAGTCGTGCAGTCCTGGGGCAGGCCAAGTAGTACTTGTAAGAAAGAAAGATGGCACCCGGAAGTTTTGCGTGGACGTCTCAATGCAGTCACTAAAGAAGACGTCTATCCCCTTTCTCGAATTGACGATGCCATTACTGCAGGCACGTAGCCAGGATTTTTTTTCGGGGGGGGGGGGGGGGGGGGTGCAAGGCCTAGTTGTTAGAGAGAAAGAAGAAAAAAAGTTGCCCAGGAATATAGAAGGCTAGACGAATTTCGGAGGGAGGGGGGCCGGGCCCCCCTGACCCCCCCCCCCCCCCCTTTACCTGCGTGCCTGATTGACTGCCTTCACTCAGCGTCGTTTACTTTTCCTCCGTTCACTTGCGGGCAGGTTATTAGCAGATACCGATGGATCCGGCGGACAAAGAAAAGACGGCTTTTGTGTCTCCGGATGGGCTCTATAAGTTCATTCTTATGCCCTTCGGACTGAGTGATGCCCCCGCAACCTTCGAACTCTTTATGGATACAATTATGCGATACCTAAAATGGCATTCATCTTCAAAAGTGCGCTTAGTGAACACAGACACAAACGAAAGAAATACAGGACATAAAGCAACGTTTTCGTTTGTGTTTGTGTTCACTAAGCGCACTTTTGAAGATGAATCAACACGAACTAGCCACCTATAGCTCTTCTCTAAAATGGGAGATCTGCATGTGCTACCTCGACGACGTTGTATCTGGACGAACATTTAGTGAACACAGTCAGCGTCTCGATGTTGTTCTGGCCTGTATTAGGAACGCTGGGCTTTTTTTTAATTCAAAGAAGTGCCATTTGGTGAGCGGCAAGCACTCGTTTTAGGTCACCTCGTCGACAAAGATGGTATCCGACCTGACCCGCAGAAGACTATGGCCGTCAAAGCATTCCAGTCACCACGTTCTGTGAAGGAGCTGCGCAGTTTCCTTGGACTTGTTGCTCATATTTATTGATCGGTTTGCTGACGTCGCTCACCCGCTGGCATGCCTCCTGCGAAAAGATCATCCGTTCCATTGGCAGACGAACGTGACGCCTCTTTTCGACAGCTCAAGTGTCTCTTGACGTCACAACCGATACTGTGGCACTTTGACCCCTCCGCCCCAATGGAAGTTTCACGCAGACGCTAGTGGTGTGGGCGTCGGTACCGTACTCGCCGAACGCATTGGTGACAAGGAACATGTTATCGCTTATGCCAGCCGCTCACTGAGCAAGCCGGAGCGCAACTACACTGTGACCGGTCAGGAATGCCCTGCCGTAGTCTTCTCAGTTCCAAGATTTCAGTCATACTGCTACGGATGGCATTTCACGATCGTCTCATACCACCACTCCCTCTGCTGGCTTGTGAGTCTACGAGATCCATCTGGTCGGCTTGCGCGCTAGGCTCTCTAATTGCACGAGTACGACTTCACTGTATCTTACAAGACCGGCCGGTGCCATGCTGACGCTGGCTGCCTTTCAAGACTGCCACTAAAATCCACGACGCGGAAAACTTTCACCATTACCTATCTACCCTTGATCCTGCTTTTCCCGACGTGGACGAGCTCGATGCTGAACAGTGGAGAGACCCAAAGTTGCAGACATACTTTTCCGCCGCTCAAAATTCCACGATAGCGCGTCGTTTTTGTGCTCCCAATGGAGACTATGCAAGAAGAATTACACTGCACCTGGGCCTTCGCTGCTATTGGTTGTACCGGAAAGCTTCCGTTATTCTGTGCCATGAAGACCCAACCTCAGGCCACTTGGGAGCAGCGCGGACTCTATGCAGAGCTAAAGAGCGTTTTTATTGGCCGCGAATGCGTCAGACTATCGAACACTGTCGCCAGCTGCACGAAGTGTCAGCGTCACAAGCATCCTACGAAAGTTCGCGCCGGTCATCTCCAGCCTGTGTCGCCTGCGTGCTCGCCTTTTGAGCAAGTGGGCATCGATCTTCTAGGGTTTGCGTCGATTATCTGACTCACTACTGCGAGACGGCCGCTGTCCCCTCCAGGATTGGTGCTGCCGTCTCTGTTCTTGTTACACTCCGTCATCATCCAGCACAGGCTGCCTCGAGTCATAATCAGCGATCGTGAACACCAGTTCACTGCAGATGTTGTGAAGGCATTATTACGCTTGTGTGATTCTCCTTTTTTGGTATTCAACGCCCTACCATCCTCAAACAAATGGACTTACCCAGCGTGCGAACCGGACGCTTACCAACATGCTTTCAATGTATGTGGCATCCAATCATAAGAACTGGGACGAGATATTGCCGTTTATAACATACGCGTTCCACACAGCAAGACACGAAACGACATATAGTTCATTCTTCCTTCTTTACGCATGCCCGCCTCGTTATACCTTGGACACTATCCTCCCTTTGATGACCGCTGATAATCTATCAGTAGCTGCTCTCTGTCGGGCTGGGGAAGATCGACGACTCGCGCGGCTGCGCACTCTAGCTTCCCAGACCACATCAAAGACCAGATATACGGCAGTAAGCACTGTCTTGTGAGCACTATCCCGGTCACTGTGTGGTTGTGGACCCCAGTACGGAAGCGCGGTCTGTGCACATAGTTCTTGCCACACTATGCTGGACCGTTTGTCATCATCGATAGCTATAACTATACGATAGCGCGCCTCACACCCAGCGGCCGACGTTCTGCAAGAACTCAAGTTACGCACGTCGCCCGGCTAATGCCATACACACAACGAGGGCACCTGACTCGCCCGGCGGGCTTCGTCTGAGCGAGGAGATGTACAACGGCGCCTCTGCAGCGAGGCAGATGAGTGGTGGAAGAAGAGGACGAGGATTTTGTTGCTGCTTCCGTAGCCTCACCCCATCTCGCCGTCCGCCGCCGAGCATTCTCAGTTAACGCTTCCCGACGTAAGTTGTAACAATATGGAAAAGTTGTAAGACGTGACAATATATGGCGTGCCTATCTCTTAGAAATCCCAAGAAACACACGTAGTTTGAGATATTAATCATCGAAATTCAAGGCCCCGATCGAGGCGACATCGAAACTGAGCACGCCTAATGCGCAGGTGTTACGTGAGGCCGGAACTTCACGTGACAAACTTTAAAAAAAGGGCGCGTCGCAGCAGAATCCAATCAGGAAAAACGGCAAGTCGTCTGAAATACACAAACGGACCGCTCATGCATTGCGTATGACGTTTCGTGTTTCTATGATTTTTTCGCACTGCACACAAGAAAACCGTAATTTCAACTTTTTCTTTCACTGTACAGCGTAAAACGTAGGGGCAGCCACTATAGCCACTAAGGCGCTTCTTCGCGCAGACAAGCCAAAGAGTTCTTTGCGCTTATTTAAAATTTAAGAAAGTACTACACGTCAAGCCTAAAGAATAAGCGGTCCACCTGCGTGTTTGAGACGGCTTGCCGTTTTTCCTGATCCTGCTGCGACTCGGCTTTTTTTTAATTCGTGACCTGAAGTTCTGACGTCACAAAGCGGTGGCGTCTCCTGAGCGCCCGGCGCGCTCAATTTCGATATCGCCTCGATGGGGGCCTTAAATATCGATGATTGATATTTCAAATTACAATGTTTTTTGAGATTTCTAAAGGATGAGTATGCCATAAAGTGTCACGTTCTACAATCAGAGTGAAAATTAAAACTGCTTTATTGGGAACATTTTGGCGCACACACCAGCTCTAGAGAGTCGCCATTTCAATGGAGAAATTTGTCGTAAGAGCGTGGCACCAGCCTTCCTCGCAGAAGGCCTGTACTTTCAGCTGTACGCCCTTCTGCAGCTCGCTGTCCTCCTAGCCAGCATTTCATGTGGGCAAAGAGATGGCAATCAGAGGGAGTTAAGTCCATGTTGGCTCATCGAACACTGAAAACACTGCCTGAGCTTCTTTGTTGCCGCGCATTGTCATAAGAAGGAAAATGCCTCCTAACAACATTCATCGTCGCTTGCTCAGAATTGCCCTTCGTAGACGTTCAAATGACACGCTGTACGAGGCTGCACTGATGTTCGTGCCAGGTTCCATGATTTCCACCAAGACCCTTGCCATCGCAGAACACAGCAGCCATACACATCCCACTCGGCGGCTGCATTTTCGGTGGAGGCGAAAATGTTTTGAGGCCCGTGTACTCAGATTTAGGTGCACGAACCCCAGGTTGTCGAAATTTCCGGAGCCCTCCACTGCGGCGTCCCTCATAATCATATCGTGGTTTTGGGACGTTAAACCCGAGATATTATTATTATTATTATTATTATTATTATTATTATTATTATTATTATTATTATTATTATTATTATTATTATTATTGATTGATTGATTGATTGATTATTATTATTATTAATATTATTATTACACTTGCCGCTGGAGAAAGTTTTCTTGAACTTTGCTATCAGAGAATAAGAATGCTTCCCCTGGCGCTTTCGCTTCTTCAGTTTCGAAACTGCCTCGTCCCCTGTGACTATTCTGTTCAGCTTTTATTCAGCGTGCAGCGCGGCACAGACGAGGGACAAAAACTGGTAGACAAAAGCGCTCAACCGCGCTTTTGTTAGCGTACCAACTAGCCGAACTTGCCGTGTTAATGCTTCATCATGGTAGCGCTGGAGACACGTTCAAGGGACCCTGAAACGGCTTTTCGAAAGTTTGTAGGCACCATCAAATCGATCGCACGATAATTTAAGGCAGCTACGGCCAGTAATATGTGGCTCTCCTCCAGGTGCGTCGCCAGAAATTTTTTTCGGGGGGGGGGGGTTCAACCATACTTTATGTATGTTCGTGCGTGCGTTTGTATGTGTGCGTGTATATATACGCAAGCAAAATTGAAAAATTTCGGGGGGGGGGGGGGGTTTGAACCCCCCCCCCCCTGGCTACGCCCCTGCTCTCCTCATTCACTCGCTGGACGCGCAGACGTCGCAGGCGATGAAGCGCATCACCAGGTGGTTGTGATCTGCTCCGCCAGGTGCCGCAACCGTTCCCATTTCAGTCTCCTGTACGCCGACAATATGCAAGCGCCAAATATGCGGACGAATTGGAAGTATTTGAGAATGATCACCGAGAAGCGTGGCACTGTGGTTGGGTCTTCAGGGGTGAAGTTACAACCGCAGACGCGTGCATCCTGGCGTTCATCGGATAGCGAGAGCCCGGTGCACCGACGAGACCGACGAGCTCAAGCGACTCCGCTCGCCAGTTGCCTTACACGAGTTCGGAGCTTTACAAGTGGCCGTTCGCTAGATTTTAAGCACATAGCGCAGCTAGGGCAATTAATCGTGTCTCAGAAAAGAAACCTCCAGTTGTTTTCATGTTTCGTCCGCGTCATATGGAATGTCTCGCGTATCCGCTATTTATCAATGGTACATCAGTTGAATAAGTTCAGTCCTTCAAAACTCTAGGCATCTATTTTTCTGCTAAAATGTCATGGGATGCACACGTTACTTTCTTGGTTAAAAATCTTTCGCGTACTATTCGACTTTTTTTAGCGAAACTGTGCAACGTTTCCGGTTACCGTAAATCTACTCCTTTATAACTCGTTATTCTCTTCACTGTGAACTATGGTGCTCTTTTGTGGGGCACAGCCGCAAATGCTAACATTACAAAATTGTTTCTTCTGCAAAAGCAAATTATCAGACTAACTTGTAAGATTCCCTATTTGTCACATACAGCTGAACAGTTTGTAAAATTTCGCGTCCTAATACTTCTATCACTTTACGAATACAGGCAATTCCGTTATTACAAACTCTGCACAAAAGGCAAAGACAACGCTTCGCAAAGGATAGCCAATCTTAAAGGGTCATGAAGCACCCTTGGGCTTGTTGAAAAAACACATCCTGCGGAAAGCTGACACGGCTGCTCAGCCAAATATTGCAGTCGTGCTCGCCGCGTAAAGCCTACAAGCGTAACGCGAAGCAGCCGTTTTCTCAGGCGCCCTCTTTTCAAACAGAGGCCGGTTCTCACTCTCGTCGGTGGGCGGGGCGTCTGCACGTTGACGTCGCGGATCTGCCAGTTTACGTCGCAAAAGACATAGCATCCTCATTGGCCGATAGCCGACATAAATCGAGAGCGGCGTTCGGATCAGATGCGCTTGTTCCCGCTGACACTGTGTATAATATAGAGCACTGCACGGGCCTGATTTCTCGGCCCGGGCCCGCTTTATGAAGCCCGAGCCCAGCCCGGGCCCGTGGTTTCAAGCCATGGCCCTGTCCGGGCCCGGTCGTACATAACGAACCCAGCCCGGGCCTGGGCGTGCATGACCGAACCCAGCCCGAGCCCGGCCCGTCCCGTGGTTCTAAGCCCAGGCCCTGCCCGGACCCGGGCGTTCATTACTAAACTTATCAAGGGCGCGCGTTTTCATGACCAGGCCCGGACCCGGCCCGCTAGAGGATATTAGTTGTTGATGATGATTGTTAATGATGCCTTGCGCTTTGTAGCGGCCGATCGGACGGAAAATCCGGTGTGTTCATGCATAGAAATGTTGCTTTGCCCGCAGTGGTAGCTCAGCGGTTAAGCTGTTTCGCTGTTAAGTCCTGGGCACGACCTCCTATAGAGGAGGTCGTGGTCCTGGGACGCGGGTGCGATTCCCGTGGCGACGGCGTCGGCATCTTGATGGGGGCGAAATGCAAGAACATCCGTGTACTTATCTTCAGGTACACATTAAAGAACTCCAGGTGGTCGATGTTAATCCGGTCCCCACTACGGCGCGCCTCGTAATCATGCCGTGGTTTTAGCACGTAATACCAAGGAATATAAATGAAATGTTGCTTATATGGCAAAGTCATTCAGTATAGTAAAAATAAAACATAGCAACAAAATTTATTTAAAAGAAGTGTACAACTAACATGAAAAAGCGGATAGAAGCGAACCTGGGACATTTTCTTTAATGCTGTTTTCTACACTCGCGTTGGAAACATTAATTACACAATATTTTTAAAAGAGGCTCCTGATTAATAATTTTTTGCAGCAAGATAAAAAACGTTAACGTTACATATGGTGAAGAGCCCACCGAAAGCCGATCAAAATATAAATCGTTCATATTCTAACATCGTCACGGAAACGTGATCGCCGTGTACAATATAATTATACAATCAAGCTAATTGGCACAGAATGCCTTAGACTATGAAATGCATAACGTTCGCGTGTGCTCGAAGGCCCGACTTAGGCCTTTTATTGAGCGGGCCCGAGTTCGGCCCGGCCCGCAGCCTCAAGCCCGGTCCCGGCCTAGGCCCGCGGCTTCAAGCCCAGGCCCGCACATTCAAGCCCAAGCCCAGCCCGGGCCCGCCGGAAAACGCTTCGGACGGCCCGGCCCGGCCCGCGGGCTGGGCCGGGCCGGGCTCGGGCTTTCGGGTCGGCCCGGGCCCGTGCAGTGCTCTAGTATAATAGTTGCTGTAGGGAAATAAACAGGCTGAAATATGGTAAAACTTTGTTGCGAGTTTTCAAAAAGATGACTCACTTCCGGTAGAGGCCAACTGTCGTCTGCTGAACTCAGCGCGCCCGCGCACGTTCGAGCGTAACCTAACTTTGGCCACACTGCCTTTTCGGTATCGCAGCCTCTTGTGCCTCGCTTGTTCCGATTAGTTTTGAATGTCGTAACTGGCCTCAAATCTTACAAAACTTGTGTGTATCTCGTTCTCACTTGATCAGTGCGTGCACAGATCGAGTTGCAAGCAGGTTATCTATTAACAGGCCGGAAAGCGGCCCCTCGTGAGCCATGAGGGGTGGATTATCATTCCAGAGAATACACACGATCATTTAACCCTTGGATAATACACTTCACGTCAAAAATATCCCGAAGATGGATTCAGCGGTAAGGTCGAAATAATACAACCTGAATTCCACTGTCAACTCACTGAGAGTACTTTTGCTTCCAGTCGTCTTTAAAGAACAACCATAGGCCCGTGTTTAAGCTTACGTAAGGCCACAACATAATTTGTGGGGTGTCATGCAGGCCGAAGTGAATACCTTCGGCTCCGAATTCTTCGGTTCGTCATGTCGTGCCGTTATAGAAATGATAGATGTGTGCCCTCTTGAGTGCTTCTCCATATATCGACAATGCTTCGCTCGCCCGAAATTCGTGGATGCCAGCGTGACAAAGGTATCTTCAGCTGGCCGAACGTATGTGCATTCCATGGACGTATGCTGTGGGGCAAATTTAGTAATGTCTTCCGGGAGCTGCACGCGTCCAGTGGCAGCAGCGTCTTCTGAGCTGTTCTAAGACGACTTGCGTTTGCATTGTAGGGGTCTCAGCCCACCGCCGCGCAGAACCCCCCAGAGACGAGGACGAGACACTGAGCAACACGTCTTTATCATTCCAAGACTCGACCGCTACTCACTGTCAACGGCCACTGAGCGCGAGCCGCGAGGGCGCCCGTGTCCATCGTTCTCTTTTACCGTCAACGCGCTCGCGGCTGCCGCTCCCATAGCATATAAAAGTTACACACGCAGACGGCACAGTCACAACTTACAAGGATATTGTCACGTGGTCGTGACGTCGACGAAGGCAGCAGACAGCGTATCCGAGATGAAACTTTTTATTTGGCCGAACTTGTGGCCGGGAAACTGAAAGTCAAACTACAGCAATACACTGATACACAGCGTACGCTGATAGCGGCCAACAGAGCGTCGACCGCCAAAAAACTGACAAGCGGTGAAGCGTGTCGGCATTTATACATGCGCCGTCGAATATTCCACCGTTATCGCTGGCTGTCGCACAAGTTCTAGAATAAGCTCGAGTGTTCGCGTTTTGCGCGCAATCTTAACAAAACGATCTACAATAATCGCGAAGCTTCTCGAACAATGAGGCGCGGTTTGCGCTGAGCGTTGCTGACAGTCTTTGTGGGCGAAAACCGAATGCAGCAAAGTGATAATAAGAAACGCGCGCGGCAATATTGTAACGCGCCTACATTAAGTGCATTTAAAGCGCACCTACTGTCGGGAGCTGCACGCAGTGGCAGCGGCGCCTTCTGAGCAGCTGAACGATAATCTATTTCCGCAATCAGCATTTATTTGCAATTCGCGCTTTAGCGTGGCATACAACGGATCTTTATAACTGATATTTTTTTATTTAGTTGCTTTCATACTCGGAGACTACCTACTATCTTACTAATTAACCGTTATTAACGCGATAGCGTTAAAGAGCTCGTATCGCAGAAATTCCGCCGTCGGCGTCGGCGCCGTTGGTTGTGAGCAAAAAATTATCATCTTGTCCGTGACCGAAAAATCGAAAAAGCCGCAAATAAAATAAATAATAAAAAATGTTGGGCCCGAGTGAGAATCGAACCGAGGCCGTCTGCGTGGCAAGCAGGTGTTCTACCACACAGCCACGCCTCTGCTTGGAGCTGCACTGAAAGTAACTTTCATGCTTCCCAAAAATACGCTTCCTGTATACAGTTGTCACAGTACGAGATGTAATATCGCAGTAATATTGCGTGGTACAAGCGTACATTGCCATCGGGCGTCACACCATGTCAATATCATAACGACTTGGTGGTTTAAAGAGAGCCACCCATTACAAAAGGCACACACATTACTGCGCGTATTCCCTTAAGACCACGTAGTGGGTGCATCGCAACTTCGAAAAAATTTCTCCTGGTTGAAAGCATGCTACCCATTACTAAGGCACACACCTTAGTGCGCGCATTCTGTTAAACACTCGTAGTGTTCGAAGTGCGCACTATAGGGGCAGGATATCGCTATCGCGTTCAACTCTTAAAGGTGAAGCTTAAGCGTTTCCCAATTTTTAAGCATCACGCCGCCGCGTTTAAAGCGAATGCCAAAAGCTTGCCCCGATGTCAAGATAATCTAGTAACGTTGGTCAAGCACAACATCCACAAATTTACCAGTGACATGTCTCCCGCAAAATAAAAAGGTTAATGCCCTTGTACTTCTCCCTTCTGAACGTCCATGTGTACTTGGCGCTCCCCTTGCACAGATGACGCAGCACGAATTTAAAAAAATATATATGTATTACAGTCCTCCTCAATGAAATAGCTGTTCTTCAGAAAATAATGGTTCGTTTGAGTTGCATGTATACTATATTCAAAGCAGTAGACAGGTTGGCTTGTTCGCAATTCAGAATTTTACATACATAACACAGAAAGACGAGGACTATAGCAAATAGGCACAAAACTGGAAAAACTCGGTCGTATGTGCCCTCCCTCGTCCTCCTGCACATTATGTTCAAGTTCACTTATACAAGAGACACCTTCAATTAGGCTACGATTGATGAAATATCACCCAATCTACGCTAGAACACAGTGATGACTTGTTGCCTAACTACCTGTGACCTATTTCTTTTCCACAAAGTGTTCTGTGTAAATCATTTGTTCTATTGTTTGGTAATAAAACACAAGCCGTTAAATTGAGTGAGCAGTGTTTCACCAATTTGTATTGCATGAAGAAGTTCATTTCTTACATTTGCATGCACGACAAATAGTCATACCTCAATCCAAGCCAGACCAGAGACGGCGCCGCTCGCTAGGCAATATGGCGGCGCCCACGAAGAAAAGGTCTATATTTCCGGTGCTACTTTAGCTTTTCGAAAAATTCTTTCGGCTACATATTCCTGGGAAGGATCCGACTCATACCAGGGTGTTTCTCACGCCAAGCGCGAGGGGTAATCCGGAGAAGTAGGAAGTAGCACGAAGTCATACCAACTATGGGAAGCAAATGCTCCATTACCATCAGCGTTAAACCGGTTGCAACAAAAAAAAATGCTGTTGAAATTGCAAACATAACGTTACAAGAGCTTCGTGATATGTTCATATAAAAATCGTACAACATTACTCCTCTTAGACTGTCCATTTGTACAAATCTTTTCAAATATATGTTGCCTTATTTCACCGTTGTCGTTTTTTTTTTTTACGTGATCTGTTTCATCTAGCTAAAGCTGCTTTTACACCAATGTTTCCTGTTATACGAATGTTCAACAGTCTTTCACTAGCGTGTATCATTATTTCTTGTTACCATTTGTCCAATGTTTCTTTTTATGTTTTTTTTTTGTCCTACGCACTGTCGCTGTCATTTTAAGGGGCCTGTCAGCCCGTCAAGCTACTCCTTGCAGTAGCTTTTTTGGGACTGCTCCTTTCTTCTTTTGAAAGAAAAATAGACCTTGAATTGAATTGAACTGAATAATGTGGCGCAGCTCAACTCAACACGAAGCGCGTTGTAACACGGGCAGACGACGTTCGCTGTGCACCAGAGGTTCAGTGAAGTAGACGGAGCATATCCAATCGGATCGATCGCAGGTGCTACGTATAACGGGACAATTCTATGTAGACTGGAAGCTGTAAATTGAAAACTTGTTCGGCTGAGCCGCTGCGATCTGTAGCGATTCACATGTTTAAAATCTTGAAACAAATTATACACTTGACGCAGAGAGCTTAAATTGGTCTGCACATGATCATTAGGACTTGTTTACCGGCTCAAGTGCGTTTGTACAAAATCGTGAAAACCGTTTCAGAGTCCCTATAAGGTCATTCGCTGCGTTTTGTGATGGCCGCTCAGCATCTTGGGAACCGACCTCGCACAGAGTTTTCGGTTTCGCACAGGTATCTGCCACTCACGGTGGTAAAGGGATGACAGCGAAATTTCGGAAAATGAACTGCTCAGCAGAGAAACCACTGCCACACCTTGTTGCCGCTATGCATAAAAGCTGGGCCGGGCACATTATTTATTCGTCGAAGCTGCACCCCACCCATCAGCATGCAGAAATCCAATTACGGCACGCACTTCGCACTTGGCGACAGACTGTTATCAAAGGAATGTCTCGTTGCGCGCTCAGAACTGAGAGCCGCGATCTCAAGCGCTAGGTGGGCGTGGCTGCGCAGCATATGTGCGCGTTGCGTCATTTTCACTCTGGTTCTTCCTCGGTGGCCAATCGGACCCAGAGAAAAAAATCTCCGCTCCGACGTAAAGTTCGTGCGCGAAAACGATAGTTGCGTGGTTGTTTATTATAAAAAATCTGTCTAAAAAATACCCTGTAGGTATTCTCGGCCCCGGCCGTCCGCCCCACTTCGAAGGATGTGCCGGCCGGTGACCGGACGACTAGTTCACTTCGTATTTATGCAGTTTTGTTTTGCAGTGAACATACACTTCCTTCAACCAAATGAGGACTTACCTCACGGTGTCTTTTTTCTTTCGTTTTCTTTTTTTTAAAGACACATGTTGCATATACAAGACATGTTGTATATTTCATTTTTCGAGAAACACGATACACAAGACAAATTAAACGTTTCTCGGCGTTCATTTGGGATATAAATATATAGAATTACTCCTTCTTTATCAATTATTAAGGGCCGTAAACTTCATTATCGGAAAATGCAAAAAAGTGTATTTATTGCAGGCACAGATCTCCGTTTTGCGCCCTTCCAATGCTGCAATGCAACAGTGCGGTTTCGCGTGCCGAACCCAGGATGTGAGACACGCCGTAGTGAGGGTTCATTTTGAGCACCGGCAGTTCTCGAACGAACGCACGTTTAAATCTAAGCACCGAAGCTCGTGGTCGGGAATCTATTCTCATTTTTCACAAATGAAGAACGCGAGCTTCGTGAAAGCAAGTCCACCATTCTCGCATAAACTAAACGCGATAGCTTGTAGTCTTTTTCTTTTGATCTTTCTGAGACGGGGGCATATAAATTTCACTTGGTTAACTTAGGCCTATCGAGAGCACCCAACCTAGAATGTGTTTCACTTCCCTGACGAGTCGAGGATCAACGGCAACGCATGCGGCTCCTTCTGCTTCCAGCTCAAATTGTCGGGCGTCTCCGCAGCGACATTTGCCGTGCTACTGAAGTACATGAACACGGGCGAACTGCAAGTCACACCGGAAAATGTGGACGACGTGTTCAACGCGGCCTTCCGTCTTCACATGTCTGATGTCGTCAAGCACTGCATTCAGGTGAGCAATCGGTTATAACAAGAAGGAGCGAATATCGTTCAGCAGAAAATGTCGACACAGTAATGTGTCCCTTGTGCTTTCCTTGACCTGATTGTCCGCTGGGTTCTTTCGGTTGCAAGTGCGCGTTACTTTCTTGTTAAAACCCCCGACAGGAAATTTCAATAGCCGAGAAGGCGTAATTGCTGCGTACAACGCGCCAGAGGAATACACCATAATGGTGGACCCTAAAAATCGCTAAATAACCAGGGCAAAAGAAAGGACGGGCGCAGTGCCGTCTACCGTCGTTCTTTGGTCCTGGTTATTTTGCGCTTTTCAGTAAATCACTATGCGACTTTACCAACAATTTACCGCAACACTATTGGCCGCGAGATCGAGCGGAGTTGCCACCTGGCGGCTTCTGACTGAACCGCGCCTAGTGTGGATTGCTCCATGCGTCTTCTGCTAGCCACGTTGTGTTTGCATGTGCGCGTACGTCATGCAGGTCCTCAAAAGGCGGTTTGTTCCGTTGCGTTAGTGCAACTTTAACCGCTCGTACGTATGCCTAACGCGACGTAATGAAGCATTTGGCCTTGATCGGCTGTATATGTACTGCAATAAGATCAGTGAGTGCACTTGTCAAGAATACTGTGTGTGGTCGTCGTACCCTCCGTTCACGAGTTATATCAGCGTAGGTGCCGCTCTGTGGTTCAAGCGCATTGCAAAGTGCACTTGGCGTTGCCCTAAAGGTGAGAAGTATTAAATCTCATGTGAATGTAGCCTTTTAGCGGCTCAGTAGTAAAAAAAGGGCTCTCATGCACTTGCGGGTTGTGGTTAGGTGCTATAACTTCAGGACTGTCGTTTATAGGTCACGCGACGAGGTTTAGTTGTCTATGGTCCTGGTCCCACTACACAGAAATATTTCTGTCAAGTCACGTCTGACACTTCGGTACTTAAATTGTCCCCTTAAAATAACAGAAAATGGATTGTACGGAAATCGCAAAACTGAGTTGCCTTGCGCAGTTTTAACATGTGGCGAAATTTATACAAGAACACCCACGTACTTAGATTAAGGTACGCGTTAAAGAGCCCCGATGGTCAAAATTAATCCAAACGGCGTACTTTACATTTATGTCGCAGTAATTTCACGCGAAGCCACATCTTTTTTGCTTTACATTGTCTTGAACGTTTGTGTTGCGTTGTAATAGATTGACGGAAGGCAGTGAACAATATTCGCGTGAAAAAACGTACTTTGGTCCCGTAAAATAACCGGGCCTTTCTTCCATTACTGTCGTGCAAGTAATTAATCAAACAAAGTTCCGTGGTGTGCATTTACCTTTGTGTACTGTTACTAGAATAAAAACAAGTGTGTGCGTGTTAAACGCTTCTGTAGCGCTAAAGCGCTGTCAGCCACGTAGCTTTCCTCAGTGAATCTATCAAATGTTCTACTTTGGAGAACTGAATAAGAAATGCGGATGAATATTTGAGCACGCAGTGCACAAAGTGCTATTTGAACTCATCGTGCAGGAATACGGGCTTTCTTTTTGTTGGGGGTATCCATATGAACAAGTAAATACTTAATCCAGTCGCGCTACAGCAGTGCGTAGTAGGTGGAACACAAGCTGAACATGTACAAATAAAACAAGAAAACGTCATCCATTGCGAAAACGCCGACTGTTGCCGAAGGAGAGCAACCCCGTTCGTTGGCAGAATGCGCTTCTATCACAGGTAATAGTAACGTTCGGGAATGAAGAGCGCACATATTACCACAAAGCTGCAGTCAACGCATTTTGTTTGCCGGAAATCGGGCCAAATCGCTCACAACGAAGCGCTGTTGTGTGCGTTTGCGTACGCGCCGACGACCGCCTATCCACACTGGCGCGGCGACGGTGCTGCCACCTGTAGCCCAATCTCGCGGCGAATATTGAGCAGGACACGTCGTCCGTCAGAACTTTAAGAACGCCTTCGAGTACATGCGAACCTCTATATGTGCACAGCAAGAAAGCTGGCTTACTTTGAGCGCGTGTGCACAGATGGAGACGGAGACGACGCCGACCGGTCAGCAGATCCTCATGTTCTCCGCGGCGCGACGTCTGAACATGGCCGAGGAGGAGCAGCGGGCCTACCACTTCCTCACAGCGCATTTCATGTCGGCCGTGGCCACCCGCGAGTTTCTCGAACTGGACGCCGACGACGTCATCCGGCTGCTCTCCGCCGACGCTCTTGGATGTCACTGGTAACCAAGTGTCGAGACGCACATGCGATAACGTGGCACACAGTCATATCTCAGTCGGACCGAAATAGGACGCTGCCCTTTGCGTGCCTATAAATGTGTCGTAATGCGTAACAATTTTCGCACTTCTTTCGCTGACCACATGTATGTGTTTAAGGACGCGCGTTCAGCATCTCGAAAGCGGCCTAACACACATGTCACATAAGCCCTGTAACATCGATTCAACTACGGGACATGTAGAGGAAAGCGGTCGCGCAAGGAGTGTCACCTCGCTTTCTCGTAATTGTCCTGTGCAGAATGCAGACTACTTTATGGGCGTAAAGGTATACCTCGAGCGCAGGACAATTTTAAGCTGGCGTTTTCCACGTGGAGTCTGCCAAGTTGTCTTCGTGTTTATCAACAGACGCTTGTACTTTCTTTAGTTTGCTGCAAAAGCATCTGGACGTTTCAAAGAGTGCAATGTTCTTATTTTCGAATAGTTGACTGCCACGCAGAATGCCTGGGTTCGAGTCCGGCTCGAACCCTGATTCTTATTCTTTAACTATCACGATTATCCTTAACACTACTGCATTAAGGTGACCTCGCGACGTTGTCTGTATACCGTTTAAATATTGCACAGCCTGCTGGTGAGAAACTGGCGACACTCCTCGGGTGAGGAGTCGCGTTAGCATGCACCTGCGCAATACTGCATTGCAGGAGCTTAGAATCCTGCATTCGAAACACACTGACCAGACCCAATCTCCCCAGGTTCACTGTGGCAGTAAGACAGCAAAAGGAGAATGCATTTCAACGATATTGTCAATGAACAATACACATGCTATAACATTGAAAAGCTAATTTTCCCAAAGGGAAATATTACTGAAAACATAATTAACAAAGCATAGTCAGAACAGAAGTGTTCGCACGATTTCATAAGAAATTCTGAAATTAATCAATGTCTGAGACAAGCAACAATTTAATGCTTAAAAACTAGCAGTACAGGGCCACAGTTGCACTGTGCCTTGTCGACTGCCACCCGACTTTCTCCATTCCAAGTGTGGAACAAAGTTTCATTAATTATCACCAAACTGCGTGCAGTGAGGAAGAAGTGTTCGAGGCGGCAATGCGATGGCTGAACCACGCGCCTGGCGAGCGGTCTCCCCACAGCGAAAAGCTCATGGCCGCCGTCCGCTTCGACCACATGAACCCGAGCGAGCTGCACCACTGCCTCGAGTACCCTGGCGTTGCTCAAATGGAACCCGTGAAAAAAATTGTCCTCGACGCCATATAGTGAGTAGCCCATTCTTACAGTTCTGTCACAGAAAAAAAATCGTTCCTCTGTTACTGATGCAATTTCGCATAAGTTTATGCCTTGCATCGTTTTGTGGTCTTGGCCCTGTTGCTTGCCTGGTTTGTCGAGAATTCGCCTGCATCGACTCCTCTCTTAGTGGTCAAATTCAGCGATTAGTAGCTTAGCCATAAGCGGCCAGCAAGGAAGTAGACAGACGAACGGTTCAGACAAGACAACGCACAGTCTTTCTAATCATTTCGTCTGTGTGCCGCTCCAAAATGCATCTAGATATAGAATTTGCCCAACAAGCCCATCACGTTGTGCTACCTAGTAGAACTTGGAGCGTGTGGGGTTCGCTGTCTAACTCCAAAGAAATGGACTGCTCGTCGACGTCTAGACCACTCGAAAACAATTTATTAGTGAAAAGATAACTTTAACACGTTACGGCGATAGGGTAAAACATCAGTACAAAACGTCCGAACAGTCTGCTCGTACAACTTCCGCGCTGATACCGCTAACCCTGGCCCCAGCGGACCGCACGCCGCGCACACGCGCACACTTCACGACAGTTCGCCGGCAACTCCCCCTTGGCCGCTCGCCGTGCCTGTCTATGAAGCATGTGCATAGCAAGGCGCATGCGCAGTGGCGCTCGCTGCTGGGTCTTATCACCGCCGGTACGGATATGGGCGAGGGTGGTGATCTGGTGGTTATCGAGGATTCCCCACAAGCTTCAATGATGTGGATAGCTCCAACGAGCTAGCCAGTGCATCGATACGAGAAAGCAGGTTATGGAAAACAGCGAAACGTTTGGTGCACCGTAGAACACGTGCTCTCGCACTCGATCGCAGTCCCAACGAGAGCACGGGCGATGCTTTCGTTGCCTGGTACTGTATTCCCTTTTCTGTTACAGCGATGGATGGATCGGTAATGTAATTATTTTGTTCTGTCTGAATGTGGCGTGCTTGAATGATCAAGTGGGTTACATTATGTCTCACGAGGATGCTAGTGGTGTTATATTCTGGCATACTCTCATGTCATGTTATGACGCCATCAGGTGCCGTCATCAGACGACTCATTCATGACGACGAAAATGGCCGCGGTTCATGACGTCGCAACACGACGTCATCGATGAGATCACGTTACATTTTTTTGCTCTTTGCGTCTTTTTTGGACCGTTCGTGCTGACGCGAACGACGCCGGATTTTTCGACTCGTATTTTGGTTACGTGCTCCTGGGAAATTAGCGGTTGTGGAATGATCGAATTTTCTCATATTTCAGCTCCTGGGTTGCCAGCGAAAGCGGTACCAAGGACATCGACAAGAAGAACGCACGGCACTACACGCCGCTGCAAGAATGTTCCAACGTGAGTGCTACGTTCTCTGCCGCTTACGAGATCCCTGCCTGGGAAGCAGCACTGAAAAAAAAAAAAAGGAAAGCTGAGCGAGCGTTGATTGGGGCTATAGGAAGCGCAGAGACCTTAGACAAAAGTCTACTGGTGCGTGTAGACTGGGTGGCATCGTTATTACAAAATCCCATCACCTGCATTACGAAAGAAAGCGCAAGCACGGACACGTAGAACAGCACAACGCCGACTGTCAACTGAACGGGCGCCCACTGGTGGACAAGAAAATAGACGCAAAACTTCGCATGCTACTAATACTGCACCCGATTGACAGGTGGCGTTCTATACAGTCTATACCAGAGAATGCGCAGATAAGGTACCTTCTTCACCACCACTGGGTGCCCTTCCGGTTGACAGCGTTTCGTGTGGAATACCAACTAAACCGTTCCCTCCGAACAAGGCTCCATCGCAAGCTTTGCTTATAGAGAGGAAGGTGCAGTCTACGGATGATTTAATAATTGCTTATTTCAGTTCAGGAGGAACAACATGTTACCATAACGCCAGGCGAGGAGAGCCACTGTCATCAGAGACCCTCAGCTCCAAAGCGGCGTCCATGTCCCGGACTAGAGAGAGTGTCAAGGCCGTTTCACGCGTTTCACGTGACTGAGATAGCCGCGCAAAAAAAAAAAAAAAGCCCTAGTCACCCAATCGTGAGCTTGGTAATGTAGCTTTCTTTACCAGGAGTGAACAAATTTTGTCATTTAGAACACTTTCAAGGGCAAACTTATTTTAATGTAAAGTAAAAACCGGAAGTCGTGCGTCAGACCGGAAATTACAAACAACCAAAGCAACTTCAGGATGACGCAACGTAGTCTTTCAAATCGCTCGACTGACTTCGGCAGTCCAGTGATTTGTTGGTCCAACCTGGAAGCGAATGATATTGGCAAGCCACCCTGGGCCCCCGTGTCTGTATGTGTCTATACTATATGTAACCCGCCCACAAAAGTTTTCGGAACGTGGACTCCACGGAAAATGCCAATTTATGCTCTGTTGGTGCACGGCGCTTCTAACGTAGCGGGCAGCTGTATAGGTCGCAGGCACTACTACAGGCTGGAACATTTATTTGCAGGCTATGTTCTCAGACAAACCCAAAATATAGCTTTCTCGGAAATTTCGCGTTCCGCAAACTTTTTGGGGCGGGTGTATATACATATAACACGCGTATGTGTGCTTGTCTGGACACATGTTAAGCAAAACCGAGTATATACTTCTGTTTGCAGCTTCTTCCCTGATCTCAGACAAGTTTTGCAAAGCAAATCCTGTCTCTTTCTCTCTCTCGCTATATATATATATATATATATATATATATATATATATATATATATATATATATATATATATATATATATATATATATATAGAGAGAGAGAGAGAGAGAGAGAGAGAGAGAGAGAGAGGATTATCTTTGCAAGACTTTCCTGAGATCAAGGCAGCTGAACAAAAAAAGGATATTCGGTTTTGCGTAACGTCTGTTCAGGCAAGCGCACTTATGCGTGTTGTAGTATATACAAGCAACATTTTTTTTTAATTAACCACACAACTTTGTCATCCACACATCATTATGCATGAATATAATTATGTCAACAACGGCCTTCCCAATAGTACACTTTTGTCTGCCATTTAATGAAATTTCGTCAGTGTCTAAAAGCTGTTCACCAATAATTACGTTTTAAATGCGAAGCATTTCTTAGCGAACTTCTGCGACTTTGAGCGTATCTATCTGTCTATCTATCTATCTAGCCGCCTACGACTTTGTGCTCTCCTGGTCGCTTGGTTCATCCAATCTGCACCAAAATTGGTATGGCGCAACGTGACTGTATGCCGAACATAAATGACAAGTCATAACATGAAAATCATGACACGCATGTCATGTACAACATGATTTACATGCTACGCTCATGGTGCGCTGGCGGCCGTTTCGCTAGTTTGATATACACCAAAATTGGTATCTTGCGACGCGACTGTGTGACGAACATAAATAACACGAGTTAACATGAAAATCATGACACGCATGTCATGCACAGCATGACTTACGTGCCACGCTCATGGGGCGCTGGCGGCGGCTTCGCTAGCTTGATCTACCCCGAAATTGGTATTGCGCGACGTGACTGTGTAACGAACATAAATAACACGAGTTAACATGAAAATCATGACACGCATGTCATGTACAGCATGACTTACGTGCCACGCTCATGGGGCGCTGGCGGCGGGTTCGCTAGATTTATATACACCAAAATTGGTATCTTGTGACGTGACTGTGTAACGAACATAAATAACACGAGTTAACATGAAAATCATGACACGCATGTCATGTACAGCATGACTTACGTGCCACGCTCATGGAGCGCTGGCGGCCATTTCGCTAGCTTGCTCTACCCCGAAATTGTTATTGCGCGACGTGACTGCGTGGCGAACATAAAAACACGAGTTAACATGAAAATCATAACACGCATGTCACGTACAGCATGACTTACGTGCCACGCTCATGGGGCGCTGGCGGCTGTTTCGCTAGCTTGATCTACCCCGAAATTGGTATTGCGCAACGTGACTATGTGACGAACATAATAACACGAATTAACATGAAAATCATGACACGCATGTCATGTACAGCATGACTTACGTGCCACGCTCATGGGGCGCTGGCGGCGGCTTCGCTAGCTTGATCTACCCCGAAATTGGTATTGCGCGACGTGACTGTGTAACGAACATAAATAACACGAGTTAACATGAAAATCATGACACGCATGTCATGTACAGCATGACTTACGTGCCACGCTCATGGGGCGCTGGCGGCGGGTTCGCTAGATTTATATACACCAAAATTGGTATCTTGTGACGTGACTGTGTAACGAACATAAATAACACGAGTTAACATGAAAATCATGACACGCATGTCATGTACAGCATGACTTACGTGCCACGCTCATGGAGCGCTGGCGGCCATTTCGCTAGCTTGCTCTACCCCGAAATTGTTATTGCGCGACGTGACTGCGTGGCGAACATAAAAACACGAGTTAACATGAAAATCATAACACGCATGTCACGTACAGCATGACTTACGTGCCACGCTCATGGGGCGCTGGCGGCTGTTTCGCTAGCTTGATCTACCCCGAAATTGGTATTGCGCAACGTGACTATGTGACGAACATAAATAACACGAGTTAACATGAAAATCATGACACGCATGTCATGCACAGCATGACTTACGTGCCACGCTCATGGGGCGCTGGCGGCGGCTTCGCTAGCTTGATCTACCCCGAAATTGGTATTGCGCGACGTGACTGTGTAACGAACATAAATAACACGAGTTAACATGAAAATCATGACACGCATGTCATGTACAGCATGACTTACGTGCCACGCTCATGGGGCGCTGGCGGCGGGTTCGCTAGATTTATATACACCAAAATTGGTATCTTGTGACGTGACTGTGTAACGAACATAAATAACACGAGTTAACATGAAAATCATGACACGCATGTCATGTACAGCATGACTTACGTGCCACGCTCATGGAGCGCTGGCGGCCATTTCGCTAGCTTGCTCTACCCCGAAATTGTTATTGCGCGACGTGACTGCGTGGCGAACATAAAAACACGAGTTAACATGAAAATCATAACACGCATGTCACGTACAGCATGACTTACGTGCCACGCTCATGGGGCGCTGGCGGCGGCTTCGCTAGCTTGATCTACCCCGAAATTGGTATTGCGCGACGTGACTGTGTAACGAACATAAATAACACGAGTTAACATGAAAATCATGACACGCATGTCATGTACAGCATGACTTACGTGCCACGCTCATGGGGCGCTGGCGGCGGGTTCGCTAGATTTATATACACCAAAATTGGTATCTTGTGACGTGACTGTGTAACGAACATAAATAACACGAGTTAACATGAAAATCATGACACGCATGTCATGTACAGCATGACTTACGTGCCACGCTCATGGAGCGCTGGCGGCCATTTCGCTAGCTTGCTCTACCCCGAAATTGTTATTGCGCGACGTGACTGCGTGGCGAACATAAAAACACGAGTTAACATGAAAATCATAACACGCATGTCACGTACAGCATGACTTACGTGCCACGCTCATGGGGCGCTGGCGGCTGTTTCGCTAGCTTGATCTACCCCGAAATTGGTATTGCGCAACGTGACTATGTGACGAACATAATAACACGAGTTAACATGAAAATAATGACACGCATGTCATGTACAGCATGACTTACGTGCCACGATCATGGCGCGCTGGCGGCCGTTTCGCTAGCTTGATCTACCCGGGAATTAGTTTTGCGCGACGTGGCTGTGTGACGAACATAAAAACGCGAGTTAACATGAAAATCATGACACGCATGTCATGTACAGCATGACTTACGTGCCACGCTCATGGGGTGCTGGCGGCCGTTTCGCTAGCTTGATATACACCAAAATTGGTATCTTGCGACGTGACCGTGTGAGGAACATAAATAACACGAGTTAACATGAAAGTCATGACACGTATGTCATGTACAGCATGACTTGCGTGCCACGCTCATGGGGCGGTGGCGTCCGTTTCTCTAGCTTGATTGACCCCGAAGTTGGTATTGCGCGACGTTACTGTGTGACGAACATAAATAATAGGAGTTAACATGAAAACCATGACACACATTTTCCTCAGTGACATACAAGACGATGTATGCAGCTCTTTGCTGGCTGCTTCGCATTACATCGATTCCCACTATGCGTGGGATCTGCCGGCTTTTTAAATCTAGTTATCAATTATTGCACCTTTTTCTTTTGCGTAATTAGTACTGGGTGTGTCCAGGTAAGATCGAACACGAGGGCCCGGTCACCATTACCGATTTTGATGAAATATACTGTACGCCTAGGCATTAGACTCAGAACAGTGGTTTCAAAGTTAGTTCTGTGGGGAAAAAAAAGTTTGTTCGCCTGAAAGAAATATATACATAAGTTTTGGGTGCAAAAAATACATTTTTCCGCCAATTTCGCGATTTCTGAACTTTGAGGACAACTACGGCAGAGTTTTGCCGGCAGAGTTTTCGTGGTATAGTAGGGCTTTCACAGTGATGCATTCATTCTCTCGTTCGTCCTCTGAGCGTAGTTTGGCGCGCAAGCGGTGCTCATCCGCAGTCGAAGCGGCACTCATGTAATGCGAGCGCCCGCAGCATCGAGCGTCCGCTCGATGCGGGTTTGTCAAGCTGCTGATCGCAAGGCAAAGCTTGCTGAACCATGACACCTGGCTGCGCATTTGTTGTTGTGGAGCCGCTGCTTTGTCTCGTACAATTTATTTTGAACAACTTACATCCGATTTTGGGCACGTAACGAACGGTGCAGCCGCTAGGCTGACTTGGTCACGTGTGACGCATTGTAACTTGTTAGCAACCAAAATAATGGAATGTTTCTTTACGCAGAATGGTAGATAACGTCCTTGACTTCAATAAGGGGGATTTAAAAAAATCAAAAATGGCCTTTTTGGGAAAACTATTTTCAAACTTGGGCGTTTTTGGTAAATCACTTACGTGTAAGCACAATTATGAAGTAAAACGGAGCGCAATAGAACCACGGAAAATATTTTAAAAGAGAGCACGAATATCAATGCTATTATGTACCGATTTTAATCATCCTCAGTTTAATTTGTTTTCAGCAATAATTTCCTGAAAGACAGGTAGTTTGTGCGATTTGCCATGTTGTAATTCTTTTTGTTCGAAAGTGCTTTGACAGGTAAAGGAAATAATAGAATCATAGCATTTTATTTCACTTGTTCTTTGAAGGGAATAAATTGTGATGAATAAGTACACCACTTTTTTTCTAGGTGCGCCCAAATTTCCGAAATCGCGAAGTTGGCGGGAAAGTGCTTTTTGTGGCCCAAATATTTTTTTTCAAGCGAAAAAAAATTTTATGTGCCTAACTACGAAAACATTGTTCCCGGTGTGACTGATGCCTAGGCCTACAGAAAATTTCATAATCGGGAAATGGCGACCGGGACCTCTTATGTGGGCACACCCTACAGCACTTTCTCACTTGCGCGTGTTTTATATTTTGCCGTTTTAGCACCTAGACGAAGCAGTGTTTCTAGCTCTTTGTTATTATTATTATTATTATTAATATTATTATTATTATTATTATTATTAGTAGTAGTAGTAGTAGTAGTAGTAGTAGTAGTAGTAGTAGTAGTAGTAGTAGTAGTAGTAGTAGTAGTAGTAGTAGTAGTAGTTAGTAGTAGTAGTAGTATTGGTAAGTTGTCAACCACAAGTTTTCGTCTTAAGAAGTGAAAAATTGTGGTATTAGAGGCGTAGCACCTTTATACCAATCGTATTTGCAACATTGAACATTGAATGCATATTTGCAGGGGCAATGCGTTCTTTGCGGACGGCAAAGAACGCATTGGACAGCGCCGGCTATCAATTGAGCTTATTGCATACGATGCAAACGCGAACGTGTATATGCACGCGCAAGGGAAATTGATTAAGAGCACGAAAGGTACGCCAGTCTGTTTACCACTGCTGCATTACCGTGAGGGATCTGTTATCGCTCAATGAAATAGACGAGCTGACCTATGCACTTTGTGCTGTTTTTGTTAATGTGGTTTATGGCTCTTTTGTTCATGTCTGCCTAACATCACCATATCATGAAACAGTGGCTTGCACTGATGCTTCGTTCCATTTGCCACCAGGTTTGATAATGGGTCATTATTTTCGCACTTTATCTCGTGCTCTAGTAATCTCACATTGGCGCACCTTCCGGTTTGTCCGATATAAGTATTGCTACATGACAGAGGGATGTGATAGACAACGCGAACGCGTACACGATCGCGTTTATATCGTATGCAATAAACCCTCAGTTGATAATCAGCGTTGTCCATGTGTACTTCTTTGCTGCCCGAGTTGTATTTTCCTGTCTACAAGTCAATATAGCGTGATACAATACCGCTTTACATACGTACGGTAATTTTAAGCGGTCTTGATTCACACAAGTTATACACATTAAGACGTCCTTGGCTCTTGTTACTAAGTTTGTATTTAAAGTTGCCACAAAAGATAAGCTGGTATCATCTGCACGTACTGAAAATTCGGCATTTTTATCACGGCCTGTGATCACGTCAACGAAGATAATCAAAAGACAGCGTCTCAATATGCTACCCCGGGGAAGCATGCCACATTTAGCCTGCTCTTCACCTGAGCATTCCATCTGCATACTTTACAGTCCGAGCTCGGGGTTCTAAATGCGATGAGTACGAAAAATGCGCTATGCCTCTAATACCTGAATCTTTAAACAAAACACGTGGTTGGCCACGCAAAGTCAAGCCTTAAGAATAACCCGAGTGCCAATCGTTTACTGTAACAGCTCTCTAATATTAAGTCTTTCTGAGGAAGAAGCGCCGAGAAAGACTTGTTGCAGCTGTTTGTCAACTATTCCTTGCGCGCAGAGAGCAAAATGAACATTATTAGTAGCAGGCGAAAACTGTCGCAGGTGGGCAGTCAGAACTAAGTCCAAAAATTGTCAACTCTGATCATCTTCGTTCGATCAAGTTGCAGGGCAAGCTCGAAAGCTGGGCTTTCCCACTGTGCTCGAATCGATCGCCTTATTTATCGTCCTGTTGAGGTAGCGTAGCCAGAAATGGGCAAGCGGGGGGCTTCAACCATACTTTATGTGCGTACGTGTGTTTGTATATGTGCGTGTATATGTACACATGCAAATATTAAAATTTTCGGGCAGAGGGGTTGAATCCCTCAACTCCCTGCCGTTGCTACGCCATGACTTGTTGCAAGCTGCCTCGATCGCTGCCATCTACCATATCAAAAGCAAGGCGAAGCAAGTTAATTGACAGAAAAGCGGAAACCCTATTTACATCTCGCTGCTCGGCTAAAGCACTCAACACTTCTGCACACTCGTCGACTCACAGTAGTTGAGATATGGAGCAGCGGCGATTCTATACGGCCTTGTAGGAAGCGAAAGCCTAAACACCGACATACACAATCGCTTAACCTCAACAAAGCGTTTATTACGAAATGCGACTACATATATATGTGTGAAAGAACAAACAAAGCCAACCAAAAAACAAAAAGCAAAAACTAAGACGCCCACCTGTCAAGCCAGTCATTACTCATCTATTTCTGTCTTACAGATTACCTAAAAAGCGAAGCTCTTTCTGCGTGTGATAGGTGGTGCGCTCACACATTCCAAGTCATAACGTCTCATTTCTACAGCCTCATCAATCGATCGGGTCAAGAAATCTTTGTCGTGGTATAGAATGCACGTGTTATCAAAGTACGGCACACAACCGCAATCATTACATCGTTTTTGCACCTTATAATCATGCTCTTTTATCCGCACACCTCTCGGTTTGCCCAACATATATGCGCGGCCACAAGACGAGGGTTTTCGATATACGACAATCTGTGCGCAGGGAACATAGTCATTGCGATGGTTTATTTTACGAAACTCTTTTTTTAACACGACAGTGTTTTATGCCGGGGTCCACCAAGACTTCAGTGACGTATTTCCGTCACGGAAATGACGTAGAAAAATATACACGATCAGAAGGCAAAGAAAAATGTTCCGTCAGCGGGGGTCGAACCCACGACCGCTCGGTCCGCGACAGCAGATGCCGGGCACGCTATCCACTGCGCCACGGTCACAGCCTCTTGAGGCTTTACAAACGCGCCTTTTATATCTACCACTCTCCCGGTCGGCGGGGTGGTTTTGCCCTCTGGGAGCGGTAAAATAAACTGATTCGTCATTACTGTGGCCTCCGCGATTAGCACCTACAACGCGTTACACGTCCCTCCCATTCGGCGCGTTTCAATAGAAGTTCAATTTTGTCAATGCCTTAACACATCGCGAGGTGGCGACCTTAGCCAAGCGTCGTAAAAGCGTCGGCATCGCTCATAGCTCTGCGACGCGCGCCTGCCTCACCTGGCTAGTGTACACTCTAACCTGGCTGTAACACCGCGTTCGCCGCTCACGCGCTCGCCCCGAGAAAAATCGCGGCCGCGCTACCGGGGCGGCACGACGCGCTTTGCGTTTCCCTCTAGTCCGGCCGTGGTGCTCAATCATATTTTAATATGCCGCGGGATGGCGACCAAGTTCTGCGTCTAATATGCGACGCTCTTCTGCTCTTCTGGCTATCACACCTAGTTATCTGATTACGCTTCCCCCCGTTAACTACTACAGCTACCACAAGGGTTTTTTAATAATTTAACATTGACGTTAGTCGTCGGGATGCAGATGTACCACCAATAATCAAAGTGGGTGTATCCACGTTAAACGGTGCTATATCTGCCAGACATCAATATGCATTATGCAAACTCTCTTATATCAATGTACAGTAAACATTCAGTTACTTCTGTAAGGGCACGCTTTACTTTCGTGTTATTCAGATTACGGAGGGATCAACCATGTTTTAGGGGCGTAGCTCCTCTTAGTCTAACCTTGTCACATCTCCGTTGTCCGGCGTCACACCAATAATCAAAGTGGGTGTATCCACGTTAAACGGTGCTATATCTGCCAGACATCAATATGCATTATGCAAACTCTCTTATATCAATGTACAGTAAACATTCAGTTACTTCTGTAAGGGCACGCTTTACTTTCATGTTATTCAGATTACGGAGGGATCAACCATGTTTTAGGGGCGTAGCTCCTCTTAGTCTAACCTTGTCACGTCTCCGTTGTCCGGCGTCACCGGCAGTATCTCTGTGCGGCGTAAACGGCAGATGGCGCTGTCTCATAAAAGTACATACAAACTGCAGTTCAGGGACGATATTCTAGATGGCGCTGTACACAATCCGCGTCATCACCATTTCTCGTCTCATTTCCTAGATGGCGTTGGTCCAATAGAATTGTATCCAATATGGCGCTTGTGTGAATCAACACTAGATGGCGCTAGAAGTGCCGCTGCTCTCCGATTGGCTGCTGCGTGGGCTGCGCGGGGATGCGCGGGGATGCGCGGGGAGCGAGCGCCTCTCTCATTCTCCTGGATCGTCGCCGTACGTGCGGGATCGTTGGTGGAGCATGAACGATACGCAGCGGCGGGCGCTCGCTTGGCGGCAGCCAGGCGGATCCCGTGACGGTGCGCGCCAAGGACGCCGCTGCGAAACGGGCTCAACGAGAAGCCGATCCCGAGACCATGATTGCTTCAGGAGCTTCGCCCAAGCTCTTCATCATTCACCCCTGGATATGCTGTAATTTTTTCCCCTCTCTGGACAGGGCACATTTCGCTACACAGTTTCTCTCGAGCAGACATGATCAACCTTGCGCCAACCTTATTGCCAGTCTTCCTAAGAATATGGGCTACGCCATGGATATAGGGAATAACCGTGGTTTTCTGCTGCTGCTGGAACCTGTCATTACGGGACGATTTGCTTCAAGTTCCGATTGGCCTCGAGATCGACCTATAGGCGGCAGCAGCGTCGCCGCGTTAGTGTGGGGAGGCGGTCGGAGGCGCGTACACAAATGCACACAGCGGCGCTTCGTTGTGAGCAGTTTGAGCCGATTGTCGGCGGCTAAAATGCGTTGATTGCTTCTTACTGGTAATATATACACTCTGCATTGTTGAATTGATGCACTAAGATCATTCAACGTTCCTATTAGTAGTGATAGAAGCGCAATCTGCAGATGAAAGGGATGCTCGCCCTGGACGACAGTTTGCGCTTACACACGATATATATATATATATATATATATATATATATATATATATATATATATATATATATATATATATATATATATATATATATATATATATATATATATATATATATATATATATATATATTGTTTTCTCTGTACGTGTTTAGCTTGCAATGTGTTCTGTGTACTACGCACTGCTGTAGCACGACTGAACTACTTAAGTGTTTACTTCTTGTTCATTTGTATACCAGCCCCATATTCCTGTGCAATGAGTTCAATAGCGCTGTTCACGCGAATACGCATACGCAGGTAATAGTTAAGCACAGAGCTTTCATCGATTGATTACGTGCACGACAGTGATGCAAGAAAGGTCCGTTTATTTTGTGGAATAAGTGTCTTTTTTTTTCAAAATAATAATGTCCGCTGCCTTCTATCAATTTATAACAACTCCACACAAACGCTCAAGACAATGTGAAAAAAAAAAGGATGAGGTTTTGCGTGAAATTATACGACGTAAATGTAAGGCACGCCGTCGGGCTAAGAACATGGGTGGTTATGCATAAATTTCGCCCCAAGTTGAAATTGCGTGCGGCAACACCGTTTTATCACTGCCGTGTCATTCCATTGTCTGTTTTTTTTTAGGGACAGTTTGAGTACCGAAGTCTCAGACTTCACTCGATAGAAATACTTCGCTGTAGCGGGACCACGACCGTAAAATAAAAGGACATCTTAAGCGCTACTAAAGCTCATCATGAACTACAGTGCCGCAGTTATACACCTAACAAGAACGCGAAAGTGCATGAGCCTCGTTTTTGTTTACTGCGGAGTCGCTAAAACGCTGCATCCACACACTGGGGCTCTTCGATTTTCCACTTCTGGCTACCCGCGGGCTGCCAGAGCCAGCCAGAGCGCGCTCGTTTTCCTCGGGTTGCTCCGACCCCCCCGCAGCGCACTTCCGGTTGGCGTTCGTTTTTCTCGGGTTGGACGGTTCTGGCGACCCGCGGGGAGCCCGAGGGTCGCCAGAAGCTTCCAGGACAATTTAGTCGTGGAAGCTCTCTGGAAGGTTTCGGGCTAGCAGACGCCGAAAAGAGACGATACGCGCTCGCCGCCATCTTTGTGAGGACTCGACGGATTGCAATGCGGGCGTTTGGGGACTACACACCTTCACTTGTGCTTAGCTCGGCGCCGTTCCGCCGTGCGAGATGGCACGATTACGAGTGGCGGCGAGCATTTGTACCTAATGTTTATTGCTTTTCTTATGTGCCCCGTGACGTTTCCTTCCGTGAACAACGCGGCGAACTGTCGTGTTCTAACTGCGTCGTGCACATGTCCCAAAAGTTATGTACACGTTCGTACGCACGCATGCGACATGGAGAGCCCTTTCGAGTTTATTTTTTCGTAGTAATATTCGATTGTGGTGTCGTGTGTGCTTTCTGTGCACTTAGCGAAGACGATTGTGATCGAACTAACTATTTCGCTCCGTCGTATGTTTGCGTGCGTGAACCCCGTCAGAACTTAACTATTTCAACTAGGTCTTCGATGTTGATAAAATGCACTGATTGGCTAAAAGCGATCGCGACATTGTTTTTTGTGTGATGCTCGTTGGTCGCGAACAACGAGCGAGCGTATTTCGATCTACGGGCCAGTATATGAGCTTTGGTATTATGATATGCTACGACGCGTCGATGTGAAAACATCCTTTTGTCGCTTATTTCATCGTCGGCTTTGTCTTTTTCCATCTCTTAGTAATAATGCCATGCAGTATGTACGCGTTTATCACCTAGTAGCTCAAATAAAAGTTGAGCTACATGAGATTTTTGGAGTGCCACTTCTTACTCCGAGAGGCTCAGGCAACATATGCCAAAACGAGTCGAAGACCCGTCACACAGAAGTTTATTTTAGATATAACGCGCCCTCGTGGTACCGATAACGCCGCATGTCTCAAGTTATGACAAAACGCAAGCTGGTCAACGTGTGTGTGCGACGTAGTACGCGATATATCCTCGAGCTCTTTTGGGGACACAATCACTTTCGCGAAATTTCGCGTCGTGTTGTGCAGCGACTGTTACATATACTAAGCAGACGCGAGCTGGTTAAGCCGTTAGCGGCGCGGCACCTCACCTTGCACCGTTTTCGAGGCGCCGTGCGAACGTACTACGTGATCCTATCCCAAACGCGTATGCTCGAGAATATCACATCAACTCTCCAGCAAAGCTAGCCACATATTTCCAAGCGGGCAATGCAGAGGAAACCAACGCGCACGCGGCGCAAAGTTTCGTTTGCTGCCACGGCGGTAGCGTTTGCTTACGTTTACGCTGGCTGTCCCAGCGTTCGATTTTGCAATCTTCGGGCAGCTTCGGCAGGCCTCGGGTTGTCTCGGGCTTCCCACACACGTGACCAAGACGCTGTTTCCTGTCCCGACCGGAACTAGCTAGCTGACACTCTGGCTAGCTCTGGCTGCCAGCGAACTGCCAGAAGTCCGCAAATCGAAGATCCCCACTATTTAATGCTCCTCATGTTTGGGGCTACGCCAAGCGCACTTCAGGATGCTCTTAAACCAGAAAGCAGCACCAACACTGAAATGATTCTGGCGAACGAAGGGTACGACACCAATACACAGCCCTCTCGAAAGTCGCACTCACTGATCTTATTACAATGCGCATGCAGCCGAGCAAGCCCATTTGCTTTTGTACACAATTTTAAGTATACGTACGAGCAGTTAAAATCGCGCTAACATAACAGAACAAACCGCCCATTGAGAACGTGCAGGACGTACGCGCACATGAAAACACGACGTGGCTAGCAGACGACGCAGGGAGCAATCCACACTAGGCGCGCTTCAGCCAGTAGCCGCCCGGCGGCGACTCCGCTCGATCTCGCGGCCAATAGAGCGATTCAGCGACAGCCGTAAGAAGTCGTAGTGGGTAACCTGCTGCCTGCAGCCGTGAAACCTGTTGCTCGAAGCTCTTCTGCTTCTGCTTCTGCGCTCTGCTACCTGGCCTGGCATGAAGCGTGATGCCCTTTTCTACGCCCGCTCATGCCGCGTGTGCCAATGCGTGAAGCCTCGTGGTGGCAAGCCTCCCGGGCTCATGCAGCCGATCGACAGCCAACAACCCGGGCAAGTCGCGGCCTGTGACAATATGGGACCCTTCCCAAGAAGCCGGAGAGGCCATGTTTTTCTCCTGGCTGTCACAGATCACTTCACGAAGTGGGTCGAGCTGTTTCCCCTTCGGAAGCTAACGGCACGCGCAATCTGGGACAAGTTGACCGAGGTATTTACCCGCTTTGGCTTTCCGGCGGAGTTGATCACGGACAATGCGTCCTACTTCACGGCCTAGGTGTTTGTGGATGCGTGTGCTGCCTTTGGCATTAAGCACCGCAAAACAACCACGTATCACCCACAGGCCAACCCGACTGAGCGAATAAACCGAAACCTCAAGCCCTTGCTGACCGCCTTTGCGCAGCAACACAGGGATTGGGATGCCTGTCTTAACGAGATAGGCTTCTCCTTGCGGTCCACGGTGAACCGTTCTACCGGGTACACGCCCGCTTTCCTCAACTTCGGGAGAGAGCTGCCTAACCCCATGGACCGCGTTCTGCGGGGCGGCAGCGGGGCGTCCGCCACAAAAGCCGGCCCGTCTGGCTACGCGGCGGAACTGCGCTCACGGATGGACGCAGCCCTCGACCTGGCGCGTTCCAACCTGGCAAAAGCGCGAGCTGGACAGAAGGCTCAATTCGACCGGTCGCATCGGGAAGTGCACTACGATGTCGGCGACCTCGTCCTCAGGCGTAATCACGTCTTGAGTGACGCTGCCAAAGGCATCTCGGCCTCCTTGTCGGCCAAGTGGTTGGGCCCATACCGAGTGCAGACCAAAGTGTCGCCTCTGGTGTACAAGCTGGCTGACTCCCAAGGGAGGCAAGTCGGCGGTCCAGTTAACGTCTCTGACCTCAAACCTTTCGTTGCCCGCAGCAACGACTTGGGAGGGGGGGAGGCGGTCACCGAACCGCAGGAAAGCCGTGAGAAGGCTGGCTCCAAGCCACGCCACCGGTACAACCTGCGGAAACGCACCTAAGCAACCTTTCTCCCACAGACAGGTAGCTGGACTTTATTCCATACCATGACAGTGAATGGAGAATAACCGCTAAGGTGCGGCGGCACACGTCTGGAAGTGGTAGAAGGCCCTCTTGGCCAAAAATACCCTCTGACGTGTTGTCCAAGCCATACCCTGGCAAGCGCCCCTTTTGTTGGGCAGCACTGTCAGGCAGGCACTCCTTTATGGCAAGCCGGCTATACCGGGGGCATTTCTGTCCACTCCCGCGTCACCCGCTCGTTTCCCTGCGCCTGGCTCAACCGTGCCGCCAACCTGTTGCTGAACCTGTGGCCTGCTGTTCCCTGGTCCTTCCTGCGGGGGCCAGGTTCCTGCCTTCTGGCCTGCAGACACCACCACCCTGCCTAACTCACCTGGCAGCTTCGGCAGCCGCCCTTGGCGGCTGGTCCGCCTACTCAAGCTGTGGCCCAGGTCCGAGCGTGGTCGCTCTGGATTCCGTTCCTGGCTGCCTGCTGTTCCGGCCTGCCGTTCCTGTGAGGCCCCCGTCCCAGCGACTTTCGGCGGTGGGCTGCCGCACGCTACTCGCAGCCACGCCTCGTCCGTTCCCGGCTGCCAACTTCTCCAGACCGGTGAACCTCAAGCGGGCTGGCTGCCCGCCCTTGTGCAGTCTTGCCCCCGTTCCTCCTGGGCTGTGGACCTTCTTCCCAGCGGTGGGTTCTCCCCTGAGGTAGAACTTGTGGTGGAACTTTCGGTGGAACTTTTGTGTTGCCATGGCCGACCTATGGACTCGTACCTTTGGGAAGACGACACCCCCTTGTTGGACTTCGCCCTGTTGGCCAGCCCCTGGCGGCTGAGCCGACCTTGCCACTTGGCCTCGGACAGCCTCTTTCACAGGCTGGCCTCGGTCTTTAGGAGGGGGGAAAGTGGGAATCGAGCGCGCCCTCCCCTTTGGCGCCTCGTTCCCCAGCTAGCGCGTGTGTTGGCCCCGCGCGGCTCGAGCGCCGGGGACCGCCGTTAATCGGCAGTATGGCGACCACGGCGGCAGCGCCAGGCCTCTTTGTCTGGTGCGAGCCATGCGTCGGCTTCCCGGCGCGCGGGCACGCGTCCGGGCATGCCTGGACATGCTCACATGCTCACGCCACCAAGCTAGCTTACGTCACTGCGCAACGCCTGTCCTCATTGGCCGCCAGTGACAACCCCCTTCCCCCTTGAGCTCGCTTCTGTCTGGCGCTGGCTTGCCCGCGTCAGATGCACTCAGGCCGGCACGAGAGGTTGACGCGCTGCTCTGGCAGGCGGCTTCTCGTCCGTGCGCTCGACTGCTGCCCTTTGTGCGGTAGTCGTAGCGCCGCTGGCAAGCGTACTCGATCGGTCTTGCAGAGTTCCCTTTACGGCCTGCAAGCCCGTGACTGTCGTACTGTGCTGCATCTTGGGTTAATAAACCCGTGATGTTTGTTGACATCCTGCCTCGAGTGCCTTTTCTGCGCCGTGCTGGAGAGTCGACGAACCCGGCCGTAGCGTCTTTGTTCGCTGCGGCAGTGGAGAACGTCGCGTCCCTTCCCGGTCGCCTCGTACGGTAAGTTTTGTGCTAAACCTATATCCACACCCCTCAGCCACGTCGAGGCGAGCCGTTTTAATTGACGCCGAGATGTGAATGCGTCCGTCCTTCGTCATGGCAGCAGTCATGACCTTTCTTTCGATTGGGCCTACAGCGGCGTCTACACAGAAGACGTCTTCGCGATTCCGGGTGTAGTAATCAGCACGTGCCTTGCGTCGGTCCGGGTGGCGTTGCGAATCGATGTTGCGTGGCAATGGTTTCAGTCGCGACCCTCATGGGAATGGAGGAGCATGCTTCTCCGCTCCTACCGCTTGGCTCGTAGGTTCCGCCCTGTGGGTGTCCGGGAGAGGCGCAGGGCTCCCCCGTGCCTCTACGGTTTCTTTGCTGGACTGTATTATAGAGGCCGGTCTGTTGGAGACGGGTAGCGCAGATGCGCATCGGTAGCCTCAGTGCGGTCTTAAAAACGCCGGTCTGACTAGACTATTAGCCTGTTCTATTTACTTTTGAGTGAGGTGGTGATACGAAAGGTGATAGGCTAGGCGACTTGCCAACAAGGCTTCAAGCATTTGCATGTTGTCATTTATAGAGACCGTGATTGCGCGGCATAATCTGGTGAACTAGTCCAGAAATTTGCTTTATTTGCTTACTCAGAAGGTTCGAGGTGAAATTTGCGTCCTAATTACACTGAATGTGCAGACTGAAGATCCTGATTTTATGCAATCTTGGCACAGCTTGACCATGTTTACGAACAGCTCAATGCTTGGGTCGCGTGTGTGGGGTTTAAGTGTGAGGAATTCGGACTTTTCTGGCGATCAGTAGAGTCCCATTTTGCTAATATGCCGCTCGATGACGTTGATAGCGGTTGTTGGGACATCTTGTGCCCCGCCAGTGGAGCCTTGGCGCACCCAGAGCCATATCATCAGCACAAAATGCGAGTCGTGATTTAGGTATATTTCCGAGTTCTTTGGCCATTGGCGCCACGGCTACATTGAATAAAAGTGTCCATAGGACTGCTCCCTGAGGTGCGGCCTCTGTTTGGGAGGGTGAAAGCGGTGGATGCGAGTGAACTTCATCTAACCTCGGCGGTGTGATTTTCCAAGCAGTCATTGACATACTGCCAGATTCACTGCCGCGGCTGTGGTGGTCAGTATTCTGAGAATATGGACGCGCCCTACGTTGTCAAAAGCCGAAGCCTACAATATGGCCAGTGAAATCTACACAGGCAAGATAATTCCTGTCTAATAAATTAACGTTAAAATAACCTGAAAGAGCGCACCCTTATTTTCTCGCAAGATTTTCTCTAAAGATTTCAATAATCCTGCACAAAACTGTTTAATCGGCGAAGATGGTAAGCGGAAAACCACGCCAATGATAGTTTTCCCTTGATTTGCGAGGAAAGAAATTTTCTATTTCGAGCCATGCGTATTCACATTTCGGAACATTAATACCTAGATCTGCACGTCTTTTTGTGAAGATAAAGTTTCGTGATACGAACATAGCCGCACCTTCACGGAAGTATCAACGCTGTGACAGAATTCTGACACGTATTGGGGTAAGGAATCCTCCCCAGACGAAAGTAGCTACGCAGATGAGTTTGAAGTGATGATCTGTGTTACGCAGCAATACATTATCAGCAAAATGCTTTCTTAAGCTTTGGGCATTGATATGAATAGCTGAAGAGAGTTCACATGAACTGATCTGACGAGCTAGCTCTTGCGCAGAAAAATAATCCATGATGCTATCGTTCAATTGTCGTGAAAGATATGCAAGTCGCAATCGCTACCAATTAGAAATACCCTGCCATCCGCTTTCTTTCCAGCTTTTGTCACGCAGTTTAATATCTAAACGTAAAGCGATTCCTCTTGCTTTTATTTTGCTTTTTGCTCCAGTGCCATAGCGAAGCTGCGAATAGACTTTTGGAGTGGATCAGGTCACATTACAAACATCATACGAGTCAGCTGCTTACACAGCTACGGCGTTACGATAGCCTACGCATATTGAGGCATGTATAATAGGTGCACCATCTGCGTGCCGAGTCAAGCTTCTGCGCTGCGAACTACATTGCACACGCAATCTCTTTTCTTTGGCGCAGGTTTCCGTGACCGCGGAGAATGATGACCTGCATTCCAACTCAGTGATGCACACATCTCTGGACCCAACTAGCGGCACCCACACTACGTCGGACCGATCTCTTGCCGACAAGCCAACGTACAGGCCTGGCGGCGCTTTCTTGGTCCTGAAGGACTCGATCAAGTCCACTGCGAGTGCTAACACGCTTGGCGCCAGCCAAGGGGACGACCGGGACCACATGTCGACCAGCTACGCAGGTCCCACGTTCCGCGGCAGCAGCTCTAGCTTCTTGCGCGGCCATAGTGCTGGCGGCTCGGCGCGCAATGTCGCTGGTGGCCTGGGTGACAGCTCGGGCTCATGCATAGAAGAGACAGAGGAACGCCGCGTGATTGAATCTCGCACTGAGGAAGTGCGCACCGTGCGTAAAATCCGCAGGTCACGATCTCGAAACCAGGCTGCGACGGAACCGTTGGCGATCGATGATACTGTGCGGTACAGGACAGAAAGTGGCCACCGGGCAGTCGGGCCTGGCGGACTGCCGCCTATCACTGATCGCGAGTCCGCCGTAAGTCGGTCTATGATCAGCGGGACCGGGAGGAAGGTGACTGACAGCCGCCGGTCCATTGAGGAGCGCGCCGAGACGGAAAATGTAAGCGAGCGCGCTATGAGTACGAGCTACGCATCTTCGCAGTACTCGTTTGGCGAGGTGGCATCCTCCGACAGGATGAGGCTCCTCGAGGGAACCACACCTCTAGCTGAAGACGTCTCGCCCGTGGCGTCGGCGCGACCTTCCACCGTGTCGGTTGGTGAGATAGGCGCTTTCTCAGACAGGGCTGACTCTGCCGCAAGGCCGGTGAGCAGTACATCTTCCATGTACAGCCTTTCGGCTGAAGAGCAGGACCTGAATGCGCTCGCTCCGTGGAAGCCGAGAATCCCCGATCATTCGGCACGCAAACAAAGCTCCGGATTTGAAAGTAGAGCCTCTGACAAGGGTGGATCGGAGAAGTCTTTCCCGTCTGCCTCAGCGGAAAGCATCGAAATGTCCGACTACAAGACCATATACGGAAAGTCTCAAAGCGAAGAGAAGCAAGGGAAGGAGGCGCTGGAAACTATAGACGAGGCACCTACGGCGGCGTCGCTGACCAGCGAGGCTCGCGATGCGCAGCCTAAACAGATGGCAGAACCACGCACGGAGTCAACGCCTGTAGACCAGGAGCTCTTGGAGCTTTGTGATGTACACTTGGCTGCTGAGATGAGAAGAAGGTCTAGTGGTAGCATGCACGGCGAGAATACAGAGGAGGAGCCTGAAACGACAACAAAGCAAAATAAGAAATCGGGTTCCATTAGGACTGTCGACACTGATGAAGCAAAACTGAATCTGGGACCTCCCACAACAATCCTGAGTGACGTGCAGCGTAAGAGAGGTAGTAAGGACTCCTTAATTCACAAAGCAACTGATGTAGTGACGGGTGCAGCCGGGCAGAAAAAGACGTTTAGCGAGTTGGGCCATGTGCAGCGTAAACAAGCGCCGCTTTTGGATGTTTTCGAAACCAAAGTAGACGAAGAAATGGCGGTGTTCGAGCAAAAAAATATAACATCTGATAAAGCAGAACAGAGCCGCGCTAGCGGCAGTGAGGTCTCGGCGCAGCCGACTGAAGCGGCAAGTTTAAACACTGGGGTTCCCAAGGCTGCATCGATGGACCATCCGCTAGGGACAGGTGAAGGTTTAAAGCACCCCGCTCCACGCGCAGATGAAACGAGTGGGACCGCGCTCAGTATGCCGCAACCGGAAAAGCTGCGTGATAGTGAAGAAAGAACCGATGACGGATACAAGCTCGTATTTCTTCCACAGAAGAGGCAGGATGGTGGGACCGCGTTCGGTGTGCCGGAACCGGAAAAGCCGCGTGATAGTGAAGAAACAACCGATGACGGATACAAGCTCGTATTTCTTCCGCAGAAGAGGCAGGATGGTGGGACCGCGCTCAGTGTGCCGGAACCGGAAAAGCCGCGTGACAGTGAAGAAGGAACCGATGACGGATACAAGCTCGTATTTCTTCCACAGAAGAGGCAGGATGGTGAGACCGCGCTCAGTGTGCCGGAACCGGAAAAGCCGCGTGACAGTGAAGAAAGAACCGATGACGGATACAAGCTCGTATTTCTTCCACAGAAGAGGCAGGATGGTGGGATCGCGCTCAGTGTGCCGGAACCGGAAAAGCCGCGTGACAGTGAAGAAAGGACCTATGACGGATACAAGCTCGTATTTCTTCCACAGAAGAGGAAGGATGGTGGGACCGCGCTCAGTGTGCCGGAACCGAAAAAGCCGCGTGACAATGAAGAAAGAACCGATGACGGATACAAGCTCGTATTTCTTCCACAGAAGAGGCAGGATGGCGGGACCGCGCTCTATATGCCGGAACCGGAAAAGCCTCGTGATAGTGAAGAAGCAACCGATGACGGATATAAGCTCGTATTTCTTCCACAGAAGAGGCAGGATGGTGGGACCGCGCTCAGTGTGCCGGAACCGGAAAAGCCGCGTGATAGTGAAGAAACAACCGATGACGGATACAAGCTCGTATTTCTTCCACAGAAGAGGCGGGATGGTAGGACCGCGCTCAGTGTGCCGGAACCGGAAAAGCCGCGTGATAGTGAAGAAACAACCGACGACGGATACAAGCTCGTATTTCTTCCACAGAAGAGGCAGGATGGCGGGACCGCGCTCAGTGTGCCGGAACCGGAAAAGCCGCGTGATGGTGAAGAAACAACCGATGACGGATACAAGCTCGTATTTCTTCCGCAGAAGGGGCAGGATGTTGAGCAGAAATCGGCGAGCGATAATGAGAGTCAAGAAGTTCCTTACCTGGAGGTCGAATCGCCGGGAAGCACGGACAGCGGCAGTGCCGATAACACCAACATGTCACTGCCACACGCAAACGAAGCCGACCATGGCAGCGTTTTGGAGGAGACTATAACCCATGGTGTTTTGAGCGACCAGTCCGAAACGTGTCTAGGCAAACGTCCCACTGAAGAAGAGCAGTTGAGAAATGCAGAGTCGGATGCTCCGATCGCCTATCAGACGAATGAGAGAGGTGAACTGGTCGATTACCATGACAAAAGTTTGGTACTGTCTGCTAAAAACACTCGAATGTCAATATCAAAGCGCTCCTCCACGTCAGGTTCAATTAGTAGCACACGCTCAGAAAAGCGTGCATCAGACCACAGCGTAACAGAAACTCACGATGAGTGTGTAGAAATTACTAACACGACCGACAACAGCGAAAGGTCTCACATGGCAAGTGACAAAAAGTGGCTGAGTGAGACAAGGGCTGACATGTTGAATGAAGCGAGTGATATTAGGCCCCACACGACGTCGTCTAGTGAACGAGCGCCAAAACCAGAAGAGGTGACTGATCAACAAAGGAAAATAGTCAACGCTGATTTCAAAACGCCGTCAAATGAGGCGCTGGTTCCTGTCAGTGAACTCGCCCCGAAGGGAGGCCTGTTGAAGAAAAAATCCAGCACAAAAGTCGAGTCTGCTGACCGAACCAGAATCTCTTCCTTTGAAGGTGGCTTTCCGGCAGAAGACATCTACAAAGGCGTAGGCGTTGGACTCAGTGAGGTTGCAGGCGAAGCGCTTTCCTTGAAGCGCAGCCAGCAAAATGCGGCATATCAAGTCGCCGAAGCGCGCTTGCTTCCTGGAGAGAGAAGGGACGCTGTCGACACAAAGAAAGTGCCTTTCAACCAGGCGCTTGTTCCTCTTGGTGAACGTTCCTTCGACTTGGCCGAGGGAAAGTCCATTACAGGGGCAACTTCTGCCGAACGAAGCAGCATACCGTCCTTTGAAGGAACGTTCCCAGCAGAAGAAATGTACAAAGGTGTATTCGTTGGGCTAAGTGAGGCCGCAAATGAAGCCTTTTCTCCTGAGCCCCATGCAAAAGCGACAAGTGAAGGCAAGAGAAACGTGCTGCAGAATGAGAAGAGTGAATTTCCAAAAGTTCTAGGTGCTGTCGACCGAAAGCCCTCAAGAGTACCTTCAAACAACGCGCTCGTCCCTCTCGGTGAACGCTTTTCCCAAAGCTACTTATTGCAGAAGAAATCAATTTCTGATACTGCTGAACGAAGTAGAACTTCGTCATTCGTAGGTGGCCTTCCAGAAGACACGAATGAAGCATCTTCGCAGGCGCCGAGAAGGCGCAGTGCGAGAGCCACTAGTGAAGGCAGTCACTCGGAGGAGCTACAAAAAAGCGCAGTGAGTGCTGTCGACGAAGAGCCAGAACAAGCTCCTTTAAACGAGGCACTCGTTCCTGATAAATCCTCTCAGCAAGAGCTAGTTGAGAAGAAGTCGACTACGGAGGCAACTCCTGGTGACCGAAGCAGATTCCCGTCTTCTGAAGGCGGCCTTTTGGAAGACACGCCCAAAGCTACTTTCAGTGCGTTTAGCGAGGCCCCCAGCGAAACATTTTCCCCGGCCTCCAGCAAGCCCGACGCGAGCGCTGTGGGTCATGAAGCCGGTGAGGCTGCACCGCCGACTTCCGTTGCTGTGGCTGATATAAATGAAGGGGAACACATTTTGTCAGATATAGAGGCAATAGATAGAAGACAACGGAGTGACAGCTGCTGGCACTGTCACGTGGAGAAGGCACTACTGATGTCAAAAAAGTTAATGCTGGCTCAAAGTCAGGAAAGTCTTTCAGAAAAACGAAAAAGCTCGGTGTCGACTACAGCTTTGTCAGAGAAGAATCTACAGGGAACAGCAGACCAAGCCGACAAAACTATTGCGCTGGACCGAATGATAGTGGCGAGTCCTGATGCCGAAGCGGTACCGGTTACTGAGGTAACTAGAAAAACATCCGAGGAAGGTAACGTTTCACAGAAAAGTGGTTCTGATAATCAAGAGATACCAGAGATGACTCTTGCAGAAGACCACTTGGAAGTATATAGTCCAGCTGCGGAACCGGCACCACTGGAGCGCGCGTACAAAGCGGTCGAAGTATTCACATACCCTGAGTGGGTTTCCCGTAAACTCGGCGAAGGAAAGAGTAGCTCAGTGTTCAGCTCGGACGCCGAAATGCAGTCTGGGTCGTCCACGGTGCCTACAATAGGTTCTAATGGATTCTCGCCTCGTCCGAGAGATGTTCATTCCGACTCTGGCGAAAGCATGTCCACTATTTATGCAACTTCAGTACCCCGAGGTATTGATAGTAGAATGGCCAGTGAAACTACGTGTGCGGCTGATGGCTCCACTGCAACTGTAACAGCAGTAGTTTCAGCCGCGTGCACGGCCTCCCTTCGGGCTACTGCACGCACTTCTGTATTTTGTCCTTCTGCAACCGCCACAGTTGACATGTCAAGTGCAGGAAGCGAAGATAGAGCACGTGCAAAGGGGCCTCCAGACAGGCTCGCAAAAAGCGTGTGTCTGACTTATTCCAAAACCAGCGAGAATTTGACGTCCGACTCATCTTTATCCCATGGTGAAGCAACAGAAACGATCTCAAGCCAAAGAACTCATCCAGCAGTAACAGCAGCAAAACCGGACGTATCTTGCCAGAAGGCGGTCGAGAGCGGCAGACCTCGTTACGTTTTGCAGAAAACACGAATTCTGGCCACCACCCCCAGCCAATCGGTTGAACTCGTCGAGGAAACTGTCACTCGGATCGCATCCTCCGAGCAGACACAAGATCCGAACTATCACCAAAGATAAGGTGGCAGAATCAAGACCATCACATGGCGTCACGGGGGAGGCATCATCTGAGCGGCCACTAAACCAGGAATCAATGAACAAGTCGTTAGAAAAGAGAAAGACATTGCTCCAGAAGCCATCATCAAACTTAAGAGGCGCCGAAAAAGAAACCATGGAGTCCTGTGATTCACAGACTTCAACTAAAGAGCGCACGACAAAAGACAACAGTCGTTTTCACCGCCGTGCTGCTACGAAACCACCATTGATTCAACGTACTCGAATTTGTGCAGGAGGCTTGAGCCATTCCGTGGAACTTATATCTGAGCAGTCTTTTATAGAAGATATGAACAACGATTCCAACGCTAGCTGTTATCGTATTCAAGCACCTTGCCACGAAAGCGATGGTCATCTAAGCTTCCTTAGCCGGCTCCCACAACTCAAAGATGTCTTGGACATTAGCAGCGTCAGTGAAGAGGATGAAACAGACATCAACGCTACTTCTAAGGTGGACGTGCTTAGGAAGATGAAAAAAATAGGCAAAAAGATATCTGAAATCAATTTCAAGAGGGCGTTGCTGCAAGGTGCCTACGACACTGAAAAAAATTCAAAGCGGCTCGACAAAATCAAGACGACGATCAACGCGCTCAACAAAGCGGAAAGTGCACTACAGCGGAATTTAAGCACATTGGCACATAAAAACGCTTCCTTTGCTGGATTTGGTAGCAGATCGGAGGAGGTCTTCAGCGCCACTAACCGAGACGACACAATAAGAGAGTCGGAGCCAATCCAGAATAGATTTTATTCAGATGTGTTCCGCGACAAAATGGACACGCTTCCCACAGCTGTCCACACTCTAAAAGCGGGTAACATATATGAGGATACAGTAACGTCCTCGCAAGAAATAATGCGAGTCAAAACCACTTTTTCAGGTCAGGGTCAGTTCGAGCAGGCCATACAGGTTGTTCCCGCAAAAGTAGGTGCGGTGACGAATTATCTCACGGGCGCAGCCGAAGACAGATTGAAGGCACCTCTTGGCAGCGTCACGTGTGAAAGCCAGAAGCCAGGTGAATCTAGCAGTGACTCTGACACTTCAAGAACCGCTAAGGAGATTCCAGAAAGAAAGACGATGTCGGAACCAAGCTTTTCCAAACAGACGAACATCGATGGTGAAATAGAGTCGGTTGACAGTACGTCAGGCCAAAAAGCAACAAAGACAACTACGATCAAGGAAGAGTCGTCTTTCACTGACAAGGAAGCCTTCAGAATGATTAACGGCACAGAGGCGTCCACAGAGCGGTCGTCTACGCATATCAAGGTTACAGATTCAGTTAACTCCGAAAGGCCAAAAGAGCAAAATTTCACCGCTCCCGAGACCAACATATGCAAGCAGAAAAGTCTAAGTGGCATCGCGAGCAGTACGGCCCCAACGGCCATCCAGGTGCCACTTTCATCTCTGAGCCAGGTCTTATCTCAACAGCCACTCAAAGTAGTAAAGCGAAAAGTTGTGCTAGAGACGGTGACCAAGACAGTAACAGAAAAGAAGGAAAGTGTGAAGGCGGTCACGAACCAGGCCACGGGCATCGAGCACAAGGACTCCCACCTCCAGTCCACTACCAAGGAAGAAGTGCAGAGCAAAAGAGAAGAGGAAACGATCGAGTCGTACGAGTCGGCTGCAAATGTAAGGCAAGGAACCGTATCGAATCCAATCATAGCTGAAGAGAAGCAGGCGGGCATTGTAAGCAGCCCAGTACTGGGAAGTACTACTAAAGCGGTAGAGTCTCCTAAGGAAAGCGTTGCCTCCCATTCTGCGCCAGATATCAAAGGTGTCAAGGAGCAGACCTGCCAAACCCCTGAAAAACTCAAGCGACCAAAGCAACCGGTGGCGATAAGAGTTCATGACGACACTTTGGCTGAAGATGAAGAGGTCGCATCGCGCAAGGAAGAGCCCAGTCACATGGATCTCGAACCAAAGTCTATACTGAAATCACTTAATCGTCCTGCGGCGCACCAAGCGGAAGAATCACTGCCTGATAAACATTTAGGCTTTCAAGAAGCCGAAAACACTGTGAGCGCGCCGCTACCTTCAGTACAGCCAGTGACAGGCACAAAAAAAGATGACGAAGACGATTCAGAGGAAGCAGCGCAACCACCACCGCGCTTCAAGTTCAATCGCAAGGATTCTATTGCAGTCACAAAGCTTCGTATGATGAAGCAGGCTGAGGAATTGTCAGAGGAAGAGGATGACGGCAAGAAAGACTCTGAGAGTTTTTTAGCCAGTAGCGCGGCTGCGGACGATAGGAGAGGTGAAAGACATCCGATCTTCAAGCCACCAGTCGTGATTGACAACGAGGAGCCGCAGCCGGCAAGCACCAAAGACTCTGTCCAAAGCGATAAAGGGGTAAACGCCTCACTATCCCTTATCGCTAGCACGACACAGCCTCTGATTGAAATAACGGGTGCCAATGCGAGCGAGCTAAAGCATAACATTATTGACAATATTCAAAGCAAGGACATTCCTGAAGTTCCTGAAGTGACTGAAACTAAGCTCAATAGTGAAATGGCTACTGGTGAAGTTGAAAAAAGCCAGAATGAGACTCAGGGCGTGCGAAGGTTAATGGAGGATGCTGGGGAATGCTCCAATGTCACGACGAGCCTCGAAAAAAAGCAAGAAGGAACATATAAAAGCTTCAGTGACACCGTTGGTGGCACAATAGGAGGCACAGAGACGAGTGACAGTGCTAGACAGAAGACACCTATAAAGGCAGAAACAAGCTTAGACGAAATGTTGCAACGGCAGAATGAGGGGGATGCCGACGAGAAACTCACAGACAACAAAACAAGAGGTCAAGGCACCCATGACGAGGAGCAAAACACGGCGAAATCGGAAGCCCATACTGAGCAGTCGCACCCGATGGACCTGCTGCCCGTCTTTGCTGATGCAAGTCAAATTCAAACCCAAGCAACAGTGGCCGACGAGAAGGCAATCATGGAGCCTTGCGTCAACAGGACCGTGAAAGAAGTCAAGAATGTTGAGAATTCTGTCGTTACCTCGGAAACAGAAGAAGTATTCTACTATCCGAGAGAAAAGGTAACTAAGAAGCACATATCAGAGACAAAAGTTCTCACGGAGACGCGCTCATACACGGAAATAGTAATAGAGCCGAACTACAGTGAATCGTCTTTGATGCCTGCTATACCCGAAGAAAACGAGCAGTTGCCTATAGCGGCTGCATCGTCCAGGGAAGTCTTGACCGATAAAAGTAGCGGTAAAGAAGGCAGCCTTTCCACAGAAGCAAAGGAAACTGAAGGATTTCGGGCTGTAGCTTTAAGTTCAAAAGCCAGAGAAGAAGTGCCAGAAAACTTGCAAAACCGCCTTGCATTAAGAAGTGAGCTTGTCCTCGATGGCAGCTGCAGTCGCGTTGCAGCAAAGAAGACTGATTCGTTTCAAACACTGACCGATTTTGCTCCTTACGAACCAGAACAGCTACTTTCCTTTCAATCTACTGGCATTCACGACACAACGAAGCCTCTCGATCGTGTTGGAGATCAAACGATGGTGGAGCTTCCCTCGAGTGACTTTGACACTTGCAAGGGGATTTTCGACAGGGCTCAAGACGAGCTGCCACATCTGCGCTCCGTTAGTTGCAGCAGGATAAAAGACGACGATGCATTGTCCGGCCCCACAGAACTTCTTTCGACTGCGATGGACGACATGGGCATCAGCGCACTCGAAACGACTAGAGACATTGATAGCTCTGTCAGGCGCCGACCAGATGTCCAATGCATTCCTATCCGTTCGCAGCCGAAAGAGACGACGATTACGTCGTCGTCGCAGCTAAGTAGCAGAACAAAAGATACAGCCGTCGAAGAAATATCTACGCCCTGTCACACAGAATCGGAAAAACAGTTGTCCAATTACGATCCTGAGAAGGGTACAGCTCATGTCCAAGAAAATATTTTCAAAACGTATGGACGACTGGCGCCTCTGGAGCCCATTGCAAATGCAGTACTGGACACACAGCCCATAGAAGTGACCCCGATACGCGTGACAGGTGCGTGTACCGATAGTAAGTTTTCACAAGAGCTTGTTTTTCGAGAAGAAACCGCGTACGATGTTCCTAGACACCCTGAAGAAAAACACACTGAGACCGATTCAACACTTCAGCAGTTTACAATGACGCCAATTTCAACAGTCTCAGAGGCACCAACAATGTCGGCATCTTCACAGTTGCTTCGTTGTGGATCGGTATCTGTCAAAACAGCAGAAAAACCAGACGAATCAGTTTGTGGACAAGCCAGAGAAGAGAATGTGGTTTCAAGAAAAGTTCCTTTGCGTGTAGATTTCTCAGGTCTTAACTCTGGCGCCATAATACCGGCATTCGGAGAACTGACAGCAGACGTTCGCAGGGTGCGTCCAACAATGGAAGAAGGCGCAATGAAAACTGCGGCATTGGCACCCGTCATATGCAATGACTCCTCACATAATGCCCTCGCAAACATCACTTCCGGCACCTCGTTGACCACTTATGAATCTGCTGCAGATCTTCTCGTAGAAAAGAACGATCCACTCAATATGGAGGTAATATATGACGTTGACAAAAAGCCAGCCCTTGCCCGGAATACTCTTCCCAATTTAGCACCAAAAAGTGATCCATCTCACCGGACTGCTCAGCTCGCTTTTCTTAGAAGATCAAAAGATCAAACACAGAAGCTTTCTCTTCCCGGCGCAGCAATGCAATTTGCGAGCGCTCAAGGTGAGACAGAGGCTGCAATCCCACTAGATGGACATAGCACGTCTCGCGAAGCATCAGCCCGTGCAGTAGGCTTCACCAACCCCGCTCCCTTATCAGTAGAGGCTGAAGAGAAAGACTCTTCTGAAAAGTACTTCAGTAGCGGCTCTCGAGAATCAACAACTGTCATTCTTTCACAAGATAAAGAGCACGTAATTAAGGATTGTGACGTTTCAGAAAAACTGAATGAACATTCGGGAACAAGATTTCCTGAAAAAATTCCGCTTGTAAACATACAGCACGATATGCTTAGTAACGCCACACACAGCAGTGAGTCTCAAAGTGAACTTGGCGTAGTCAGGCATTTTTCGGAACAAAGGACATTGGTGTTGGCAGAATGTGGCTCGTCAGCCCCAAAAGAAGTGGTTTTGGAGTCTCCCCAACAGAAGCCAGAATCGCTCACGTCACAGCAAAGCCTCCGAGATTGCGTCTCACAAAAGGACATAACAACCAGTTCTGCAGCAGCAAAAGCAAAAGCGGCTCCTTGCGTGCCATATATCAATGTTCAGCCAGTGCAAACGGCGGTGAGTGGCGAGGCTACACTTTCATCCTCTATATCACCATCGGCGACTGAGAAACATGGTATACAAAAGCAGTTAAGTGCTAAGAACTTGTGTAATATCAATGACGCTTCGCCCATTGTGGCACCGACTGCGGATGAGTCATTGAACAAAAATTATGCAGCCAAACGAAGTTCTCTGAGTAAAACTGTGGGACCCAGATCAACTTCGCAGACAACTCTTACCATGATTACTACAATAGTTCCGATACAAGGGGCAGCAACCGAAGAAAGAACACAAACAGAAAAAACATGTGAAACAGTCACCGTTGATAAGTTAGACAGTGCTATCGGCAAGCCACTATCTGATGACAATGACTTAAGAGACACGACGGAGTTGGCGGTTTCTACTTGGTCGTCTTTGGTAACACCAACCATGGAATCCATCGCAACCGCTCCCATGTTGACACCTACTGCTTCTGAAGGGAACAGAGAAACAAGCACTGCACCATCGGCATTTATGTCTCAAAACTCGGCCGCCGATCGTTCCAAAGGAAGCCATGATTGGTACTCAGTATCCGTGTCTGAGCCTGCTGCGAATGTCACGGAAAATGAAGCAAGCTTTAGCACTTATAAAACTCCTCTCGCCATAAGTGAAGCCACGCCAACGCTTTCAGGCGAAGGTCATCCACTACCCGAGAAACATGACGGTGAAGAAAGGCAAGTTGTTATGCGAGTGCCCTTCATGACCACAGAAGCTACATCCCCCACTCTCAGCAGCTCCGCAGAGGCTAAACTGCCATGGGCCCAAAGAGGGCCAAGAGATTCGACTGAAACATCGCTCACATCAGAAGTCACAACCGTATGTCAATCTACCGACACAACTCTCGAGAACAAGGTGTGCAGAATAGAAGGTTCCGCTTCCAGTCAAGCTCAATACTTCGTGACTGGGGATGAAGGGTTCCTACAACCGCTTTCATGTAAACGGCGGTCCGGATCGGCTGCCTTATGTGAACTCGACGCTGGCCCGAATCTCGCACCCTACAACACCTCAGCCGCTTCAAACAAGCCAACGATATCCAATATTGAACCAAGGTCTGGTAGTGTGATTCACATGAAAAATGGCACTGCATCTTTCGAAATTGTGCAATTTTCAGACACACGCATACAATCGAACATCAGCGAGGCAGCTCGTCAAGTTGCTGATTTACTAGTTACACCTGCAGAGCTGCAGCATCAGGAAGCGGCTACAAGCCTGCAGCCAAGCTTTACCGGTGACCAAGTGCCCAATGTCGCGACCGCGCTTCCGGGAAGCGTGCCCATGAGAAAAGCAAGCAGTGCGTTGAGCACTTCTTCCTCAGTAGAGCCACGGTTGCAGATGGGCGCTCTATTAAACTACAGCAGAGATGAGACTTCCAAATCCGTCGAGCTCCCAGAGCGCGAAGTGCCAATTCGCGTATGTCCATCTACCAATAGAGTTAAAGATGTGCCAACTGACACTGCGCAAATGGCAGTAACAACCGCGGTTCCTTCAGTAGACAGGCAGTCAACCTCTGTAATACTATACACATCGAATGTTCAGGCTAAGATGACGGATGGAGATATTTTGTCGAGAAGCAGCGGTCCGCTCCAGGTGGCGGATTCCCCACAAGTATTTTTTGCAGAAGAGATAGTACAGTCGACTATCGTGCGAAAGTCCAGCTCCTCTGAAGGTCTCGCACGACCTCAACAATTAGACCCAGTACCGAGAACTTGTGGGCAACCAAGCAATGTCAATGATCGAGATGGTCTCGCAGAGTGTCGAAAGCCTAACAGGGTTTCTGAGACAGGACTTGCTACCGAAAAGGACAGCACTGTGAGTTCAGTGGACAGATTAATGGATGCAAGAGTCATAAGAAGGCCCAGCACCTCTTCTAGCTTAACAGAGTATTGTGGCACATCAAGAGTAAGGCGCGAAAGTGGTCGACCAAGTATCGTGGGCATGGCAGAGGTTACTGTGAATACGCTAGCTACTTCTACAGCACCCATAACTAGTGGTGAACCAGCACACACAATAGGTCCTATTTCTGGTTCATTGGTGGAGGTACAAAACTCCAGTATTGTACGAAGGGCTAGCGAGCTCACAAGGCAAAACAAGGGAGCCATATGCACTGCGTTGCAAGTGCTTTCCACCACCTCTGAACATGGGCCAAGCGAAACCGAAATCACGTCGAGTATGATGGTAGATTACCACGAAAAACCTGTGGTACCGAAGTGCAGCTCTGTCCAGAGCTACAACACACAAGATGCCACGACTAGCTGTATTTTGCAGCCGCAGGAAGGAGAAACGGCTTCAGCAGTGTCATTATCGAGCGGAAGCATCATCAGACGACCCAGCGACTCTGCAAGCCTGATAGAGTTCTATGGCACGTCAAGAGTGGGGAGAGAACAAGGTCGACCGAGTATTGCGAGTGTGACAGAGGTTATTGTGAAAATGCCAGCGACTTCTACAGCACCCACAACCAATGGCGAAACAGCACCCACGAAAGATCGTGTTTCTGGTTCGGTGGTGGAGGTACAAAACTCGGGTATTGTACGAAGAGCTAGTGAGCTCGCACCGGACTACGAGGGAGCAATATGTGCGACGTTGCAGGTGCTTCCCATCGCCCCGCAACATGATCGCCATCCAAGCTGCGAAACTGATAAACCGTCGAGCTCTGTTGTAGCTTACCGCGAACAATATGTTGTACCGACGTACACCCGTCGCGACAGCAACAACACGAATGATACGACTGGACGCATATCGCAGTCTCTGGCCGGTACAGCAGTGTCATCATCAAGCGGTGGATTAAGGTTATCTAGAAAGAGCTCTACAGAAGCAACCACGAATATTAAAGAAAGAAGCATCATTGAAAAACACTGTGATGTTGGTAGCAGCACAACTGACAAGTCCCACTCGACATCGCAGTCCTCGGAAACAATTGTAGATGTACGTTCTTGCAGCAAAATTGCCACAACCGAAGACAAGTCAGAAACACTTGTCGGCATGCCGGAAAGGAGCGTTGTGAGGCGACCGAGCCTTTCAGCAAGCCTGGTACAGTACACAGCACGAAGAAGCCTTGCACCGGCAGCGGCCGCTCCATATGCTTGGGATGTAATCAATGAAACTGGTTTAGCGGAATCTGCTCATGATCATTTAAACCCATCGATACCACTTGTTATCGAAGCAGCAACAGAACGAAACGTCAACTCCGCACTCCAGTCAAAGCTTGTGCAAAGTGGATCACCTTCATGCGGATTATCAATCGACAAGAGAGTAGAGTCTCAGCAAAAGGCTCTTGCTTCCCTAGACAATGTTGTATCTGATCAGCTGGTTGAGCGAAAATCGGCTGTGTTCAATTTGCCTGAACAGCTACCGGTACGTTCTGCCGGGACCAAGGACGTTCAAGGCAGAGTCGAAGCACCGGAGAACAGAAATATCGATAAAATGGCCTCAGAGGTTTCGTCCTCGCCGGTGACAGCACCTGCCAGCGTCCCCCCTTCATATTCCCTTGAACAGAAAGTATCTGAAACCATGACCGTTGTCCCCTACGAGCTTGTCTATGGTGACGCAAAGGAACGCTCCGTTCATGACATATCGCAAGAGTTGGCTGTTCGCGAAGTAAAGAAAAAGCTGAGGTCACAGAGTGATCTCTCGGCTACACAGGACAAGCCATTATCCGACAATAATTTAAGATCTGATGAGCCGCGCTTCTTAGAGAAAACTATTCATCTGCAGCAGGAATACGTTGTGGCAGACGTTCAAGTTTGCGAAATAGACCGCGCAGCTCACACATTGTCGAGAACCAGCTTTGAATTGAGCCTTACTAATGACAGCGCGTCAACAACAAAGAAGTTACCGGAAAGTAGCGCTGCACAATTAGACAGTGACACCACGAGCGCCACAACTGGAAATCTATCAAACCCAATTTCGGACTTGCGAAAAAGTACGCAACCAAGTTCAGGAGACGCAACAAACATTGCAGTTGAAACAAGGTTAACAGCTGCTGTAGAGACCCCAGCAGTTGTGCGTACGATGAAAGTTCAAGCAAGCTCCACAACTAATGCCGCAGACACCGGCACCAAGCCTGAGGAAACAATGGCACCAGGAAGGAAATGGAGCCTTGTAGCCAAATTATCGTCAGACGCCCCATCTAGTGATCTCTCTATCGCTAAAGAAGGATCTCTATTAGAACAAGAGAAAGTCGCTATCTATATTTCATCGGAGGCACACCTTGGCACCAACATCGCAAACCAAGCGCCTGCAGTCAATGAAAAGGTTTACCAGGCGCTTTCAATTTCACAGACAGAAAGTTCTTTCAAAAAGGAAACTACTGACGTTAAGATGCCAACATTGCGTGACACTGATGACGTGACTACACCCCATTCATCTTTGCCTGTTACTACCAATACCCAAACATCTGCAGATGCCGCGGGAGACTTAGTTGAACAACTCAGCCCAGAAGTCACCCAAGCCTTCGAGAAATTGCAGCAGGCTTTCGGTGTGCTTCTCGAGGACGCCAGTTTTACGTCGCCATCGGTTGAGGCACAACCAATGGAAGTAGCACCAACATCTCCACTTTTCCTTGAGTACTCGAACAGACCAATTGCCTCAAATTCAATAAATGCAAGTCGCAAGCAACCCCCTAACATTAATATGTCATCCGATTCCACAGTCTGCTATGCCTCAAGCGACATTTCATCGCGAGAAATTGTTCAAAGAGAGCCATTTGTCGTCGATGAATCAGTGCAGAAAGACAGACCTCAAACAATAAAACACTTAACTTCTTTTTTCGAAGCACCCGGGTCTATTCAACAGCCGTCCTCTACAGTTTCTAGTGGGGAGCAGTCAGAACGACGAAAAATTAATTATAAGCCACTCAATATGTTCCAAGAAGAAAAGAGTGGAATACTTGCGACTTGCAGGCACGACACTACTTCCATCATGCTGTCACCGGGTACCTTCGGACCATTGGTTCCAGGTCCTCAGAAAGACGAAACGCGCTCTGTCCCAGAAACGGCCTTCACTTCGGTTTGTTCTACGGATGTGCAAAGTGCCGATGGGAAATCCCGTCCGCTTACGGACCAAACGGACCCCCTCTCGTCTGGTCCTTTTGCATCACCTGTTGGCACAATGAGAGGCGGTTCTTCTATACTCGCGGCCAGCGAGAAGCTCGCAAGTGTGTCGGAAACAGACACTTTCAGATCTTTTAATACAGAACGAGATGAAAACAAAGTCGTCACTGCTTTCCAAGGAACAGAAGCGTCTGTGCTGGAACAGACGGCCATGAAAGATCATCAAAATGCAACGACAACAACCTATCAGATGCACATTCCCGCTAAGCAACAGCGTCTTGCATCTGGTGCCTCTGAGACACAATGTTTAAATGCTGCGGATCTCGTGAGCCAGCCATGCGCTAGCAAAAGCTCCGCGGAATGGTCACCGCCTTCGCTGAAACTCAAAAGCATAAGTCACAATGCCCCTGACACTGAAAAGCATACTGCTCACATTGATCACGACGCCTGCTTACGACGAGGCAGCTCAATGTCCGAATCGTCAGAATTCGCTGATAGCGAACCACCAATTACCGACGTTCACGGTTTTATTAAGTCAGATACAATGTCTACAGACGAAACTTTTGCTGCGCACAGCGAAAGAAATAAGTCCTCTCTGTCGCCGATTGCTGATATTCATGGCTTCGTTCCCGTCGAAAAGGCCTCTGTAGATGATAGCACAGTTGGCGAAACGGTCGGCGAAAAATCGTCTGCGACAACTCTGGAACCGGCTGTTGGGGATATCCGGGGTTATGTGCCAGTCTTTGAGGAGGTAACGCCCAGAAAACGTGAAGGAAAGAGGACTTCCGGTGACACGCAAAAAGAAGCTGATGACGAGGTGCCAGAGCTACTGACCATGGGCACAGGCGCAGCGTGTAATTTAGGTAACCACGCCCCTCCGACAACCCGACGGGAAACATACGCCGCTCTCGACTCGAGCGAACGAGAAAGGAAAGTATCAACGTCAGTAGTGCTAAAAGCAGCCTGCGAGAGGGTTCAAGCGCTGTCTCAAGCCACAGTCGATGAATCCGACAAAGCAGAGCAACAGGCATTGTCGGCTGATGCACCAGTTAGCGTACGTGCTTTGATTCGACAGATGAACTCACAAAATCAGCCACGCATAATTACTCCCGCTCCGAAGGATTTGGTGATTGCTCGTCAAAAAGAAGAAGTCTCGCAGTTAGTGCCACACGAAGCTAAGCAGGAAACTCCCGTAGAAGCACCTTCGGTTCCTCTGGATGCGCCAGCAGACACGCCAGCGGTGTCGGAGGAACCAGTACGGATCTCAGCCATACCAGTTCCACCTCCTGAACCTCATTTTCAGAGCTACGCAGCACTTCAGTTTAAACTGGTCGTAAAGGCGCCACAAACCGGTGCTGCTGATTCGGGAAGCTCGAAGAGCTCTGAGGAACAAAAGCCGAGCACAGGCGCCGCAATGGCAAGTAGAAAAATGGATACCTTCCCGATCGCCGATGAGAAATGGAAACTGATTGGCTTGCTTGCGTCTGAGGAGGCGAAAAGAAATGCAGAAGGACGCAGGAGTTCCGATGGTGCCAGCAGCATCGCGCACTCAGAAACAGAGAATACCGACGGAATGCGATCCCCGTGGAAGCTCAAGCGCGCCCCTAAAAAGGTTCCTGAGGACGAGTACTTTGAGAGCCTCAAGACTAACAAGAAAGATGCTATTCCATGGAGCACCAAGCCTTCTGAAAACAAAGCAAAGCAGAAGAAAGCCCGTGAAACGGAGCAAGCGTTGACTCCGCATGACGATGTGCTTCCATCCAAGCGAGAAGACTGCAAACAACAAGAAACAGCCTCGAAACCGACAGCTAACGAACTGCAAGGACAAAATTACTTATTAAACGAGTCGAAAGAACCCGAGAAAGTCGCGGCACTCCAAGAGATGCCTAAAGAGTCTTTAGTAAAAGAAGATGTGCTTCACACAGCACTGTTACAGAGTGCAACACCTGGTACGAAGGAACAGCATTCGGTGTCAGCTCACACAAAAGTCCAGCATTCAGCGCAGAAACAGCCTTTGATGTCTTCATTGCTACAAGAATTGGTCACGACGCCAGCTAAAGAAGCCTTAGTTTTGCCGGAACCTTTAAACAAAGGGGAACTTTCACCAAGGAAGGACCTCGAAGCGTCCACGTCGGATGTTAAGTCTATTACAGGAGCAATAACTCACGTCATGCCAGCTAGGACTGCTACTATTGACAGCTCCGTTAGCGCTCGGGAGTTTGCTGATGAAGACAGCCTTGAAGGTTCTGTTAAGTCTGTAAAAAGACTTATAAAGGCCAAGGATCGTCAACTTATGATAATGAGGTCAAGTCAGGGTCAAAGTGTAGGCCCAGACGATAGTTTTAAGGTTATCTTAAATATTGATACTCCGAAGTCCGAACGCTTTGTGTTGAAACATGAAATACCGCCCAGTTTCGGAAGTAATACGACGCAGTCGTACGCTCCTAAGGTGGACCACTTTTGGGAAGCAACACCAAAGCCTACTCCAGGACCTTTCGTGGACTCTGATGACTACGATCTCACAAAAGAAGGAAGTGGCAAGTTATCAAGAGAAGCCAGCACTACTGAAACTGTAGTTGCTCGTTGGACCTACTCAAGAAAGCTGTCAGGAAGTGCCAGTGAAGCAGATGAGATATCGAAGACTTCGTTAATTTCTCTGGAAACACCTAAACAGCGAGAAGCCAAGGCGGCAGCACCTGCTGAGGCTAACCAACAAATGTGTTTCTCTTATTCCGAACGTTTATCTTCAGGTGAAGACAAGGCGATGAAGGCAGAGAGCCAATCGTACAGCCTGATTTCCAAGGCGAATGCTGGTATAAAGACCACTCCTGGAAGTGCAGTGGGCTGGTATAATGAAGATGGCACACCGCGAGGGCAAGACCACCCTGGTGGCCAAGATCCTGGCCATGCCGGTAACAATGCAGACGTGAGTGCGGATGGCAACGCCGATGGTGGAATGGTTACAAAAGAGGAACTAGAGCGTTACATGAAGATCGCAAAAGACCTCAAGCTCAGACGTGGTTCGTTGATGCCGTCGTCAGGAACGCTGCAGTCGTCAGAACCAGTCGCCGTTGGAACAAAGAAGAAACCCAGTCTAGTGATGGAGACAAGGATAGAGCTATACGGCAAAGGCCGTGTCACGTTTTCTTTTGACGCGGTGGCAGAAGAGGGTACTATCACGGGTAGCGTGTACCAGGATGACTCCCAGGGCAGTCTTGTCCGGCGCGGAGCGCCATCAACAACTCACACACCGAAAAGAATGAGCATCGACGTGCGTGCGCCCCCAGCCACACCAGCACCTTCAATGGAGGCCATCTCGAAGCGTTCCAAATCAGTTGATTTCGGCTACAACAACGATGACGAGAGCATGCAGTACGAACCCCAGGAGCCGCCGAATGCCGTCAGCCAGGCTGCCAAAAGGCGCCACTCTGAGCACATCAAGGCTCAACCTGGTGAAGACCTTAAAAGGCGAAGGCACTCGGAACCCGGTACTTTGTCCATATCCAAAGACACGGGGGAAGAGACGTCTAAGGCTTTGTCGGCTACTGACTACCAGTCTGATCCAACTGTAACCACTGAGGATTATCACGCGTCTCACGCACCATGCGCACCTTGCGAAGTCTTGCAAGAAGCGGAGGACATGGCCAACGCAGCGGTAGCACTTGCTGCTTTCGAATCTAAGATGCGCAAGGCACCGCTTGCCAGTGAACAAAGCATCTCAGCGCAGTCTCTTGCCGCCGAGGCATCTGCGAAAACTACATCTGAAGTGACGGTAGTGCCAAGGGAGGCAGTGCCGCTTGCTAGCGAAGAAACTATGTCTGCGCCTCCAGATGAAATACAAGCGAAAACTGCACCTGAAGTGAGAGGGGCGCAGAAGGGGCCGATGTTGCTTGCCAGCGAAGAAACTATCTCAGCGGAGTCTCTCGCAATTAAACTGCCCGTCAGAAAAGCAGCTGAGCTCACGACAGCGCCAAAAGCACTAGTGCCACTTGCCAGCGAAGAAACACTTCCTGCCCTGTGTTATGCCACGGAAATACCTGTGAAAACTGCATCTGAACTGACTACAGCGCCACAACAGCTAGTGCCTTTTGAAGAATCCCTTTCTGCACAGTCTGTTCCCACTAAACCACATGCAAAATCTCCAACTATTTTAGATACAGGGCCAAGGCCTCAAATGGTGCAAAAAGCAGAAGAAAGACCCGTCTCTGCGCTTTCGATGAGAACTATGTCATCAGGAGCAGCAAGCGACGAAGATCTCTCCGGCTACGCTACCTGTGAATCGCGCATGGGCGCTAAGTCTTCGGAGGTGCAGAGTAGCGAAGACTTGTTTATGCAAGAGCGCAAGATTTCAGAGTCGCCTGCGAAAGTGGAAACGACGTCGCAGCCGCCGGAGACAAGGTTTCTTGCAGAAATTGAGAAAAAATACGTAGAGACTCCAGTTCTACATATGTTGAAAACTCCAGTGGGACAAGAAAACACTAAACCTGAGATTGCAGAACCAGCTACAAGGGAAATGACGCAGGTGTCAGAAATGCCCGTCAACGAGGAGCCGGAAAATGTGGCTCAGGAAGTTGCTGTAGCACCAGTTGCAAGAAAACTAGCAGATGTAGCAGAACCGGCCCCAGTCGAAGTAAAACCGATAGTAGAAAAAACACCGATGGATGAAGCAGCACAGGTAACACCTTTGCCAGTGGAAGAAGTGCCGGAGCCACAGGCTGCAGATAAGAAGATTATGGCTGTTAAAACTGTAGAACAGAAAGTCGCAGAGGCCCCGGCTCCTGAAACTGCCGCGGAGGCAGCACATGAACTGAAACCGGCTGTGAAACAAGCAAAAGAGATTGGAGAAGCACCAATAGCGACAGATTTGATGCATGCATTAGTAGCAGTAACACCAGCTGAGGCAAAAACGATGGCGATGACGGAAGTACCAATACCAGACGAATCGAAGCCGACATCGGAGCTACTGCAGGTACCTATGGAAGGAGTAAAAGAGGTAGGGACAGTCGAAAAAGACTCTGAACCTGTACCGGAAGCAGCGGTACTTGCTCCAGAAGAAACAAGAGAGATAACGGAGGCACCAGTCGCTGAACAATTCAAGCCCACATCCGAAGCACCTAAACAAGCTGCGGAAGAAACGAAGGTGTTAGACGCATCACCGCTCGCAAAAAGCTTGGAGCTTGTATCAGAACCAGCGGCACCGGCTCTAGAAGAAACAAAAGAGATAGCGGAGGCACCAGTCCCTGAATACGTCAAGCCCACATCAGAAGAGCATAAACCAGCTGCAGAAGAAACGAAAGAGTTGGAGGCAGCACCATTTAAAAAAGGCTTGGAGCTTGTATCAGAACCGGCGGTGCCGGCTCTAGAAGATGTAAAAGAGAATACGGAACCACCTGTCACTGAACACTTCAAGCCCACATCAAAAAAACATAAACCGGCTGCGGAAAAAACGAAAGAGTTAGAGGCAGCACCAATCGCAAAAGGCTTGGAGCTTGTGTCAGAACCGGCGGTGCCGGCTTTAGAAGAAGCAAAAAAGATAGCGGAAGTACCTGTCCCTGAGCACTTCAAGCCCACATCAGAAGAGCATAAACCAGCTGCAGAAGAAACGAAAGAGTTGGAGGCAGCACCATTTAAAAAAGGCTTGGAGCTTGTATCAGAACCGGCGGTGTCGGTTCTAGAAGATGCAAAAGAGATAGCGGAAGGACCAGTCGCTGAACACTTCAAGCCCACATCAGAAGAGCATAAGCCGGTTGTGGAAGAAACGAAAGAGTTAGAGGCAGCACCAATCGCAAAAGGCTTGGAGCTTGTATCAGAACCGGCGGTGCCGGCTTTAGAAGAAGCAAACGAGATAGCGGAAGCACCAGTCCCTGAACACGTCAAGCCCACATCAGAAGAGCATAAACCAGCTGCAGAAGGAACGAAAGAGTCAGAGGCAGCACCGCTCGCAAAAGGCTTGGAGCTTGTATCAGAACCGGCGGTGCCGGCTCTAGAAGAAGCAAAAGAAATAGCGGAAGCACCCGTCTCTGAACACTACAAGCCCACATCAGAAGAGCATAAACCGGCTGCGGAAGAAACGAAAGATTTAGAGGCAGCACCACTCGCAAAAGGCTTGGAGCTTGTATCAGAACCGGCGGTGCCGGCTCTAGAAGATGCAAAAGAGATAGCGGAAGCACCAGTCGCTGAACATTTCAAGCCGATATCAGAAGAGCATAAAGCGGCTGCGGTAGAAACGAAAGAGTTAGAGGCAGCACCAATCGCAAAACGCTTGGGGCTTGTATCAGAACCGGCGGTGCCGGCTTTAGCAGAAGCAAAAAAGATAGCGGAAGCACCAGTCCCTGAGCACGCCAAGCCCACATCTGAAGAGCCTAAACCGGCTGCGGAAGAAATGAAAGAGTTAGAGACGGCACCGTTTGCAAAAGGCTTGGATCTTGTATCAGAACCGGTGGTGCCGGCTCTCGAAGAACCAAAAGAGATAGCGGAAGCACGAGTCGCTGAACAGCTCAAGCCCACATCTAAGGAGCCTAAACCGACTGCGGAAGAAACGAAAGAGTTAGAGGCCACACCACTCGAAAAAGGCTTGGAGCCTGTTTCAGAGCCAATCAGTGCCGGCTCTAGAAAAAAGAAGAGATATAGCGGAGGCACCAGTCGCTGAACACTTCAAGCCCACATCAGAAGAGCATAAAGCGACTGCGGAAGAAACGAAAGATTTAGAGGCAGCACCAATGGCAAAAGGCTTGGAGCTTGTATCAGAACCACCGATGCCGGCTCTAGAAGAAACAAAAGAGATATCAGAAGCCCCGCTTGCGGCAGCATCACAGCCGTCATCGGAAACGCTGATATCGGTTGTCGAAAAAACAAGCGCAGTAACAGAGGTACCTGCTCCAGGTGTACAAAAACGGTTATCTAATCTGCCAAGTCTGCAATTCCCAGATGTACGAGGTTCAGCGGTGTCACAACCATCAGCCCCAGAAGAAACAAAAATGAAAGGTTCCGGAATATCTGAACAAGAGCAAACACATGGTTTATCTAAATATCTGTTTATCGAACGCGGAATATCTGAACAAGAGCGAACACAAAGCACAGAAGCGCCACCTATCAGAAAAACCAGTCGCGAACTCGTAGAAACATTTGCTGCAGAAATTAAGCCTTTGTCAAAGGCAGCAGAGGTGGAAACAAAGCGCGAACAAGAATCGATGTCAGAGAAGCCAGCCGTAGAAGAAACGCGATTTCCGACAGGGGCGCCAAAGCTGGAAGCGGCACAGGCGCCAAGGCAACCAATCATCGAGTCAGAAGCAGCTGAAGCGGCAGCGACAGTGACCGCACATGAGCCTGGAGCAGTCGTCGAGATAATGGAGAAAAAAGTTGTCACACCAGATACTGCCATCCAGCAAGCTCTGTCAAATGATATTGTGGAACACAAACCGTGGTCTGAAGAAGTAGAAATACTGGAAGAACCCGTGCCATCTAAATCTGCCGTCGAGTCTACTGAGAGTGCGCAGGACATGAAGGCAAAGTATATAGGATACTCTTACACCGATCCAGAAGAGGTATCTCGTCGTCCTTTAAATCCGTTTTACGGATACCTTGGCAGATATCCTCCTCCAAATGCTGTCATGAAGGAGCCTCTCGAGAAAGTTCAGAAAAATGAACAGTCGCATCCAACTGCAGCAGCAGCACACGCAATGGTTGATAATGCATGTAAACTTAGGACATCCCAGTAGAGGAAGCTCGGATGCTTTAGCCGAAGCGGCAAAAGAATCCAAAGCAGAGGTTGCCACTGGAAAGACGCAAACGGAGCTAGCCGTTCCGAGGGATCTGCTTAAGATACCGGAGAAGGCTCTTCAAAAGTCGTCAGAGAACGCAGTATTGCCACAATACACAGAAAAGGCATCATTAGACGTAACAAAAGCAGCAAGGACTCACGAAGTAGCGGAAATCACCAGCAAGTCGGGCGAAAAGCTGGAAGGCACGGTACTTTCCACGATACCCTCACCACTTTCAGAAACAAGACTTGGGCCCAAAGTTTCGTCAGAAACGCTTCCAATGCCAGCAATGTCACAGCTGCCCGTAGAACGCCAAGTCGGCGACAAGGCACTAAAAGATGAAGAGATAGCATCCACTTTAGAAGCAACTCAAGTGAAAACTGAAGCTCCATCTTCTACGGCAGCAGTTCCATCATCAAAAGCAGAAAAAATGCAAGTGTCGCCTTCAATAAAGACATTTCAAGAAACTTCAACAGCGCCCTCGCCAATTTCAGAAACGAGGCTTCTGACTAAGGTTTCAGGAGGTTTTGTAATGCCACAGCTGTCTGAGCTATACACACAACGCCAGGTGAGCGAAAAGCTACCGGAACGCAAACTTGAAGATCACTTACGCATTCTCGAAAGAACAAAAGTTGAAACCAAAGCGCCATCAGAAGTTCCCGTAGCTACCAAGCCGTTAGAAAATATGAAACAGGTGACTCAAACAAAAGCATTCGAGGAGCCTTCAACAGCAGCCTCACCGGTTTTGGAAACAAGAGTTGTCCCAAAGGGATCACAAGAAACATTCGTAATGCCAGAGCTGCCACAGCTAGCTATTGAAAATCAATACACCGGAAAGCCACCGAAAGGTGAAGGCACGGTTGATCAGGCTGCACCCTATCCTGAAACAGCAAAATGTCAAGTGGAAGAGCCGTCAGAAAAAGCAGCATCTCCCAAAGTAGTAGAAAAGCCGTATGGGGCTACTGCAACAAAGCCCGTCCAAGAACCAGAAGACCACAGTTTACCTTCTATAGAAACGAGTTTGCCTGAAGCGGCTGTGAGTGCGGCACCAACAGCGTATTTGGCTCGAGCGTTGTCAACAAAAGTAGTGGAAGTGCCTGAAATTCATGCGTTAGTTCCAATAGAAGTAACGTCACCAAGGGAAAGAGAGCCTGAACCTGTTTGTTCTACATTAGAGTCGTCGCTCAAAGAACCCTTAAAGACTCCTGAAGAATCAGGTCCAAAAAAATACGAACCCGCTGATGAAGTACACATTCTGCCAGAACAAAAGTTGGAAGAGACTGCACCAATGGAGGCATTCAAAAGACCGGAAGCTCATGCTCTAATTCCTACAGAAGTAAAGCCTCCAGAAGAAAAAGAAACTGAGGCTGTTTCTCCCTCACTAGAACCTGTGCCTAAAGAGCCATTAATTGAACCAGAAGAAGGTGCGTTGACGAAACAGAAAGTACCTGAAGAAGTAACTAACGTACTAGAGAAAAAGCGTGTTGAGGCTGTACCGTCACTGAAAGAGTCAGAAGGACACGCTTTAATTCCTACGCAAGCAAAGCCTCCACAAGAGAAAGAAACAGAGGCTGTTTCTCCTTTACTGGAACCTGTGCCTAAAGAACCAATAATGGAACCGGAAGAATCAGCATTGAAGAAAGAGAAAGTACCTGAGGAAATAACTGACGTAAAAGAGAAAAAGGATGTCGAGGATGCGCCGTCAAAGGCATTGCAAGAGTCGGAAGTACACGCTTTAATTCCTACGGTGACAAAGCCTCCAGAAGAGAAAGAAACTCAGGCTGTTTTTCCTTTACTAGAACCTCTGCCTAAAGAACCATTAATGGAAGTCCCCGCACAAATTCCTACCGGTACAAAGCCTGCGGAAGAGAAAAAAACTGAGGATGTGTCTATTTTACTGCAACCTGCACCTCAAGAGCCATCAATGGAGCCGGAAGTACCAGTGTTGAAGGAAGATAAGCTACCAGAAGAAATAACTGCCATACACAAAGAACCACTGACAGAGACAGCAGTAACAAAGACAATAGAAGAGCCAGAAGCTCTGGCACCTGCAGTAACAAAACATGAAACGGAGAAGAAGGCGGAGGTTATTGTACCGGTTCCTGAAGTGGAGCTCAAAGAAGCAACCGTGGAGGCCAAGAGGCTAAGTGCAGAAAAAAAAGCCGATGTCAAGGAACTACAATCAGCGCCCGCAGTACTTCCAGAAGTGCCCGAGATCGATGCTATGGCTGTGTCATCTGATACAGCTGCGAGCGAAACGAGGGCTCGTGCGTCGCCACCAGCGCATGAGCCCCGTGCTGCTGTGGCTCGGGAAGGCGTGTTAGCAGAGGGTGGCATAGAGGAAGGAGTAGCGGCTAAGACAGAAGAAAAGGCCCTTTCAAAAGAACCTTCTCAAGAAATGCTTCAGTTAAATGTTGCAATAGAAATAAGTCCAGCTTCATTGCCGGAATCTGAAAAGAAAGACGAGAATGAAACAACTACAACTGCAGCAGGCGAGATTGAAGAGCACGCAACAAAGGAGGGTGAAGGGACGGAGACAACGCAAGGAAAACCCGAAGCTCCAGAAACACCTGAAATTGTTCTCGATGAAGAGAAACGTGTTCGCGAGATATTGGAGTTTGAAATGAACCTCTGCCGAGCGCGCAACCTCGGTAGCGCACTACCCAAAGCTGAAGAGCTCTTGCATGTCGGTACTCCAGCTAGTGAGCCTGCAGATTCTGCGGAGCTGGCGCTACTTGGGGAGAAGCTTGCCCAGCCACCAGGAGCGACGGTGGCTCCCACTGAATCACCGAAAGCTGACACACTGGCACCGTCTACACTAGAAGGCGGCCAAGCAGACACAGAGCCGGGTGAGCCGATTCTCAACGCTTCTGATTTCAACAAGGGGCCTATGTCTGATTGGGAAACAGAGCTTCAACAACTCAGGGACTCCAGACTTCGTGATGCACCTTACAAGGCAGGCGAGCAAGAAAAAGCGGCTCCGGTTGACGCGGCTGTGGGTGCTCGAAAGTTTCTTGTGCAGGAAGGCGAGGGGAAGAAAGGTGCCGAGGAAAAGCAAGTTACCATTCCACCCGAGGCTGAGCCTGCCAGCCCAGGGCCTTCCGCACCATCCCACACCGACGCAGATCGGCGTCAGTCGGTCGTCATCGTCTACGAGAGTGATGCACTCGCAATGACTACGCCTGACTTTGAAATTCGGTTGAAGAACGAGCGAGAAATCAGTATCAAACGACCTGAGCCGTCTGGTCTGCAGCCACTTGAGGGACCACCAAGATCATTCCTCCGACCGGACACTGAAGGAGGCCACCCCAGGTCCCCGGTTATCCATCACGTGAGCTTCACCAGAGAAGAAGGCACTCTTCTTCCGCCTGAAAAACCGGGACCTGTGGAAGAAAAAGAAGTCAAGCTTTCTGTTCTGCCCGTTGGAGTGGAAATCGCACAGCGCGCAATAACAGAGGACCAGTCATCACAACCAAAGCCTCCCACTTCAAAGAGTGAAGAGGAACCGGCCTGGGAAAAGAGTCATATCGACGAGCGCAAGCCAAGCGGCCAGTTCGGGGAAACAGGAAAGACACCGACCCTTCACGAGGAAACGCTGGATACCGAACACGTTGCGCAGTCTGCTCGATCCTTCGCTTCGACAGCAGGCGCCGATGATAAACGGAAATTTCTCGGTACAAAGCGTGCTGACGAAGCGCCTCCCAAGGTCGACGGGTTACCTATCAGTGTTGCTGAGAGTGAAGTGATGCCAGAGCATCGTGGGGTCGAAAGTACACAAGAGAGTTCTGCACCAAAACCTGAAACCGACGTTTCTTCACGTGTATTTCTTCCGACCCACAAGCCATCTACACAAGGCGGAGCTGAACCAGACGGCAGGGTGCAAGCTACAAAAGAGGCGGCTGATGCACCCGACAAGGATGGAGAGGGAGCCCCCCGTACTTTTCTGTCAACCAAAGAGGTGAGCCCATCGCAACCAAGCGGACTAAAGACACAAGCCGTGCCAGTCACTGAGGACACAATTTCGCCGGAGAAGCACCGCGAAGAGAAGGCAGAAAGACCCGAAGAGCAAGGCACGATGCTAGTGCCAATAGATGAGCGCCAGAACACTACGAGCAAAGTATTGGTAAAAGACGAGCCTGCAACAGAAGCTGAACATGCGGCACAAGCTTTGAAGCCTCCTCAACCGTCTGCAATAGCAGAGCTGGCTGGCAAGCAGGTAGCCGAAAAGACGTTTCAGAAAGAAGGCATTCCACAGGAAGGTATGATAGTAGAGCGGCAGCCAGAGAACAAGATTGAACCTAAACGATCTGTCAGTGAAGCTCACGTGCCTTTAAGTGTACAAAAACAGCTAGAAGAGAAAGGTGAAACACCGAAAAAAGATGACAAAATGATAATCGTGCCTAGAGAAGAGCTCGCCACTTATGCACACGCGGAGACGTCGCCACGCGAAGTCGAGCCGGCTGTAATCAAGCATGAGGTCAAAGCCACGGCTGCAAAAATTGAAAGAAAGGCACCCAGCGACCTTATCGTTGAGCGTACCGAGATCGGACGAATGAAGGAGCCTGCGAAGGAGCGCCACGCGTCCGTCAGCAGGGTGCCTGTCGAGGAGCAGGTGGTCGTTCCAGTGCTGAAGAGACCCTCGGATGAAGAGAAGCGTGACACTTCGGCCATGGTAGTCATCGAGCGGGACATAGTGGCAGGCGTGGAAGAGCCAAAAAGAAGCACACCTATGTCCAAGGACGACTTGCACCCTGCCGTCAGCTCTGACTGGGACGTCATGTCCAGGGAGTCGCTGCAAGGGAGGCCCGGAACCAGGACTGCCGACACGCAGACTGAGATGTCCACTGATTTCAGGAGCAAGGATGTACGCGAGGCCTCGACGTACGCTTTCCTTTCTGAGGAAACCGAAGAGGTCCGCAGGGCGCCTGACGACTACCTGCCACTCTACCTGCACCGAGTGACGCTCAACGACAAGGTGAGCTGCCACGTTACATGCGTTCCACGTGCATTTAGTCAGTCAGACTCAACTACCAGCCATACGTCACGCATTCGGCTACTTGTTTGAGCGCGCTCAGGTAGCAGGACAGTGTCAATGAAGGAATTAAACCACACCCCTTTTGCTATGCTAGAAGAAGTTCAATGCAAATAAAAAACGTGAATAAACAGCGTCACTAAACGCTAAATGGTCACTGAATCCAATCGACATTGATGCCGCCGATATTTTCTTGAGACGATTAATTTAGGCTGGAAGGCGCTCGGCACCGTTCATGAAACTGGCCGACACCTGTCCAGCCCGCTTGCTCCGTAGATGGTGATGACAATGCGAAGGAGGAAAAAACGATTTTTGGCTGTGTTTTTTTTAATACAAAGCTGTTAATTCAATGCATCGTGCATTGCAGTGACATTTGACTCAGTTTGACAGGAGCCTTGACTACAGATACTGAACGCCTTCTGATTGTGTTCAACTGTTGTCAGGCCCCTTTAACCAGTACTTCTACATTGGATAAAAATATGCCCAGATGGACATCATTCGCTAGGAAGATTCACGTCATAATTTCGCTAAATAAGCGCATTACAGTTCTACTTATTGGACAACATACACGTTTGTATTTAGTAACTGAATGTAATATCTATAAAAGCTTAGTTACAGGTTTTTACATTCAAAATTGGTCATGTAGGCCGAAATTACGGGTGCCAAATTATTCGTTCAGTTTTACCAGATAAAGCACGCGTCACTGCGAAGCACAGTGCTCCATTTAATTCTCCAGTGATGGGATTGTGGTGTAAAATGAAGCTGTCGTCGCGCTCATTTCTTCCCAACATCTCATTCTAGTTCACGGTTTGAGCCACTGGCGTAGCTAGGGTGGGGGTGTTCAACCCCCCCCCCCCCTCCGCCCGGAAATTTCCAATTTCGCATGTGCATTACACATGCACACATACAAATGCACGCACGAACATACATAATGTATGGTGAACCCCCCCCCCCCTTCTGGAAAAAATTTCTGGCTACTCCAGTGGTTTGAGCAACTAGCGATTGGACGCATTGATGCTTGATCAGCAGAGGTGCGATCAGCCAGTTATCATGCGGTGTGGCAAAACATTTTTACGCCGCCTTACTCATAGATTGGTTGCACAGTGTACTTCGCTCTATCGCGTAGAGAGCCCGTGTCGTAGAAATTGCGGTCCCGGAATCGGCGTCGATTGTGAGGGAAAATCGACGTTGTCCGTGAGTGAAAAATCGCGGTGTATGCAAAATAAAAAAAAATTGTAGGTTCAAGCCGAAATTGAACCCACGCGTTCGGCGTGGCAGTCCAGTATTCTACGACACAGCTATGCCAGTGCTTTCAAGTGCTTCGGAAACAGATCCTGCACAGTCGTCATGAAGGGCAAGCAGTCACGTTAACAGACGTAATATTACGTGGCAGAAATGTAGAATCACCCCAGGCGCCACACCATATGAATTCATAAATAGTGGGTGGCTGAACGGTTTCAACCGATTACAAAGGGCTCAGCTATAATTCATCATCACCTGTCACAGCATCAACGAAGATTGCAGCTACGCATGTGCGCGTATGGCCTTACAGACGTGTTGCGGGCACTTCGCAGCTGTAATTGCAGTAGGCGCCCTAGGAGAGTTTACAACGGCCAAACTTAGGCGCACAAATGTTTCTCCTCTTTCACAATGCGGTTGAGGTGTCCACTGAGAAGACAAGCATGGCATGCGAATGAAAAGGCGATGCGAATGGGGCACCCTTAAACCGGCCAGAAGCTGTCACAGGGAATTGCTGAAAGGGGGAAGTCGGAAATATAGTGACAGAATCGACTGTTCTTTTCGCGATTTGAAATTCACAATACCCAACATGTCGCGTAGCCTGGCGGCAAGCCTTGTTACTGCGTGATTGAGCTGTTCGGTTTGCTGTAAGTAGTCTGCCGTTGTTTAGGCACATATCAAAATTCGTCTACATATCATCAGGCATTCCCGCTCCATGAAACTTAGAAGACTGTAGGATTGGGCTGTTGGTACAACATGATTATGAGTGCAAAACAGCGCAGCTTACAGGAGGGGACAGAAGAGGACACAGAGCGCTGAACTTCCAACAGTTTATTTCTTTTGAATCTTCGCTTTTATACAGTTACACACTGTTACACCAGCCATGCGCGGAACACAGCGATGTTACAATTCATCACGTGGACAAACCTAAATAGATCTTTTCCCTATCAGTGAGAGCGACAGAGGGGGTACTTACACAATCATCCTTTAAAGAAAAAATCTTACCAGCTTCGATGATTTCGCGTGTGATGCGATCTCTGCTTTTGGCGACAATGCTACAATCTGAATATCTTGGTCGACACCCACACGTGCTACAGTGAGCGGATAGCCACCCTTGCTTTGACCGATCAACATTGTACAGGTGCTCGTTCAACCTTTCATTCAAACACCGACCCGTCTGACCAACGTAATATTTTCCACAAGACAACGGCAGCTGATAAAGTACGTTACATATACAATCTCTAAATTTATTTGCGTGGTTTGTAGTACACGACCGATTGGGTCTGGACGCGGGGACAGACATTTTGCACAAACTGCTCAATTCACGTCAGTAGCGTCAGTAGCGCAAATGACACCACGCGTGCGCCATCGTGGTCGACGAAACGATTGTCCCGTTTTCATCTCGTCTCGTTTAGTGCGCTATGGTTTCTGAAGTACGATAGATGACAAGATGTCATCGCAGCAATTTCTTTACTTGGGAGATACCATTATTTTATTAAGTGACATGCTCTTCGATTAATTTGCTGTTCTTAAAATTGTTTTATAATGTGTTGTTATGTAAATGTATAAGTGCCGATCATTTGCCGTGTCGCAAACGTATAGCTTATCTCTTTTATAGTTGTTTTCAGCGATTATCTCGTGCATGAATTTGTTATTAAAATTGTTTTAATCATGCGCTCTTCTAATAGTAATGTATAACGTCAACCTGGTATCATTTTGCGTAAACAAATGTTTTCTTGTGCCTTCGCCGATATAATCTCTAGAGAGATTGGCAGTATTCTTAAATATATTGTAACGATGGTATGGATTTATTTAGAGGCTGAGAATAATGAGAGATGTTTAGTACAGCGCAAGGGACAGGACGGTCAGCCCCACAACGGCTCGCTGCTCGTGCGCCCTTCTACCTCATCTTCTTCTTGGCTCCAGCGAACTCATGTGGCGTGACAATTTCCCCGGGTGCAGACGAAGCTCTCCGAGAGAGTGACGTAGGTGGTGGTGCTTGAGGCGGGCAACATGTACTGCTTGGGTTCTACGTGACCGCCGGTTGTGAGAGGACACTTTGGCGATGACGAACGTGACGTCACTCAAACGTCTCAAGATGACGTATTGTCCGGTATACCTGGACAAAAACTTCGTGCAGAATCCTTCTTTCCGCACAGGCGTCCAAAGCAAAACAAAGTCTCCAGGAGCAAATGTGACAGGCGTGTGTCGAGCGTCATAACGTGTTTTGGCTCGATCTTGTGACGAAATAGTCCAGAGGCGAGCCAGTCGACGAGCTTCTTCAGCCCGACATAAAGTCCGGGCTACTGAGAAGTCTTCGTGTGGAGACCAGGGAAGTATCGTGTCGATAAAGCTTTGGGGATGGCGAGCGTAGAGCAAGAAGAAAGGCGCATACCCGGTGACTTCGTGCTTCGCCGTGTTGTATGTACGTAACAAATGGCAAAACAGAGTCCCAATTTTTGTGGTGATTCGACACATACATGGCAAGCATGTTGGTCAAGGTGCGATTCGTGCGCTCAGTCAGGCCGTTTGTTTGAGGGTGCTAGGGGGACGAGTGCCCATAGCAGGGGCGTAGCCAAGGGGGGGGGGGTTGCACCCCCCCCCCGAAATTTTTCAGTTTTGCTTGCGTATATAGGCACGCACACATACAAACGCACGCACGAACATACATAAAGTATGGTTGAACCCCCCCCCCTCCGAAAAAAATTTCTGGCTACGCCCCTGGCCCATAGTCAGACCCACAAAGGCGTAATAGTTCTTCAACAACATCCGCTGTAAACTGTCGTCCTCGGTCACTAATCACAACACGCGAAGCACCGTGACGAAGAATGACAGAGTTCAGCAGGAAGAATGAGTCAGCTGCTGTAGCGGAAGTGAGCGCTCCCGCCTCAGTATATCGCGTCAGGTAGTCCACACACACTATAATCTATCGACACCCAGCAGATGACTTAGGGAAGGGGCCAAGCAAGTCGACGCCAATCTTTTCAAAAGGAAGGGTTGGTTGCTGAACTGGCTGCAAGGCACCCGCCGGAGGCGTTGTTGGTTGCTTGTGACGTTCGCAAATAGCACAGCTGGCAACGTACTGTCTTGTTGTCTTCCAGAGCTTGGGCCTGTAGAAACGCTGACGCACACGGTGTAGCGTCCGAGCAAAGCCTAGGTGACCTGATGTAATGTCATCGTGCATTGCGCGAAGGATCTCGGGTCTAAGATTCTGGGCCACGACGAGGAGGAGTGGAGCACCTTCAGCGGAATAGTTCTTCTTGTACAATAAACCTGCGGATATGGTGAAAGGTGAACTCCGTGCTGCTGACCGAGCGGCATCAGGAAGAGTCCTTACGGAAGGGTCTTGCTCCTGTTCACGCTTGAAGGCGGCGGCATCAGGAAACTCCGTGGATATTCCGAAAAGATATTCGTCCAAGTCATCCTCCCCATCTCGGGTGCTTGCTGACGGAAGTCGAGATAAACAGTCAGCATCGGTGTGACAGCGACCACTCTTGTATGTGACGGAAAAGTCGTATTCTTGCAGCCGTAATGACCAGCGAGCTAACCGGCTGGTGGGGTCGCGTAGTCCAACCAACCAGCAAAGTGAATGGTGGTCGGTGACTATCCTGAAGGGACGGCCGTACAGGTATGGTCGAAACTTCTGAATGGTGAACACGACCGCGAGGCATTCCATTTCGGTGACGGTATAGTTTCGTTCTGCCTTTGTGAGTGTACCGCTTGCATGGGCGATGACTTGTTGGCGTCCGCTATGTATCTGTACAAGTACTGCTCCAATGCCCACACCACTAGCATCGGCGTGAAGCTCAGTTGATGCCTCAGGATCAAAATGGCGTAAAATTGGAGCAGAGGTAAGTAAAAGCTTTAGCTCACTGAACGCAGACTCGCACTCAGCAGTCCATGCGAAGGGTGTGTCCTTGTGAAGCAGAGACGTGAGTGGATGAGCTAGACGTGCAAAGTCTTTGATGAAACGGCGGAAATACGAGCACAGCCCAAGGAAGCTGCGGAGGTCTTTCACTGTCTTCGGTTGCTCGAACTCACGGACGGCGGCAAGCTTCTGAGGGTCGGGACGAATACCTTCCTTGTCGACAAGAAAACCAAGGACAAGCGTTTGACGCTCACCAAAGTGACACTTTTTCGAGTTAAGGATCAGTCCTGCACGGCGGATGCAGTCGAGAATAACTTCAAGCCGTTGGTTGTGCTCGTGCAATGTCTTGCCGTAAATGACCACGTCGTCAAGGTAGCACATGCATATTTCCCATCGGAGGCCGCGAAGGATCGTGTCCATGAATCGCTCGAATGTTGCCGGAGCATCACACAAGCCAAAGGGCATTACATTAAACTCAAAGAGGCCATCCGGCGTAATGAAAGCGGTCTTCTTTTTGTCTTGTGGGCTCATAGGTATTTGCCAGTAGCCTGAGCGCAAGTCGACAGATGAAAAGTACAAAGCGGAATGTAGGAAGTATATGTCATCGTCTATTCATGGAAGCGGATAGACATCATTTTTCGTTACTGCGTTTAGGCGTCTGTAGTCGACGCAGAATCGCCACGAATCATCTTTTTTTCTTGACCAGTATAACGGGAGCTGCCCAAGGACTACAGGACTCTTGGATGACACCTTTCTGTAGCATCTCCTTAACCTGGTCGTCGAGCACCTTCCTCTCGGTGGGAGAGACGTGGTACGGCTTCTGTCGAATGAGGGCTGCAGCCCCAGTATTGATGCAGTGGTGCGCGCGGGACTGCGGTGGTGGAGGCAGACGCTCAGGTTGTGCAAAGTCAAAGACGGAGGCATAGCGCACAAGAAGCTCGTGGAGCGCGCGTTGGTCGGACGAGGGGAGCGACTTGTTGATCATGCCGTTGAACTTTGACGAGTGGTCAGAGAGTGGCGAAGTTTTGTCGGTAGTGACAGCAACTGCACGAATACTCATAGCGGTATCTTCTCCAAAGTACGCTAAGTTCAACCCAGCAGGTAAAATAACGGACTCGGAGGACACGTTCACCGTCCACACGTGAGTAGAACCGCCTTCGAGTAGGACAAGTGAGCGAGGGAATATAAGGCTTTTCTTTAGCGTGTTAGAATAGTCCGGCTCAATCAGTCCACAGGACAAACCTTCACGCATCTGCGTCTTCACCGGAGAGGGATTCCTGGGCATGTATTCCCGAGGTGGCAGGCGAAAAGGGGTAGCGGGGGCAGATGGTTGCCAGGGTGCGGCACCTTGCATGCGAAGCGGATACGCACGATCTCTTGCAGTGCGTTGCGGACGACGTCTGCAGTACCTCTAGATGTGTCCCTGAACACCACAATTGAAGCAGACAGGTGGGTTACGGTGGTTCTCGTTGTTGTAGGACACAGGTCTCCTGGGCATTACGTACGTAGTCGGAAGACACTCGCCGAGGCGGCACGTCCTGTCGACGCGTAAAAGTCGTCACTTGAGGCTGTGTCATGGTGCTCTCCATATGGACGTCATCGCGGTTGGTGTATGCATGTCGCGACCATGAGACCGGTAGTTCCAGATAGCGCTCATACAATGCACATTGGTGACACACGCGGTTGGCATCTCCACCTTGAAAATGAGCCAGTTCGTCTCTGACAACACGCCGTATCATAGCGGCGAGGTCGTCAGAGGAAGAGATGTCTACACTTGCTACAGTCGTGACGTTGTCCAGTCGGCCGAACTTCGGAAGTACCCGCCGTATTTTGAGCGCTTCAAAGGCACGGCAGTGACGCCTCAAGTCGGATGGCGTCGTGAGATCTTTCTTACAGATAAGAAAATTATAAACATCTTCGGCGATTCCCTTGAGCAAATGTCCCACCTTGTCCTCATCTGACATGTTTAGATTGACTATTCCACATAGCTTTAGTATCTCTTCTATGTAGGTCGTGCACGTCTCTCCAGGTAGCTGTGCTCGCCGTGAAAGTGTCTGCTCAGCCTTTTTCTTTTTCGAGAGCGAATCACCGAAGCACTTCTTTATCTCGTCAACGAAGTTTTCCCAAGTTGTCAGTACATCCTCATTGTTGTCAAGCCACAGAAGTGCAGTTCCGGCAAGGTACAGGACAACATGCGAGAGTTGTGCAGAGGCGCTCCATTCATTAAGGCGGCTCACCCTCTTATAGTGCCGCAACCAGTCGTCGACGTCCTCATCTTTTCTTCCCGAGAATGTGCGCGGCTCCCGATAAGGAGTGCAGCCCGCCTGTTTCGGGCGAGCAGTCTGTTGTGCGATTCTTTCGTGGCCATCATCACGTCTGTCCGCGTGATTCATGGTAGCGTCTCCCGGTGGTAGCCCGGCCAACCGTTTACTGCGTCGAGGGGGCGGTAGAGCTCGGTCGTCCAGTGTTACGTACCCCGCACCTCCACCAAAACTGTAACGATGGTATGTATTTATTTACAGGCTGAGAATAATGAGAGATGTTTAGTGCAGCGCAAGGGACAGGACGGTCAGCCCCACAACGGCTCGCTGCTCGTGCGCCCTTCTACCTCATCTTCTTCTTGGCTCCAGCGAACTCATGTAGCGTGACAATATAAATAAATAACATAAAAGACATTCCATAACATGCAGCGTGTTCGCATAAAACTAGGGGTGCGTGAAACCCGGGTAACAATTGCAGCAAAAGTGTTTTATCTTAAACTCGTGAGCTCTTGAATGTAGCAATACATAGGGCTAAAATTATGGGCATGCAAATATTCGAAACTTGGAATATTCTATTCTAAAAGTTCGGTATTCGATTCGCAAGGCATTTTTATACTATTCGGATTGTTCGAACACCACAAGACTTCATAACAAGTTTTGAAATAAGCACAAATAATTACTTGACACGGCTAAATTTCGGAAAAATTAATTCACAAGTAAACAACCTAGTTTCCTGACACGTTATGGTGAAGTAGTGCCCCACACGGTATAATGTTCGGTCACCAACTAGCCCAGCTTTCAACCCTATTGAAACTAGCTTCAGTTTCCACATTGCCCCCCTTCTTTAGTGCGCTTTTGCAAATGTTGGCCAGCATTCCACTGTAATGGCCTGAGAATGGCATTGTGTATGAAGCCGAGCAAGTTGTTGCAATAGATTGTCAAACTTATACTCAACGGAACCACCCAAGCAAATGGGGAGCCATTGCGAAATTAAGAAGAAATGTCTGAAAATGAGGAAAGCCAGGATTATTCTGGGTTATCCCGAGATGAAGCACCTGCATCGTGCCTGTCATGGCTCCTGCCAACTGAGAGAGCGTGCTTAGGTGATGACAGTGAGAACACATCTGCACCAGTGCGTCTAGTGAGCGGCTCTTTTCGTTGTTCGGAGGAGTGGTCACATGCACAGCGGTGTCGCTTCTTCCAGAACATTCATCCTTCGTGACAGCATCAAATAACCGCATATGTGGCACTGTCAAAGAATAGTGTTGTACAATGCATAAATTGCCTGTACATAGCTTGCTGTACAACAACTTTACTTTTTCATATCTGGTTGATGAAAAGAACTTTTTTTTTGTAAAAGTCAGTAGTTTTACTATTCGCATTAGAAAATATTCGAAAAATATTCGATTCGAGTTGAGAGTTTGGTGCGTTAGTACATCTTTACAAGATACTGCAGCGCCAAGAAAAAGAGAGAGAGGAACAAGGACGAAACGTGACGTATCGGCGCTCGTCCTTGTCATCTTGTTTCGTCCTTATCTGTTCTTTTCTTTTCGCTGCAGTATTTTGAAGCGATATTCGATTCGAACCCCACTTGATATTACTTGTTCGAATTTGCTTCGAAGTGAAAACTTGGCATTCGCAAAGCCCCACATTGAACCAATACTGGTTCAATAACGACACTAGTGGACGCAAACGTCTAGCGAACGGCATGCAGGGCTATCCAAGTCTCCTAGTAAGCACAATAGAGAGCCTACAATTAGCCAACATTGTCCACTAGTCAACACGTGGCCATCTTGAGCATAGGTCGGCAAACTCATTCATGAGTCGACTCACTCACGCTCACTCAGACTCAGATCGAGCTGTGAGTCTGAGTCCGAGTGAGTCCTGGTGAGTAATATTTTGGTGAGTGTGAGCCCGAGTGAGTCCGGTTGAAGAAAATTTGCGTGAGTGAGTCCGAATGAGCCCGGCTGAGGAAAATATTGGCGAGTGTGAGTCCGAGTGAGCCCTGAGTGCAAAATATATTTCATGAGTGAGCTATGATCCTATCCACTCAGCTATCTGCATTACTATCAGCCATATTGGCCTACGTTTATACTCAGATCTATTCCCACAAACCTCAGCGCACTAGCGTTCATGCATCACCTCAATCTTTAGGGATCAGAGGCGTGAGTAAGGGGGGGGGGGAGAGGAGGTGCTATGACCTCCCAACTCTTTCACGGGACTTTCTTAATAGAAATATGTCGTGTGAGTCGCATATTTCATAAAAAAACGTCCTCACTTGATTGAAACACCTGAAAGCTAGTATTTAGATGACATCCCCTCCAAAGGCGTATCGTAGAGCCCCCATTATTTGAGATATTGGCATTCAAGAGCACTTACACCATGATCGGAATAGCTCACTTAATGCCAGCGGACTCATGAGTCGACTGACTCAGGCTTACTCAGGCTCAGGTCAAGCCATGAGTCTGAGTATGAGTGAGACCGGCTGAGCAAAATGTTGGTGATTTTGAGTCCGAGTGAGTCCGGTTGAGAAAACGTTTAGTTAGTCTGAGTCCGAGTGAGTTCGATTGAGGAAAATTTTGGTGAATCCGAGTCCGAGTGAGCTCTCACAGCAAAATATATTTCTTGAGTGAGTCTGAGTGAGTTCCAAAATTTCTGCCGACCTATGATGTTGCGTGCCCTCTATGCGCAGCCTTCGATAGCGGAAATGATGCGCAAGCTGACACCGGCGAGTGAAGAGTGGGAGGAAGCGGTGCCCATGAACTGGAAGATCAACCCGGCAAAGGATCTCGAGAAGTGGCCGTCACACTGCATGCAAGACGTGCGCGCTCCCACCGTCGTCCTCCTCGGCGGCATCAACTTATCCGCGCTCGGCGAAGTACTCACAGGCGAGTGGCGATCAAAGTTTATTATTTCATGTACTGGACGTCGATAGTGCGAAAGCATTGTCACCGCGTCTAGTGCGTGCAGTTCACTACTTATTACCACGATTTGGGTACATGTGAAAGTGGCGCCACCTCTCGGCAGCGGCCTGCCATAACTGGATAGACTCTTGACTTGGCCGGGGGCACGTTTCCCCTGGTGGCGAAACTGGCGGTGTACTACCAGGCCAAAATTTTCAACAGTGGGGCTGAAAACGTGTGTGTGTGTGCGTGAAGTGTGTGTGGAGCGCGAAGTTTTGTCTGGTGGCGCTGCGAGCGCCTGCCTAGTGATGTGTGTGTGTGCGTGTGTGTGTGTGTGTGAGTGCGTGTTGGAGAGCACAACATTTTGTCCTGTGGCGCTGCGAGCGCCTGCCCTGTGCCAAAAGGGATTGGGAACACCTACTTACTTACTTACTCACTTACTTACTTACTTACTTACTTACTTACTTACTTACTTACTTACTTACTTACCATAACTGAACGGGAAAATGGCGAAAGAAAAGTCATAGTTTCGCAACAAGGCTGGAGCAATCAATGCGACAGCGAATTGGAATGTTATACAAAGTAAGACCAGCAACTCACTCCTTTAGCATGCGACCAGGCAGAAATCAACAATCATTCCTCTAGCATGCGACCGGGCGTAAATCAACAAAACGCTGGCCTAAGGAAACGCAGCCGCTGCAGCGAGGGAAGCGACCTTCGTTCTGCATATGGGCGCAACACGAACTTTGACATTCCCTCCGAAGATGAGGCGCGCGCGACCGTGGACGACCACGCCCGGCCGGTTAAATGGGCCCTCACTAGGTTTGACAATTTTGAGCCAACGAGCGCAATGCATACACTGGGCGTTCACGTACATGAGAAAATGGCCCTACGTAGATGGTATTGCTGTGACGTCGCTCCTCTACGTAGACGACTGTGCTCTGACGTCGCCAACAGTAGCACGTGACACTGTGATAATTAGTTGACACGACATGCGTAGTTTGTGTAATTTGCTGCTTGAATAGATTAATAAAACTTGAAAGAAATAATGAGACACACAAAGGAAATGTGTGCGTCTTTTTCAGTTTTTTTTTTCATGAACTGCAGATGCGGGGCTAATGTGCCTCCCTTTCCCATGCGTTCGTGTCCCCGCGGTTAGCGCATCGAGCATACGCCAGCCCTGGAAACGAAAGTAATGCTCTGGCGCGTTCGAGCGCTCATTATGCTCATTTATTCTACCGCGTCCAAGTAAACGTTAATGCGGCACTGGCTCATGATACCGCCACTCTCGTGCCCGTACAAATGTCGCAGCTTTCATGCCCGTCCCGCAGAAACAGGCAGTACATCACAGAGAACGCCGGCACAACGCCCAGGGCCGCTACATAAAAAAAAAAAGGTAGCGGCCTTGCAACGCCGCTCGCGTGCTCGGGCTGGCTCGGGCACGTCATGCGCACGTGACCATACATGCGCATGACGTGTTCGTGCGTATGTGTCAAGTGAAGAGGGCAGGGAAGGGATTTAGCTTGCGAAGGCTACACGGGGCGAGTGGCAAGGGTTTGAAACTCGCTTCCTCGCATCATGGTTTCGCGCCGCTACAAATTATTGTTTTTCTCAGCTCGTAATGAACCGATTTGAAAAATTCTTGCGGCATACTGCTCTTCATTCGGCACACAACAACTTCCAGCGTCTAACTAAAATTTGCTATGTGGCCTGGTGAGGGGCCCTCTAAAGCACACGTTCTCTGCCGGAGCCACATAGCCCGCCTCCGGCGCTGCTTCATGCGCCTTTGGGGCGACGGAGACGCCCGGAGCGTTTCCTCTTTACTTGAGCCGCGATAAATAAAAATACTACATATCACGCGCTCGGCGATGTTATTCATTTGGCCTTTACAGTACATGACAGCCGCTCCGACGGCAAGAATGTGCCCGGAGTATGCTATATTGTTTGTCTCGAGCATTTCTTTTGGAATATTTTGTTGAGTTAGGCCACGTCCACAACTTGTGATGACACAACAAAAGTCGCCAGCTATTATAGCACTACAAGAAGCCGGAACAAAACCAAAATTACAAGGATATGAGACCTTCAGTACCGATGGTGACAACTGGAAGGTCACAACATTGGTGGACAGGAAAGTTACAGCAATATTTCACAAACCCATAGAGGGAACGGACATTCCGCATATAATAACACAAGTCACATATAAAGGCAGCAGGAGAAAGAGCGCCTTCATAAATAATATCTACAGCTCACCGAGCAGAAGAGAGCAACGTTCCAGAAATTATTTCAAGAGACAGCAAAAATTGCGGAGCCTTCTTGTTTAGGAAGGGTAAGAGCGCACTGAAGACGAACACACAATGAAGTCACACACACGCACACACATAGCGCTACTTTCAACAGTTTATTTTTGTGATCTCGACACTACTTAAAAGGCAAAACCATGAGCACATCTGCTGCGCAGAAGTAACAGCAACATTACTAAGCATCATAACGGACACCAAGGAAATCAAATTCCTTTTTCGTCAGCGCGATAGAAGGCATACTAACGCACATGTCGCCCCACTTTTCAATCTCTCCTGCTTCGATTATCTCGCGTGTAAGCTGATTGATTTCTATTTTTTGACAGAATTCTGCACGTGTCGAACAAAGGCATACTACCACACTTCTTACAATGTATTGCTAAGAACCCACCTGCCACGTTTCTAATATTGTAATGGTGTTCACGCAGCCGGTCATTCAAGCAACGACCGGTCTGTCCGACGTAGCTGCGACCACAAGATAGCGGCAGGCAATACACCACACACTCAGCGCAATCAACAAACTTATTTTTGTGATTAGTTTTACACCCACGATTTTTCGTTTACATTCCTCGTCGTAATCTTTCACAGCCTTTCCAACTTGTTTGGCGCTGAAAAGGGCACGCGCACTTTGGCCCGCTGAGCAATCTTTTCCAGATTATGGGAAACCGCGTGTACGTAAGGTAACACCCTTATGCGATTCCCTTGCTTAAATGTTCTCGCCGCATTTCGGTTTTTTTTGCTGTCCCTCAAGATACATTCAGCTACGGAGACAAGCAAAGCCTGGGGAAACCCGACATCGAGCAGCCTCTTTCTTTGCTGGTCGAAACTGAATTGGACCATATGGTGACACGACTTCGTTAGGGCACTCTTGAAGCAAACCTTCGTAATCGCCCTCTTAACTAGTTTGGAATGCGCTGAGTGGTAGGGGAGTAGGGGTTTACTTGCACGAGGTTCATAATGCCAACAGGAATGATCACAGCCGAGCGACAGGCGAAGGTCCAGAAACCCCAAGGTGCCATTCTGCGGAAGCTCATGCGTCACCTCTAAGTGCTCAAGACAATCCTTGATTGCTGGTATAAGGCCGTTAAACTCAGCAACTAGCCGCTCGGTAGAACAATTCACAAAAAACAGGAAATCATCTACATATCTAAAAGTTCTAACCACCTTAGTGCCCTTCAACCTTTCCGACAGCTTCACACAAAGCTGAGCTAGAAACAGGTCACTCTGTCGGGGAGCCAGGCAAGAACCAATGCAGATGCCTCTTTTCTGCAACTGTGCACAATCCTCCATAAAATAAAGGTAGATTTAAGGTAGCACGTCAGAAGTTCTAAGAAATGCCCACATGAAAGACCAACCACGTTTTCAAATCTAATGACACCATATTCATCAATGACTTTTTCAACAGAACGTAACAAATCTTCATGAGGAATAGAATAAAACAAATCTTTTACGTCAATAGAAAAAGGCCTGTAGGCGTTCGTCAAGGATGACGCTCGTAAAATTAATAACCTCTTCCTGGTGTCACAAAAAAGAGACTTCCTGTTTTTTTAAACTGTCCTACCGAGCGGCTAGTTGCTGAGTTTAACGGTCTTATACCAGTAATCAAGGATTGTCTATTCATTTTAAGCAAGTCCAATAATACTTGCCGTTCTGCCCAGCGACTACAAAAAAAAAAGAAAAGTTCAATTTTAGCATAATTTTAATAAAACTCATCAAAACAACACACCTTTCACAGCAAAGTAATATAGAAAGCGCGAAAAGATGGTCTGTGATTTCCAATTAAGAAGTTTAGGTACTGCTCATTAACATGCTTGTATGACTATAGCCAACTAAAATGTTTGATTGATGTGCATAGTGTCATATGATGCAAAATAAACTGTAAAAATCAGCATCATGTTTCAATATTTATTCCTTATGATTAAAAATAAATCAAAAAGTGGTGACGGCTGGAGGCATCAGACTTGTGACTTGCTAGGCTGTCGCTCCTGTTCAGCGTGAGCACCATAAAAACGGTATCTGAAAAGCAGAAGGTGATATTATGATGAGAAAGTGAAGTTCCAGTAAAAGTTTGCAAAATCTACACAGTAAGTAGTTCACACGGACATAATGAAGGCTAACAACAAAACTACAAATGCAAACAGGCATGGTAAAGAACCAAGTTCTTTACCGTTATCGTGTACAGCACAACTTGCAAATAGTAGGTATTGTAACACGTCACTTGGCGACAAACTTGCAGCACAAGATCATGTGAGCCTGTTTTAAACAACAAACGAAATTGGTTTAAGCTCCTTTGCGTGGGGGACACTCACCTCTTTTCCTACGTCGTCTTGTCCAACTAAAGGAAATGTAAGACCGACTGCCTCGTTCGGTTGACAAGGCGAACGCCGCTCTTGATTTTTCCATCACGAGCGGTGAGGCGCCAAACCAAGCGACACCTTCGTTTCCCCAAGTGTGGCTGTCAACTAGAGTGAAGAGGCGGGAGAAGTGATCCGGGATTCTGGGAATAACCACAACATACACACTGCATCTTACCGGCACTTACCTACGGAGCAGAAACCTGAAGACTTACAAAGAGAGATCAACTTAAATCGAGGACGACGCAGCGAGCGATGGAAAGGAAAATGATAGGTGTAACCTTAAGAGACAGGAAGAGAGCAGAGTGGGTCAGGGAACAAACGGGGGTTAAGGATATCATAGTTGAAATCAAGAAGAAGAAATGGATATGGGCCGGGCACGTAGCACGTCGGCAGGATAACCGGTGGTCATTAAGGGTAACTGACTGAATTCCAGGAGATGGTAAACGCGTGAGGGGGAGACAGAAAATTAGGTGGGTAGAATAGATTAAGAAGTTTGTAGGTATAACGTGGCAGCAGAAAGCACAGGACCGCGTTGATTGGCGGAACATGGGAGAGGCCTTTGCCCTGCAGTGAGCGTAGACAGGCTGCTGATGATGATGATGATGATGATGATGAGACACTGCTTATTTGTATTTAAAACCACCCTTTGTTCAACGAACCGTTACTGTACACACATCTGACACGAGTGTTACGAAAACAAATTTTCACGTAAAAGGCAGCGGGGACATCGTTTCGCAATAAGCACTGGCTATGCATGAATGAAAGCACTTCTTTTCTGAGAAATCACTTCAAAATATGGTTTCAGAATAAGCACGGCTTTGCGCCAGCATATTCCGACACCCAAGCACATCCTCCGGCTGTCAGGGGCACGCCGTGAGCGGTTACTGACCGCATGTTTTACAAACGTAACCCATCCTTACTCAGCAAACACATTCGAGTACGAGCGCCCGAACGACACCCAGCGTGCGCGGATGCCATCTACGTCGAGACCAGGCATGTCATATGCTAGAATTAGCGCACGTAACTCCCACAGTCACGTACACTCGCTTGATTCTGTTATAGCGTCATCGCAGATGTTGGCAAACCACGAAAACAGCAAACAGAAACGAAGGTAAAAAGTGCACGGCGGCGGCCGCAAATGTTGTTATGAAGTAGACTAAAGCGCATCTCAAAACGACATCTTGCACCTTCAGCAGTGCAGACACAATGTGCGATCAGCAAAAAAATGACCCTTGATAATTGTTTGCATCGCTCATTTTATGGGAGCTTGTACAGCAACGCGCATAACGGTGTAAACCCGTTAACTGACAGCTTTAGTTGGGCATCCGCAACAGCTCCGTGGACGCAGGCTGCTGTTGGAAATGGCTGGCAAATAACTTCCACAGAGCTGCTGCAGACGCCCAGCTAAAGCTGTATAATTAGTACCTACAAATGCAGTACACTCGCCGTTAACGGGCGCACATTGTCCGTGTCCGCAGCTCCATGAATATTCCGCCCTCCAAGCGTGACTTCGAGCACGGAGCCTGGCTTCGACGCCACCGAAGATGCGCATTTTTGTTCGAACACAACTGCACGACAGGCAACTGACGCAACCCGCACAACCGACGCAATGCATTCCAAGAATCCGAGCAGACTGAGAGATGAGGCCGAGGCGCGGCGCCAGCCCGGCTGGCTCCGTCGGCGAGCGAGGCGAGCCACCGCGCCAGAACGGCGCCGAACGGCAAACGCGCGATACGTATGGCGTATACGACGGTGCCTTCATCACGGAAGCCAATCGAAACGCGCTTCAGGAGAGTCCCGTGACTCCAGCCTAAATGCTAACTCTCTTTCTGTTCATCTACCTTCTAAAAGGGGTCAAATGGACACCCGAAGAGAGCCATGCGGCCGTGACCCTCTTTTGACTCTTTTTTTTTTCTCAGAGTGCAGTACAAAACGGAAAACAGCCGCAGGGGCGGATCAAATATCAAATGCAATGTTCAGAAACATGAACGATGAATCTATAACAGCCCCCCAAAGTTTATAAATGACCATTGGGTTAAAGGAACGATACCACAGCGATGGAGACACGCTATTATTACCATGATCCCGAAACCAGGGAAGAAATTGGCCTTGAAGACCCTAGGCCCATATCTATTATATCTTGTCTAGGAATGGTGTTCGAAAGATGAGTAAACACTAGACTACAACGTCATCTTCAAACAAACAACTTAATGCCTGACACCATGTTTGGCTTCAGACCACATCTTTCAACACAGGACATCCTCCTGCTTTTAAAAGAGGAAGTATTAACCAACGTCCCCAAGGCAGGAGAACACATTGTCATGGCCACTGACATAAAAGGGGCCTTTGACAACGTAAGTCACAAAGGGATACTGGATTGCCTAGCTGAGTCCAACTGTGGTCAAAGGAGGTACGAGTACGTCCGAAGCTTCCTCAACCAGAGAAGAGCAGTTATCAAAGTAGGGGGTGATGAATCCAGTCATCCTAACAAAGGAACGCTACAGGGTGCGGTCATTTCGCCTGCACTCTTCAACATAGTCATGATTGGACTAGCCAAAAAGCTCCAAGAAATTCCCGACAACCGTCATTCCCTATATGCGGATGATATAACAATATGGATAACAAAGCAGAAAACTGGGCGAGTTGGTATGTATTCATCGTTACGTAGTGCGTAGTGACGCATGAGTGGTACTCTGTGTGTTATTTTCTTCCGTTTTCCTTCCTTAAACTTGAGTTGAAAGTTGTGTCGTGTTGTTCTCTCTTTGTCTCCGTCGTCAGTGCGCACTCTCCCGTAACGATGAACAATATGGATAACGAAGGGCAACTTGGGCGAAAAGCTCCAATTGGCAGCCAATACAACAGAAGCATATACAAAACAAAGAGGACTACAGTGCTCGGTGGAGAAATCAAAACTGATTTCCTTCACAAGAAACAAAGAACACATCCGGGACTCAAACTCAATATCAGGCTTGAGGGGATGCTTATTTCGGAGAGGTCAATACTTAGAGGGCTGGGAATGTCAATCGAACAACAGATGTCTCCACACTTTAAGCACGATAAGAAAAACAACGCAACAGATTAATCGGATTATAGCCCGTGTGACCTCCCCCTGCAAACTCTTTCATGGGACATTCTTGATAGAAATATCTCGTGTGAGTCGCAAATTTCATAAAAGCGTCCTTATTGGATTGCAACCACTGATAACTCGTATTTGAAGGTACAAGATCAAAAGCCGTATCGTAGAGCACCGATTATGTTGGCGTTAAAGAGCCAAGACCGGAGAAGCTAGTTTCACGCTATGAGTCGACTCACTCACTTAGTTCTGAGTGAGTCCGGCGGAGCAATATGTTGGTGAGTTTGAGTGCGAGTGAGTCCGGCTGAGGAAAATTTTAGTGAGTCTGAGTCCGAGTGAGCTCTCAGAGCAAAATATATTTGTTGAGTGAGTCTGAGTGAGTTCCAATATTTCTGCCGACCTTTGACTGCAATATTCACGGATGCTTCAGCATACTGGGCCAACGCAAAGAATATGGTGGCGGTTGTCGTAAACAGAAGAGGAGGAATCACGGCCTGTGCTTCGGTTTCTCGAGCAACCATTATAGAAGTAGAAGAGATAGCCATTGCCTTAGCTATTAGAGAAGGCATGAAGCACCACTGAGAATTATCACTGACTCTCAGGCCGCATGCAGGAATTATCAGAAAGGAAAAGCCGGCGCCAAGGCACACCGGATACTTACCGAAAGCAGCAGAGAACTGGACATAACTTGGGCCCCTAGACACGAGAGTGTTACTGGGAACCTCTATGCAGATGAGGCGGCTCGAGGTTTCACTAATTACCTAGCTGCCGATGGCAACATCGTGGAGGACCCGACACCCATTGATCTGAGTTACGAAGCGGTCCTGCAATGTTACAGGGAGTTGCGGAGACTCTAGCCAACACCGCACAAGAACCTTTCAGCCGTCGATTCTGCGGCGTTACGTAGGCTCCAAACGGACACATATACAAACATCCATAGATTACATACATACTACCCTACAGCATACAAAGACATATGCCCATGGTGTGGGAGCACACCGACGCTCTACCACATCACATGGGAATGCATGGCTCACACCGAAGAGCAAGATGATAACACGAGATTGAGGTGGGAGGCGTTGCGTTCCAGCCCTGCCCTTGGAGACCAGCTCAGGAAGGCCTCAAGGATGGCGAGGGCCAGCGCTGCCTTGGAATAGGGGCCCGACCACACACCGTTGCCCTGTTTTAGAGGCAACGAAGTCTTTTGCGCAAATAAAGTTTTGTTCTTCTATGCCAGGTCGGACGCTAAAAGAGTGATTTACTTCGTATAACTCTACTGCCATCGCTTCCGTTGCTTTTTTGTCTTTTAGTGGCTTGCACATTAGCGTGCCACTTTGTCATTGCTACAGGCTTGACGATGTCAGCGGCCTGTCTCGCTAGTTCAGTGGCGCTGCGCATGAACCGGTGCAATCGCACTCGCAGGCTGCCTGGTGCTGCGCTACAACCTGGAAGAGAACGAGTGGCGCCGCTGCAACATGATGCCGCTGCCTCGCTACGGCCACCGCTGCGTATTTCTCAACAATGAAATTTACGTAATCGGTGAGTGTAGTCAGCACAGAAATTGAATGGCACGCCGACCACGGCGACTACTACGTTTCTGGCAGACAGCCAAATCTATTCATATGCGCAGCGAGTAGGCACTCACCAAGTATTGCTACCGTTATTTCCTTTGAAAGACGCTGCAGTTATATATGGTCGCTTTTATTTAAAGTGTTGTCACCGGGAGGCATTTTTATTGAGCATCACGCTTCTCAGCAATGCTGGCTGCGCTGCCTAATGTCGGAGAACGCACAGATAATGTCTTACCAGGTCACCGTCGCCATGATGGTCCGTATGCCATAGTATTCTTCACACGCCTCTTAACAAGTTTGTTTATTTCGCAAGTTATTTTACAATAGCAGCAAATATGTCCGCCCACTCATAAAGCATATGCGCCTTTCATATTGAGTATAGTTTCACTCAGATAGTTAAACATTACACAGCAGTATCTATTCAAAGGGTTCAAGAACTATGGCTCCGCGCATCTCATTAGGGGCAGTGCAATGTGGATCAATTGCCATTACAGTCACTGCGTGTTAAAGTAGTGCCACAAATATTGTCACGTGGTTGTGACAGCGAAGAAAGCTGCAGCAAGACTGGGAAATACGGCACTCTTTATTTGGGTGAACTTGTGCCCGGAATATGAAGTCAAGGTACAAGCAATTCACGCTGTACACTGATAGCGGTGAGAACTGTTGTCAGCCGTCGAGTAATCTGATCATCGGTGAAATGCGTCGTCTTTTTTATACGTGAGTCGTCGAGCCTTCCAGCGTTATCGCTGGTGTTCACGTAAGTTCTCGAATAAACTCGACTATTCGCGTCCTGCGCGTAATCTTAACAGAATGATCTCAAACAATCGCGAAGCTTCCCGAACATTGCGGCGCGGTCTGCGCCGAGCGTTGCTGACAGTTTTTGTTTGTCACACCTGAATACATCAAAATAGAGTGTACTAGAACAGGGGAGTGCCCGGAACGAGCTTCGAAAAGTGAAGCCCAAACAGGGTCAATCCGTTTGCAGCGCTGCGATCGGTAGTCTGCAATGTGTCGTCGTTTAAGAGTTGCGCGCGGCTCCACCAAAGTGGTGCAGGGGTAGAATGCCTGCTTTCCACTCAAAAGGCCCGGGTTCGGATCGCAGCTATAGATGGTGGGTCCTTATTCTTAGTGCCACCTTTTATAGCTGTGTTGTTTTTATTTTGTTTCTTAAAGCTAGATTTTGTTGCTACGTATTGCTACAAAAAAAGTAACGTAAAATGTGAAATCTCGCTTCGGGTGATCGTATTCGCGAAAATCTCGGAGGCCATACTTTACGTTTTTGTTCAATCCTGGGTGGTGGCGCTGCAAATAACTGCACTCACTGTCAAATTTCTTCTATTTTACTTCACGTTTTGCGTTACTTTTTGAATCAACACGTAGCAACTGAAGGTAGTTTTAAGAAACAAATTAAAACCAATACAACTACAAAAGGTGACACTAAGAATAAAAACCCACCATCCACATCAGCGATTCGAACCCGGGCCTGCTGAGTGGGAAGCGGGCATTCTACCTCAGCACCACTTCGGCGGAGCCGCGCGCAACTCTTAAACGACGACACATTGCAGACTACCGATCGCAGCGCCGCAGGTGGATTGACCTTGTTTGGGCTTCACTTTCTGTACATTGGTGCTGCGGCCGTTCCGGGCACTCCCCTGTCCTAGTACACTCTAATCAAAATAAAGCAATCAACGCGCGTAGCAATATTATGTGTTTCAGCTGTTTCTGCTAGTGACAGATACTGGTACATTAAAATTTACTAAACAGCTCAGCTTCGAGCTCTGTCGACTGAATTAGTGCAACAGCAATTCACAAATGCTGTAGGCGAATTCTCGCAGTCATTGTTTGCTGTTCCGATGAAGGAGCATTCGCAGATCAGGCTTTCTTCTTCTTCTTCTTCTTCTTATTATTATTATTATTATTATTATTATTATTATTATTATTATTATTATTATTATTATTATTATTATTATTATTATTATTACAAACCTAACGTAATACAGTCCCTGCGTACAGATAAGGCAGTAACGCGACAAAAGAACAGATTGCCCTGTTTTCCCGAGTTGAACGGTTGCAGCGCCTCCAAGCAACGCGTACTAAGCTGTTTGGACTACTAGGTCAGTGGTTCTCAACCATGGATGTTTTGGGGACCCCTTGTGAACCGGTGGAAGTCATAAGGGACCTCTTGCAGTGATGGTTAACTAAAGTACCACGCGAATTCGACCTCAATAGCTTGTCAATAAGTTGTGCGGTCTGCTACCACATTCAACATTTTTCTAACTATGTTTGCTCTTGAAACATGCAAGCCTAGAAAAGGTATTTTCGTGTGCATAGGTCGTAGAAAACTGCAACAAAAGCTTTACTGCGCTATCTCATGAAGAATGGGGAAACATAAGTCAGCACCGCCGCAATGCGAATGTGTTATGCGGTGAAGAATACCAAAAGTCCGAAGGGGCCGCTGTCACGGGACGTAGTCTAACCACAAAAAAACAGCTTTTCTGTGTTTTTTTTTTTTTCGTGGATGGGTTTCGCGGACCCCCAAAAATGGCTTCGCGGACCCCCATTTGAGAACCACTGTACTAGGTTATTGATTTTGATGTCTCGTCAAACAATTATTGATGTCTCGTCGTGCAATCAATCTCAGCCATAAACTTTACGAGCTTCATATTCGTGATAGTCCAAATCATGCAGATTAAAAGCATGTAAATAATTGTACTGGCACTCGACAAACCTTTTTTAATAGACTTACCGAAAATTCACAGGCCTTCCTTTGCAGGGGAGCCCCTCCAACCCTGGGTTTCACGACAGCCAAACGGTTCGTGTAGCCCCCGGCTCCTGCACCAGCCCGATAAAATTAACGTTTCAGCACGAACCTTTGGAATGAACCGAAAAAGCGACAAAGTGCGTTGATTTTAATGCGTAAACTTGACTCATTACGCACACCATCACACGCTATACTAGTTACGAACATTACACATTGAAGCCTAAACTTCAACGGAGCGGAGAAAGGTATTTTCAGTGCTGGCGGTAACGCGGAACCTTTTTTTTTTTGGTGATTTAGTAACGTGCTCATTACCATTTCAGAACTGTAACGGGCAACGCACTTACGTTAACATTTTTCGGTAACGTAAGGTGTCACGTTACCCGTCTCGGAGGCGCGACATTCCCAGAGCTATCCCTACGTTGCAGTGGCGGACTGTTATCGGCCTGCCACGCGTTGACAACATAGGTACTTATCATATAGGAGCTAAGGCCCGTATTCACAAACCAACCTTACGCTTATCTCGCTTTTTCCTTCTGGTGCCTTTTGATAAACAAAGTAGGCCGGTATTCACAAACCAGTCTTGCAGTCGAGAGAAAAGCGAGCGATTTCTGGCTTTGAGAATTGCGAATTCCAGGCTGCGTGCTCACATGTCCTCCGAAGCTTCGATCGGCCGATCGGCAGCGTTTTCTGGCCATGCTGAAAAGGCGTTGCAGGGTCCCTCGTCGCTCCGCTCGACTTTCGTCGGCGTTTGAACAGGTTGAGATGCGCGCCTCCTCCCTGTCCAATTAGCTACGTTCTGCCCAGCCATGCACACAAGCGCTTATGCTTCAGTGCTGTCTGATTGGTGCTCCTAAAGTTAAGAATCCGAGAGTGGGGGTAATCGATCCTGGTACGCTGATTGCAGATGTTGTTCGAGCACACTGCGCGTACAGGCCTGCCTTTAGTTTCGTCTACTTCTGTACAGGGGCTTTATGGCGGCGACGCTGCTCACTGAAAGTGCGCATCTTCGTCGCCGTACAATCTTGGCTCGACTTCGCAGGAGGCTTCGACAACCGAGACGCTACGTACGGCTTGCGCATGTCGACCAGCTTCTGTTTTCGCTACCACACCCAGACGGGCGAATGGAACGTAGTGGCGCCGTTGAGACACGCCCGGGGTTATCACAACGTGGCGGTGCTTAATGATGCCATCTATGCCGTCGGTGGAGTGGACGCCAACGACCTGTGAGTATCTTCTGAGCTTGCCGATTGACAGCCACCTGCTTTGTAGCGCAAGGAAATCAATAGGAATTCCTCAGGAAGGAAGCTTCCTATTCGGCGAAAAACTGTCATGGTCCAGGGATTCAAACCGGGACCGACGCCTTTGTGGGGCGGTCGCTCTATCAACGGAGTTAATCAGTATGCTAGCAATTCACAGCGCGAATTACAGAGAAATCCAAGTCCACGGATACTGCGCATCAGTCTTACGGAATCGCGCAACGAGGCGGAACTATAAAGGTGAAAGAAATCCGTATCGATTTTCTTGGAGCATTGTGCAACAAAACAGGCGGTTGCCAATTTTTCCTTTCATTCTCCTTGGTTTATTCGCAACTCTTTAGGGGCACTCATGTTAAAACCTGAGACACCGATGTAGTTTTCTTGCGCCCAGGTCTTCGGGCACAGGGTGGGCAACACGTTGTCTTTCTTTGCAGGCTCTTGTCGAGCGTCGAGCGTTACGACCGGGAGGAAGACACCTGGGTGGTGCTGGAGAAGGGTCTTTACTGCGGACGCATGGGCATGGGAGTGGCCGCCTTCCAGGGCTGTCTCTGGGTGGTTGGCGGCATCGTGCAGATCGCCGGACTGCAGACCTGCTCTACAGCGTACGTGGAGATCTACAACCCCGCGACCGACCAGTAAGTCTATACCACGAAACACTTATCGTACGAATTGGTGTTTCACATAGCGCCGTCAACGCCATTTTGGAATTTGCGGTGTTCCTAACGACGTAAGCTGTCGAAGAGGTTTCATTTGAGGGTGGAATGTGCAAATGCACTATAACCCCCTCCCAGGCCGCATACCTTGGTAACCCTTATTAGTGACTTCATTTTATGTCAAATTTTTATCACAGCAGTGACAGATTTACGTTGACCTTACCCACCTTGAAGATTGGGAAAGAGTGGGCAAGGCGCACGTACAAACAAAAAATTCAACATATCCCACGCGTTGTGGGAATCGGTTTCATGCGCAGCAGTCAGCAGGTACTTCTATGCTGCATTTTATGGCTTTGAGCAAAGCATTACGAGGTGGATCGATGTGTTTTTGTAAGTGGAGTAGCTGTGTGCACATCGTGGGCTTACCAGGCACGTCGACAACGACAATACTGGCGTTTAAAGGGTAATTTATGGTGCGACGTAATGTCGGCCCTCACGTTAGAGTACATGCGTCAGTAATATCGAAACTAAGTGCACTTTATGGTGCAAATCATGTGAATATCACACGTAAATTTCGCTAATGTATTCCACCGGGGTTGAGCAATGCTTCAATATAGCTTGCTCAATCATAGGAATACAAATGTAATGTTTATTTGACTGCTATAAAAGCGGAGCCAACACTGAAACCACCGACATTAATCTGATATGACGCCTGTATTGTAGGAGTAGTACATATGTAGTGCTTATTGCTTTCTTGTAAAATTCGATAACCAGCACCACAGCAACAGTTGACGTTGCACCGACATTACGCCTGCATAGGCTGTTTTTCCAAGCCAGTTTATAGACCTTGCGTGGCTCTGTGGTAGAATACCTGATTGCCACGCAGAATGCTTTGGTTCGATTTCGGCTAGGATCCTAATTTTTATTCTTTCCATTCGTCGGGTCAACGCTACCGATGTCGGTTTTTCTAAACACTCTCGCATTTAAATGACCGATGTCTGTTCTCGCCGTTCCTCGGTAGATAGTTTGTCAATCACCTGTGTCGCATACCCGTACACCGCGGCCCGTGGTAAACGAGTATGTGCCACACGTGTCTGGAGGTAAGAGTTTGTCGACGTACTCGACAGGATTTTCACGTTATTCATGTCATGACCCGACAGCCATATTCATCAAATCCTATTACCCTCCCATGCAAATCTTGGTCCGCACCAAGTTAAGTAGGCGATCATGAGCACCCAGGCGTAGATAGATAGATAGATAGATAGATAGATAGATAGATAGATAGATAGATAGATAGATAGATAGATAGATAGATAGATAGATAGATAGATAGATAGATAGATAGATATAGATATAGATATAGATAGATAGATAGATAGATAGATAGATAGATAGATAGATAGATAGATAGATAGATAGATAGATAGATAGATAGATAGATAGATAGATAGATAGATAGATAGATAGATATAGATAGATATAGATAGATAGATAGATAGAGATAGATAGATAGATAGACAGACAGATAGATAGATAGATAGATAGATAGATAGACAGACAGACAGACAGACAGACAGACAGACAGATAGATAGATAGATAGATAGATAGATAGATAGATAGATAGATAGATAGATAGATAGATAGAAACGCTCAAAGTGCCAAAAGTTCGCTAAGAATTCTTCGCATTTAATACTGAGGAATGCAGTCGCTGCCCTGATAAAGTCAACTCCTCTTGTCGAACCGTTGTCTCCAGCTACATGCGCTGTTCATCACTTTCTCCTTATGTCAAGCCTCCATCTTTCCCTGAACTTCTCTCTCGCTTCGAATGCCTTTCTTTTCTTTAGTTTATTATTATTATTATTATTATTATTATTATTATTATTATTATTATTATTATTATTATTATTATTATTATTATTATTATTATTATTATTAGCCAAGTCAACGAAAATGTCACTACGCATATGCGGGGCCGCGCCGAGTAGCAGCGCGCGTCATTTCTGAGACGAAGTGTAGGTAGCAAAACTATGTCGCTCCAAAATCTTAGCGACCTGGAAACTTCGTGCACGGTTGCATGAGCACGCTGAAAAGTTGCTCAAGACGCGATGACGGGCATGGAGTCGTTACGTCACGCGAAGGCAACGCCACTTTAATGCATACTACTAGCGCAGGCCTATATGTACATTTTTATGAAGTAATACTTCTTAATATAAAGAAACGAACAATATTTCAATACTAACAAACAAATCGTCCACCGCGTACAGCAGTCAACGGTCACATGGCCGGTTTCATCGGATCATTCATGTTTTTGCCGCCAGAGGCGCCACAGGTCATTTTTCGCGACTTTCAATTAAGAAATAAAAATATAAATCCATCTCTCACGAAAAAAACTGGGTTGGTTTGAGTCAATGCGACGGACAATCTTTCCGTCAGTGGAGTAATCTCATTTCATGTTCTGGGCAGTTGTCGGTCCCTTTAACGAAACTTGGTTAGTTATACTAATGGTCATTTAAAGATAGCGTGTAAATAATGAGCGTTTCCCAGAGTCGGGTGATTTTTTTTTTATTGGGGCCGTGCAACACTTTTTCAGCATGGTCAGAAAACGCTTCCGATCGGTAGTCGAGGCCCCTGAGAATACACGAGCCAAACATATAGCGCAGCGCGTGGCCTGCAGCTACAAGTGGTACCCTCTTCTCTCGAAAAATGGTGCCATAAACCCACAAACGAAAAGTCTACGGCAAATGGCTGATGTGAGCATCGCGACCTGCATGCCGCCACGCTCACGCTCACAAGCCGCGCGTTCGAAGAAAAAAATTTTTCAGTGGCTTACCTCGGCTATGCCAGGATACACGTAGCGTTAGCTAAGATTCAGCTGATTATTCTTAGCTTTCCTGGTTGTCAAGCTTCTCCGCTTTTCTGCGCCGTTTAGCAGCATTTCCGTTCTCCTTAACGCCAGCCAGACGGTCTGACAACTGGCTAACCTCCCTGTCCTTCCGTTTTTCTTTTCCACCTCCTCCTCCCCGCTATATGTATACCCCCACTGATACGTCTGCGCATGCGCGCTAAATGAGAGGCGCTATCAAGCGGCTCCGGCGCAGCGCCAGACGGCCACTACGCAACGGAGGCGCACAACTGGGCGCGCGTCGGCGCCAGTGCGTCTGCAGCGGCTATAACGTCACTCCTCTGGAATGCGCAGACTAAAGTCACTGGAACGGGAAAGGTACCGCGACCGTCCTGCCCGCCGCCATATTTGGTCCGGCCGAATCTGCGGCGGCTCGGTGTTGATTTCACGCGGAGTAACGCGTTTTTTACGCATTGCGTGCGCTTTTGCAGCCCCGAATGAAGCATACTGTTCTTCTCTAACTGGTTAGGAAAGAAATAGCGGCAGTTTTGACTTGCCTACACGCGCACGCACGCCTACTAACACGATAAATAAATGCTAACTGTGCGGCATTTACGCGCTCGGCTGTCGGTATTTATTAAAGGGGTGGTGCCATCACATTTCGAGGCTATAACAAGCCTGTTGTGGGTTTCCTCTGTATGCAAGGACATTCCACACAAAGGGTCGGACACAGCAAACGTTTAGAATATATTTTAATTCACTTCCAAAGTGTACCTAAATGCCCATTCTCCCGATCGAAACCCATCGCTAGCGCGCGAACACTGACGTAAATCTGTAGGATGGGCAACGAAACTTGTAGTGACGTCACACCGAATCTGCTGTAGTAACGTGAGTGACCTCCGGACCTCCGCCTCTTCCGCAACGTACGTACCGGCTGTAGTGAACTAGAATATATTCTAATTCACTATAGTACCGGCAAAGCATCGGTTGCTACATCACTCACCGAGTTTCGATCGCTTCCTGGCTAAGTGCGTCACAGCCTTGTGTGGTCACGTGACCGCGCCTCCTACACATCTACGTCACTGCCCAACCTCGGCGCCCAGAAACCGAAACCGAAAGTTGTCCACATCAAAACGCGATATTAAATTATTTAGCGAGAATACATGAATCTTGGTGCGTGCATCATGCTTCCTGAAGCTATAGGAAACGCTTACAGCAAAGAACGCGCAAGCTACAAATTTGGTGGCACCACCCCTTTAAATGCGAAGCATTTCTTATCGAACTTCTGCGACCTTGAACGTATCTATCTATCTATCTATCTATCTATCTATCTATCTATCTATCTATCTATCTATCTATCTATCTATCTATCTATCTATCTATCTATCTATCTATCTATCTATCTATCTATCTAGCCGCCTACGACTTTGTGCTCTCCTGGCCGTTTCGTTAATGGGACGTTTACCAAAATTGGTATGGCACAACATGACTGTATGACGAATATAAATTACAGGTGATGACATGAAAATAATGACACGCATGCCATTTACGGCATGATTTACATGCCACGCTCATGGTGCGCTCGCGGCCGCTTCCCTAGCTTGATACACGCCAACATTGGTATGGCGTCACAAGAGTGTATGACGATCACAAGTTACTAGTTATAACGCGTTTGCCTCACAAAGGCAGGTATCAGTCGTGGAAACAAATTTTTCCCGCCGTATTCTGTGCAGCCACACAGCCCGTCGCTTGGCATCCTTTTTCCCGCTGGGAATAGGAAAGAGGGCTTTGTGCCCGTTTCCCGCCAGTTGCTGCACCCAAAAGCGCAGCACACAGGCATTCTTGGATGCCTAGACAGGCTTGCGATGAAGTGTCAAAACGATACGGGATATCGCAATGTCCCTGCACGCTTTTCTGAGGCTATAAAAACAATCGCCCTCCAATGCGCCGTGCGTCGGCGGCTGGTAGACACTAGCGAGGCGAGCGAGCTGGACCATATATGTGGCGAAGCCGCCGAAAGGGCGCGGCGGCAAAGAGAAAACGAATGCGGTACTTTTCCCGTTTCAGTGACTTCAGCGCAAACCGGCGAGGCGCGCGCGGCGGCTCCGGTGCGCCAGCTGTGCGCCGTGTGACGTCATTCCTCCTCGCGCATGCGCAGCACGACTCTCGGACTGCCACGCGAAACTGCTCCACCTCGGCCAGTGTAGCTAACGCTACAAAAAAGTGCTAAAGGTCATGACGCGCGCTGATGAAGGGACGCATCTATCCCTTGTCATACTCCTGTCACACGGGCACCCGCGAACTCCATTTAACTTCCTCATCTTTACGTGTGGAGATAGGTTTGCACAAAGCTTACCCTACGAGGCGACCGGGGAGGGAAGCGACGTTCTCCACTGCCGCAGCGAACAAAGACGCTACGGCCGGGTTCGTCGACTCACCGCCACGGCGCAGAAAAGGCACTCGAGGCAGGTTGTCAACAAACACTGGTTTATTCACCCAAGATGCACCACAGTGCGACAGTCACGGGCTTGCGGGCCGTATGAGGAAGCTCCGCAAGACCGGTCGAGTACGCTTGCCAGCGGCGCTACGACTATCACACAAAGGGCAGCAGTCGAGCGCACGGACGAGAAGCCACCCGCCAAAGCTGCGCTTCAATCTATCGGGCCTGCCTGGGAGCACCTGACTCGGCGAGCCAGTGCCAGACAGAAGCGAGTTCATGGGAGAGGGGGTTGTCACAGGCGGCCAATGAGGACAGGCGAAGCACAGTGACGTAGGCTAGCGTAGTGTGCCGCAAGCATTGTCCAGACATCTCCAGACGGGTGCACCGGGAAGCCGACGCATGGCTCGCACCAGACAAAGTGGCCTGGCGCCGCCGCTATAGGGAACCCAAGCTCAAGTTTGCAGCGCGACGACAGCGCCGCCCTGGCCGCGCTGCGGCTCTGTCGGAAAGCTCTGGAGCTTATGCGCGGCCGACTCAGCCCCTTTCACGGTAGCGGTAGCGCACGTGCGCACGTGTTCTTCTGTCGATGCGAGTAACGGGGGGGGGGGGGGGGGGCGTCAGCTCGGCACGTTGAACCGAGAGGCTTGCTGTGCGAAGCTGCGCATTTCCGCGATGGCAGAAGCGACCTCACGGAAGTGGACGTGAGGTCGGAAGTATTCCTGTGTCGTGGGCTGCCACAACAGTGCAGACAACACCAAGGCACACGATTTACGTGTGAAACTGTATTGTTTCTCGGTCGTGTCGCACGAGAAAAAAAGGCGGCAAGCGTGGATAGCTGACAGCGCTGTCTCGCCTTCTATTTTGGTTGTCTGAGTTCATCGCATTCGTTCGTTTCGACTACCTGAATCCGTAAGTAACGCGGCGCATGCACGCAGCGACTACAGTAATGATTACTCGCTGTCTTCTCGCATTGTGCAAGTCCAGTTACGGTTGTAGGTGAAACAACTTTGTGTTTTGATTCCCCGTGTTCGTGAGACCAACCCGTCGTTGTTGAACGTTCACACTCGCGCTATACCGTTAGCGTTGCGCGGTTGGTTGAATTTAACTGAACCCGGCACATTGTCAGAAGTTCGGCGCCTGCAGTTCACGCGTCGGGAAGGCTGCTTTATCACGCCGGAACGGACGTCCGTGCATTTTCAGCAAGCTTTGACATCGTTCTGCAAGTTTGCTTTGTTTTTGTCCCTTTATTAGTGTGATATATGTTTAAGCCGTTAAATACAACCGGCACTTCATACATGCTTTGCAATTGCAACCTTGAAGTAACCTTCTGTCACCTTCTGACTTTGTGCGATTTTGTACCCGCGTTCAGGCAGCAGGTTTTATACGCCTGTCAAGTCGATATCGTAAAGAGACTGCAAGCATGACACGAGAGCCGAAAAAACGAGGCGAGCAGTTCATCTTGCTTCACAGTGGTTAAAGCTCAGCTAGCTGCCTCGCATCTTAATCGGCGGGTGATTCTTCAGCGGCACGGAGGACTTGACTCTAACCTTCTCAGAACAGGGCCATGGCCATGTAATTTCTTTTTTTCGCACGCCGCAAACGTTTGTTCACGAAAGTACACGGCTGCTACTGTTAAGCATGTCATATCAAAACAACAATCATATGATTCGTAGTCCACACCGCAGAACATCCATAGCGTGTACAGCTTCATTTCGGAGTGCATGTGGACCATTATTCATCTTTAACATGACAGAATGAGACTTACCTCGAGGTATACGTCCTACACGGTGTAATCGCGACTTGGGAAATGCATTTCGCTTTGAGTCGGGCGTCGTTGTCGTCGATTGTCTGCTCTTCACCGTTAACGTGATTGACGAGCCTTTCTCCTTTTATCAAGTTCGCTTTTCGGAAGTGCTTGTCCAGCTGTGAGATCTTTTTGAACCCGCACTGCAGGTGGTACATTGTGAGGCGCCGCGAGAGCTCTGCACGTGCACAGAAGCGAGCGGCAACGCGGTGGAGAGAAGGGAAAACGCTCGCTGCTTACACCCCAGTTTCTCTTTTTCTGTCAGAGATGGCGCTGCCTGTCAAGAGCAGCAGCGCCGCTAAGCGTTGCTTGGGAAGCCTATGGTCGCCATAATGCCGTTTTTAACGGCGGTTCCCGACGCTCAAGCCGCGTGGGGCCAACACATGCGCTAGCTGGGGAACGAGGCGCCAAAGGGGAGGGCGTTCTCGATTCCCACATACGTCAACGGAGTTGAGGTCCGTGTCACACGGTCTCCCTTGCACCAAGGAAGTTAAACGGAGCGTTTCGCATAGGGAGTTCGACGATCTCCATTAGCGGCGGAATGGAGTACTCTCGTCCCCAGTAATCTGTAGTTACGGGAAAAAACTGCAAGCACAAAAGAGCAGCCGTCAGCGCAAAAATGCATTTTATCAATATTAAATGTTCTTTCACTCCGTAATCCATTCATTAACGTCCGTTCAACAAAAAAAATACGCCTACAAGTGTACGTACTCTCCGCACCATCCCAGGTAGCACACATAGTCTAGAAAACGTTTTTTTTAGGGATAAATGGGATAAAACGGATTCTAAACCAATTTCGACGTTTTAAAAACGTCACAGAAAATCCGTATTATATCCGTTTTTGATAACGTCTAGAAAACGCATTTTTTAAGACCATTTTGGTCTGAAACGTATATTTCATGACGTTTTTTTTATTCTAAACCAATTTCGACGTTTTAAAAACGTCACAGAAAATCCGTATTATATCCGTTTTTGATAACGTCTAGAAAAGGCATTTTTGAGACCATTTTGGTATGGAACGTATATTTCAAGACGTTTCTTCGATCCTAAACCAATTTCGACGTATTAAAAACGTCTTGTTCGTGACGTCTAGAAGACGCACTTTATAAGACGTTTTCTCGCCCAGCAGCGGACTGCGCGCCACTTGGCCCATGCATGCATGGGCATGCATGAACCACCGCGAATTGAAATTTGAACTCGAGCCTGCGCACGCCATCTCTCATTGCGATAAAGAAAATAACGCGCAAAAGGATAAAGGCGTATGGTGTCTACATTTCATCAGCAATAATGAAGACTTCAAAGTTCGTTAACCAGTAAACTTTACGTAATTTACTGTAATTTACTCGCCGCGATAACCGTCTAACTTCCGCACGAAGGCCTTAGCGCTGACTGTATCCATCCGCGCGGCCGTTGCTTCTGCAATGTCAGTTAAACTCGCCAATTTCGCATGGGCGGTCGAGCTCACCGGTCATGCACTCTTTTGCTATATTTCGTGCTTGTGTCGTGGTTCGTGCAGGTTATAAACGCAGCTGTGAAGAAACTATACTTCGCTGCGTGTTAGACTTGTGGACCCGAATAGTATGTCTGTGTGGAGCGACTGTTACGCTGACTGACGGTTAGAGTCCCGTAAGATTCTCTGTGGAAAACTTCACTCATCAGCTTGCGCGCGGGACGCGCTCGCAACTTCCTTTTTTCTATGCTCGAGGGACGGGCGTGGTTACTTTGATGTGCGATTATTTTCTGTGGATTTGCGGATACTGTAAACCACGGGCTTCTGTCATTTTTGAAGGTAAGTTCATTTTTACTGCATTTGCGCTCAGTATTTGAGAACTATGACAAATGAAAAAGCGTGTTCCGTTGCATCACGGGCTGCATGTGTGACATGTTTCAGCAGTACGTGATTGCGGAATTTATTCAGCATACATAATAAGGCTGTAGAAACGTAAATGCACGTCATGGTTTCCGTCCATGTTAGAACGAACATGAGCGAAAACCGTATGTATATTTGTTAACCCAATTTCAGCACAATGACTATGTTTTTTTTTTTCTTGGCCGCTTGATGAGGTAGTTTCAATATATACGTTAGCTTAAGCTACGTGTGCCGCGTAAGAAGCAGTTTTAGAATGGGGTACGCAAAGATAGCGTTCGTTGGGCGCATATGCTATTTCCGCCACTTAACGTGAGTACGCAAGAGGATGGCGTGCGACGCATGCGAAGTGGCCAGTTTTACAACGGGATACGCAGATAGCGTTTGTTATGTACGTAGCGTATAATGCATGCGCAATGGCGATGAACGAACGCAAAGCTTTGCGCACCCAATTTTAAAACTGCAATGTTGGAAGTTACGGCATGTGTCATCTGTTTTATTGTGTCACTGAAGTTTGTGGATGCGAGAATCTCTGCAGCGACAGCGTACTGGTTCATGGTTTCTTCCACAGTACTAGCTGCATGTAACGAGAGGCTGGTCACGCTTCTCCGTTAGTTGCGAATTTCTGAGGGCATGAGTGTCAAAGACGCGTTTCACGGGAGGAGTTCGGCATTTTTTCTCAGTGCTGCCTTGACTATCTCGATGCGCTTTCGGACTTCTGATTTACGTTTCCCCTACTCTGTTAACCTCCTCCTTTCTCGGTAAAGCCTGCAGCTCTTAGCAGAACCAAGAGGTTCTCTTGCGCGTCTTTTGTGCCTGGTTAAATATAGCAGGCTCGCTCTCTGTCGCCGTACGGTGTTATCGAGTTTTCATCTTTTCACATCGTCCTATTTTAGGTATAATAGCAAATAATGAAATGATATTTTCTCCTATTTATTGCAGGTGGTACTGCCCTAGATGTTAAGAGACGCACCTGGTTAAATATAGCAGGCTCGCTCTCTGTCGCCGTGCGGTGTTATCGAGTTTTCAACTTTTCAGACCGTCCTATAGGTATATTAAGAAATAATGAAATGATCTTTTCTACTATTTATTGCAGATGGTACTTGCCCTAGATGTTTAGGAACAAAGGCTACACCAACTAAATTATTACTTTCTTCTTTTTGATGGGCTGACTGACAGGTTTTAGTATGAAAAAAGATGGATGTCAAGAGATTGACATTTTCCTCTTTTCCTTGGAAACTTTCAAAAACAAAAGGTCACAGTTTGTAAAGCAGTTAACCTTTTGAGCGTCTGTGTTTGTCGGCATCTTCAAGAAACCGCACTAGGGCTATTATGCTAAAATATATTTGACGTGGAACGCTGCCCCATGCTGCTAATGGCACAACAACGTTCGTGTGTATGCTATTTGTAGTGTTCTTTGCAGACTTCCTGATGTGCCTAGTGATTTCCATCAAGTACCTGTCATGAAGCCATGTGTTCAGTCTGACTTGCCACACATTGTGATATTTTGACACTGAGAAATGTGATGTACTAAGTGCAATACCCTGATCTGCCTCTGACAATACTGAGTTTACAGCTGTGTGCTTATTGAGTAAAAACTGGGGAAGATTCCCAATTTCTTTAGCTGATGTGTCTTATAACATTAATTTGTTTTTTTAGCCTGACATTTTCTAATACTGGGCATCATAAAAGAATCATGTTTTTTTTTTATCAGGCTGGTATTTTCATATTCCTAATTTTTATTTATTCATTTTAGTAAGTGGCTCATTTATTGTAATTTTTGCGGTCGTTTCGATTAGTTTTCTGTTCATACATTTTGTTTTCGCGCTACAGTTGGTTTAGTTGAACTTTTCGTTATATGTCGCTGTAATTTACAGTGCTCATATTTTTTGCTAGCCATGGCACATTTAAGCTTAACTGTGTGCTCTCTAGGGATGTCAGACCATAATTTCTGTGATAAGTTTTGTACGCTGCATTTCGAAGCCTGAAACCGTTACTCCTTTAGCGGGCACCGTTGAAACACGTATGCTGCATGCACAAATATTTTTAGCTAACGTCTAAAATGGCGCCTTTTGTTCCCAACGTCTATCTTACTTCTGTAATGATGCCAGAGCTTTTTCCAAAATTTTTTTCAGTGACAAATGTTCCAACAGAGGCATGTTGTAAGAACGTTCCTAAAAGTTTCATTTTGTGAGCAATACACTTCAGCAACAGTGATTTTGCAAGCAATTTACGTTCTTTTTTCATTACGCATTCTTGGCTCGGTGGGCCAAATATTATTTTGCAGTTTTGTTTTGTTCTTAGTGATTTCAACACATTGGAGTCGATTTCCTTTAACTGTGGTCTTAAGTAGCGCTACTGAACGATTGTTTTGAAACGAAGGGAGACACACACCAGGTGCTTGATGCATGCCTCCTTTCCTGCTTAGAATGCTGTGTTGGAGCAAGATGGCGAGTTGGGCCTGTTGGTTTACGTTCATGTTTGAAAAATTAGGTTGAAGCACACTGAAAAAAAAACGTGGACAGTAGAAGTGGACAGGAGTAAGTGCTGTCCTGTCCACTTCTACTGTCCATGTCTTTTTGTTGTGTTGCTGTGTTGGCTGTGGCTCGGTGTAGCGTCTTCTCACTCACCTATCGGATTGGTAGGGCAGATTCATCAATGTGCGATAACTGCAACTGCATAGAGACTATCGATCATCATTTGTGCCGCTGTATGCTATTTAAAACACATCGCCGGACTCTCCAGTGTGCCTTCAGGAGACTTGACGGTCGGCCTTTTCCCGAAGGAAAGGTCTTGGGAGTCTGTCTTCATAGCAGATCAGCCCAGAAAACCACACGAGCCCTCCTGCAGTACTTCAAGGCACCAAACTGAGTGACCACCTGTGATACACTCCTCTGTGTGTGTGTTGTGAAATGTGTCTCTTTCTCTCTATTTTTACTCCCTCATTCTCCTCCCATGAGTAGGGTAGCAAACTCGACGCTATTTAACCTCCCTGCCTATCCTCTGTTCCTTCTCTCTCTCTCTCCTTCCTAAAAGAAAAAAGTTCAGCGGAAGATGAAGCGTTGAGGAAACGTTTCGTCATGAATGCTTGTCTTCGTCAGGGCCCTGACGGCAGGGGTGTAGCCAAGGGGTTGGGTGGTACAACCCCCTCCCCCCTCCCCGAAAATTTTCTATTTTGCTCGTGTTTATATACACGCACACATACAAACGCACGCACGAACATATATAAAGTATGGTTGAACCCCCCCCCCCCCCAAAAAAAAAAATTCTGGCTACGCCCCTGCCTGACGGAAACTAGTCCCCTTGTCGAGGCGTTGGCTTCAGCGACATTCCCTTTTCGACAATTTCTGTTCACTTCATCTTTGCGTTTGATTAAGTAAAGCTAATGAGTCGACGCTTACATATTGCAGAATGGGTATGCCAGATCCTAAATTTTGTCATATTGCACTGTTAGTTGTTTGAAAACAATTTTGCGAATGATGAATCATGCAACAAAACGTGTTCTTGAAGGTTGGATACTATGTAGCTGCATTTTAATTACCGCGATATTTTGTATTCTTTTGCCGCTTCTGAATAATATTATATAGTCGCATGCTATATCTCATTTCGTGGTTTTTACGTTTCTATGCTGTACAGGAATCGTTGCTGTTTTACATAATAAATTATGACATGACCACTTTTGTCTGTGAATCTACTGAGCTCTCACTCTGTAATAGTATAATTACGGAATAAAGTAACTGTAATTACTATAACAGAGGGGGCTTCCTAAAAACGTGCACTAATATAATTGCATGCGCAAAAACAAAACAGCTAAAAGAAAAGAGATCCTGCATGACGTCTTAAAAACGTTTAGAAAACGTCTTTTCAAAGAGGATGCAATGGAATATTTTTATTTTTAAAATGGGATTTTTTGCGACGTTTTTAAAACGTTTTCTAGATCGTCTTAAAAACGTTTAGAAAACGTCTTTTCAAAGACGATGGAATGGGATATTTTTATCTGTTTTAAAAATGGGATTTTTTGCGACGTTTTTAAAACGTTTTTAAAACGTTTTCTAGAACGTCTTAAAACGTTTTTTAGATCGTCTTAAAAACGTTTTCTAGATGGTCTTAAAAACGGATTCTAGCCGGACATTAGACGAGATATAAAACGTTTTCTAGACCTTTAGCTTCTATTCCGTGACGTTTTCTAAACGTTTTTATCGTCTCGGATAAACGTTTATAAAACGTCATCGTTTTGTGCTACCTGGGATGTCTCGCGACAAACCGTCGTGCCACCATTTAGAATAAGTGTCTCCGGGCCTGTGCGCACCGTTGTGTTTACATCTGTGGATCTCGTTCCGTCCTTTTCCGGTGTTCTTTATTCTATTTCAACGTTACGAAAAGACATAGCAGAGAGTGACGCGGGTTCTTCCTTCTTCGTTGACCCCGGCGGTCGTGCGGGCAGCGCATGCGAACTGTTGTGGGACCCATCCGCAGCAAGGGTTTCGTGGACTGAACGTGAGACCTGTGCTCATCCGATATTGGAAAGGACAAGGTAATCCAGGTGGTGGTGCAGCTTCAAAGAAATCGATGACAACTTGCAGTGTGTTTGACAAGCAGCGCATGTAGAGCAAACGCGTACCAAACCAAACGTAGTGTTGCCAGCACTCATGCCAACATTACTGCCAACATGCTTGCAGGTACACGTTGTTGTGATAAAAGCTAAAAGAACCTTTTTTTCGATCGGAACAACTCATACTTTTTGTGGTCATACGTACGCATGAGAATGATTTCAACGTAATTATAAGCGAAATCTTGCATGCAGACGTAGGCGCAACTAGAGTTACTGTTCAAGGTGGACGATTGGGCGAGTTGGTGATTCATGATCGACGTATGTATACTGCGCGGTAGTAAAAAATAAACAAACCTTCAGTAGTGAAAAATAAACCTTCAGTTGATATAGTCTGCGCTTGTCCTTGTATCTTCTTTTCGTCCGTGTTTACTACCGCTTAGAGTTACTGTATATGCTACCTTTAGGTAGCAGAGTTGCGCATCTGTCTTCCAACGCCGCTAGCAATCATGCATTGCGGAGAAGCTGCCGCTTGGGCCACTTTTTTATTTCTCGACGCCGCCACTGCAGCGAACTGAATTAACACTAGCCATCGACAGCCAATGTTTATCGCCGGTCTTCGACACGCCAGACAGGTTAATCGGGGACACAATAGGCATGTCGCCTGCAAAAACGAAGTGCGACTTTACCGCATAGCTGTGGTTGCTAGCCGGACCTATGCGCTACTCTGCTACCTAAAGGTAGCATATACAGTGACTCTAGGCGCAACAGTGCCTAATGGACCCCTTGCGGCTTCTGTCTAAAGCTCGTAAAATTGCTGTGTGACATGACCACAACACCGTCTCCGTCGAACTCCCTAATAGTGTTTTACATTTATGAAATTTACCGGAGTTCTGTGTTGGCAGTGTGACAGGGATATCAATCATCCCCCTCCCTGCGTAGCTTTCAGCACGCTCGCTAGTACGAAAGAAGAGGGAAAGCTCTTGAAGCGTGCGACAAATCCCTTTAACTGCGCTCGTACTTGACGGGTTCAAAACATTTTTGCTGCGGTCGATTCGTGAGGCAAAAATCTCTTTTATTGAGGTCATTCGACGATTATTTAGACAAGTGTTGCAGGGCCCCTTTAGTTAAAGTTCCCTCAGCAATCAAATGGCAGCCGTCGTCATTGTCAAAGCGAGTAGCATAACAGCGACACTCCGTCAGTGTTATGAAAATGCGCGAAGCATTTCAACGCGATAGCTTTCACAAAGGAAATTCTCGACGGAACCGTCATCGTTGTGAAAAACGTGCCAAGCGTCTGAACCAGGGGTCAAGCGGCCCGCGGACCTGTCGCTGGCGGCCCGGCCCACACATGACTCTCTTCCCATATTTTTCTTTATTTTTTAATAAGCATGTTCATAAGCTACACAGGCATGACTGGTCTAAAATATTTTTTTTTCGTGAGGCACGCCCTGCGGTCACCATATGTGTTGTGGTGTCTCGAAATGAGCCTCTCTCGGAACACACGGACGATGCCGTGAGGGAAGCGAACACTTGTACATTTATTAACTACTTTTACAACGGCGAGTTCGCCAACCGAATCTAACACATATAGTAACATGCTAAATAACCTCATACATAATACCAATACAAAACACAGAAAACATAACGCATACAGAACAGCATAACACATACAATGTACCTCGAATGCGGCGTTGCCGACGTCCCTCCCACCACGGAGGCCCGACTCGCGGAATCGTACCCGCGGACCTCGCCGAGAGCCGTGCGTCCACGCACGCTGCCAAACCCGAAAGAGCCTCATTCATATTTCCTGTGCGCCGGCCTAACCTCTCCCGCTAGGTGGCGCTGCTGGCGCCACCGCGCGAGCACAGCGCCACCTCTCGCTCGGCAGCTGTTTAAAGGGCCCCTCACCAGGTTTGACAATTTTGGGCTAACGAGCGCAATGCATACACTGGGCGTTCACGATCACGTCTGCCAAAATTTGCAACGCTACGCGCCGCGGAAATGGGTCAAATTTCAAGCCGAACGCTGCTTGCCCTTCCTCTCGCGGGCGCGCGCTTTAGAGAATGAGGGGATGACGTACATGAGAAAATGGCCCTGCGTAGATGGTAGTGCTGTGACGTCGCTCCTCTACGTAGACAACTGTGCTCTGACGTCGCCAACAGTAGCACGTGACACTGCGATAATTATTTGACACGACATGTGTAGTTTGTGTAATTTGTTGCTTGAATAGATTAATAAAACTTGAGAGAAATAATGAGACACACAAAGGGAATGTGTGCGTCTTTTTCATTTTTTCTTCGTGAATTGCAGCGAGATGCGGGGCTAATGTGCCTCCCTTTCCCATGCGTTCGTGTCCCCGCGGTTAGCGCATCGAGCAGACGCCAGCCCTGGAAACGAAAGTAATGTTCTGGCGCGTTCGAGCACTCGTTATGCTCATTTATTCTACCGCGTCCAAGTAAGCGTTAGTGCGGCACTAGCTCATGATACCGCCACTCTCGTGTCCGTACAAATGTCTCAACTTTCATGCCCGTCCCGCAGAAACAGGCAGTACACCACAGAGAACGCCGAAAAAACGCCCATGGTCGCTACATAAAAAAAAAGGTAGCGTCCATGCAACGCCGCTCGCGTGCTTGGGCTGGCTCGGACACGTCATGCGCACGTGACCATGCATGCGCATGACGTGTTCATGCGTATGTGTCAAGTGAAGAGGGCAGGGAAGGGATTTGGCTTGCGAAGGCTACACGGGGCGAGTGGCAAGGGTTTGAAACTCGCCTCCTCGCATCATGGTTTCGCGCCGCTACAAATTATTGTTTTTCTCAGCTCGTAATGAACCGATTTGAAAAATTCTTGCGGCATACTGCTCTTCATTCGGCACACAACAACTTCCAGCGTCTAACTAAAATATGCTATGTGGCCTGGTGAGGGGCCCTTTAAGCCCACGGCCGACACCGCCGCGCGCCCCGATCCAGGCGGCCGTGCTACGCCTATTCCGTGAGAGGGGCGTGTGCCATGAGGCGAAAGCGACTTTACAGGGGGTGATGGCACCCCCACAGTGTTGACACTCAACCGTGAAACAACCCTATATTTCAGAACCGGCGTCTAGATTTTAGCTTTTTCGGAGATCGGTATCGATATGTTGTTGGAATCGTGGCGCCAAATGCCCTTCAGAAATGACCCATATATTAAATATGGAAAATATGTTATCTGACATTGTGTACAAACTCGTTTTCCTTCCTTCTTGACTGTCCCGGCCTTTGCGTGGCTAAATTCCGTGATTGCGGCCCGTTGGCGGAGGTGAGCTTGAGACCACTGGTCTGAGCGCACATGCTTGCATGCGGGACATTCTGTTCCGCCTGATGAGGCAGAATCCTGCGGCGTGCGCTGCTCAACATTGTTTTCATTTGCTCAACATTGTTTTCCTTGTTTTCCTTTATTCTTAACAGCGAGGCTGTTTAAGCTATCGTTAACTGGTGCTCCGTCGTGCAAAACTCCTCAGGTGGTTATGCGCCACAGGGATTGGGCAAGCCCCCCTATGCAGCAGGTGCGAGCGTTGCACAAAAACTCTGCTCGGCGAAGTGGAGTACGGGACACATGTGAGAGAGAGATAGAAAGAGAATAGAGAGAAACAAAGCGGTAGAAAGAAAGAGAAAATAGATAGAAATAGAGGGGCATAAAAAGATAGCAGGAGTGCGCTTAACTGGGCTGGTTGGTACAGGATTAAGGCGTGAGCAAACAGCGCCTAACACGGGACGAAGAAGAACGACAGACACAAGCGCTTGTGTCTGTCGTTCTTCTTCGTCCCGTGTTAGGCGCTGTTTGCTCACAGAGCAAGAGAGAGAGAGAAGGAAAGATAGAAAGAGCGAGAAAGAAAGAAATAGTAAGAAAATGATACAAGAAACAGAAAGAAAGAAACAGAAATAAGAAATAAATAAATAAAGAGAAACAAGCAAGGAGCTTTCTTCAGGCTTGGCACCACTTGTGCGAAGCTGCCATAACTCTTCCTTTCTTCCTCGATTTCGCTCGATTTTTCTATTCGTTTTCTGTAACTTAGAAGGATTGATTGTTGGGCGAGTTGGTAATTCATGATGAAAGCATGATAACGACCCCAATCTACAAAACCATTCGGTACCAATTGGGTTTCGAATTTGGTATTGGCCACGAATGTGGCCAAAGTGGCCGTTGAACCTATCATGGGGTACCACAGTGCCCATAAAGTGATTGTTACTGCATCATTACTCTAAAGCAATAAAGCACCGCATGCCCGTCTCAGTCATTGTAGTTGTGCTTTTCCGCAAATTAACAGGGCCGGAATGGAAAGTCAGATTTTCTACCTGTGGTTCGTTATATGAAATGCATTATCAGCAACCACGCACACGCATAATAGCAACGCTAGGACGGCGCGTGGTAGGCAACGCTTGCCCTTGCTTCACTTTGGACTGTTCCGCCAGAATGCCAGCACCCGTTAATAAAGTGCCAACAGGCAGGCTGTTATTTGTCCATAATAGTCACACCTCGCCTTCCAGAGAGCATGCAGACCCAAAACCACAGGCTATTACAGCTGCTGCCCTATGCAGTGTTTGAGCAATATTCCAGTCCGGGTGTAGGTTACTATTTAACACGCATGCTGCAGCCATGCCCGGAATGAGTAAGGACTACAACAACCAACAAGCGTGGGGTTTCTTTAACAAACAGTTTGGTGCTGTGCTGTACTCCAAGCTGCTCGCTGGATCGATGGAGGCCAAGTGCTAGCGGCCCGTGTGCAAGAAGCCCAGGTGGTCGAAATTTCCGGAGCCCTTCAGTACGGCGTCCCTCACAATCATATCGTGGTTTGCGCGCGTTAAATGCAAGACATACTTATTAAAGAGCACAGTTTGCAGATTAAGGAAAAGGAAAAAAGTTCGCACCCTCTCTGTAACATCTGAAGAACTGCTGCACACTTGGCAGATGCATCGAGTTATGCAGCAATCGGGGACCAGACTTCTTGCAACTAAGCACGTCTTACAAAGATAGAAAGAATAATACAAAAAAGAGGGAAAGAACAGAGCAAGAGAGAGAGAGAGAGAAGGAAAGATAGAAAGAGCGAGAAAGAAAGAAATAGTAAGAAAATGATACAAGAAACAGAAAGAAAGAAACAGAAATAAGAAATAAATAAAGAGAAACAAGCAAGGAGCTTTCTTCAGGCTTGGCACCACTTGTGCGAAGCTGCCATAACTCTTCCTTTCTTCCTCGATTTCGCTCGATTTTTCTATTCGTTTTCTGTAACTTAGAAGGATTGATTGTTGGGCGAGTTGGTAATCCATGATGAAAGGAAATAGCGCGAAAAAACGTAACATTAAACGAAGAAAGCTACAGCACAAGCGCATACTAACAACAAGTTGTTAGTATGCGCTTGTGCTGTAGCCTTCTTCGTCTAGTCTTACGTTTTTTCGCGCTATTTGCTTTCAACTCGTTTTCTGTCTCTGTTTCTCTCTTTCCTTTTTTTTTCTCTCTCTATCTATTTCTTTCTCTCTCTCGCTCTTTCTATCTTTTTTGTCTTTCTTTCTTTCTCGTGTACTCAGATTTAGGTTCATGTTAAAGAACCCAGGTGGTCGAAATTTCCGGAGCCCTCCACTACGGCGTCCCTCATAATCATATTGTGGTTTTGGGGCGTTAAACCCCAACAATTAAATTGATTAATTATTTTCTGTCTCTCTCTTTGTTTCTCTGTATTTTTCTTTCTCTTTCTGTCTTGCTCCTTCTTTTTAATCTTTTTTTGTGTGTCGGTTGCTATCTCTCTCTCTCTCTGCTGTCTATTTGTTTCTCTGCCTTTCTATCATTTTTTTAGATGCGAAGCATCTTATCGCGGAGTTCAAACCGGTGGTGGTGGTGTGCGGCGTGACCACCCTTACTGCGCATGCTCAAACCCTCTCCACACACCTCCTCTCCCACTTCCCCTCTCCACTCCCCCTCTGAAATGCGGGCTCGACATGCCGAAACGCTGCTTCACATCGCCTCATGGTCCCCTTTAGCGGGAGATGGTGTGTTTTTCTTTCTCCCCTTTCCTTCTCTCTATTTCTCTCTTTCGCTTTCTTGCTATCTCTTCTCTGTCTCTCTCTACTCGTTCTCTCACCCATCCATGTTATTGCGTCCCACGCCGGACGAATCGGCGCAGCGGGAGAGAGCGCGCCGGGATCACGTGTTCGGGAAGCGAAGCAGTAGACGAAGAGAACGAAGAGAGCGCGCGCTGTTCATGATGATGATAGTTTTCGCGAACGCTATACGAGGGTAAGCCGAACATAAGCAGCTACGCTGTTAAACGTGTCTGGCATAAATGGGGTAGGTCAAGTAGCGTCTCGCGAGAGACTCCTTAGCTAAATGGACTATGAACACGAGATACTCGCGCAGGTGGACGTACGCGGCCAACTACCTCCCATCACCGCGCACATGTGTGTCGCTGCTGAACGTGAACGACACGGAGCTGTACTGCTTCGGCGGCATCTTCTACAACTGCGTGGGGCCGACGCGCAAGCTGCTCACCATCGACGACATCCTCGTCTACTCGGACAACAAGAAAGTCTGGCGCCAAGTGGCATGCATGCCGGCTCCCCGGCACAATGCCCACGTCCTCCACTACAGTGAGTCATTCCCATAGAAACTGGGCTCCTCTGAGATGCTGATCGTGCAGTTTTGCCTGGAATGAGCGATATCTCAAGGAATGCGTGCATACGTGCGTGGGAAAATGGAAACACGGCGTCAGATTTTGCACACATCAGCCGCCGAGAAGATGCGTCGTTTGGGGGTTTCAACCCCCCCACCCCCCCGAAAGTTTTACATTTTTTGTGTGTGTATATATACGCGGACACATAGAAACACACGTACGAACAAACAAAGGAGGGTCCTCTTTAAAAAAATTACTGGCTACGACACACATTCCAAGAGAATCGCTTCCTCTATTCATCGACCAAGCAAACGCCGAAAGATGATTATCAAAGAAACTGTCCCCTCTACATATTTTGTAGTAAGAATATTCAGGCACAGTTCTACAGAGCAGTCGTACAGAGCCAGCAGCAACGCCATGCGTACGTACCTATAGAGGTCTTTCCTTCTTCTTTTGCTTACGAACCTCCGATTTCTTTCGCTATATAGCGAAATTTGCGTATAACGCAAAATGGATGCCTGTCAGTCGGTGGCAACCTAAAAAAAATATGCTCCGTCCGTCCCACCCAGATAGGATGTTCATCGGTGTTCATCCACACAGTTCATTGGATACAACATAGCTAAGTGCTTGTGTCTCGTTAGCAGTATATCAGTATACTTATCAGTCGCAATCCCTTGCACAAACTGATAACCCAACGGCGCACCGCTCGAGGTACGCCGTGATTTCTGCGATTTGCTATCAAAGAAGTGCAACAGCCTACTGCAGATGAACCCCTTGCGCGCAAACAACGAACTAACCATTCGCTGCACAGTATCAAGAAATTGATATGCCAGTGACTAACCCACGTCCGGCCTTGCGCTGCGGTCGACGGTAGGTGGCGCAGACGAGCAGTTTCGCACGAGCTTTCGCGGTCCGTGAACTGTTGCGGTTGACTGTACAGGCTGTTTCAGGGGAAAGCTCGGAGCGCTTTGCAAGGTGCTCCGAGTTTTCCCTCGAGTGTGAAACAGCCTGTACACACGGACGATAGTTACAATCTGTCCGACTGTGCTGAGTCGATTCGCGGGTGACGGCTCACTAGTAAGAAAAACAAACGAACAAAACCTGCAAACATACACACATCGGTTCGCAACAGTTTTTTTTACATGTATGCTCCAACATGTGGCGAATACACGTGGTGAAGCCTCAAGTTGGCTCATATGCTACTTCAAGCGAACTTTTTTGTTTCAGCTCTGTTTGCTCATTGCTATGATGTCAAGCATTTTTCTGCGTGTTTCAGATTGGTTGATTTTCGCATTCAAGCAGACCTTCGTGTCGTTGGTTTCAAGCAAAAAATAGTCATCCGCGCACATGTCGTCCTTACTGCTCATTCAACCGTATAAGTTGCACTCGGTTACAACCGAATAAATATCAAGCTGCGCCCACAGCCATAGATGCTCCACCCAATCATGCTCGCTTGTTTTCGTGGCGTGAAGCACTTCTGCGTGTGCGAGATTTTACCATACAAACGTCACAGCCCGTCCGAAGTTAGACCTTGGAATGAGCTTGACCGTACCTGATAAGCATATTCTTAGGCTTGGGTGAAAATTGCCTTCGCCAATACGCAGACCTGGCTTAGGACGTTCTCAACACAGCCTTGGCCTACTCCCAAACTAGACCTGACTCACCCCCAAACTTAATTTGCCTAATTCGAAAATTGAGTGTAACCACGTCCGAAGCTGCTTCCAAAATTGACTTGGCCCACCACCAAAATTTTAAACTTGGTTAAGCGATAGAAAACAGCAGTTAAAGAACGAACCCTCGAATGTCCTTTCGCGGAATACCACACGTTCCTTGGCTCTCAGTTTTTTCTTTAGTTGTAACCGACTGTAGGCAAAGGAATGTCCGACATTTAAAATGAGCAGCGTCTGTATGCAAGTCGAATGCTTTGCGGGCCACGATCGAGGAAGGAATACTAAGGAGAGGCCGTTACGTCACATTTTCTGAAGCCGGAAGTAGGGGAGGGTAGAGGGCTCCTCCTCGCAAGGTTGGTCACGCTTCGGCTCGCTTGCGCATGCGCAACTGGCGCCGCGGTGAGCGAGGTAGCGTCGAGCAGGCGACATCGGTCGCGCCGGGCCGCCGCCAGCAAAGTGAAACTTCTGCGCCGATCAAGAAAAAACGTGCTGCGATGCTCGCTTGTAGCGTGCCTGGGTGCCACTCGCTGCCTCATTGCGGCCCATATTGTGCTTCTCAAATACATTTCCATCTTTGCACTTCGTGTTTAATCAGCTGAATGCAAGAAAGCAACGGCGAAACTCGGCAGGATCATCGCCACGGACAGCTCGATTTTTTTCTGCAGAAACGGTAAGTTCGAGGTACGCAACATATTGCAACAGCGACATCTGAATTGGTCTTGCTGCGCAGGAAGATGATGCGCCTCCGAATAATCCTTTGACCGTGTGTGTCATTACACGTTCGCACGAATGTCGTGCATGGCACTCGAGCCAAGCTACAGCAGCACGGGTCGGTCGACTGCGACCGCATCGAAGAAAACTTGGCCGCAGATAAAGTTCCCGAGCACAAAACGTAAACAAGATGCGAACAATTCAAACAGCTTCGCAAATCGCCTTACTGTGTGTGTCAAACACTATTTGGTCAGGCACGTCTTTAATTCTTGACGCTGGAAGCTTCGGTGAGCACACCAGGCCACTGTTTTCCAATCGTTTGTTGTGACCGTTGTACACGGGAATGGGTCACCGCCGCCTCTCGCATTCAGAGCTGGCGTTCTCGCCTTGGAATTCTAACCTTCCAGGGAGGCAACAGCACAGTGCCGAAGGAGAACAGCAAAGTGCCAACCATTTTGGGAAAAGCTGTCGCGGGCTTCGAAAACAACCGCTTTCGACGGCAAGCAAAATGAACGAAGCACGCAAGCATTAAGACCAACGCTCACAGTAGGCCTCCAACACTCTGCATCATCTGTGAAATGCAACGAATGCATAAAAATGCGAATTCGCAGCTCCAGCCGACTCTGTCAACAACGCGGTCATAGGGGTGGTGGCGCACACGACGCGAGACGACGGCGTGACCAAGGAATCCCAGTAGCCCTTGCGAAAGCACGTGACTTCCGCCGCACTTTTCGCAACGCAGCTCGGCCGGGAGAGTATTTCGGCCGCGCGTTAAAAAAGTGCGGCCGGTGCGGCCCTCTGGTGGGGGTCTGGCCGTTGCCAGGCGAGCGAGACGGAGACGCGTAGACGCGGTGGCTCCGGCCATCATCCCCTTCTGCGGAAGTGTTATGTTATTTCGGCAGAGTAAAAAGCTGGGCTTGGCGTTCCCTGACTACTGTGCGATGGAGTTAGGAGAGGCCAGGATAGACGCACATCATTATCTTTGTTTATTGCTAGCGTGCATGCTTGTTGACATCCGACCGTCAGTTCGTACGTGTTGCATATCGTGCTTTAATTGTGGTGTTAATTCTAATGCGGCCGGACTGCTCGCACTGAGCTTACAAGAGTGCCCCCTACCTCTAGGCCGCACACCTTGATTTAACAGCACTAACATTGTTTCATTTCGTTGTTGCTGCAAGTATAAATTCTGAGTGAACAAAGCAGTACAAAAGCGTGCACTGTCGGCGCAGAGCATTACGACGTTCGGCGACGAGTATGGCGAGTACGAACAAGGTTCTGTCTTCGGGAGAAGAAGCGGCGCGGCGGGAAATATGATGGGAATTCGCTAGAGCATATGGGCCCAACGATGACGGGCCGACCCCAAGGTTCGAGTGAGAGAGGCGTGTCGCCGCAACTGCACGACAAAACTCGTCGGGAAGAGAGACGTCGGCCGCCCAGCAACGAAGGGAATCCGATCCTGACTTGCGAGTGGCCAAAGCAGGAGCTCACGGACCGTTTAGCGGCGTCATATTATCATCGCTGTATCGACAGCTAAAATAGCACTTAGTAAAAAACGCACCCCAAAGCCAAGGAAAAGGCACCAGCTCCGCAGTTTCATCAGTCTTCGCGACGCCAAGTCAGTGAAGCTGTGCTAAATTTTACCCTTGAATGTTGCATTTGTGCGCTGTGACGTGCAGCTCATGCAGTCACTGCTTCATCGCAATGCCCACTGAATACTTTGTAATACCAAAGGAAACATGGCACTGCCGCAGAACCCAACGACGGTCGGAGTGCCGCCGCGGCCGCGTCTTCGTCATCTGGGCAACCGCGACCGCCGCGCGCGGAGCAGCTCTGCGTACCACGTGACTTTTTTAACGCGCGGCCGAAATACTCTCCCAGCTCGGCCAGGGTACAGTGTACTAGAAAGGGCAGTGAAGCGGGCGGAGGCACCGACCCATAGGGGCAGCTGACGCCGCCGCTGGCGAACGAAGCGGCGGCGCTGCAGTCGCTCAATCTTGAAGGCGGGTGCCTCGTGTTGCTGGTTCCTTGGCTGGAAAGCGCTTGTTTGGAAGTGATTTTCCCGCTTTTCTCTCAATGTGTGATGTTATAACGCGCGAATGGCTTCTAAAAAAACAACGCTTGAACCATTGCTTCGCTTCTGGATGCAGCGCAGGTATAGTCTCGAAGCAAACAAACGGCGAAGCTTTCGTTGTTTAAAGGGGTGGTGCCACCAAATTTGTGGCTTGCGCGTTCTTTGCTGTAAGCGTTTCCTATAGCTCCAGGAAGCATGATGCACGCACCAAAATTCATATATTCTCGCTAAATAATTTAATATCGCTTTTTTATTTGGACAACTTTCGGTTTCGGTTTCTGGGCGCCGAGGTTGGGCAGTGACGTAGAAGTGTAGGAGGCGTGGTCACGTGACCACACAAGGCTGTGACGCACATGACCAGGAAGCGATCGAAACTCGGCGAGTGATGTAGCAACCGATGCTTTGCCGGTATACTATAGTGAACTAGAATGTATTCTAGTTCACTACAGCCGGTACGTACGTTGCGGAAGTGGCGGAGGTCCGGAGGTCACTCACGTTACTACAGCAGATTTGGTGTGACGTCACTACAACTTTCGTTGCCCATCCTACAGATCTACGTCAGTGTTGGCGCGCTAGCGATGGGTTTCGATCGGGAGAATGAGCATTTAGGTACACTTTGGAAGTGAATTAAAATATATTCTAAACGTTTGCTGTGTCCGACCCTTCGTGTGGAATGTCCTTGCATACAGAGGAAACCCACAACAGGCTTGTTATAGCCTCGAAATTTGATGGCACCACCCCTTTAAAGCGTCCGCAGACCCAGAGCGAAGAAGCGTTTGGAACGCTATTTGCTATTGAACGTTATTCAGTGGTCGCAAACTTCATAGCGAGCGTGTTATGGATGTGTTGCACATCATTCATCATGCTTCCTCATTGCAGGTCGGCTGCGATATTCACGCTATAAGAGCCTAACAGCACGCATTGTTGGGTTTTACGTTACTATGCGACTGTACTTTTTTGTGAAAGGCGAGAATAAGTCCAATCTGCTGAGGAAACGTAATTCTGCCAAGCACCTAAAACTAAGCAGGCTAAACTAGGTGCATGACAACTCTCTCAACATGTATTATACTTTTGCCTTCCTCACCTGCTGTTATTTATTTTCTGAGCTTTACCTTGCCAGCTGTCAGGGTTTGCTGAATCAAAGCAAGCGGCTTCCCTTTTGTACAGTAATTCGGTTGTTTTTCTACTCATTACTAGGGTAATGCTCTCATTGCATTAGTGTGAAAAACAATGTCATATCTCAATGCTCTCTGCCCTACTGCCTCATGTGTGTGTTATTCTGTGATGCATTGTCACATATTAAATCACAGATTACAGAGACCATGACCTGTGTCCATTTTGTGAAATGCTGTAGCTCATTTAACATGCTCACCGAAGCGTGCACGGTCACTATAAATACAATCAGCTGCTTTGCCAGTTTAAGTTCCCACTTGGCTTTCTGCATCAGTGCTGTGCTAGTCATCTTTTTCAGCTTGCTTGCCTTGCGTTTGGGGCATGATTTCTATACGTGAATTTCAGTGTCCTTTTCAAAAGAAATTGTTGCTGTGGGCGTATATGACTGTTCAAATTCGTGCACGAATGTTTTATTATAGCTGTTTCAGCAACGAATTCAGGTGATTCTGCGTGACGTTCATTTGCGCAATCATTTTTGTTTCATTTTTTTTTCAGACCTTGCATAGTATGCTGTAGACAGGGGTTGCAAAGCGAACGAGCGCACCATGTAACTGTTTCGTTTAGACTTATTTTCATAGTTGCAGCGACTCGCTATGTTTAATTAACCTGTCACACGGCTTCCCTATTGCGATTACCCAAGATCCGAATGTACTCGCTCTCTATCAGATATTCGTCTGCGCTTCCAAGTTCTGTAAGCTAAACACACTCGATCCTGATTGCCGAAATGGTTGAAAATGTTCTAATGGGACTCAACTGCGATGGAACGTCCCTGTGTTTTCGAGAGCGTGGCTCTATTCAAGCGGCGAGTACTTTCCCAAAATGCGTTTGAATCTGGGGGAAAACCAGTCTTTCTTGTAGTTTCTGGTCCTTAGTAGATAATACAGACTAAATAAGCGAAGTGCTTACGCGCAAACATCTGAACCACAGACACAGCGCGCGCCAAGCACATGCGAGCGTCGCAGCTGATCCTACGTTTCGCGTGCTCCTCTTCAAGATTGGTCGATCGCGGCGCCGCCGCTGCTGGCGACGCCGCCGGAGTCACGCGGAGGCTGCCGCCCGCTTCACTGCCCCTTCTAGTACACTGTAGCCAGGGGAGTGAAACTTCCTATACCATCCATGGAACGCGATATTCGCTCGCAGCGCCGGACGAGTGCCTGGTGTTTGGGGGCGGTACTAAAACATGGCGGTGCGTTGCAGACACGCACTGGGGGACGCCATCTTGATGAGGACTGAGGATCCGAGTGGCGGGGGGGGGGGGGGGGGGGGGGGGGGGGGCGATAAACGCCAAATTCAATTGGGATGCACCAGCAAGCCAAATTGAGCGAGTTGAAGGTATTGAAATGGCGAGCGCGCGACCTTCTTCCTGTTGCGCAACCCGCCACATGATCAAAACGGCAATCGTTGCGTTCTGATTGAAGAAGGATTGCCCACCCACCTATTCTTGCACCACTTATTCTAAGTAAGACTTTGTTTTTGTTTACGTGTACACATAAATTAGACAAGAATAAAGAGCAGAGTTCATTTGAATGCTTTATTGCCTAAACGTACCATTTATACAGTAAAAACACAACTTGAATAGTTTACGCTAGTGCTGCAACCGCATACTGATATGCCGTGCAAGCGTAGAAAAATGAACGAGCATCATGCAGATCGTACCTTTCGGTCCGCCGGGATCCACAAGAACTTTATGCCAGTGTGGCGTGAAGAATTTCGACATTATTCAGCACAGCACGATTTGTGATGACGGCGCGAATCCATTCATGCGTCTGTTTCGCTGAAGCTTGCAAAGGTTTCGCCAGTTTCGCTGAAACAAACTTTACGGTGGTAAAAGCGGCCTTTGGGACACCACAGGCCGTAGCATACTCGGGCGCTCGACAACAAACGCCCCTTTTTTGCCGTGAGAGATAGCACGGCGCAGTTCCCGTTTTCCACTCCGGGTGGCGCTCGTATTTTCGCAATCTCGAACTGCATTTTTTAGGTTCACTTGCGTATTAAAAACTCCGGAGTTAATAAGTAACCCGGTAATTAATATAAAATGGAACAACAACGTTCATTTATGCTTGTAAGTAGTAGAGCCCCCAAACATCAGGATCGCTGCAGTCACGGGACAGAAAAACCGCGAAGTTTCATCCCCCTGGCTCGGCGAGCGAGTTCTTTCCATGCGGGGGACAGACATTATTGTGCGTCCCGTGCCACTTGAGCCGACCACACATCACAAAAATTGTATTCGACATAGTGTCGTCATAATATGTTGCTGTCCGCGCTGTTAGTCAAGCATCAATCTGCGCCGTAGCGGACAAAACAAGACAATTTGTCCGTTATCACTAAACACAGTTAACAACGGTGTTCTTATTCATGTTTCACGTATTATTTAAACATTGAATGTCCAGAACGGCGGCATTCGCCAAACACCGGGACGCCGAATGAGATGTAGGTGCAAAATTAGCGTTGAAATTAAGGAAATCAAACCATTTTGTTCTGCCTGTTCTCAGTCGTGGTCGTTGGTGTTAACAAACCTATAAATTCTCAGAAGTGCAATTGCTCGTTTTATTTCATTCTCCCGTAACATTACGCCAGCAATGTCCGTTTCTTTGCTTTCCATCGCGATTTCACTTCATTTTCCCGAACATAAAAATACACAAGGCCCCCTGTAGGGCAGCCACTTCTGTCACCTATTTCTGGATGGATACGTACTCGCCAGTCACGCTCGACAGTTTCTGACTCACAGGTACAACGTTCAAACATATCGCCCTGCGGCATACGCAGTTATTTAAGTTATAACTCCGAATAAAGACGCCACGAAGGGAGAGGTTCTTCATATTTCGTTTCAGCTTAATACCGACAAGGCAAACGCATGTATACGAATGGTGCGTACAGATAGAATAGATGGCATTGCGCGAGGACAATGATCGAGTCTAAGGTCACGGAACTTTCGTGGGCGTGCGATTTCGCGTCCCATTCATTTCATTCGCGTCCCAAGCCGGACGCTAAAGGACGGTTTCGTGCAATTAAATCGATTCAGACTCCTGTTCTAAGGCTGCCCTGTTGCATGGAATGATTTCCAATTGTTTTCTTACAATTTCCATCGAGTTGGTTGGGGTCCTCCTGTTTCAATCGTAAGTTCGTTCCAAACCAGACAGACTGCTTTAAATGCTCACATTGCGCCATGTGCTGCTGACAAGTGACTAAACGTTGCTCCTATCTCCTTTGGCTTTGCGAAGTCAGCCAGCTGTGCCGAACCTCACAAGGGGCTCTTACAGGAGAGAAACTGTCCTAGCTCGTGACGTCATCTAAACGTCACACACACATGCACCATTGACGTCAGCGCAGCGCATATGTGCGCAATATACAAATAAGCAAACATGGCGCTGGTCGTCACCAGTAAGAGAACGAGCACGGCGAAAGGAAAGCTGAGTGCCGCACGAGCAGTGCATGCAACCTGCGCAGCCGCCGAATCGAAAGGCGTTGCGAAACCGAAGCGCCGTCGAGGCCGAAGCTGATCTCCGCGAAAGGGACCGCGAAATGAAAGGACGCGTGCAGCTGCGCTCAAATTTCGCCTTTGTAATGTATCGTCATCGCCGGTAATTTTTACTTTTATGGCGCGTTCACACTGAGACATTCGGCGGTGAGAGCGCGCGGAATCTGCTTCGGCGGCAGCGAGATCCGCCGGAAAAGCCCATTCCGCGCCGATCGGTCCTGGACCGATTTTTGCGGCAGCTGCCGCCGGATTCCCTCACCGCTAACCAATCGGAACGCAAGTCGAACATTCGAAAAATGGCGGCGCGCTTGTGATGTCGCAGTCGTCGAAGCCAGCAGCAACAGCGAAGTCTTTCGTAATCATCCTGTAGCTCTCGACAACTGCCAAGTGTTGTCGCGATTAGCATCTTTGCAATACATCATCGCGATCTCGCTAAACGGGTAGCATTATCTCGGCTCGACCAAGCTTCTCGCGTCTTGCAAATCAGGACGAACCAACCACAACCGCTTGCGTCGTTTGTTGTTCGGCGAATGCATATTTATGCTCGTCAGACATCGCCAGAAAGTTGCTTTCCAGCAGGCCCAGCAATTCGACGACCCTGCTCCTGTTAATGCGCTTCGCCATAACGAAACGCGTACACAACGCAGAGCGCGTCGATGCCAGCGCTCCTTCGCGCGAAGGGACGATGACAACTAGACGCCCTTGTTTCGGCGGTGCGGTTACTAAGTGGTGTGAACAATGTGGAATTTCGGCGGCGCGCGAATTCCGGTCGCTGTACCCGGCGGATTCCCCAGTGTGAATGAGCCATTACGGCGAGCTGTCCTTGCGGCCGTCGGCGTTCGTTAAAACAGGTCGCGTGACCAAGGGGAAAGGAAAGGCCATGTGATCGACCACGGAGAGGAGGCATAAGTCAAGGGAGAGGGAATGAGGAAATAAATAAAGAAAATTCGGCAGATCCGGGAATCGATTTAATGCGAAGCAGCCAGCAAAGAGCGGCATACATCGCCTTGTTTGCCTTTGAGGCAAATGCAGTCGTTCATGTCATGACATCTAGTTCACATGTTGCATGTATCGCATGTTTCTGATGCATTCACGCATGTACAATCTTAAATGATATAATGAAACGTATATTCTGGAATATACAATGCATGACCTGTCGTTCACGTTCGTCACGCACTCATGTCATGCCATACCAATTTTGGTGTACATCCAGTTAACGAAACGGCCGGAAGCGCACCAAGACAGTGTCATGTAAATCGTGCCGTACATGACATGCATGCAATGCTTTGCGTGTTAGGACCTGTCATTTATGTTCGTCATACGGTCACGTCACGCAGTACCAGTTTTGGTGTATATCAAGCTAGGGAAACGGCCATAAGCGCACCATGAATATGGCATGTAAATTATGCTACACATGAAATGCATCTGATGATTGTCATGTTACCACCTGTCATTTGTGTTCATCATACAGTCGCGTCGCGCAGTACCAATGTTGGTGTATGTCAAGCTAGCGAAGCGGCCGCGAGCAGCCCATAAGCGCGGCATGTAAGCCATGCCCTAAACGACATGCATGTCATGATTATCATGTTACCACCTGTCATTTATGTCGGTCGTACTGTCACGGCATGCAACACCAATTTTGGTGTATATCAAGCTAGCGAAACGGCCGCGAGCGCACCGTGAGCGTGGCATGTAAATCATGTTCTACATGACATGCATGTCATGATTTCCGTGTTACCACCTGCGATTTACGTTCTTCATACAGCCACGTCATGGCTATACCAAATTTGGTACATGTCAAGATAGCGAAACGGCCGCAAGCGCACCATGAGCGGGGCATGTATGTCATGGCGTACATGACACGCATGTCATGATTTCATGTTACCACCTGTCATTTATGTTCGCCATACAGAAATGCTTCGTGGTACAAAATTGGTATATATCCATATAATTAAACGGTCGCGAGTGGCCCGAGACTATGTCATGTAAATCACGCTTCACATGACATGCGTGTCATGATTTGCACGACAGGACATGTCACTTATGTTTGTCAGACAATCTTGTCACGCCATACCAATTTTAGTACATGTCAAGTTAAAGGGACTGTCTAACGCTCGGAAAAATTTTTCTGATTGGGGTTAAAATGAGAAGATCGTTCGTCACATCGGCGGAAACGAGCACGCTTTTAACCCATAAAAAAGGAATTATATTTTTAATTTGATGTTGAAAATCATGAAAGAATGACCGCTAGCGTCACCCAAAGGCGATGTGGTTCAATCTACTGGTAAGACAAGAAATCCTCGCAGGTAGACTCACTTTGCTTAAAAACAAACATGTATAACTTAAAATTCTTTTTTACGCACTTGAGGCAGCGGTAAGTTGCGTCAGAGAGTAATTTTTTGCCTTTTTGTCCTCACGCGTCTAAAAAGGCGCCCGGTGGCGCTGTTGCGGCGCCGCCTTCGATTTCGTCTGCTTCAACTCATGCGCTGTGCCATGCGACCTTCCGCGCTGGTCGTACCGTGTCGCTGTATTGCTGTTAGGATGTCTCACATGTGCTGCGCTGTGAAGGCGTCCATTTATAGTCTCCTTTTGATGAATCAACTTGGCTTGGATTGCAGCAGCAGTACTAAAATAGACGCATACACCGCGATTACAGCAAAAAAAGTGTTCTGTAATCGTATAATAAGGCTTCATTTAACCGCTAGCGCGCGGAAAACGACTGTTACATTCATTACATTAGTGTTCAGCGAAAATAATGTAATCCTACAGAAATCACATCTGCTTTCGGTTTTAATTTTTACCGGCACTACAATCGTCATCGCGTCCACCAACCAGTGTTGTGGGCATGTTTCACGCCAATGGAAGAAGACCGAACGCAGATCGAAAAATTGTGTTTTAAAAATCTCTACTCACTTTCCAGAGACACCGCTGCAGGGTTGGACACTTCAGGCTGTATGCTTCCGATTGTGGTACAAAATATAAAAGCGATGAAGGGCGGTAACAGTCCCTTTAACGAAACTGCCGGAAGCGCACCAGGGCCGTGGCATGTAAATCATGCTGTTCATGACATACATGTCATGATTTTCATGTTATGACTAGGGGTGTGCGAATATTCGAAATTTCGAATATTTTTCGATTAGTGTTTGCTATTAGATTCGATTCGCACTGGAATTTTACTATTCGAACTTCCCAAAGGCAAAAAATTGGCCGCGTATCTGCGTGCTTCGCTGCAAATGTCGTCTAAAGACGATAGAAGAGGCGCTGCGTGATATATGGACGCCATCTGGCAATACGTCGGGAAATATGAGCGCTGTGTTGCGGGCTGGTAGTCCCGGCCACGGTGTAAGATATATACCGTGATCCCGGCGCAGCAGCAGGCGATGACCGGCGGTGACCAACGCGACCGGCGGGGACGCCAGCCAGCCCGAACACGCGGTTTGGCGCGAAGCGCTGAAGCAGAAGAAACGTCAGCCCTCAACGAGTACTGTCCACACACTCTTTTATTTACACGTCGCCTGGGTAAAACAGGAATGCCAGAGCGGCGCCCCATGGCATTCGTACAGTGCAATACAGAACCGAAACCGAAACGCAACAATGAGCTCGTGCAGAGGGCACGGAGGAAGGCAAGTTTCAGCGCAGTCGCATTTTCAGCGCAGCTTAAGAAACTAGGGTCTTTAGAATTATGTATGTATGCATTTTCTATTAAAGGAACGCACCACCTAATACTTACCTAGTGATGTTGCGCCTCAGATATGCGTAATGTTTGCTTTTTGATCGCCTATGTACACAAGTATGAACCTAGTCAGCCGTTCAAGTTGGCTGGCCCTTGGGCAAGTGGTTCAACTTTTGCCGAGTGGCTGAATCGAGTGACGTGCGGACAAACAGAAAGACAGACAGACCAAAATTTCTCCGTTTCACTCGTTTGCATGCGGCGCCTTGCGCGCTGGTGCTATTTTGTTTTTGTGCGTTCGCAACTTTCGTGCGCTCGCACTCCACGCCTCTCGCTGGCTGGAAACCAGCAGGCACGTTTTGGTTACGCTTGGCCGATGCGCGCCGATCTTCTTCGACGCGCACGACGGTAACCATCTCGTCCGAGTAAGACGGGAACCTCGCCGGCTCACAGCCGCGAGTGCATATGGATTGACTGCAACTCCGTGCACAGCAGCCTCGGTTGTTGAGCAAAAGAGCAGTCCCCTTGCCTGGGTAAGGCAACGACTTTTCTCGTTGGCGTGGCGCCTCGAGAAATGCCGCGTCGGTTTGGCGCTTCGCGCTGAACGGTGGCACCCTTGTCCGGGTAGGGCCGTTCGCTCGAAACAAAAAAACACCTCGCCCTGGGACCCGGGGCGGGGGGCTTGCCGGGGCGGACGTACTGGATGATGAGGGGTCGATGAGTATGTGAGCTCTGGGACTAGATGCCTTCGGGTGTCGACTCCCCTTCCCTTCTGACAACGGCAAGTATCCTAAGAAAGATTATCGTCTTTAAAAATCCATCAGATCCCGCGCACTGTGGAAATCGCTGTAATGCCAAGCAGCAAGCAAAGAGCTGCATACATCGCCTTGTTTGCCATTGAGCCAAATGAAATCATTCATGTCATGGCATCTAGTTCATCATATATCGCATGTTTGCCATGCACGCATGCATCTTTTCTTGCGGCCTGCTGTCGACCAAGTGGCCATGATGAACTCGATATGCTTAGACTTGCAAATGTCCCAGCTTGTTAATTCATGCGTCTCGTACCAAACGACTGCCGTCTCCCTCAGGTTGGCTAGCATCAACGTGCGGTCCCACCTACAATACTCGCTGACGCGCTCGTACATTGCGACCCAATCTTCCACATTCACCTTGTCTTTGTCAGTGCCCGAAAAGGTTCCTGGGCCTCGTGGAGGCAGGAGGCCCAGGGGCTGCTGCTGCTGCACCGGCGATCCCTGTTCAGTCATTGCAGAAAAAGGGAGGCGGCGATCACTCCGAAGTTCCGTGTTGTTTTTCCGAAGAAACGCAGGCAGGCGTACTCCGCACCACCACCAATAATGCTACAAGAGTACGCATAATTACAGATATTTACAGGCAAAAACAATAGCTGAGACAGTGGCGGACTGGAGCCTATTCATTAACACTTCGTCGTTGTCTCTCTCCCAGAGCGGGTCCTTGTACTAGCTTGTGCCCCTAACCCGTTACTACCTTGTGACAAATATATCAAAATCGGTATGGCGTGACATGGCTGTATGACGAACAAAAATGACAGGTCGTAACAAGAAAGTAATGACATGCATGTCATGTACGGCATGATTTAAATTCCGTGCTCATGGTACACTCGCAGCCGTTTCGCTAGGCTGATATACATCCAAATTGGTATGAAGTGACATGACTCTAGGACGAACATAAATAACAGGTCGTAGCATGAAAATCATGGCATGCATGTCATGTCAGGCACGTAGGCAAGGCCCCCCCCCCCCCGAAATTCGTCCAGCCTTTTATATTCCCGGGCAACTTTTTTTTCTTTTTACCATGAAAAGACTTTCTTTCGAATAATTAGGCCTTGCCCCCCCCCCCCCCCCCGAAAAAAAATCACAGCATATCCACGGAGTGAATGATGATGAGTGGGCGAAGCTGCGGAGGTTCATCGGTAAACCGTGAATCTTCCGTGAATTCTGCCCAGTACATCATCACCGACGTGAGATCGGGCGCGTTTATACTAAAGGTTCGATGAGTTATGACGACTTGCAGCGCACTTTAATTTTACATGTACGCTGTGAATTTTCATTGTTTAGAAAACCATTGCTTAGAAAACATCTGGCGTCTTTCGTTAAGCAGCTGGCGTCTTTTCGTTTTGCTTTAGAAACATCTGGCGTTCTTTCGTTTTGCTTTTACAAAACATCTGGCGTCTTTCGTTGGTTTATTTCATCAATCAACGGCGTTTTGAACAAAATTTTTATTGTTTAATCACGCGCAGGAGAAATCTCACCAGGCACTACCTTGGAGGTAAAGAATGGCTGCTAATGGGAATGAGAGACAGAAGAAGTCGGCTTTTAGCTAACGCTGCGAATTTTTTATTGTTCAACAACGCACAGGAAAAATCTCCCACCGGCACCACCTTGCAGGTCAAAGCGTAAGACTGGTTACATACTACGCTACGAGGGACGAACGGGTGCCGCTATAAGGAGCTTCGCCCCTAAAATTCTGGCTACGTGCCTGTGTCATGTACAGCATGATTTACATGCCACGCTCATGGTGCCCTTGCAGCGGTTTCGCTAAGTTGAGGTATATCCAAATTAGTATGGCGTGACATGACTGTATGACGAGCATAAATGAGAGGTCGTAGCATGAAAATCATGACATGCATGTCATGTACGGCATGATTTACATGACCATACATGACAGATCATGCGTTGTGTATACCGAATATGCGTTTCGTTAGCGTGGTACATGTATGCATGCGTGACAAAAGTGCGATAGTGAACGACATGCCATGACATAAATGTCTTGATTGGCCTCAAAGACAAACAATGCGGCGTATGCAGCTCCTCGCTGACTGCTTCGCATGACATCCATTCGCACAGTGTGTGGGATCTGCCCGCAGTTTGGTTATTTATTTATTTGCTTCTATCTAGAGTTTTCGCTCACGGACAGCGCTGATTTTTCGCTCACAACCAATGACGCCGAAGCCGGAATTTCTGCGAAGCGAGCTCTTTAACGCTGTCGCGTTAACATAAGTTTCCTTGCCGAGGCGACGTTTGAAGCCGGTCCGATGACAAGCGTCATGAACCACTACTGGGCTATATACCCACAACATGAATTTATGAGAAGCATATATGAGAGGGGATGGGCGAGTGGCCACGTGGGCCGCCGCCGCCCCTCCCCTCTCGCAGCGAATCAAGCGCGCCTCTGCGAGGCTCCTCACGTTCGTTAAGCGGCCGCCCGAGGCGCCGGACGACGGCGACGACCCTGGCGGTCATTTCGCCGATACGACGCTTACCACGAGCCAGCTACCGGGGGCTACATAAAATGCGAAGTGGAAACTTTGGCCAAACTCTGGAGGAAATAGTGATGCCTGACGAAAGGGACGACTGTCCGGCGGTTTCCACGGCGTGCAACTGGTTGGAATGTTTTTAGTTGCACCTTTATTGCCTCGGTTGACCCAATCAAGAAAAGGCAGAAAAATAATAGTGACTCCCTCTGCGATGAAGAAGAAACGGGCATCGGCAGGCCATGTAGCGCGTAGGCAAGATAACCGCTGGCCATTAAGGGCAACCGACTGGGTTACAAGAGAAGGCAAGCGCGCGAGGGGCAGGCAGAAAGCTAGGTGGGAGATTGCGGGGCCGCAGTGAGCGCAGGACCGAGTTGAATGGCGAAACAGGGGAGAGGCCTTGCCGTGGGCCTAGTCAGGCTGATGATGATCTCTGTGATGCTGTTTAAACCTTATTCTACATCACAGATTGAAGCGAAAAGTTCATACATTCTTTGGTATCACGCGTAAAGTATACCAGCACCAGCATTCGTTCCAAAAAAAAAAAAAAACAAGCCCTAAACAAGCGTCCAAACCATATATATAGTTAAGGCGTGACAAACACGCGGCGATCCCCGCATGCGTTTCCCAGTAAAGATTGCTGTTGCGACGTGGAGAGTGACGTTACCAGCCTTTCACATACAAAGAAGCCAATAATATTAATTCTTGAGGGTCTTACGTCCCAAAAACACGATATGATTATGAAGGACGCCTTGGTGGAGGGCTCCGGAAATTTTGACCATAAATCTAGGTGCACGGGCCTCGAGCGATTCGCCTCCATCGAAATGCGGCCACCGTACGCGGCCGGGATTCGATCCCGCTACCTTCGGGTCAGCAGTCGAGCACCACAACCACTAGACCACCTCGGCGGGCAACGTAAAGGCACCAGCCTATATATAAAAACAAGGGTTACTGCGATTCGTGTCGTTTATCGGTGACAAATTCTGAACTCGCGTGCTATAACGACCCCAATCTACAAAACCATTCGGTACCAATTGGGTTTGGAATTTGGTATTGGCCACGAATGTGGCCAAAGTGGTCGTGGAACCTATCATGGGGTACCACAGTGCCCATAAAGTGATTGTTACTGCATCATTACTCTAAAGCAATAAAGCACCGCATGCCCGCCTCAGTCATTGTAGTTGTGCTTTTCCGCAAATTAACAGGGCCGGAATGGAAAGTCAGATTTTCTACCTATGGTTCGTTATATGAAATGCATTATCAGCAACCACGCACACGCATAATCGCAACGCTAGGACGGCGCGTGGTAGGCAACGCTTGCCCTTGCTTCACTTTGGACTGTTCCGCCAGAATGCCAGCACCCGTTAATAAAGTGCCAACAGGCAGGCTGTTATTTGTCCATAATAGTCACACCTCGCCTTCCAGAGAGCATGCAGACCCAAAACCACAGGCTATTACAGCTGCTGCCCTATGCAGTGTTTGAGCAATATTCCAGTCCGGGTGTAGGTTACTATTTAACACGCATGCTGCAGCCATGCCCGGAATGAGTAAGGACTACAACAACCAACAAGCGTGGGGTTTCTTTAACAAACAGTTTGGTGCTGTGCTGTACTCCAAGCTGCTCGCTGGATCGATGGAGGCCAAGTGCTAGCGGCCCGTGTGCAAGAAGCCCAGGTGGTCGAAATTTCCGGAGCCCTTCAGTACGGCGTCCCTCACAATCATATCGTGGTTTGCGCGCGTTAAATGCAAGACATACTTATTAAAGAGCACAGTTTGCAGATTAAGGAAAAGGAAAAAAGTTCGCACCCTCTCTGTAACATCTGAAGAACTGCTGCACACTTGGCAGATGCATTGAGTTATGCAGCAATCGGGGACCAGACTTCTTGCAACTAAGCACAACGATCCGTCGTGTGAGAGACACCCATTAGATTGCCTTGACGTTAATTCTCAGTCCGTCGCTGGGGTGCGTGCACCTTAATCTAAGTTTCTGCATTTTGCCCCCACCGAAATACGCCTGCCGTAGCCAGGAATCGAACCCGCGTCATCGAGTTCAGCAACGCGACAGCTCAGCCACTACCACGGCGGGTCTTTAAAAAAAAGTCTCGCCGCAAGGGCCAAGCAATGAATGCGATAGCAAGAAACTAATACTATACGAAGTGAGGCTCGCCAGTGGATACTCTCAGTTTGAACAGCGCTTCTGTTGCAAAGGCGGCCGAAGCAGCGAAGGAAACCAGCGTGCTTCAAGTGTCGAGCTGTGACACGTGATAGTTCGCGCTCATCTTCTGTTTGTTCGTTTAGCGGCGTCCCTTGAGCTCGAGTGACTTTCGTACGCTCCGTAACATGAGCGCGGACATCACGGTGAAAGCTCGAAACATCCCTCTTCCCCTCACCACGAGAAAACCGCGCGAGCAGACAGCGGAAGGGAAAGGTTCTCCCTGCGCAAATATAAGAAGAAGCGAGCGAGTCCTCGTGCCATCTCGCTGGTAATGAAGAAACGCTTATAAGCACCTGCCGTCTCTGAGTCCTGCCAGCGGTAAAGAGTGTGTATATAACGCTCGCCGTTAGCTCCCTGAAGGATCTGCGCTTTCTGGCGCAGTGGTTAGCGTCACGCACTGCGGAACTGGTTCGATTCCGCGCTTCGGAAGCATTTTTCTGAATTATTTTTCTTTGGAACTTTGACATATATATATACATACTTATACATATGCGGTGCATGACGGCGGCGACGGCGACGGCAAAATCCAGCCGAAACTGTCCATATAATTGCTATCGCAATAAAAATGAAACTGTTGTGCAGCCCTGCTTCTTTTCGAAGTGTCTCTTGCGATTTCACATCACAATCAGCGGGGTGACGGTCAGTTGGACGCACGAGGGAGCGAGCAATTTTTGTTCCGCCAGGCGCTCCGATGTTTTCAATCGTATACCATCACAAAGCGTAATGCGATAGGCCACGTAATACATCAGGCGATCGTGATACTCGCCCAGTCTTTTAACGTGGTACACACGTTTGCCGATCACTGGCTCATTTGCACGTACGCCTTGATCTCGCCCCTTGTTCGTCACGTCACTACTGGTGCTGTCTTCTAAAAAGCTGGTGTCGGCGACCGAGTGGTGACTTCATAAATTTGTGGCAACTATACAACAGCGCCTTAGACGGGACGAGATGAAGGCACAGGCAGTTCGACCGACGCATGCTTGCCTGGCCTGGTAGCTAGCCCTCAAAAAGAACGGTGCCTGTCATCTTGAACATTTCTGCTGGCCGTTGCTTCACTGCACATTTCCGCGAAGCGCAGCAGCGGTCGCAGCCACGTGACAGGCACGTCGCGTAAAGCTGCACGTCGCAGTTCGGGCAGTAGAGATGCTGGCAAACTATTAAGAACTGGACCCTCAGGGACACCGCCCTGGTTCTCTGCATAGCAAAACAATTAGCGCTGCCTGAAGAATACGGGCTATAAACAGCACAATCAGTTGTTCCCGATGCTCTTTACTGGTTTTACTGTTAAAATTACGATTGCCATTTTTTTTTAGAAAACTTGTAGTGTGAATGAAGGCACTATATAGACGAAGAAAGGAACACGCACCCAAGTTGAAAACCGCTACTCAGCGTTGCGTGATACGAAAGGCTCACACCGGTGACGGAAGCATTTGCTCAGTTTCTTTTTTTTTTTTTTTCCGCAGAGAACCAGGCGTACATTATCGGCGGCCAAGATGTGGAAAAGCCGGATCATCCGCTGACCAGCGTGATTAAGACGCCCGTGCCCACCGAGAAATTCAGCTGGGGTCCGTTAAAGGACGTTCCGCTGCCCATCTCGGCGTACGCGGCGGTGGTGCTGCCGCCTATCGAGGAGCCACCGGAAAGCAAGGCTTCTTGAAGCAGGCTGAGCCGCCAGCACTTTCACCAAGAAGCCTGTGGGGAACATGAGTGAACAAATTCCGTTGTTATTAAAGACTTGTTTTCCTACATAGGTGTACCAAACGTTCCCTCCCACAGCCGTTCTTATAGGCAGTGGATGTTCAACACTGACCGCACGGATACTTGGAATCACGGAAAAGTACGGGAGTGCAAAAAAGTAATTTTTGAGACCGATAAGAATCGAATAATGCCAGAAGCGAATGTAAACCAATACTTCTCCAATTATTATAAAACAACGCTCACATATAGTGGCAATCCTGACAGGGTGGGCAGTGCGTATTCTTTTTCAGAAAGCTTATACAGCGCGAAGAAAGGAGGCGCTCAATCGCGAGTGCATGTTCTTTTCTTCGTTCATTTTTTTTCCTCGCGCTGTCAGTTTTCTAAAAAAAAATACGGTAATCGTAGTAGAACCACTAAAGGAAAATATACGCACACTCATCCCTACCCCGCGAGTGCGAATGATCCTTGTGTATCGGGTAAAGTATAGTAGGAAGGCACAGGTTCACTTATATGCGACAAGCGTGACATCGTACGCATGTGAAACGAAAGACACGAGAACACGAAACGGACAAGGACCTTGCGCTCCTTGCCCGTCTTGTCCGTTTCGTGTCTTTCGTCTCAGTTCACCTATGCAGCGCATCGTTTCACTTCGCAATGCCATACCAACTATAGCCCCAGTGGAAGCACTACTAAACGTGAATAGTAAAAGCGGTTCAGAAACGTCACAGGGAAGCAGGAAAATCTGATCGGCTACTGCGATCTGGTTGTTCGTCAACTGCGCATGCGCGTAGATCGGAACAATTAAGCTTCGTTTTATATACAAAGAAAATTTTTAACGCAATAGCTTTAGAAAGCTCGTTTTGCAGAAATTCCGGTGTCGGCGTCGGTGACGGCGTTGTTGGTTGTGAGCGAGAAATCTTGTCCGTGACCGAAAAATCAAGAAAGATACAAATAAAATGAATAATAAAAATCTTCGGCTTCGGGTGAGAATCGAACCCAGGCTGTCTGCGTGGCAAGCAGGCGCTCTACCACAAAGCAAGCTATTTCTTCAAAGAAAAAAAAAACGATACATGAATAATCGAGAAAGACGCAAATAAGGGTTCGAGCGAGAATCGAACCCAGGCCGTCTGCGTGGCAGGCAGGCGTTCTTGTTCACCTTCAACTGTGGCTCACACCCACTGTGGGGGATTGGCCAAGAATTGAGGGGTTTTTGAAACTGCTTCAAAAAAAAAAAAAAAAACACTGTGTGAATGTCATGTAGTAGAAGGGGTCTGCTTAACGCATGTAATATATTGCGTGACAGAAGCGTAGATTCGCGCCAGGCGTCAAAACGTGTGAATTGCGAAACGAGTGGGTGTTTTAAAGGGACTGTCCACCGCCCTTCATCGCTTTTCTGTTTTGTACCGCAATCGGAAGCATACAGCCTGAAGTGTCCAACCGTGCAGCGGTTTCTCTGGAAAGTGAGTAGAAATTTTTAAAACACAATTTTTCGATCTGCGTTCGGTATTCTTCCATTGGCGTGAAACATGAATGTAACAGTCGTTTTCAGCGCGCTAGCGGTTAAATAAAGCCTTATTATACGATTACAGAACACTTCTTTTGCTGTAATCGCAGTCTATGCGTTTATTTTAGCACTGCTGCTGCAGTCCAAGCCAAGTTGATTAATCAAAGAGAGACGATAAATGCACGTCTTCACAGCGCAGCACGTGTAAGACATCCAAACAACAATACAGTGGCACAGTACAACAGGGGCGTAGCCAGAAATTTTTTTCGGGGGGGGGGGGGGGGGGGGTTCAACCATGCTTTATGTATGTTTGTGCGTGTGTTTGTATGTGTGCGTGTATATATACACAAGCAAAATTGCAAAATTTCGGGGGGGTTTAAACCCCCCCTTGGCTACGCCCCTGCACTACAACCAGCGTGGAGGGCCGCATGGCCTAGCGCATGAGCTGAAGCAGACGAAATCGAAGACGGCGCCGCAAGCAGCGCCACCGGGCGCCTTTTCGGAATGCGTGAGAAAAAAAAAAGCAAAAAATTACTTTCTGACGCAACCGAAAGCTGCCTCAAGAGCGTAAAATACAATTTTAGGTTATACATGTTTGTTTTTAAGCAAAATGAGCCTACGGGTTATTCCACGAGAGATCGAACATGCCTGTCCGGTCGCAATTTTTGTTTTGCCTGGGTTTTTTATATGTTATGTGGGCACATTCAAAGTGCACGGAACTGAAAATTTTATTTCCAAGAAACGCTCCCAGCGCGCCAAAAAAATATCAAAGTGCACGGAACTGAAAATTTTATTTCCAAGAAACGCTCCCAGCGCGCCAAAAAAAAAAAAAAAAAAAGGCTAACGTAAGAGACTGTTCAGAATATCTACGTTTTACTGGTTCAGTGGAAAATTGCGCTGGTTTCGGCCTTCTATGAAAGTGCGTGCAAGGCCATACAACAAGAAAAAAACGAAAATATCTGGGGTCCTTTGAGCGACGCTAAGACGACTTAACGAGAAAGTTCAGTCATCCAGGAAAGTGTATGCTCCCAAATTTGTGTTCAAAGGATTTTGCTGACGTCGCCACTTTTCTTCACGCTAGACTATATAGAGAACGAATGTGACAATCGTTGTAAACCATTAGACACATGTATACGCACGCTCGCATAATGAAACGCTTTTTAGCTCGCTTCAGGATTTCGCAAAGGCGAACTGAGAGCGCCGCTCGCGAGTCACATCTTTATTACTTTTTTTTTGTACCATTCGTATTGCCGTCAACTACGGTGACTTTTTCTGCTCACGAGACATGTATAAAGATCCGCCTTAATAGCTGCCGAAAAGACGTGGCTAAAATTACCCGTCGGAGTCAAACTTGCTTTTGCACTCCCTGAACAACAACAGGCAGCGTCGTCGGCTGTCGTCATTCGTTTCTACGTGACGAAACACAACGTCAGGCTGACGTCAAAAACAGAAACCCCCGCAGTAAGTAAGTAAGTGGCCGTCGCGTAGGATGGCGCCACCGGGCCTTTGGCGAAAAAAGAACGGAACATATATATGATATAAATCATATAATGTCGCTGTCCGATCAGCATCCATGGAGTGTGTGTGGCAGTCTGGTCTCGCGTCGACAGGTTTCTAGCATAATCTTGTGTTTGTCGTAGCCGCGTCGAACCCTTTGTGTTCCCGCGACGCAGAGAAAGCATGCGAAAAGGCCATGCGGAGTGAATATTACTGAGATACGTCGCGATTGCCCGTGCTGTTGATGGATGTGCGCGACGACCGTATGCAGTCATCGGTCCGCTGTGTTCAGGACCGACCAACATGTCTTGGAAAGCTGTCGTCGATAACAACGACGAGGACTCGCAGAGTGACGTCGCTTTTTCCGACTCTGAAGCTGCCGGCTCGTCTCATTACATCCAAGGTGACGACGTCGAGAACAACACCCCGTGCAATGCGGCAGCGGTGGGGAGCCTAGACGATGCTTTCAAGGGCGCCAACTCGGGCCTGTTGCCGCTGGAGTCGTCGTATCGACTACCGAGCTCAAGTTTCTATGCTCGAAGAGTGACGTCTCCGAACGTTGCACTGACCGACATGCAAGAGCCTCGAAACAGTTGCATGGAACAGGACGGTGAGGACACCGCGAGCAGCCCTCGTTCGAGCGTCACAGATTCGGAAGGCCTGTCGTCACTCAGCGAGGGCTCGATGGAGGATTTGTCCGAGTCGGAGTCCATCACCGATGTGACACCGCTTCATTCGCCTTACATGTGTGACAGCCCCGTGCCCGCAGTGAAGTTGCCCGTCAGCAAACTAACGATGCAGGCAGGCTGCACAGCTGCTGCCGGCGACAGCAGCAGCGGGAGCGAGTCGGACAGAAGTTCCTTCAGTGGCGCCCGGCGCAAAAGCGCCGTGGCAGCAGGCAAGGTTCGCTTGGGAAGCCATCAGCGGGAACCTGTAGATCTGCAGCTTCTCGTGGACGCCATCAGGCGCCTCGAGGCGCATCAGTGCGAGCAGAGCCGGACGGCACGCAAAGAAGCCCCGGCCAAGGGGCGCAAGAATATGTCGTTCTCGAACGAAGAAGTCCAGCGCATCGACCGCGAAAACCAGCGACTCTTGAAGCGCATCCTGGCACAACAGAACCGACCGAGGCCAAAATTTGACTCAAGGACGCCGTCCCGCCTGGCGCCATCGGCAATCAACAGGCAGCGGCAGCAGCGGCAGATTGAAGTGGAAAACCTCGTAAGTTTCAGTGCTTGCACCATCCGCTCAATTCGTGTCTCTTCCCGAAGACTTGCACCGCTGCGTCGACGGAGAAAAGCGTCCAAGTATTATGTGGTCACTTAAGCAATTCAATTTGAGACTTGTGTGCTGATTGGCGAGAGGAAAGGTTTTGCGCAACACTGGCATTAGGGAGGTGTCAGCCGGTGCACTGCCGATCACTGTTAAGCCCCATTGGGATCGAATTTCTTAACAGTGACTGGCTCCCTTCCGCAGCCTGTGTAAAGGAGCCAACCACGATAAAGGAACTCGATCCAGATCATGCCCGATCGCGATCAAAAGCGACCGTGTGACACCGGTACGAGGTTTTCCGTCTTTCACTCAAGCAAACTGCGAGCGTGCAAGAGAGCCTAACCTGGTTTACAGAAGAACACTAGCATTGCTTGAGGCGCTGCATACAAAAAGACAAAATTCCTAGTAGCCCCGGGATCTGTTTTGCTTCATTTCTTGCAGTTTAACTGCAGTGCTAGCCAGGTATGAATAGTTGCCCTTCATGTTGAATTTATGTGGCAACAGGCTTTGCATCTGAAACGTGAATAATGAACTCCAGGTAAGTGCGATAATGTGGACCACCATGTCTGTTACCAAATTCAAGGAATAAAGAATTATCCGTATCATCGAGTCTGTGTTAAGAAATGATTACAGAGAAGGTTGCAACTAGATGCACTGTTGCACTTAGAATCAGCTTGTAAAATTTTGTGCAAGCAATGGCCGAGGAAGAAGGAGCCTGTCATTCTTGTTTGTCTCATCCTTCGCACGAGTGACGAACTGAGAATTCAGTCGCACTGTGTGCAGTGAATCGCCTATTACATTAAGGATGAAAAATACATAATATCCAGCATGCCTCACTGGAGCAACGTGAATTTTGCCTTCAAGAGTAGGCGATCAACAGAGAAGTTTGTTGGTGGACTACACTTTTGTTAATTGCCGTAGAAGTACATGTGATGGACAAAGCCAGTAGTGACACCTTATGATGCAAAACCTAACCACAGACGCAGAAAGATAACACTGCAGTGACTTGCATGCTTTACTTCACTGCTGATGTAAAAAAGCATGACCAGTTATATAATCATTAACTCGCTATGCTTTTCTTCATATCGTTTTGACGAGAACACTGATGCGACTGAAAATTTTTGCGAAAGTATTGTAGTTGAATAAAATTCCACGAGATGTCGCTACCAGCTCTGCCACTGTCGTAAATGGCTATGGTAACCCATAACAAACATATACAGAGAGAAATCTTTAAACAAGCTAAAATTCTCTAACATCCGTTAAAAGTGATGTTCCTAAGGGGAAAAATCCAGGGCTTTATAACTTTCTTCAGACACTTTGTGTAGTGTTCAAACAAGACCAAAGACAAAACGTAAATGCTTGGTGATTACTGTTTTGACACTTGTGGCTTTCCTTGTTTCTCATTACTTTTGTGTGATGAGTACCTCACCCACTGCATGGCGCATGCTGCTGGCTCGTCCAAACATATTCTGCCAGTGATGTCAAGAATGCTCAAATCCCCAAGGGAAGCCAACCCCTGATGAGAAAAGTAGCTCAGCATGACAACACCCTCAGATATACATACAAGAACTGCTGCCAGAAAGAATAGCTAGACATTGTTGCCATGATGCAAATCTTTCCTACATATCCAAAGATCTGGAGAATGTGATTTCTTCAGGGCTTACAAAACAGCAGCCATGGAACTGCAAATTGCGCATACTGGCCTGCTGTGCATAGCGCGAGACGGGTCGAAATTTCTGCATAATAAGAAAGGCATTGTTTACCAAATAGTGCCACCATGCAGCAAAACATTTGTGGGAGATGACCCAAAGAACACCTGTCCAAAATAGTTACCGTGCTGCTCATTGCAGTGGCTGCTTCAATGAAAGTATGTGTCCTTTTGCACTTCTTATTTGAGCATTTCCTGAGCACTCCCCAAATTGCAAAGTGCAACAACTTACCCAGCTTCAGATTAGTAAGCAATGCTGTGCTTGTGGACAAAGTTGCAGGCAGACAGAGTAGAAAATTGCAGCTGTTTGTCACTTCGTGCTTTCCCAAAAGTTCATGTAAAAAAATGTGGGCAGTTGCGCTCAATGTGAAAGCTCTAGGAAGTGCGGAGCAGTGAGTCACTTGCCCTTCAGCGACACTTGCGTTTATGGGCAAGCGTTCACACTTGCCCGTGAACATGCGGCCTGCTCGGCGTCCATGGCAAGAAAGGAAACCTTCATATGTGATGCTCTGGCGTCATCTCCCCTCCTCCTCACCATTACTTCCCTTTTCCACCCCGTTGCTGTACTATACTACACACGGCTATGCTGTGCCTTATCCTCCTCCTCGCCCGCACTTCCCTTTCCCCCCTTGCTTTACTGTACTGCACATGGCTATGCTTTACCTTCCTCCTCACTTTCCTTTTCTATCCCCCTTGTTATACTATGCTCTACACGGCTATGATATGTTTTACCCTTTCTCTGATCCTACCCTCTAATCTTTCCTCCTCACCCTCACTTCCCTACCCCAGCTGCTGAACCCATGTCATTTCCCTACTCCTCATTCTCACTTCCATACTATCCATGGCTACGCTGTACATGGTTTTTGCCTGCATGACGCCATATATGGCTGTGCTATGCTTTACCCTCTCCCCTCCTGCTTTCCCTCCTCTTCACCCTCACTTCATTTTCTCGCACACTTACTATACCATACTATACATGGCTACACTATATGTGGTTTTGCCTGCATGACATGGCTATGCTTTACCCTTTCCCCTCGTCCTCACCCTCACCTCTTTTTCCTGCCCCCTTGCTATACATGGCTACGCTATACATTGTTTTGCCTATGTGACGACACGAGATGACAGCATACGACAGCCCAGGGCCCTTAAGTGCTCCGCACTTAAAACTAATCTTTCCTTCCTGTGTAGAATGTGACGGTAGCACAGCCACACGTTTGCCTAGCACACTTTTCTTTAGTACTGGCTTGTCTACTACTTGCTGCTTTACTGCTGGTACCAATGCATGAAACATCAAAAATGTATTCAAGAGACACAGAAGCCACAACTTGCAGGGAAGAACTCGGAAAGAACCCACGCTTGTGCCTCCTAGTACAGTGGCAAGTTTAATGAAGCCTTAATCCTTGCAGTTTAATGTTAGCTAAGTAACCACACTTTGTAGGCACAATGACTTTGTGTTTGCATTTATAGGGACGCTAAAGTGAAACAATGAATCAGTTTATACTGACAAATTATTCTTGTAGCACTGTATTGTTGATTTTACCACCACAGGTTTATTAATAGAAGAGAAAATGGAAGTCAAAGTTTGATTTCTAAATCTCACACCAAAATCTCTGTGCACGAACGTCACTGTGATGTCATGGGTTTCAGTGTTCTTTCTTATGTAATTTGAAAACATTGGCTCAACTAAATTTTCCTAAAGATGGTGGGCTATATCTCTGTGCCCCTCGTAGAATTTCATTTTCACTGACCAAGAACCATGCAATGGACGCCATCAAAATCTATGACATCACAGCGAGTTGGTGCAGGAACTTCAGGGTGGTGTCGCATTTTCTTTTTTGCACACCTTCTGGCAGCAGAAGTTGTGCTTTTGGCATCATGAAAGAGTAATTTACTAGTAGAAGAACCGTTTTTCTCTTTAGCACGCCTTTAAGTTAAGCAAGCTTATTCCGTGTGTTGACTCTCACGCTGTGGTTCTCTTCACAACTCTCAGGCACTTCTCAAGAGAATCGAGTCTGCTAAGCCATCTCGTGAAGTCGCGCCCTCACAGGACCATGTGCAGAGAGCACGATCACATTCGCTCTCTCTGACACGCCATACTCTGCAGACTCCCCCCGTGATGGCGGCAGCAGTAGCACCACCTCTGTCAGGGGTCAAGCATTTCCCACCGCGCCAGAAACATCACTCACACTGAGATGGCCTTTGTGTAGTGAAAAATGCATCCCACCAAAGTTCCTGTTATGGCATTGCTGCGGACCTATGTACAGCTATTCCCCAAACATGCATTTTTTTTTGTGTTGTTCTGCACTGTCGACTAGTGCTGTGAAGAAGGGCCTACTCCTCCAAGAGGGCGACAATTGCTCGGGTTCAGTGGTGCAACATGGCTGAGCTTATGTTTCCTATAGCCTGGCGAACACGCAACCTTCTAATGTTAAGATGACACTCTCTGGTTATTTTGTTGTTCCTGTATCTCAAAGCAACACTTAATGGCCTGGCTATTTATTCACTATGTCAGACGTTTTGTATTGTTTCGATTGCAATTAACATATTGGCACAGATTTCCCCAAGTCATCTAACCACAGTAAATGAGATACCACCTCATCTACAACAAATGTGTTGTTTCACCATGGTTGACAGCTGATTGTGTACTGTGGATTGCTATTGGTTTTTGTACCTCTCTTTCACTCGGATCCTAAATTGTAGGTGAGCAGCACTCCCTGAAACAGTTCAAGTGCTTTGGCTGCTGTGGTCAGTGGAGATAGTAACACTAGAACAGTCTTTGAAGTGCTTTATATTTCATGTATTTATATCTTAGCAGAGCAATGCAGCAGGTAATGGTGCTTGTCAATGCTGCACTGTGATCAAGCTTGCTATTTGTGCTTGCCCGAGAATTTTGCCTGAAATGTGCATTTCAGTGTTGTAATGGAGTACGATCGCATGCATAATTCATTCCTTTCATTTGCGCAAGCGAAATTAGCCTGAGCAGCCAAAAGTGTGCGTCTGCTGTGCAACACGGCTAGCACACAGCTAAATCTGTACATCACTGAATTTGCTTATGTACATTGATTCGGTATGCTTACATGGTGCACCAATGTGTGGCTTTTGCAAAGCTCAAATATTAGCTCCAGTGGTGCGGCTGTCTAGGATTGATGAGCTCTTATGCTAAAGGGCAAAAGATGTGCTTTGGGGCAGTGTTGGCTATAAGATCGTGCTGCCTATTTGTTCTATGCTTACATCAGAGGCGTCTTAATTGGACCTCACAGTGGTGGCCGCGTGCAGTGTGACTGTAGATATGGGACTGGATACTTTGACATAGTGCGGCTGAATCTCACGATGAGAGGCATGTGCAGTGTGTTTGAAATGCTGTTACACAGGCAATTTCACAGGCTGTACCAACTTGTAATGCGCATAGAATTTTAATCTGGCTGTAGCCAGCACTTGTAAATAATGTTGTTGGAACACTTGGCTGTGCTTGTGCTTGAGGCAGATTCTTGGCAACTGCTTGTAACCTTGTGAAGTGTACATAGGCATTTTCTCTCTTTTTTAGCAGCATACGTACTAGAGCTTGGTGTGTGGAGTTCTGCAGCCAATTTTATTTTTGTACATAGACTTACGTAATGCTTGCGTAAAGTAGCACCCAAGTGTTGTACTTTTGCATTGCTCGTGTAACAGCTATGTAAAAATTGGCTCATAAATTATTTTGACATCAAATAAGGTAATTCAACTATCACAAGCATGAAACACGATGTCAAGGCCAAAGCTACATCAGTCCACGTGTACAGCTCCAACAAATCACATTTTTGTGTCACTCAGCTCTTTCTTGAAGGTGCATCGGGTTGCTTTATACAAGTCACGTTATCGATCCAAGTCAGCAAAAAATCTTAAAACAGTCTTCGATTGTGATAAGGATTCTGCGCTTCTTGTTGATATGCTGTGCTAGATGCACTGTTGTTCCCTTGCTGGCCGACAAGAGCAGGCTAGGAATGTGCTTTCAGAGGACAAATGCACACATCCTCTTAACTATACAGTGACACCATTTGACCAAGATGCAGACAGAAACGTAGAATGCACTTTCGTTAGGCCTATGAGCCTCAGAAAGGTAGCGAGCCCTTTAAAGGGAAACATTGCGTCAGTTTAGACAGATAAATTATTCTTTCAGAGCTCTGTTACTGTTATTGGCATCATGAGTTAATTATTAGAAGAGGAAATGGTCAAAGTTTCATGTTTGACTTGCACACCTTTTCTCTCTTTACGTACATTGGTAATTGAAATCTTATATGTTAAGACATTGTGTTGACAAACGATACTGTATACCCAAGCAGACGCTGTCATTTTGTTCATCTAAGTCATGTAGGTGAGCTGGTGCTGGAGTTACCACCACTGGTAGTACCACTTACCAAGCCTCTTCTCATGCTTTCGGCATTGAGAAATTTAATTTATTAATGCAAGAAAAATCATTCTCAGTCATGTCACCGAATGGGAACCAATGGCACAGCTAGTGTACCTTGGGCTCATATGCTTGTTAACACTGCAGGGCTGGCACAGCTCTTTTGATGCAAGTGAATCATTGTCCTAGCTTCACTGACATGGGATTGGAAAGGCCTTCTGTGCCAACTACATTTGGTTCACCAAAATGCATTGAGCAAACATTAAATAAGCATTTCTAAACATTAAATAAGCAAACATTAAATAAACATTAAATAAGCAAACAGGGGTGTGTGCATACTCTTTTTACACAAATCTAGTGCTCTATGCTGTTCGAATTGCATTCACTATGAGGGTTCATTAATGGAAAATTGCAGGACATGTGCAAGGGGTTACTGATTTGAGAGGGATGGGTAGAAGTGACGACTGCTCCAAAAACACGGCAGTGGTTGTTCAAGAGGTTCTGCTCATTATGTTTCCTTGTCATTCACTAAAAACTACTCTTTCAGGCTGCTCTCAAAGCAACTCGACTGGCAGTTTCAACCATGTTTGCATCCCTGTAAAACTATGTAGCATCCTCTCCAACTTCACCGCTGTCGCTATCATGGTGCACCGTGTAATTTAAAGCACTCAGTTGCCTGCATCAAATTATGCAAGCCTACAAATGTGCTGGACTTTAGAAATGAGAAAATGTTCCATATACTGCATTCCCTAGGAAGTGCAAGTATAAACAAAAAAAGGAACGCAAATTGGGACTTAAAAAATTTCTTGGGGGTATTGAAACATTGTGTACTTCAACAGCCCTGGTAAATTTTACATGCAGAACAGGGAGTCCCTCTAAACTGTCCTTTTTCTTGCCTGTCAAGTGCTACGTATATCCAGAGTCGTAGGACACAAGACTCAGGCTATTTTCAGTTATTAGCAAAACAGCTGACCTCCATTCCACAAGGACATGCACAATTAGTATGAGTGCACAACTGCAAGCGATACTTCTATGAAACTTATTCGAATGGTGGCTTCCTTTTGCATTAGGAAGCCAGCAGTGTACAGGAACACATTATAATCATTACCAGTGTACTAAGGACTCGTTACTCTGGTTTTTACTTCTAAGCTTTGATCGAACTTCTTCAATCACATTCTCGCTTTCGATGGCTGGGAAGAGGTTATAGTATAGAAAGCTGTGTTGGCAAAAAGTGCATGCTAACGAATCTATACTTGCAATGATTTCTTCCATACTTGTGCTCCCAGAAGTAGCATTTTTATCTTCTTGCTCTCAAATTCCCATATAGATGCAGCTTTTTTTTACTCATTCCTAGAGCATAAAGCAGGCAGTGTTGGTGCAGTAGCCCCAAACAACTTGATAAGCATGTGAGACATTCAGAATGACCGCAAAGTTTATTTGTAAATAACCAGTTTCATTAATTTATTAACTGAGTGTGTGTGAAAGTACAATGTCAAACCGATGAGAGGCATTTGCACCATGTTTGGCACAACTGTTGAGCATTTAAAGCGGCAGACAGAATCACTGCTACCTAAATAGCAGTAATTTTGATGCATTGCTGAATGATAATCACCAGTGGAGGAAACCATCACACACTGCAGAGATGGTGACAGAAGTTTCATGTTTGTTATCCTTGTTTATAGCACAAATGGCAATGGTTGAGAAAGACCTTGCAAAGGAGGCTTGTAATAGCACGCGGCAGCAATCTGGAGCCCTTCATAAAAATATTCAATTGGCAGTCCAACTAGCTTGCGAGAATTTACATTTCCTCAACATTTTAGTTCAGCATAGTGGAGACAACTTGTGCCTATAATTTTGTGGAATCCTCTGGCTTGCGTGGCTGATGCCTAGGGGTTGACAGCTTGTTTAGATCTCCTCCAGAGGCTTAAGTACCCCAATTTATTAGAAACAAATTCTGTCAATAAAGAATATTTCCTAGGCTAGTCAAGCTGTGTTCCAACCTTAGTCTAGCTATGCTGCCATGGTTGTACAGTGCATATGAAGTGCATTCAAATGTGCTGCGAGTAGTTTTATATGTAATGCTTTAGAGGTTACGACAATGAATGCCCAATTTATTGATGACAGCTTGCCAAGTTTTTCATATGCAACTGAAGTACAGCTGAACATGCAAGGCATATCGGATGCTGCCATTTCTTTTAGAGACAAAAAGATCTCTACTATAGGGGAAGGTTTCACAGCAAAGCACTAGATGGATTCACAAGCAAAGCAGTAGCTTAACAAGAACTATGAGAGTTCTCATGAATGCTTGTGCCTTTGCAGGAAATTGTAAAAAGCATTTATGGGTGTGTCCAGATCAGAATGAAAACGGGTTCCCGGTCACCGTTCTTGATTTTAGTAAAGTTCACTTGAGGCGCAGGTTTTGGACACAGAACAATAATTTCGATGTTACTTTTTGAAAAACAGTTTGTTTACCTGAAAAAGATATATACAAACCTTGGCTGCAAGGCTTTTCCGCCAATTTCTGAACTTTGAGTGCACCCATCAAAATGATGAAAAAGGGCACGCAAACGCCCATCACCACGGATTGTCCACTCAGTTTACCGCAAGAAAAAGCTTGCTGCACCACGAGTTTTTAACCGCTTCCTCGCAACTATGTCAGGTACAATTACTTTTAAACTACTTGTATACAATTTGCAGCACCTAATGGTGCGGCTGCTAGGCCGAGTTGGTCGCATTTGATGCATTATAACTTGTTAGCAACTCAAATAATGCAATGTTTTTACACATAATGGTAGACAACATCCTTGACTTCAATCGGAGATATTAAAAAAACAAAACAATTTATATGGCTTTTTACGTTTTTGGTAAACCACATACAATTCTGAAGTATAATGGCAAGGCTGAAAAACTAAACTTTTAAAAGAAAGCTCAAATATTGAAGTCCAAAACATAGAGTTCAATTATCCTCAGTTTAACTTGCCTACAGTAATAAAATCCTGAAATGCAGGTATTTAGGGCCATTTCACATGTTCAGGATTTGTTTTCTCAGAAATTATTACACAGTAAAGGAAAATAAAATACCCCTAAAATTGCATTTCACTTGGTCTGTTATTTGTTGGGAATAAATATTATGACCAAGAAATGCAGTCCTTTCTATAGGAGAGTCCAAAGTTCATAAATTGCAAAATTAGCAGAAAAGTTTTTTTGTGGCCAAGATATCTATTTTTTAGGCAAACTTTTTAAGACATAACTTTGAAATCATTGTTCTGGGTCTAAAACCTGTGTCTAGAGTAAATTTAATCAAAATCTGGAATGGTGATTGGGACCTTTCGTTTTCTTATCTGGATGCACCCTTAATCTATGCCACACAGGCCATGTTCAGTGTAAACGGCCACATGTGAGAAGCTGCAGAATGTGGGCCCAGCAATGCATCAGTGCCAGCACCTTGCCCTTACACATGTGCAGGTAATCTACAGTTGCTGTGCAGGGAATTATTGGCCAGGTGCAAAATTTGCCATTTGTTCAAAGTGTTTTTGTGTGATACACTGATTGTTGAATAAAAAGTGCTCTGAAACTGACTCTCCCAGAGTGATACAGAACTCCACAGAGTAGCTAAAACTCTCGTTTAATGCCAAAGAGAAGACAACATGAAAGAATGCCCAAGTAGGATGCTTAGCGCATGCACTTCTTTTCTAGACTATAATGGAATGCATCACGAATGTACAATGCAATCTGCAGCAAACAGTCTCTGCATCACTTGGCAGGTCCTTCGGTGTTAACAGAGCATAAAGAAATGCCACGGTAGTTCTTCAGTATTGCTTCACTGAAAAGTGCTGAAATATCTGTCAACTGGAAAGTAAGCAAAGGCATGGCACACAGTGAAAGCAACAGCTCTACAGCAGCAGCCTCTTGCACTGATATTGTACATTATGGAACACATGCTGCTCAGTGCACAGCCAACAAGAACATACTATTTGATTTACGCTCAAGTGTGAAGGACACAAAACAAAGTGACATTTCTGCAAGCGAGTCCACCTCTGTACTTTGTCAATTATTAAGGCAAGCTGTGCACAAGTACTACTAAAAGTTCACAGAACAAAACGCCTGGGATCACTGAGCAGTATAAAAACTCTTCCTGTAGAAGCAAGAACGCACAATTTAGCTTGCATACCTCACCCTTTCCGGCAGCCGTTGCTTGACAGCAAGAATGGCTTGGGCTACTACGTACCTCAGTGTGGATAAAATAATGTCAGATTAATTCCACGTGGTTTACTCCTGTGCATGGCACTCACTTTTTGTTAGGACATACCCTGTTAAAATAAACACACTGCTGCCTCTACAGACAAAACAAAGCAAGAGAGAAGGGCACATGACAGGTGGGCTAACCAGAAAGGCACAAAAAAATCACACTTGGCATTGGCTTGGATTAGCCCTTCCAAAGTAGCCTTGAACAAGCCAATTCCCACTGGAACAGAAAATTTCACCATCTGCAGCAACACGCAAAAAAAACGAGGATAGCAATGCAGAAGGAAATTCACCACACTGGTTGCAGTCATCATGTGGCATTTAAAAAGCCATCACTAAAAGGGAGGGGAAGGAGCAAAAAACCAGCGGTGGTGGGTGCCCTTCCAGCTACATTGGCACATGACTGAACAGGTACGACACGGACTCTCCGTTGTGTGTTCGACGAATCGCCTCAGCAAGGATCATGGAGACGTCGATACACTGCAAAGACAAGAGCCGATATTGCTGGGAGTCAAGGAGACAAACACAGGAAACAGAGGAAAAGAAGGCACACAAGCACTTCTGAGCACCATCAACTGCACTGAAGTGGCCTTTATATATAAACGATAACCTCTGAGAACAGGAACCGGTGCACACGGTTGGAATCTACTAGCTGTGCTGTAAACTCGATCAACCTCACAACTGAAACCAGAGATAGAAGCAGAAAGGCACCCGCGCCATGCTTGCTCAAAAAAGCAAGCTTCCAAAAGTAGAGGAGCAAGAGGCAAAACGCCAACCTCAACAGCAGATACAGTTTGGTTTGCGGGTTTAACCTCCTCAAGCAACTCTGGCTATGTGGGACGCAGTAGTGGAGGGCTCCGGATAATTTCAACCACGTGAAGTTCTTTAACATACACTGAAATCACACAATACCCGAGCCTTTAGCGTTTCACTTCCATAGGAATGCGACCACCGTGGCCGAGATCGAACTCTCGTCTTTTGGGTCAGCAGCCGAGCACCGTAACCACTGGACCACCACGGTGGTCACAGGAGATGAATCTTTCATTACAATACCTATGTAAAGTGGGACTTTTCATTCATAAGAGAGGTGCTCGCAGACTGCCTGTGCCTTACCTTAAGCTGCTGACTCGCAAGGCACAGCTGAACATTTGTCTTTGAGGCAAGCTCCTTAAGTCCACTACACATTTGCATTTCTTTCACTGCCCCTCGCCATTCAGTTATTAACTTGCCCTGTAAGTTGTGTATGGCTCCATCTCATTGCAAAAGTATTTTTAGGTGTTGAGCATCTCAGCTGGTCGGAGGCATTCCTCAATTACCGTAAAAACCCGCATATAGCTCGGACCCGCATATAGTCCGGGGTGTAATTCGGGGATAGCAAACGTGAGAAAAAAAGTTTTCACCCGAATATAGTCCGAGGAAAATGGAAAAAATGCATTTATTGACATTTCATTCATCGTCGTCGTCGGACGCACTCTCTTCCGAAGCTCCCTTGTCGGAAATGTTCTCCCACAGCACATCATCCTCAGTGCCATCAAGCGCGTTGGAGATGGAGCACTTTTTGAAGGCGCGGCAAACGAGCGCCTCTGGAATGCAGGCCCAAGCCTCGACTATCCACGAGCAGAGCATCGCTGGCGAGGCCCGTTTCAGCCGTCCGGCAGGGGTCACTTCTGGTTCTCCGGACCTCATCCACTCCACGTACAGGCGCTTGACATGGTCCTTAAATGGCTTATTAAGGCACACATCAAGCGGCTGCAGCTGTGATGTCATCCCTCCCGGGATGACGACGAGCTCGGTGCGGGAGTCGCGCAGCAGTCGCTTTACGGAGTCGGCCAGGTGACACCGAAACGCGTCGAGCACAAGCATCGAAGGGAGCCCCAGCAGTGCTCCGGGCCGTCGACACCACACGGACTTTATCCAGTCAAGGACTAACGATTCGTCCATCCACCCCTTGTCCTGGCAGCGGACGACGACATTTTTCGGGAACTTCTCCCCCTTCGGCAGCGTCTTTCGTTTGAACACCACGTAGGGTGGCAGCTTGCGACCGTCAGCCGTGCAGGACAACATTACAGTCACCCGCGTTTTTTCGTTTCCAGTCGACCGCACGATAACTTGCCTGGAGCCTTTTTGATGCACCGTCAGCGCCGAGGGCATATCCAGGTAGACCGGCGTCTGATCCGCGTTGCCGATCTGGCCCAGCTGAAAGGGGACTGCCTTTCGCAACGCAATTATGTACCTTTGAAAAGCCACGAGGTGCTCTTCGTAGCTCTCTGGTAGCTTCTGGGAGATCGACGTACGCCGACGTAGGGAGAACCCAGCGCGGCGCATGAAGCGAGACACCCAATGCTTGCTCGCTTTGAAATCCTCCGGCTGAATGCCTTTGTCTCGAGCGATCTCCCTTGCCTTCGCTTGTAGCAGCTCGATGTTGACAGCGAGATGTGCAGCTCGCTGCTCCCGCACAAAGTCTGTGAGTTCTCGTTCCACGTCAGGAAATGCTCCATTTTTTGGTCCGCGGAAACTTTTTCGCTGGCCGCTGCATGCAAAGAGGGCTTCCTTCTGCTTCCGCCAACCGCGAATGCTCCGCTCGTTGACTCCGAACTGCCGCTCCGCGGCACAGTTGCCGATGGTTTCGGCAGCAGCGATAACTTTTCTTTTAAAAGCAGCAGAGTACTGCCTGCGCGGTCCTGACATGGCGTAAAATCACAGGAGCAAAATCGAGGCCGTCGTTATGGGCACCAAGTTGAAGCAAAGGCCACTGACCAACTGACCAGTTAAGACTAACGCCGCTAACACTACCTAGCGCAGAAGCGCGCAGACAGCTGATGATGATGATAGCACCGCGCTATGCCGAAACCGAAACTGAATTTGGGCCGAAAATTCTTGGGACCCGCATATAGTACGGGGCCGAAATTTCGCACCCTAAAATCTAGAAAAAAACCCCGGGCTATACGCGGGTTTTTACGGTACGTGCAATTTATCCGCCTTGGCACTAAAAACTAAGAAAATGTGTGACTTCGTATTCAGGCACAGTGTGTTGTCTCAGTGGCTTAGGTCTCCTTCAGTACCAGGATTAATACCAACCTGAATCTTGGGGCACTCTTTCATGTGTTGATCCTGTGGTATGGTGTTCGTAACAACCACAGCTTCAAAGCAAGCATCATTGATCCTAGATATAGCAGGCCCCGAAAAAATGCCATGAGTAAGAATGGCATACACCTTGCTGGCACCTGCTTGCATCAACCTGCAAAACAACATGAAGCATTGCAAGCTGTGCATGTCGCCTTGCTATGAAACACAAGCCATCAAATTCCTTTGTTAAGGGTACTATCACATGCCAAAAACTACCTGATCCAACCTGCAAAGTTAGGGATCAACGGGGCAAACACAAGACAAAGAAAAGAAAACACACGGACAGGCACTGTCCTCATGTTTTCTTCATTCTGTGTTTGCGCTGTTAATCTCTTTTTTGAACATGTACCAACTAGCACGCCTTTCGCCGCTCGTTTTGCAAAGTGACTCAGTGACAGGAGGAAGCCACGCATCTCAAAGCTAGACATGTCAGTAGATGGGAAGTACGAGCGGCGACAGGCCCGTGCTTCGCTGTGCCAAGCTTTGTGCGACTTAGTGCAAACTTCCCGCATTTTTTCCTCTGCTCTTCCCTTTCAATGCAGTTTTCGCGAGTGCTAGCACATAAGGAGAAGGCGCTTGCCTAGGACTGCCACAAAATTCCGGTAGCAACTCGACAATTTCTAATTGGCTTGCAACTTCCAGAGCAGTGCGACCGCATCGCAAGATCCACGTCTTCATCGGAGACGCGCTTTCTACTACCACATACAGATCCCGATAAATTTTTTGCCATTGAGATGTTCGGCAACAGATCTTCTATATACCACGATGCTGCCAGTTAATGCACATGTGGGCTGCGGTAGAATCGTTCTTCAAAAACTCTTGCCATGTTTCTGGCATTGTGCTCAAAACAAAACCACTCGTCGTCACTAGTCCAGCAATCGCGGTTGACAATCTCGGCATTCTAAAGGCACACGCTCGGCCAGTGCACCTAGTCCAAGTAAAACTACATTCTGCCACAACCGCTGCGAACACAATTGGGTCATTCCACACCAAATGTCCCAGCCATTTGGGCGACCATCTCAAATGTACTCGAGAAAAAAATCATGCTGATTTGTTGTATTGGAAACAGTGAACTGATATAATATTTCAGAGAGGCAAAATTTTTTGGTCATATGGGAGTCCTCTGAATTTCGCAATTTCATTTTCATACAGCAGCTTGCTCATTGAAGTCCCCCACTGTCATCAATGTGAAACTTCAAAAATGATTTTCTCGCTTAAAGCAAAAATGTACCCATAAAAATTGCCATATAACGAGAACTATTACTTGCTTTCAATTCAGGCATACAGCTGATTTTCAATTGGAGCACCCCATGGTGTAAAAGTCTGAACAAGAAGCTCTCTTTTATTCCTCATCTACTACGCACCAACCAGCCCAATCAAGCACAGTGCACGAACGAGTCTGAACAAGATGTCACCTAACTTTGCCATTTCAAAGAACACCTTTCCCATATCTCATACATAGCTCATATCTGAAGGGGATTTGATGTCGAGAACACTGACCTTCAGAATGATTAATATTCTGAAATAGAGTTCTTGTTCTACGGTAATGTTTCAACACACAGTGACCACATAGGGTGCCTCATGACAAAAAATTAGCGCAGCTTGCACTAAGACTGGGTGCTGGGCACATTCCAGCTTCTCTTGTTAACCATCTGTATAGATTGCTTGGGTGGTGATAGAGCGCGTACCAGTTCATTCTATCTACGACACAGGGAAAACCTCGACCATAACAACTCTGCCATAAAACTCCTATAGTACGTATGTGCGCAGAAGTTGTGCCAATCCCACTACTCACCACACTGGTCCACTACACAGTAAATCAGTTTACGCCCTTAAGAAGGTTTTACTGTGTCTGAACTAACACCCTTACACCTTAGAAAAAAGGCATTTTCATGAATCAAAACACGCATATCACGAGGGGGTTGCCAATCGTCTAAACACCCTTATCACTGGAAAACTGAAAAGTAAAGGCTACCAGTCAGGGAACATCCTATTACAGATGACATCAGCTTAGATGGTGCACGTGTGCACCCAACCATGCACACAGCATAGCATATTGCAAAATACCACATGGATGGAGCGCTCGCGCTACACAGCCTTACACCGACCATCTTGTATATACAGCCATGGTATCTTCAGCCGCCATTCAGTGCTGGTGGGGATAGTGCTGTTCCATATAACTGAATGTTACACATTCACAAAATAGCCGTAAATTTATAGTGTACTTGTAGATAGCCCTAAAAGAGACAGATCTTGCCTAAAAAAACTCTCCTAATATCTCCCAACTTTTTAATCGGCTAGTCCCAATTATCATCTGCCATGCTGCCGTATGGGCCACAGGTGTTTCGATAACACATACACCTTTAGCTCCTAAAGGGTATTTTAGGTAAAACATTACCCCTTATGCAAACCAAAAGGTTATTTGGGGAAGGAAAACACCCTTACACCCCCATTTTTGCAAATTCCGGTTAAGCAAACGGTTGTTTTGCTTGCTTGAAATCGCTTTAAGGGTGCAAAATGGTTTACAGTAGGCTTGTGCGAATAGTAAATTTTAGGTTCGAAGCGAATTCGAAGCGAATAGTGATTTTGGTCGAATAATTTCGAATCGAATTCGAATAGTGTATATCACATATTGTGAAGAAAAATGAGCATATTTGTCATGACCCAACCAACCTGCACAACATTTTTTTAAAATTGTAACAAGGCATGTGCAAATGTCATTCTTTTTGGTTCAAAGGAAGTGGAAGCAACTTTTAATAGTAGCAGGATTTGGCTTTCGGTTACATTTTAATATGTTTTACATTTTGACTTTCGGTTACATTTTAAATTTTACTATACTTGGAGCATATAAGCCAGTATAACAAGTTTTTAAACTTAATAAATGATGAATAGATGTGAGGAAATATGTTCATTTAACCTTAAAGTGGGGCTTCGCGGCAATGCGGGTTTTTCCTGGAAAGGTGTATTCACTGTATAGCACCCCTCCACCGCAGTGAAACTACCTTTACAGGAAGTTACAAGCGGACAGTGCGGATTTTGCCTGGAAAGGTGTATTCACAGTATAGCACACCTCCACTGCAGTGAAACCACCTTTACAGGGGGATTAGCGGACTAATATACACCTATTCGTTCATTTCGAATACTTCGAAATTTTCAATAATTTAAATTCGACTCGAAGCGAATTCGAATACTGTATTATTCGTTCGAATATTCGAAGTGCTCGAATATTCGCACAAGCCTAGTTTACAGTATACACTGGCACACCGCGAATTATGAGATCGCTGACGTGTTAAACGTAGCATCTTTCGCCCATCGTTGTTATTGCATCCCACGGTGGACAAATTGGCACACATGTTCTGGGAGCGAAGCAGAAGAGGACGAAGCTGAAGATAACGAAGAGAGCGCATGGCGGTTCATGGAGACTATAGTTTTTCTATTCCAAACGGCAAACTATACTTGCAATTGGCACTGGGCGCGAGGAGAGTTCGGACTGGTGGCGCCTCTTCCGGTGGCTACACAAAACTAATGGCATGTAGGTGCCAGAAAGGGCGCAAGCACTTGCTGCGGGAGCATAGGGCTGGATGTTGGTTGCGCTTCATTGTTGGTTGTGTCCTGCACTGCTGAAATGCCTCGGGGAACCAAGTCCGAGCAGAGATGTTGCATTGTAGGCTGCAGGGACAGCTATGCAAATATAGATAAAGCTGGGAAGTATATTGCCACGTGCGTTTCTTTATCACTTTTGCTGTATTCGGTTTTCGGCCACAAAGACTGTCAGCAACGCTCAGCGCGAACCGCGCTTCATTGTTCGAGAAGCTTCGCTATCATTGTAGATCGTTTTGTTAAGATTGCGCGCAAGACGCACACGCACGAGCTTATTCTCGAATTTGCACGACAGCCAGCGATAACGCTGGAATATTCGACGGCACCATGTTTAAATGCCGACGCGCTTCACCGCTTGTCAGTTGATCGACGGTCGACGCTCTGTTCGCCGTTATCAGTGCATTGCTGTAGTTTGTCTTTCAGTTTCCCGGCCACAAGTTCGGCCAAATAAAGGGTTTCATCTCTGACGTGCTGACTGCCGGCTTCGACGTCACGACCACGTGACATCTGGTGGAGGTGCTGCTTCCGTGATGTTCCGGACACCTACGAAGAGCCGGGAACCAAGCCCACAGCGTGAAGAAAACGTCGAAGACCTCGTGCAACAGCGAGCTAGCCACAGGCTACAAGGCTTGCAACCCGAATACGGTCTCCTACAGGAGAAGCCAAGAGCCACGGCGACGAATACAACGGGCACGATGACAGCCGTAGCGTCCCCTGCAGCTGTCATGATGCAGCCGCCCAGAGAGCCGCCGACCTTCCATGGATCACCAAGCGACGACCCCGAAACATGGCTCGAGACGTTCGAAAGGGTCTCAACCTTCAACAACTGGGACTCCGAGGACAAGCTGCACCACGTCTACTTTTACCTTGAAGGCGCAGCAAGGACCTGGTTCGAGAATCGGGAGTCCACTCTTCGAACCTGGGACGTCTTTCGCACCGCTTTCCTGGAGACGTTCGCAAGCGTCATCCGAAAGGAAAGGGCCGCAGCCTTGCTGGAGACACGGCTCCAACTTCCAAATGAAAGCGTGGCCATCTTTACAGAGGAAATGACCCGCTGTTTCGCCACGCTGACGCTGCCATGCCCGAGGACAAGAAAGTCTGATTTTTCGTGCGACGGGTAAAGCAAGAACTCTTCGCTGGGCTGATGCGGAACCCACCCTCGACGGTCCAAGAATTCGTCTCAGAGGCGACCACAATTGAGAAGACGCTGGAAATGCGCAACCACCAATATAATCGCTGATTGATTCAAGGCAGCCCAGATGTTCATATGTTCATGCCCTCGGCTTTGACGACCTGCGTGAAACGATCAGAGCGATCGTGCGGGAGGAGCTTCGCAAGCTCTTACCTTCGGCGCAGCCTCAAGTGGACTCGATCGCAGATGTTGTTCAATCAGAAATCCAGCAGTCGCTGGGCAACCTTGAACCGCCACTGCCTCAGCCGCAAGCCATAAGCTACGCTGCTGCAGCCCGCCGCAATGCCCCCCCCCTTCTCGCCCACGTCAAGACGCCGCGCCGCCGCAGCAGTTCGGCCGCCAGACGCCGCCGCCGCCACCACCACCGATGCCCTACCGTCCTCCTGTCGCCCAGCGCTTTGGCCCGCGCTACGCGCCAAAAGACCGACGTTTGGCGCGCCAATGACAGCCGCCGCTACAACCTTCGACGACGCCACATGGAATACCAACCCGGTGACAGTGTATGGGTATGGACGCCAATACGCCGACGGGGACTTAGTGAGAAGCTTCTTCGACGATACTTCGGACCGTACAGGGTACTTCGACGCCTCGACGCACTCGACTACGAGGTTGTCCCTGACAGCATTACAAACTCTCAGCGGAGCCGCGCACGACCTGAAGTCGTCCATGTCGTGCGCCTCAAACCATATTACGCGCGTTAGCGAATCTGAGGACTGTCATTTTGCTTTATTATTGTACTTTCTTGCTTGTGCTTATTGTACTTTGTTGTTTTATTCTTGTTATTTATTGTTGCATGACCCCCCCCCCCGTGTTCTGTTTTAAGCATCGGGACGATGCTTTTTAGAGGGGGGCATTGCCACATGCGTTTCTTTATCACTTTTGCTGTATTCGGTTTTCGGCCACAAAGACTGTCAGCAACGCTCAGCGCGAACCACGCCTCATTGTTCAAGAAGCTTCGCGATCATTGTAGATCATTTTGTTAAGATTGCGCGCAAGACGCGCACACTCGAGCTTATTCTGGAATTTGCACGACAGCCAGCGATAACGCTGGAATATTCGACGGCACATGTTTAAATGCCGACGCGCTTCACCGCTTGTCAGTTGATAGACGGTCGACGCTCTGTCCGCCGCTATCAGTGCATTGCTGTAGTTTGTCTTTCAGTTTCCTGGCCACAAGTTCGGCCAAATAAAGAGTTTCATCTCTGACGTGCTGACTGCCGCCTTCGATGACGTCATGACCACGTGACAATATTGAGTTCCATCGGTTCCCATCGCGGCCTCACCAGCTCGAACGGCAAAAAGCCTGGATATGTGCGGTCCGCCAACAACTGCACGTACACTGTACATACATTCTCTTTGCTACTCTCATTTTGCGTATCTTCTCTAACATCAATGAAGGAGCCGTTCATCTGTGAGAGCTTGATGCTGCCCTTCTTTCGTCTTCACTTCTACAGGTGCAACGGCTCCGAACATTGTGCACACAACTCCGTGTGCTCAGCATCGATGACATGCGCCAATGCTGGGGCATGTTTGCAATCGCCGTCGACGTTAGCCTGGCACGTGCACAGGCCACCAAAGACTGTCCTCCTTGCATCAAGCTACGTGAAATACACAAAGACTGAAGATTACAATAGCTGTTAAAATATAGGATCGGAGAGGCATCTAAAAGAAAAGGAAAACAGAACAGGAGCGTGCAAAAAGTACAACTGAGGAACAACATGTGCTATCGGCGAAGCATTGCGTAAAGTAAGACAAAAAAGGAATGAGAGACGTACGCTATTCTTTTTAAATGTTAGGAGACAATGTTAATGTGTAGACAGAATAACGAAGTACACGAAAAATAGAAATGAAAAGGTGCTACTTATATCTAACTCCACATCATAGCTTGTGTTGAGCTTCGTCTGCGAGGTGCACTTGCAATGCAATTTGCACTCGTTGTCTCTTTCGTATTTTGTGATGTCGTGCATGTGGTCTGCTTCATGCAAGCAGCGACCCTTCTCAAGAGCAGACGCATGAAAACACGTTTGCCAGGTGGTCAAGCCTTGAAAACCACAGCATCGTAGGTGCACTTGCGCTTTCACGACTCGCCTTCCCATCAGACAACAGTGAGGAACAGCGAGTTCGGCAGTTAAAATGAAAAGATGTTTATTTTCGCTATATCATGTCACTATATCAGTAGTTCGTTGTATATGGACTCTCCTTTAAAAATGTGCGCTTAGCGGCCAAGCCGTTTTTCTTCTTTTTATTGCGATAGCAATTATACGGACAGTCTCGGTTGGATTTTGCCATCGCCATCGCCGCCGTCATGCACCGTTTATGTATAAGTATGTATACATATATAAAAGCCCCAAAGAAAAATAATTCAGAAAAATGCTTCCGAAGCGCGGAATCGAACCAGGGACCTCTTGCTCCGCAGCGAGTGGTGCTATCCACTACGCCACGAAAAGCGATCCTCCACGTAGCTAACGGCGAGCGGTTATATACACACCCTTTACCGCTGGACGGACTCAGAGACGGCAGGCGATAATAAGCGCTTCTTCATTACCAGCGAGATGGCGCTAGGAGCGCGACGGGTGCATTTAAAAGTCGTCGGCGAGCTCGCTCGCTTCTTATATTTGCGCAGAGAGAACCTTGCCCTTCCGCTGTCTGCTCGCACGGTTTCTCGTGGTGAGGGGAAAAGGAATGTTTCAATCTTTCACCAGTGATGTCCGCGCTCATGTTACGGAGCGTAAGAAAGTACTCGAGCTGAAGGGACGCGCTAAACGAACAAACAGAAGATGAGCGCAAACTATCAAGTGTCACAGCTCGACACTTGAAGCACCCTAGTTTCCTTCGCTGCTTCGGCCGCCTTTGCAACAGGAGCGCTGTTTCAAACTGAGAATATCCATTGGCGAGCCTCACTTCGAATAGCATTAATTTCTTGCTATCGCATTCATTGCTTCGCATTTGCGGTGAAACTGCTGACTTTTTTTTTTTTCTGTGCACTTTAATAAAAGTGCACCAACCCCTTCAGTGACAAGCTAAGCCTTTCGCGTCGTGAAGCGACGCCTGCTACGTGCTCACAAGTGAATACCCGCTCTTTGCAATGAATGGACACCGTTTCACCGAAGCGCGGTACTGCCACGTGAAGCCGATCATCCCTGGTTAGTTGCGTGCTGCGCGTCGCCTACTCGCTTGCGGAGTCACATGCCGGGCCGCTTGTTGTATGCCGTATGCGCGCCGTTTGTACGTTCTTCGTGCCTGCTTCACTCCGGACCGTGCACGGGTGCGGCGAGTAGCCTGTTCGTTCAACACGGGCGAAAACAAGCATTTTGCAAGCAATGCACACTCTACGTCTCCGCGATGCTCTCGCGGCCCTGCACGACGATGCGTGGCGCACTTGAGTTGTCACCTAGTCAAACACACAGTATACGCTCGCTGTCAGTGCGTCGTTTCTCGGCGCCCGCGCCGCTCAACAACAGCGAGCTACTTATGTTTCTACAAAGTGATGCGCACTTTTAAAGTGGCCTCGCATGACGCGGCGGCGGCGAACTTGCGAACGGCAGCATGGCGTGCTCGTACCGCCGTCAATACGCACAGTATACGGCGTACGCACACGGCAGCCCGAGCAGATATCTACAGATGACTGTGATATAAGGTTGTCGGCTATGTCATAACTGCCCGGTCATCGACGGCCGCCACCTCGCCTTCGCTCTTTTCTGATGCTTATCCGCGAAGGCATCGCCGCAATCGCGCGCAAGTCATTATCACCGATCGACCGGTCTCTGCCATTACCGAAAAAGACGCGACGACCTTTTGCGGCACATGTGGCGGTCCGACGAGTTTACGGACGCAGTGAACCTTTATGTGATGGAAAGTTATCGCGGCTATCACTTCTTGCATTTGCCTTCTTGCGTTCCAAGCATTGTTTGGTTCATCGTAGGCGGTCGTAGCTGCAGAGAATGGCGTCAGGAAAGGTTACCGTGCGATAGCTGACCACGAGGCTTCATGCTGCTCTTTTTTTTTTTCCATTCTGCCACTGAAGGAAAGGTTGGAAAGTGAGAGACCTCGCTCGCAGCGTCCGAAATCTGCGTGCGGTGCTCGCCGATCAGGATCTTAGTCGCGAGGAAGCGGAGTGGGGCACGCGTGAGCGCGCCCCCCTCACGCTTTACAAGGCCTGTTTTAACTTTTTTTCGCTTCGTATGCGCCATATTTTTACCACGACGTGTTCGTTGTAAAAGTAGGAGGCTTTGAAAAATGTTCGCTATGTGGGGACGCAGCTTCAATGGTTAGCATTGGAAAATCATAAGTGCACCCAAATATGGCCGTTATAACCGATATATCGTATACGGGGTTCGACTGTATAAAGATAACAGTGCTCACAGTAGAATTAATTTCACTTTTGCGTTTTTTCGCAGAAAGGAACACAAGAGCATAACAGCGAGAGAAAGGAAGTTATGTACAACAGCAAAAACTCCCGAGTGCATAAAATCGAAGAAACTCCAGTCTATGAGGCACTCCTCAAGGAGGCTCGCATCATTCACAAATATACCATCAAGAATTGCTGAAGTGTGTTGAAGGGTGCCGCAACTTAGTGTTAAAGGGAGGAGTGAATTTTTTCCCCACCTTGCTCTTTTGATATGGGGCTCTGGGTGCCCTGGCAAGGTATCAATGTGTTTCACAGTCCTTGCAAGCCTATGATTAGTATGAACCAACATGAAGGCCAACAGCACTAAGAGCAAGAACAAAGTTGAAGGCACATAGAAA